>NW_028123716.1:0-574070 GCF_965194805.1 Balaenoptera borealis | reverse complement strand
CATACCTGTGACGTGGAGACATCTGGTGTCTGTCACATATCTAAAATGGGGAGACACCTGGGGGTTGTCAAATACTTGTGATGTGGAGATAGCTGGGTGCTCTCACATACCTGTGATTGGGAGAGAGCTGGGGTCTGTCACACACCTGTGATGCGGTGACAGTTGGGGGCTGTCACATACCAGTGATGGGGAGAGAGCTGGAGGCTGTCACTCACCTCTGATGGGGAGAGTGATGGGGGCTGTTACATACCTGTGATGGGGAGAGAGTTGGGGGCTGTCAGGCACCTATGATGTGGAGACACCTGGAGGTGGTCACATACCTGTGATGGGGCGAGAGCTGGGGGCTTACAATCACCTGTGATGGGGAGACAGCTGGGTGCTGTCACTCACCTATAATGGGGAGAGAGCTGGGGGCTGTCACACACCTGTGATGGGGAAAGAGATGGGGACTGTCAAACACCTGTGGTGGGGTCAGACCTGGGGGCTGTCACATACCTGTGATGTGGACACAGCTGGTGTCTTTCACATACCTGTGATGTGGAGACAGCTGGGGGTTGACACATACCTGTGATGGGGAGAAATTTGGGGGCTGTCAGGCACCTGTGATGCAGAGACAGCTGGGCGCTGTTACATACCTGTGATGGCGAGAAAGCTGGGGGCTGTCACTCACCTGTGGTGGGGAGAGAGCTGGGGGCAGTCACACACCTCTGATGGGGAGAGAGATGGGGACTGTCAAACACCTGTGGTGGGGAGAGAGCTGGGGCTCACAGATACCTGTGATGCATAGACCGCTAGTGGTAGTCACATACCTGTGATGTGGAGACAATCTGGGCTGTCACATACCTGTGATGGGGAGAGAGTTGGGGGCTGTCAAGCTCCTGAGATGCGGAGTCAGCTGGGGGCTGTCAGATACCTGTGATGGGGAGAGAGCTGGGGGCTGTCACTCACCTGTAATAGGGAGAGAAATGCGGGCTGTCATTCACCTGTGATGGGGAGAGAGCTGGGAGCTGTCACCCACCTGTGAAGGTGAGGGAGCTGGGCATTGTCACTCACCTGTGATATGGAGACACCTGGGGATGGTCACACACCTGTGATGTGGAGACAACTGGGGGCTGTCACATACCTATAATGGGGAGACAGCTGGGGGCAGTCACATACCTGTGATGTGGAGACAGCTGGGGACTGTCATATACCTGTGATGGGGAGAGTGTTGGGGGCTGTCATGCACTTGTGAGGCGGAGACTGCTGTCGGTTGTCACATACCTATCATGGGGAGAGCTGGGCCCTGTCACTCACCTGTGATGGGGAGAGAGCTGGGGGCTGTCACACACCTGTGAGGGGGAGAGAAATGGGGACTGTCACTCACCTGTGAGGGGGAGAGATTTGGGGGCTGTCAGGCTCCTGTGATGCAAAGACAGCTGGGGGTGTCACACACCTGTGATGGGGAGAGACCTGGGGGCAGTCACTCACCTGTGATCGGGAGAGAGCTGGGGGCTCTCACACACCTGTGAAGGTAAGAGAGATGGGGACTGTTAAACACCTGCGATGGGGAGAGAGCTGGGGCTTACACACACTAGTGATGCGGCGATAACTAGTGGCTGTCACATACCTGTGATGTGGAGATGCTGGGGTCTGTCACATACCTGTGATGGGTAGAGAGTTGGGGGCTGTCAGGCAACTGTGATGTGGAGACACCTGGGGGCTGTCACATACCTGTGATGGGGAGAAAGCTGGGGGCTGTCACTCACCTGTGATGGGGAGAGAGCTGGGGTCTGTCACACACCTGTGATATGGAGAGAGCTGGGCACTGTCAAGCACCTATGATGGGGAGAGAGCTGGGGGCTGTCACATACCTGTGATGCAGATAGAGCTGGTGGCTGTCACATACCTGTGATGTGGAGACAGCTTGCGACTGTAACATACCTGTGATGGGGAGAGAGTTGGGAGCTGTCAGACACCTTTGATGCGGAGACAGCTGGGGGCTGTCACATACTTGTGATGGGGAGACAGCCGGGGGCCGTCTCTCACCTGTGATGGGGAGAGAGATGGGGACTGTCACATACCTGTGATGCTGAGACAGCTGGGGGCTGTCACATACCTGTGATTGGGAGAGAGCTGGGGGCTGTCACACACCTGTAATGGGGAGAGAGATGGGGACTGTCAAACACCTGTGATGGGGAGAGTGCTGGGGGCCGTCACATACCTGTGATGGGGAGAGAGCTGGGGGCTGTTACACACCTGTAATGGGGAGAGAGATGGGGACTGTCAAATATAGGTGATGGGGGGAGAGCTGGGGCTCACAAATACCTGTGATGTGTAGACAGCTAGTGGTTGTCACATAACTGTGATGTGGAGACAACGGGGGCTTTCACATACCAGTGATGGGGAGAGAGCTGGGGGCTGTCACGCACCTGTGTTGTGGAGAGAGCTGGGGGCTGTCCCTAACCTGTAATGGGAAGTGAGATTGGGCATGTCACCCACCTGTGAAGGGGAGAGAGCTGGGCGTTGTCACACACCTGTGATATGGAGACACCTGGGGACGGTCACACACCTGTGATGGGGAGAGAGCTTGGGGTTGTCACATACCTGTGACGGTGAGAGTGCTGGGGGCTGTCACTCCCCTGTGATAGGGAGAGAGCTGGGGACTGTAACACACCTGTGATGGGGAGAGAGAGGGGGCTGTCACTCACCAGTAATGGGGAGAGAGCTGGGGGCTGTCCCACAACTGTAAATGGGAAAGAGATGGGGACTGTCAAACCCCTGTGATGGGTGGAGACCTGGGGGCTGTCACTTACCTGTGATGGAGAGAGTGTTGGGGGCTATCAGGCACCTGTGATGAGGAGACAGCTGCTGGCTGTCACATACCTGTGATGTGGAGACAGCTGGAGGCTGTCACATACGTGTGATGTGGAGAGAGTTGGGGGCTGTCGGGCACCTGTGATGGGGAGTGAGCTGTAGGCTGTCACATAACTGAGATGGGGAGAGAGATGTGGCCTGTCACTCACCTGTGATGGGAAGAGATCTGGGGGCTCTCACACACATGTGATGGGGGTAGAGATGGGGACTTTCACATACCTGTAATGGTGAGACAGCTGGCGGCTGTCACACAGCTGTGATGGGGAGAGAGCTGTGGGCTGTCACATACCTGTGATGTGGAGACAGCTGGAGGCTGTCACATACCTGTGATGTGGAGAGTGTTGGGGGCTTTCATTCACCTGTGATGCAGAGACAGCTGGGGGCTGTCATATACCTCAGATGGCGAGAGAGCTGGGGGCTATCACTCACCTGTGATAGGGAGAGAGCTGGGGGCTCTCACACACCTGTTATGGGGGGAGAGATGAGTAGTGTCACATACCTGTGATGGAGGGAGAGATGGGGACTGTCAAACACCTGTGATGGGGAGAGTGCTGGGGGTCACACATACCTGTGATGTGGAGGCAGCTGGGGGCTCTCACATACCTGTGATGGGGAGAGAGTTGGGGACTGTCTCTCACCTGTGATTGGGAGAGAGCTGGGGGCTTCAGACACCTGTGATGAGTAGAGAGCTGTGGGCTGTCACTCACCTGTCATGGGGAGAGAGCTGGCGGCTGTCACACACCTCTGATGGGGAGCCAAATGGGGACCGTCAAACACCTGTGATGGGGAGAGAGCTGGGTCTGTCACATACCTTTGATGCGGAAAGTACTGGTGGCTGTCACATTCCTGTGCTGCGCAGACAGCTGCTGGCTGTCACATACCTGTGATGCGGAGACAGCCGGGGGCTGTCTCATACCTGTGATGGGGAGAGAGTTGGGGGCTGTCGGGCACCTGTGATGCGAAGACAGCTGGGGGCTGTCCCATACCTGTGATTGGGAGAGAGCTGGGGGCTCTCACTCACCTGTGATGGGGGGAGTGATGGGGAATGTCACATACCTGTAATAGCCAAAGCAGTCTTGAGGGGAAAAAACGGAGCTGGAGGAATCAGACTCCCTGACTTCAGACTATACTACAAAGCTACAGTAAGCAAGACAATATGGTACTGGTACAAAAACAGAAACATAGATCAATGGAATAAGATAGAAAGCCCAGAGATAAACCCACGCACCTATGGTCAACTAATCTATGAAAAAGGAGGCAATGATATACAATGGAGAAAAGACAGTCTCTTCAATAAGTGGTGCTGGGAAAACTGGAAAGCTACATGTAAAAGAATGAAATTAGAATACTCTCTAACACCATACACAAAAGTAAACTCAAAATGGATTAGAGACCTAAATGTGAGAATGGACACTATAAAACTCTTAGAGGAAAACATAGGAAGAACACTCTTTGACATAAATCACAGCAAGATCTTTTTTGATCCACCTCCTAGAGTAATGGAAATAAAAACAAAAATAAACAAAGGGGACCTAATGAAACTTCAAAGCTTTTGCACAGCAAAGGAAACCATAAACAAGATGAAAAGACAACCCCCAGAATGGGAGAAAATATTTGCAAACGAATCAATGGACAAAGGATTAATCTCCAAAATATATAAACAGCTCATTCAGCTCAATATTAAAGAAACAAACACCCCAATCCAAAAATGGGCAGAAGACCTAAATAGACATTTCTCCAAAGAAGTCATACAGACGGCCACGAAGCACATGAAAAGATGCTCAACATCACTAATTATTAGAGAAATGCAAATCAAAACTACAATGAGGTATCACCTCACACCAGTTAGAATGGGCATCATCAGAAAATCTACAAACAACAAATGCTGGAGAGGGTGTGGAGAAAAGGGAACCCTCTTGCACTGTTGGTGGGAATGTAAATTGATACAGCCACTATGGAGAACAATATGGAGGTTCCTTACAAAACTAAAATTAGAATTACCATATGACCCAGCAATCCCACTACTGGGCATATACCCAGAGAAAACCGTAATTCAAAAAGACACATGCACCCGAATGTTCACTGCAGCACTATTTACAATAGCCAGGTCATGGAAGCAACCTAAATGCCCATCAACAGACGAATGGATAAAGAAGTGTGGTACATATATACAATGGAATATTACTCAGCCATAAAAAGGACCGAAATTGAGTCATTGGTTGAGACGTGGATGGATCTAGAGACTGTCGTACAGAGTGAAGTAAGTCAGAAAGAGAAAAACAAATATCGTATATTAACGCATGTATGTGGAACCTAGAAAAATGGTACAGATGAGCCGGTTTGCAGGGCAGAATTTGAGACACAGATGTAGAGAACGGACATATGGACACCAAGGAGGGAAAACTGCGGTGGGGTGGGGATGGTGGTGTGCTGAATTGGGCGATTGGGATTGACATGTATACACTGATGTGTATAAAATTGATGCCTAATAAGAACCTGCAGTATAAACAAACAAACAAACAAAACAACTAATACTAAACTTTCATTGGGTTATTTGTATGGCAATATGTTAATATAAATGTTTCAGACATCACATGAAATTTCTAAAAATCTTATATGTTCTGGTATAATGTTATAAGTCATAATCCTAGTTATTACTTTAAAATGTATATCTCAGAAATAACTAATTTTCTTGTCAACTGCATTATTATGAACTTTCATCAGATCTTTAACTGTGGTCATTTTTAAGTCTTGTCATTTACAGACAGTTCTGGGTGTACTCTGATGCTTTTGCAAATATGTTCCTATAAAAGGGTTTCATCTTCAAGATATTCATGGAAAAGACTCTGACAAGTACAGGTTTCTGGTAACTGACTGTACAGCTGAACTGAATGAATAAGCATTTTCAGAACTCTAATGAAAAACTGATGAACTCATAAAAGTGCTAACAAAAGATCAAGATGAACAAAAAAATTAAATACATGGGGCTGAGTGAACAGATGAGGATGAGTATAATTTTTGTGACTTTCTGTCTGAATTTAAAAAAAAATCCCACAAGGACTCAGAGGCAAAGAATATACAAATCAATTTTCACTGCAAAGTAAAGGAACTGTTACAGTGGAGGATTCCTGGACTGAATGTCAATATTACGACATAGTATGAGTGTGTTTCATGTTTGGTAATTGCAATCATTGTTGCTTTTGTTGTGGTCATTCATGTACGATGCTTGGTGTCAGTCTATTTATCTCTTGTAAAAATAAAATACAGTGTGTGTGTGTGTGAAAAAAAAACTGAGGTGTAATTGGCATATAACATTTTACTAGTTTCAGGAGTACAACATATTGATTCGATATTTGTATATATTTTGAGATGATCACCACAATAAGTCTGGTTAACCTCCGTCAACATACATAGTTACAATTGTTTTGTTCTTGTGATGGGACCTGTTTCAAATGCTTTACGTGTACTGGCTTATTTAATTCTCACAACAGCCCTCTAAGGTGGGTTAAATGAGTTAATATTTACAAAATGAGTCAACACTTTATAAGCGCTCACTCAATAAATAAATGAATTAATAACTAAGTGAATGCATAAAGAAAATGCCATTTTAATCCTCCTTTTATAGACCAGAAAGCTAAAGGACTCAGCTGCGGTCCCTTGGGCAGTAATAGGTGGAGCTGGGATCTTTTCCTTGATCATCTAATTCCTCTGCTCTCCTGTAACATTGCTGAAGCAGGACCTTGATGCCAGAAGCCCAGCCTTTGGGATTCAACAGCTTGGCTGGTGAGAGAGCTGCCTCATAGCCACCGTCTGTGTGATGGTTTGTTCTTTCCTTTGTGACAAATGGCCCTGAAACTCAGCCATATTTGTGAATCCAGGATTGGTGATGGTTAAACGTCTACTGTACCACATGGTGTTCTATGTCTATATACCTGGTCTCTGACTCTCAGTTTTCTCATTTATAAAATGGAGATGATTATGCTTATCTTGCAGTGAAGTGTTGTAAACAGTAGAGATAACATAATAATGGGACTGCATTAGGCTCAGAAAACAGTTGTTATTGATGCTGTTTTTATTATGGAACACCTAAGCTGATTATTTGCCAAATATAGTGGCTCTTCACTTTGGGGGGAAAGGTTTTTAAGAATTTTATGAAAGGTATGGATTTAATGTACCTATATATGTACATAATATTTTGGATATAATTTCATAGTAGGGATGCCAGATAAAATATGCCCAGGATGCCCAGTTGAATTTGAATTTCAGAGAAACAGTAAATCCTTTTTTTTTTTTAGTATAAGTATATCCCAAATATTGCATGGGTCATATTTATACTAAGAAATTTTTCATTGTCTCATCTGAAATTCGAATTTAATGGGGCGTCTCATGGTTTTAATTTGCCAAATCTGGCAGCCCTATTTCATAGACTGAGAAGTGATAAAGGCTCTCATGAGCCTGTCCTCAGGGAAACACACATGCACGTGCACACAGACACATGTACATACTCACGTGTGCACCCACACCCACAGAATTTTGCATACGTTTCAGGGAGTCCTGTTCTGATGGATTCTTACTCACCAGGAGTCTTGGTCTCATTGGGAATCAGACATCGCACAAAGTGAGGATGAGTGCTCCTTAAATTGGCCATCAATTTGTTTAAATTTTCCTGAGACACAAACCAGAAGAAGCACATTAACCCTAGCAAATGCCGTTGCACTGGGCAGAAATACAACCGAATGTGGAAGCTGCCAAAAAACAAACCCTGAACACAGTGGACACGGTCTGGAAAGAGGAGCCCTTCTTCTTCCCGCCCTTCTTGCTCACCCCGGCATCGCCTGGAGACAGACACAAGAGGATGTGTCCAGTGAGTCCTGAGGACACAGTGGTGGCCTTTCCTACCCACCTGCCCCACCAGTTTTATTGAGATGTAACTGACATATAACACTGTATATGTTTAAGGTGTACAACATAATGATTTGATATATGTATATATTGCAAAATGATCACAGCATTAGGTCTACTTAACATCTATCCCTTCACTTACAGTTTCTTTTTCTTGTGATGAGATTTTTTTTTTTTATGGCTGTGTTGGGTCTTCGTTTCTGTGCGAGGGCTTTCTCTAGTTGCGGCACGTGGGGGCCACTCTTCATCGCGGCACGCGGGCCTCTCATTATCGCGGCCTCTCTTGTTGCGGAGCACAGGCTCCAGACGCGCAGGCTCAGGAGTTGTGGCTCACGGGCCCAGCTGCTCCGCGGCATGTGGGATCTTCCCAGACCAGGGCTCGAACCCGTGTCCCCTGCATTGGCAGGCAGACTCTCAACCACTGCGCCACCAGGGAAGCCCTTGTGATGAGAGCTTTTAAGCTCTACTCTCTTAGCAACTTTCAAATATACAACACAGTGTAATTAACTACAGTTACCATGCTGTACTTAACAACCACGGAACTTATTTATGTCATAATTGGAAGTTTGTACCTTTTAACCCCTTTCACCCAGTTCTTCCACCTCTCACCCGCCACCTCTGGCAACCACAGATCTGATCTCTGTTGCTATGAGTTTGGTTTTTTTAAGATTCCACATATACGTGAGATTATACAGGATCTGTCTTTCTGTGTCTGACTTATTTCACATAGCATAATGCCCTCAAGGTCCACTGTTGCCAATGGCAAGATTTCATTCTTTTCTATGGCTGAATAATATTCCATTATATATGACCTTTTCTTTATCCAGTTATCCATCAGTGGACACTTAGATCGTTTCCATGTCTTGGCTATTCTAAATAATGCCACAATGAACGTGGGAGTATCTCTTTGGGATAGTAATTTCATTTCCTTTGGGTATATACCCAGAAGTGGAATTGCTAGATCATATGGTAGTTCTATTTTTAATTTTTAAAGGAATCTCTATACTGTTTTCTGTAGTGGCTGCACAAATTTACATCTCCACTAACAGTGCACCGTTTTGTCAGTGGTGGCCTTTCTAAACCGCTTCCTCCAAACCCTGAAGTGAAAGTTTGGTTTTCTTTTGACATAGGAGAGCTGAGGTTTTTTGGTTTGTTCATTTCCGTATCCTGATTCTTAAAATTCCTCTAAACTACTCAGATTTGGGAACACTGATTTTTATCATTGTGGGAACGGAGTGGGGTGGGATATGGGTGGCATTTAACTGGGAGTATAATTTAGACTCTCTGTATCCAAGGAGAATCTTTTCCTTTAGACATCAGACATGAAATCCAACTGAATAGTTGGCAAGATTGAGATGTTCCTCTTGGTGAGTGTTGATAATTCCTAGTAGAAAGTTCAGATAGCCCAGTGAAAAGTAATGACTTGAACATAAAGTACTGCCACACTTGTTTAGTCAATTACAGGCAACAAGGTGATAGGAGACATTATGGCCTAGTGCAATGGTTCCAAACTTTAATATGCAGCAGAATTACCTGGAGAGCTTGTTAAAACACAGATTTCTGGGCCTCACCCCCAGAGCTTCTGATTCAGTAGGTATGGGATGGGGCCTGAGAATATGCATTTCTAGCAAGTTCTTAGGCAATGCTCGTGGTGCATTCATCAGCTGACGGTGAATTCATCATTGTGGTCCAGGGACCACACTCTGAGAACTGCTGGTGTAGGGCCTTCTGACTCCAAGAGTGGTCCTTGAACACGTTGCATCAGCATCACCGAGGAGTTGTTAGACATTCAGAATCTCAGAACCACCCCGCATTACAAAACCAGAATCTGCACTTTAACAAGATCTCCAGGTGATTTCTAGGCATAGTAGAGTTGAGAAGTACTGGGCTTAAGGCAGGGGTCTCCAAACTTTAGTTATGTGTAGCAGTGTCGGGGTGTGACAAACAGTGTTTAATTAAATAAATGCTTTAGAACTGACTGCTTAGCGTGTGTGTGTGTGTGCATGTGCGTGTATGGTGTGTTTATGTATCTTTCTGCCTCTCTCTCTCTGTCCACCCTCCCGCTCATCCCCCCCCGTCACTTCTTTCCAAACCATCCCCTTTCACAGACCTTCTCTTTATGTGTTTTCCTTGCTTAGAAGCTAGAAAATTTGGCTTAAAGTCCCGGCACTGAACTTGGTCAAACCACTTAACTTCTTTGGGCCACTAATTTCACTTAAAATGAAGAAGCAAGCTAGCTCATTTCTAAGGCCCCTGCAGGTTGTGTGACTTTTCTGGTTCCTTTTCCTCATCTGCATTTGCTTTTCCTGTTCCCTATGGACCTCTTTCCGTATCCTTCCTGACCCTCTATTCTTTTCCCCACAACTCTTCCCCTTCTCCCTTTCTTTCTCTGCTTTTTCTTTTCCATACATTCTTCTGTAAGTGACCATAAAATGGAGTTCAATTACACACATGTATCCCCATATCTCTCTTAAGAAATAGGTCATATGTTTTGAATAAAGCCTTTTATGTTTCCTATTAAAAGTGGGAAAATTGAACATTTTAGGGTTGTCTCTTGGAACTTCCCCTGCCCTCAATCTTACACTTTATGAAATTACTCTTCATTGGTAACTGACTGTTGTTTCAATATCCCTCCTTGAGATTCTGGGGGGATCTAGTCCTACAGAAAGAGGAGCAACTGCTTCCCTCTGGATCTTATCCAGGATAAGTTGCATTTCGATTTTACTTTGGCCAGCGGCTCTGCTGAACCATCTGTGTGCTCGTGGTTAAGTTTTCATAGTTAAGAGATTGGAACTCAATATAGCACCACAAAGAGGACCTCTGGCTTGCAGGCTTCATGCGGTTTAAATGTTCTCAGTTACTGCCTGGTGGAGAGGAAGAATTCATCCATATTGTTTCCTCATCTGTGAAGATAGTCCCTACTTTTGTGGCTTAAGTGAGTTTTACAACAGCAGCAGTTCTTAAGCTTTGTTTTCTCAGAACCCCTTCACACTCTTAAAAACCACTGAGAACCCAGTGAGTTTGGTTTATGCAGGTCATATCTACCAATATTTATGGTATTAGAAGTCAAAATTGAGAAAATCTAATTCATTTAAAGTTCCTATCAAATTCATTGCATGTTAACATTAATGACATCTTTTTATGAAAATGACTATATTTTCCAAAACAAAAAAATTCGTGGCAAGAGTACCATTGTTTTTCATTTTTGCAACTCACTTTAATGTCTGCTGAGTAGAAGATGGATGGATTTTCATGCCTGCTTCTGTATTCTGTCTGTTGCTGTATGGTTTTTTGTTTTTTTGTTTGTTTGTTTGTTTGTTTATTGGTTAAAGTAGATATAGAAAATCTTTCACAGATATATAATTTGGAAAAGGAAAGAGTATTTTAATTACCCTTTCAAATAATTGCGGATATTCTTTTTAGATACTATACCAAAACTTGACACGTGGTAGTTTCTGTGGTAGTTCCTCAAAGGCTAGGTGCAATGTGGAATCTGAAACCATATCAACAAACATTATGATCTGTTGGTCTGTGTTGAACTTTGAATGAAACTTTTACCCATGTGTAAACATCATACATTGATCATTTGGAAAATATTGTTCACTGAATTATACAGAACTTCCAAATATTGGCACGTTTCATTATACAGTATAAAAAATCACAATCATTAATAGCAGTACTGATCTCCTTAGAAAATTCAAATATTAGGACGTTGTCAAGCTAATGATAGTAGATACAAGTCTTCCAAAGTTTTAATTTTTGCTTGAAAACTCAACTATATCATTAGTAAAAATTACTGTCAGTAGTTTTCCTTGAAAGGATAAACACACTTCACTGCTTTCTGAGAAACTGTGTGCCAGATATACAAGTCTGAGAAACAATAGTTTGTCCTCTAGTCATTCTTTCAAGTAAAAATGGTGCTTCATGAATCAAGTGGCTGGTTCATCTTGCAACTCAGACAACTGCACATGTGTTTTTCCTTGAGACAAATGTCAAAGTCCAGTGTGCAAAAGGAGTGCTTTTCATGGACTTCCTGTTTGATCATGTAGAATATTATAAAGATGTGGATAAAATTGAGATGTAATCAAATTAATACTCTCCACTGCTGCAAATTTTAGGTTATTTTTCAATGAAGCTGGCTTTTTTAAAAAATTATTTATTTATTTATATTTATTTTTGGCTGCGTTGGGTCTTTTCTTCTGTGTGCAGGCTTTCTCTAGTTGCGGCGAGCGCTACTCTTCGTTGCGGTGCGCGGGCTTCTAATTGCGGTGGCTTCTCTTGTTGCGGAGCACGGGCTCTAGGCGTGTGGGCTTCGGTAGTTGTGGCACACGGGCTCAGTGGTTGTGGCTCACGGGCTTAGTTGCTCCGCAGCATGTGGGATCTTCCCGGACCAGGGCTCGAACCCGTGTCCCCTGCATTGGCAGGCGGATTCTTAGCCACTGTGCCACCAGGGAAGTCTTGAAGGTGGCTTTTTAAATTAAAAAAAATTCTTTTTCACTGTCAGTGTATGGCTGTGAAGAATACTATGACTATTAGTACAGCTTGGTGCCATGTGTTGATTTGTAATAAAGTGTCAGATCGTCGACCCATCCTTGCTTTTGCATCATTAAGTCAACACAGTGAAGAAAGCACATGGCATCCGGGTATTATGAAAATTGTTTTGACCTCATGTACCTCTTGAAAAGTTCTTAGGAATCTCCAAGGATCCATGGGCCACAGTTTGAGAATGGTTGCACTATAGTGTGAGGGAATCTCATCAGGCTGCAAGTGTATGATCTGATGTCATTTAGCTTGACTTAGTGTTCAGCCTGCTACCCAAAGTGTTGAAAGTTGATCCACATCAAAATCATCTGCAACAGAATCTCTGTGGTTGGGACTGAGGAAACTGAATTGTTCTCAAGGGCCTCAAACACAGTGATGTTTGGGAGCATTATTTTGCTTTTATAAAGCCACTCTTTCCAAAACCATGGCATAGTCCCAATGGTCCAATACAAAATGATTTTAGGCAACTATTTCTTAATTTTAATAGTTATATTAAAGTCTATTACCTTATTTTAGCAAAATGTAAGATGCCATCGATTGTAAGATAACCTATTTTGTGTCCCACTAATAAAGGAAAACACCCTGCTAATTACAGTACTCCTTTCATTGATTATAAGATGCATCCCAAGTTTAGAGATAATATTTTGTGAAAATGTGAAGAAAGTTAGAATAAAATAGAATAATATGTGCTAACGACTTAGAGACAGTGAAATATCTGTTTATAGTAGTGATATAAAGCAGTGTTTCTCAAACTTTGGTGGGCATAGGAATCCATCTGGGAATCTTGTTGAAATAGATATTCTGATTCAGCAGAGCTGGAGTAGAGTTTGAGATTTTGAATATCTAAATGTCTCAGCTGATGCTGAGATAGACGGTCCAGACTTTCATAGCAAGCATATAGGGTAACTTTGAAAAACACATCTAAGAAGAAAAAGGAATCAAGGTAAATCAAAATATTAAGTGAATTAGCAGTACTGGTCTTAAATGGGTATTGCAAAATTTGTGATAGTAGTATAAGAATGAAGTCTGAAGTTGGGGAAAGACTACAATGACTCATGGTCAAACTATACCTTTAGGTCTCTTAGAAAAACAAGACTTTCCGTCTGGGATTCAAATCACTGCGTGTGTTGAGGTGAAGATTTTTCTTCTTCCACCCACAGCTCTAACCATGACTCAGAATCCAGTATCTCCTACTTTTACTGCCTAGATGATGCATGAGTTGTCTCAGCGATATTCTTGCAAATGTGTTGTCCAGCCTACTCAAATGCCTTCAAGATGACTTTTTTCCCTTTTGAAAATTTTGGAAAATCATTTGGGGTATTTTCTGCAGGCCAAAGATACTTCTTGCTTTAAACTGAAATCTGGCTCTCTGTGACTTCAGGATGTTTGATCCTCCTTTTGGCTCTTGGTAACAACAGAAAGAGTTCAAACCTTCTCCCCACAAGACAACTCTTCACCCGTTTGATGGCTGCTCTGGGTTCTCCTGAGCTTTTTTTTTTTTTTTTTTTTTTTTTAATGTGGACCATTTTTCAAGTCTTTATTGAATTTGTTACAGTATTGCTTCTCTTTTATGTTTTGGTTTTTTGGCTGCAAGGCATGTAGGATCTTAGCTCCCCGACCAGGGATTGAGCCTGGAAGGCGAAGTCTTATCCACTGGACCTCCAGGGAAGTCCCTCCTTAACTTTTTCTTTTCCAGGCTAAGTGGCCCCAGTGCTGTCTTCATCTGTTTCTTCCGTGATGTGCTTCTGCATCTCCTTTACCATCACAGTGAGCTCACTCCTGTTAATCTCTTAAGTGTGACATCCAGACCACATGTTGTCCTCCATCAGCATGTGCCCTCACCTCTCCTGACCTAGGTGTCATGCCCGAGGTGGTGACTGCCCTCTGGCAGCCTCCTCACACCGATGGCTCACCACTCACTGTCAAGCAAAGCCCCTCAACGCACGCTGTGTGCGTCCGGTTGCTAAGTCAGATCTTGTCCCCATATTTATACAACTGTACTCTGGGACCCAGGGCTAAAACCATGTATTCTTGGCTGATAAAACTTTCCCTTGTTAGGTCTCATCCAACTCTCTTGGCATGACTCATGGTGTCCCTGGAAACTCTACCCCCAGAAAGTCCCCTAATTATCTGCTTCTTGGTTTTGAGAGCTTGACCTGCTTCCAGCCCTGCACAGCTGTGTCCCTCCAACCATCCCCTCTGTTCCTGTCTTTAGGGGTCTTCCAATGGGGATGGCCATCCCAGTCTCCCTGACCTCCAGCACCACCTTCTGAGTGCTCCCCAACCCCTCTTACTGCTGTCAGTGCGCTATGACACTGCTCTCAACTTTCAGCCCTCTCCTGGGAACTTCTCAGCTACTGCATCTTGTCAGCAATGGTGTGGTCATGACTTAATTATACTTTGGTTTCCTTGGTCCTAATTCATCTAGAATTACTTCCAATAAACACAAATCTTGAGGTGGGGGAGTAATTTTTTTTTATTACTACAGTGGACATAGGTTTGAATCCATTTCTCCTTATTCTCTCAGCATCATTTGTGAGTAAAGACACAGCTGAGGGGATTCATGGGTGCAGCCTCTGCTCAAAAAACAGCAAAGTTAGACTTGTGTGAAGACTGAATCTTGAGCCTACGAACATCATGTTTGGGGCCAACCTAAGTATATTGACCTGGAGCTTGTGTGTCAAAGTTCTGCAGTGTGTTTTATTCCCGTTAGTGTGATGAGCAAATTTGGGAAGCCCTGCTTCCTTAGCTGCATATTTTGTAATCTGCCTTTAGAAATACTTAAGTAATGGATTTTAATGTCATCAGTTTCAGATTCCTATGAGTGTGGCAAGAATGAGAATGTGTAAAACACTGTTTGCTAATTTCAATTATTGTATTCCCAATGAAGATGAAAGTGACTCTTACCTTCTTGGTTTCCAAAGCAATGGTTAGTGTCCTTCAGGAATGAAGTGGCTTCTGAGAGAGTGATTCCAGAAATCAAAACTAAACAAAACAAAGAACAAATGAACTATGAAGAGTTTAAATAAATCTAGAAATTGTACTTTTCTAAGTTTAGCTACATTTAAATAGTACACAGTGGATGGTGTGGGATGGAAATACATTTTCCATTTTTCCCTTCGGTTAAGTCATCATTCTTTAAATAATTGGGTAATTACAGCACTGATTAACATTTTTTTTGAGTATCTTCTGTGTGTGCAAAGTACCATGTCAGCTCCTTAAGGGGGTATAAAAAAGGATAAAGACAGTCTCTACCCTAAAGGAATGCAAAATTTAGGAACAGTTAAGAGAAATGCTCAAATAAATCTTTGAACAAGGAAGAATAATACAAATTCTGTAAGCGTCTAAATGAAGTGTTATGGGGACTTAGAGAGATGATGCTTCCGGCTGAGGGTAGGGGGCCGTGAGGGATCAAAAAAGAAAGGAGGGAGGGAGGGGAATGATCCGGATTGTAACTTGGATGCTTTTAGACCAGAAGTTGAATTCTTTGTCAATGAGAGAAAAGTTGTGAATTATGGGCAAGACTTCTTTAAGAGGTCTAGGAAGGGCACTCTCTTAAATATCCTATATTCTCTTGGAGAAGATGAAGGTAGGGTAGCTGATAACTTATTTGGGACTAAGGAATCTCAGTCCAGAAGTTGATAACCTACATGAAGATCTCAGGATACCATAAGAGTCTGAATAATTTTCAATATCAAATTTAACTTAAACTTCCCATTTACCACACAGTACTTTTATGGAACCTGGGGAACATGTCGTGAAATACCATTTAGGCAGGAAGAGACATTTCAACGCTTGCTTTCCTACTTTGGTCGCGTACTCTTGGTCTCTACCTTTTATGAGTCTCTAATAATCTCCAGCTATATCCTAAAATTCTCACAACTTTCTCAGGAAAAGATTAAATGATTAAGTATCATATTCTGAATCCTTGGTTCAAACGAAATCACACTTGGAGGCAGAACCTCGGTTTTCTAATGCCAGCTCTGTAAAGTAGCTGTTGTAATTTCCTTGAGCTTTGGTTTCCTTCTGTAAATGAGATAGATGGACCAGAAAATCCCCAAGGTTTCTCTTAACCCTGTGAATGTCTGACAGAAGGTATTCTGGTGAAGAGGGTGGCCAGAAATCGAAGCATCGCAAGCTCCTAGAGCTACAGAATCCCTCTGAGGGACGCTCCTGCAGAGTCAGACACGGCCCAGCCCGAAGTCCACAAGGCATGCCATGCATGAGCAGTCTGGACACTGGTCATTAATGAGCAAACGAGGATGCATTCTGAGATGGATCAAATGCATGGGAGAATTTCTTCCCGCAATCATCTCCCAGAAATCCTGACATAAGAAAAATTTTACATAACCAACCACAAAAATTTCAAATAATACTTCAAGGCAATCACAGAAGAGATATCACAAATTAGCATGTTTATTTGCTAACTGGAATTATAATACTGACCTAAACAATTAGAGGGGTAAGTACGTATTATATTCAGCTTTATATCCTGCAGGTTAGTTTTTTTTTTTTTTTTTGGTGTCATAATTGCTTATATTCTTGTCTTTTTACTCTTTGTAGAAGCTTCTTGAAAGGCCTCGCCATCTTGTCTCCCACATTGCCCTTAACACAGTTCCTTACGCTTAGTAGGCCCTCAGCAAAGGCTGCTGTGTTGCCTTCTCTCCTCTCCAGGTAACCTGATCAGGTATAATCACAGCTACTTGGAGCAAAAAAGCGGGCACTTGTGAGCACTTACCTTGCGGTGCTGTGGTCGAAGCAGTTTCGAAAGTGTGGCCCCCCAGCTCCCTTTATACTCCCAAATGCGCAAGCCCAGCACTCTGACGTGGCTGTATTGGGGGATCACCATTTACTCCTTAGATGTAAATGCATCGTAGCCCTGATCTTTCACTCCTGTTAAGTTACTTGGATAAATGACCAGCGGAGGCTGTATAATGCCAAGTCAGCTGCGTAGGGATTTTGACGTTGGACACAGATCTTTGAGACTTAGAGAGTTCTAGAGGCTGAGCAGAACTGGGGCAGAGTGTGCTAAGAAGGTCAGTGAAGGGCAGAGCCACAGGGTGAATTGTCAAGCGATGGATGATCAATAGCATGGATACTAAGTACGTCTCCTTTACCCAGCATCGTAAACATGAGGTGGTGTGCGCCTCTTCTCAGAAATCTCCGGAAAACATAAGATTGGCCATTTAACACATCCATTCTTTTTTTTAAAACGTTATTTTTTAATTGAAGTATATTTGATTTACAATGTTGTGTTAGTTTCAGGTGTACAGCAAAGAGATTCATGTATGTGTGTGTGTATATATATATATATATATATATATATATACACACACACACACACACACACACACATATATATCTATATATTCTTTTTCAGATTCATTTCCCTTATAGGTTATTACAAAATACTGAGTATATAGTTCCCTGTGCTATACAGTAGGTCCTTGTTGTTTTTCTATTTTATATATAGTAGTGTGTATGTGTTAATCCCAAACTCCTAATTTATCCCCCACCTCCCTTTCCCCTTAGGTAACCATAAATTTGTTTTCTATATCTGTAGGTCTACTTCTGTTTTATAAATAAGTTCATTTCTATCATGTTTTTTTTTAGATTCCACATATAAGCGATATCGTGTATTTGTCTTTGTCTGGCTTACTTCACTTAGTGTGATAATCTCTAGGTCCATCTAACCCATCTACTCTTAGCCAATAATTTATTTTGTTAAAAAATCCATTGTAGATGGAAAACTTTCTAAAATGTATTATATATTATCTTGATTTATTTAATCTAGTATCTTGAATAGACTTCAACTTTTCCTTGATCATTCAGGGGCCTGGGAGGTGATGTAATAAAGTCGTCAGGGATATTATAGTTTCTTCGCGGATTTTACCCTGCACTAGTTGTTCCTAGGTTGCAATGAATTTTTGTGTCACCTTTCTAGTTTTTATATCTACACCTTCACGGCAAGGTACTCAGCTGTATTCTGTCTGTGGTTAGTGTGTTTGCCTCTGTGAGCCCAATCATCCTTTTTCTAATCTGCTATAGAATGGGAAACAGATGAACAAGCTAAAGGAAAAAACAAACAAAAAAAAGGAGTCATAAGTTCCATGGGAAGTTCTAGAAGTTCTAATGGAAATACATGGTCTTTGTGACAACTCTTATGGTTGCTCGGGGTTGTTTTTTGGCTGAAACATAAGTAATGTTTGACTATGTAGGAATTACCATACATTTTAGAAGTTAGAGCCATTTACAGGAATACAGCCTGACTTGTTTATGTTGTATATGATCAATGTGTACTGAATTATACTCAATATTTTGTAATAACCTATAATGGAATATAATCTGAAAACAATATAACTGAGTCACTTTTCCGTACACCTGAAACTAACACAATATTGTAAATCAACTATACTTCAATTAAAAAGAAAAAAAGATTCTCTAGTCTTCCAGTGGGTAGTCTCATATAGTTAGGCATTTCCAAGGACAGTTTGCATTAGTCAAAATGAAATTGTGGACAAAGGAGAAACAGATAGGAATAGGACTTCCACGTAGCATTTTCCAAAGTAGATTTGACAGAATGCTGATTCTGAGAGAAACTGTGAAATAAAAGGTCCCGTGGCTAAATGAGTTCAGGAAATGTGGCCAACTCTATTCCCTGTTACTGGAGATTCACCATAAATACTAGCATGTTAAGGGGCCTGAGAAGCCTTTCAGTAAAAAAATATGAAGAACTTTTTTGTACCTGGTGATCTGATGTTGGAACACCATCTTACTCCCTGCTTGAGAAAACAAGAGGAGAAAGCTGAAGGCTGCAATCCACAGAGAACTTGTCTCATTCTTAGTACCATTTGGCCCAGGAGAAAGCAACAGAAAGTGATCAGGCATAAACACAGCTGCTTTTATCCAAGGGACAGTCTTTTGTATGTAACAGATGCTCAGTAGATTTTGTTCCTGTGTATAAATGAATAAGGACGATTCATGGGGAATCTGTGTTGAAAGAGGGCTGAAGTGATAAGGCAGAAAAGAATGGAATCAGACTCAGTCTCACTTAATAGTAATAGTTTATATTTATTAAGAACTCACTACGTGCCAGGCTTTATCCATATTGACTCACTTAAGCATCATAATAGTTTTGTGGGGTAGGTGCTAACTTCATTCCCATTTTATGGCTGAAGAAATTTGGGCCAGTGAGAGTTTAAATAAACTGCCTAAGGCCACACAACTAGTAAGTGGCAGAAATGGGATTCAAATCCTCTCTGGCTCTAGAGCCAATGCCTATAACCTTTCACTTTTGCAAGCCCATCACTTTTGAGTGCTGGCAATGGGGAAAGGAGATATGAAATAGGGACATTGCTCCAAAGGAGGAGATAATGGACATGGGAAGAGAATACATAGACACGAAAAGATAAATTACTTTTCCAAGGTTAAGTGCCAAGATGAGTGAGATGCACAGTGGACTAGATGTATGGACAAGGTATTTAAAACCCGTAAGGTATGTTGTTTATGTAAAATATTCTCAGAATTGTTATTAATGATAATGATACTGCTTTGGAGGAGAGAAGAGATCTGAAGGGGATGTGACGGTGGAGATAATAATAATAATAAAAAATAATAATAATAATGCTTTTTATAGTTCTTTCCTGTTTACATAGCACTTTTGTATATTTTATTATGTTTATTTTTCTCTGCAAGCCTTAGGGGGTTATACTGTTTATATTCTTATTATTCCCATTGTCCATATGGGGAACTGAGGCCTAAGGGAGTTAAGTGATTGACCAAAAGGCCCCACAGCTAGTAGGCAATGGAGCCAGAATTGGAACCCCAGGTTGCTGATTCCAAAGCCTCGCCTTTTCCTCTATCCTCTACTATCTCTTAAAGGAGGCAGATCTTAAGAGTACAGGGAGGAGGTTCCAGGCTTAGGGAACGTAGGGATTGTGGTTAGAAACAAGACTTCCCAGGGTATGTTTCAGGAAGGTGGAATGGGCAAGCCTGGATGGAAGGGTTGGGGGTAACACGGAGGTGAGGCTGGAGAAGTGGGCTGGGCTTGTCCGTGATGGGCTCCCAATGCCCATGGAAGGAGTCAGGACATTATTCTGAGATCATTGGGGAAGCTTTCAAGGTTTTAAGCAGAAAAGTGAACGTGTGTGTGTGTGTGTGTGTAGACACACACATATATCTGAAGATTAGTATGGAACTGATGGTAGGATATAATGGAGAGGGAGAACCTGAGGTCCTAGAACCACTTAGCAACTATTTACAAAATCTTGGTGTACAACTTGCCATGATGATTATACAGGCTCTGATATGATTTATGGGAGTAGGTGGGCAGTTAGAATTAACCCCTGGATGACCCTATAAATTCAGATGTGTGTTAAAATTCTCCATAGCACCAGAGGGCTGGCTTTCCCAGTGATTGTCCCCTGGTATCTCCGGGTCCATCCCGTAGGTTCAAGAAGAGTATTGTGTGGGCTTGAAGTTGTCTGCCTCACTGTCCCGTTTAGGCCTGGCAAAAAGAGAACCCCAGGAGGTGAAAGGAATATGTTTCTCTCATTTAAGACCTCTCTGAGCTCTAGACTTATTATTATTATTTTTAACATTTATTTATTTATTTAGGCTGCTCCAGGTCTTAGTTGCAGCATGTGAGATCTTTGTTGTGGCATGCGGGATCTTTAGTTGTGGCATGCACGTGGGATCTAGTTCCCCGACCAGGGATCGAACCTGGGCCCCCTGCATTGGGAGCACGCAGTCTTACCCACTGGACCACTGGGAAGTCCTCTAGACTTATTTTTCGAGGCCCTATCCCACATTAATATATTACAATCCTCTCAACATAATATTAAACATGCAAGTAATATCTATTTGCATTGAATATAAAAATAATCATGGTGTAAAATGAAGAGGGCCTTGATTAAGCAGTACAGAAATGAGATGTAAAAGGAAAGAGAAAACCCAAGGGTTACCCTGAAGGCAGGATCCACAAGACTTTGATGATGCTGAGTTTGAGGAGGAAAAAGGAATCAGAGGATCCTACCTTTCATCCAGCCCTCATTGCAGCCTAGAAATCTAGGGGCATGATACCTGCCCAGGAGAAATAGTGAAGGGGGGAAATAGGAATTTCGATTTTGGACAGATTGAGATTGAGATGATGGTGATATCCAGCTAAGTAGGTAGAGATAAGGATTCAAAGTTTCCATACAGGAGACATTAAGACTGAAGATGTAGGTCTGTGAGTATGAGGGTGTCACCTGTATGCAGTTGATAGTTGAACTTATTAAGGAAGCTGGGTTCTCAGAGAAAGGCTGCATGTTGAGGAGGTGAGAGGCGGAAATGAAGACAAAAAGAGTGGAAAAAAAAAAAAGGTTATTCTTCAGGTAAACAAATACCTGAGTGAGATCTTGCTGGAGTCAAAAGAGCCACGTGGATCCATATTTTACTTCTGTCATTTACTGCCATAAATGGCAAGTCCCATCACCTGTCTTCGCAGCTGTGATGTTTTCTCCTTCCGCTGCAAAATCAGAAACATAATTCTGTTTCTGCCCAAGTCATGAGGATAGTGTGGGGGTCAAATGAGATACTGTCAAGACGTGGCTGTCTCCGCAGGCAGTCTCTTTCCAGCCAGTGCCAAACAGTATGCTTCAATCTCTATCAACCTTGACACAGACCTTGGCAAATAATCCACTAGCACAAAAAACATAAGTGAGCAATGCAGGCTTTACTGAAGATTTTGTAGAGCAGACTAGAAGAGGATTATATTACATCCCCTAAAGTATTCAGTTTCCATCAGCAATGACTTCCACGAAGTCCATTTTCCGTCACACTGATGCAGGTGGTTGATTTCCTTTCTTCCCCTGAGGTGTCTGCCCGACCCCTGCGGGTACTCAGTTGTTCCTCTGTTACATGGGGCCCTTTAGCTCTGCCATTGACCTGCATGCCTACTCATCTGGTTACTCAACAAAATAAAAGTCCTCAAGTAAAGAACACCACTTTTATCCTTAGCAAGTTTGGTGATCACCTATTTTTACTCACATATTCCCTTTGGGAGCTTCATCTTTATCCCACCACTATACCCTGTAGTCCCCAGCTCACACCCCACACCATCATTCCATCTCTCCCAACCCTGAGAGGAGTTCTGTCTATGAGGGTTTTCTCCAGTCTTGTTACAAAATCATTTTGTCAACACTAAAGTGATGGGAACTTCATTATTAGTGTCAGAAGAAGTCAAGGGAGGTGGTATTTTCGAGAGGGTGGTATTTTCAAGAGAGAGGATATAGTAAAAAGCTCTACAGAGAAGATGGAGAAAAGGAGGACCATGAAAAGGGCATTGGGTCAGTCAGAGAGGTGATCCTGACATTAATGTCAGCAGGATGGTGGGGGTGGAAGCTTTGAAGCCAAGGATTAAGGAGTGAGCAGGTGTTAAGGAGGAGGAAAACGTTTTCCTGATTTCCCTGGGAGCAAATCTCTCCACCAATCACTATATAAGGCACATTCAGAGGAAATGCAGATTTGGATGGAGAAAGCAGCAGCAGGGCCAAATAGAGAGGCCCAGGAAACAAGTGTAATCAAGTTCATTCCGCAGAGGGCTACTTGAGAAGAAAGGGCAGTTAATTGTGCTGATAGGAGGATCATCCCTTACCCGTTACAACTATCTAAGAGCTATGTAACAGATGAAATTTCCAAAAGCAGCAAGAAGTTCCCCAGCCAGAAACAGAAATTTCTGGGCAAAAGTCACAGGACAGGTATATTAGTGAATGATACAAATTTATATTGAATCGCCTAATTAAAAATATTGAGTGAGAATATTAGATCCAGAACTAGAGGGGAACCTTGAATATTACCTAATCTAACCCTGATGTTACAGAATCAGAAACTGAGGTTCTGGACAGGTTACCTAATTAATGCTAATTAATTAGACAGACCCCCTTCCCATTCTACTCTCAGATCCAAGAGCGCTAGTTCAGAACTCTTTCAAGTGCAATACATAAACTTCCATACTGCTGGCATTTCTTTTTTTTTTTTTTTAAATAAATGTATTTATTTATTTATTAAACTAATTACTTTATTTATTTTTGTCTGTGTTGGGTCTTCGTTTCTGTGCGAGGGCTTTCTCTAGTCACGGCGAGCGGGGGCCACTCTTCATCGCGGTGCGCAGGCCTCTCTTGTTGCGGAGCACAGTCTCCAGACGCGCAGGCTCAGTAGTTGTAGCTCACGGGCCCAGTTGCTCTGCGGCATGTGGGATCTTCCCAGACCAGGGCTCGAACCCGTGTCCCCTGCATTGGCAGGCAGACTCTCAACCACTGCGCCACCATGGAAGCCCACTACTGGCATTTCTACACTACAATTTTGCAAAGCAAAAAGTTGATGGGGGATTATCCAGAGAAATATTTAAACTGATTTTCCTTCAATCAGTGAGGACATAGATTTATCAGTTTTACAGGTTGGAAAACTGAGGCTTGGCAAGATTAAGTGACTAGTCATACAGCTAGTAAGTGGCAGAATGGGAGCTAGAACAAGTCTGGTTTGAATCCAAGTCCAGTTTGTGCTTTCACTACAAGACAGCTGTTTCTGGCTTTGCAAGATCCTGTTAAGACACTAACGCTCTCAGAATTATACATGCTTCTCAGAATTACACGCAAACGAGGCATCCTTCTCTGAAAATATCATGGAGAGAGTGTGTGCATGGCCTGGGAACATTGTTTTCAGAGAAGAAATTCTACCAGTTAGGTCTGTCCAGTAAACTGGAGACTTTCTTATCTGGCCTCATAATCTTGACTGATGCCTGTGAGACTTAGGGTCCATGTCATTTGCCCATTTTTGTCTAGTAGTTGTATTTTTTTTGTTGGTTTCTTCAGTGCTTAAAGCCTCATTAGAACTAAGAAACGCGTGATCAGTTACTTTTAATTTCAACTGTTGGGGTATGAAACAACATAACCTAAAAAAAAAAAAAAGATTTTATGCCCTTGGCTAGGCATAGCCCAAATGCATATTTACATTGTTAAGAGCTGCATGATAATGTAGTGACTAAGAGTGGACTTTGAGAGTCAGAATACTGAGGTTCAAATCCTGACTTCACTATTTAAACTATTTG
The DNA here is from genome assembly GCF_965194805.1 of Balaenoptera borealis. Classification (NCBI taxonomy): domain Eukaryota; kingdom Metazoa; phylum Chordata; class Mammalia; order Artiodactyla; family Balaenopteridae; genus Balaenoptera; species Balaenoptera borealis. The sequence continues at coordinate 549,682 of NW_028123716.1, read as the reverse complement.
AATTTGCGCAACTTATTCTACTTTTCTGAGCCTCAGTTTCTTCATCTGTAAAATGGGGATAATAACAATACCTAACTCATGGGGTTCTTGTGACAAATGAGTTAATAAATGCATGATAGGCTACTTTTTGAAAGTGACATGGAGTGGGTGAGGCCATGTCAACAGCAGAGCCTGAGACTTAGAAGCCAGGAACTTTCTCTAGAGAATGTACCGACCATTGCCTGTGCCAGAGGGCTCTGGAAGCCAGGACAGCATCTTCTATGTTGTTCTTTCATCTCTTTTTTGTTGCTGTTTGGTAAGGCCCATCAGCTGACCACAGCCTCACTACTGGCCATCCAGCCCTCCCATTCTACCCACTACATATAGCCAATTTCCTCTCCAGATGGCCCAGAACACTCTTAAGTCACCGCCACCCCCCACCCCCCACCCCCTCATTCCACACACTCACAACAATAAAACAAGACGAGGAAGATGGAGCCTAGATACCTCAAAGCAGGGTGACCAACCTTCCTAATTTGCTTGGAATTGAAGAGATTCCTGAGACTTCAGTTTTAAAATCAGGACAATCCTGGGCAAACCCAGATAAATTTATCACCCTACCCAAAAGGTGGTTGGGGGTATGATGGCAAAGTCCTCAAACTTGACCAAGATGGGGCTAGATGGAACCAGCTTGAGATCTCTCACAAAACCAGGATGGTGATGAAATTCACATATGGAATTGCTAATTTTGAAGCTGTAATGCACAGAGCCGGTAACAGGGAGCATGCACGTATTCAATTGTTTATTCATCAAACATTCATTGAGGGCTTACTACATGCTGGGAAGATTTTAAGCACTAGGGAACAGAACAGGCAAAGTCTCTGCCCTCATGGAAACTCTATTCTAGTGTGTGTGTATGTGGGGACAGACAACAAACAAACAGATATCAAATGTCAATTAGTGATAAATTCTCTGAAGGAAAGGAAAATTAGGATAAGGAAACAGTGGCTGTGTGGGTTTGAAATGGATCAATCAGGATAAGTTTCTCTAAAGAGATGATATTTGAGCACTTAGAGGAAGAGCAAGCCAGGAGAATATCAACGGGGCACAGTATTCCAGGCAGAGGAAACAAATGCAAAGGCTCTGGGAGGGGAACTTGCCTGCACAGGAAGAGAATAAAGGCCAGTAGGGCAGGGATGAAAGGAGCCAGGGATACAGTAGCAAGGAATGAAGTGGCAGAAGCAGCTAGGGGCCAGATGCTTAGAGCCTTGCAAACTAAGGTAAGGATTTAGGGTTTTAAATGCCAGCTGTTATTATAAAGGTAACGCTATTCTTCCATATTCTCTGCTGAGCGTTGGCTCTGTTATCTGCTGTTTTTCTACTCAGCTTTGCTTCACTCTGTCAAACAAAACGTTTAGCTGCTCTTCATTTAGCAAATGGCTTATAAAGACACCGTTCCAGGCATTGGGGATTAGAAGTTGGTTCTCTCAAACAGCTTACCATCTAGTTCGGGGAGGGTGGGTGGATCACAGTATTGAAAACACGTGAAAAAATCAGCAGCCATGGACTTCCAAGGAAACAGCCGGTAACTACCGAGAAGAAAGGCGGTTTCAATTTCCCAGAGAGGTGAGGAGTTGCTTCCGGTGGGCCCCGGGGCATCATGGGAGGGGTGTGCCCCGGGGCATCATGGGAGGGGTGCGCCCCAGGGCATCATGGGAGGAGTGCGCCACCGGGGAAGGAAAGGCTGGAAGTGATTCCACCAGGGTTGGGACCAGCCTGGAGACTGTGAGGGGCCCTGGCCGGTGAGTGTACGTTTGGAGTTTGTGAGAGAGGCAGGCGTTTCTCGTCAGCTCCACGATTCCAGAGCTTAACTGTGCGTGTGGTGGGAGGGTGTGAAGCCGGAAGTGGCGAGGGAATTCGAACCCCTGGCTCTTGACGTGACTGGGCCACAAGGAAATTTCTGAAAAGTCTCAAGTCGCCAAATTCCATTTGAAGTTTTTCAGTACGTTTGTAGGCATTTTATTACATTGCATAGACATGTACTTATGTAATATATAGGGCTAAATCCATTTTTGGGTACTAAAAACTGTGGATATCAATAGAATTATTTTTCAGAATATACCGGAAAAAAATATGATTCTGTTGCTCCAAAGATACCACCTTTCCCATCCATCCTCTTAACAACATTTTTCATAATTTGATGACTTCTCATTGCAGTGGCTTCTCTTGTTGCAGAGCACAGGCTCTAAGCACGTGGGCTTCAGCAGTTGTGGCTCACGGGTTCTAGAGCTCAGGCTCAGTAGTTGTGGCACACGGGCTTAGTTGCTCCACAGCATGTGGGATCTTCCCGGACCAGGGCTCAAACCCGTGTCCCCTGCATTGGCAGGTGGATTCTTAACCACTGCGCCACCAGGGAAGTCTGGTGTTGCGTTCGTGAGGGCTGGTGGGGCCCTCTTGGGACTGGGCGGATCCTTTGTTCCATCTGCACGGGTGTCCAAGCAGGTCTCAGGACAGCCCTTGGCCTCTGAGCATCCAGGCAGGCACCCACGTTCCTCCAGCTCAGGGTAGCCTTGGCCCCTCCAGTCCCCGTGGCCAATTACTGAGCTGATTGTGTCTTTACTCTTTAAAATTAAATCACTCTCTCCAGGTGGGCGAGAAGTTTACTTGTGAACTTCCTTCCCTCTTCTCCATTCTTTGGCCACTGAATTAAGCCTGTGCTCTGTCGGTCTCAGCTTTGGTTTTGTTATTCACCTATTTGAACCAGAATGGAAAAAGGAAACATTCCCTGTCGAGGCAGTGATTCTCAGCCAGGCTAGGGCCCAAGTAGGGTTTATATGACTTAATTTGGTAACAATGTGTAAGGGGATGGTGGTCTCTGCCTGTGGGGTGGTGGAGGGCACACCTATAGCCACAACACTGGTTCCGTGGACAGCATGGTCCCCTGTGGGCCTGGACCGTGTGCTCTCGTCCCCCCACGCCCGACACCACCTGACGGTCATGACGTGGTGACACTGGCTGCTGGGCGTCCAATCAGGAGGGACCCAGAGGCAGCTCCTGGTGCCAGACCAGACGTGTCTTTTCACGGGCCGTGGACATACTGGGTCTGAGGACTTTGCTTTGTGTCTAGAGAACAAACTGAGCCGCTAGCAGCTGATCTGTGCTGTGGATTTGAAACTCATGGGCAGGGCAAGAGCTCCCACTGGACACTGGCTCGGAAGCTTCCGCACGGGTGATGACCACGCCAGTGCTTCCTGCCTGAGCCCTCCAGGCTTCCCGCCTGCCTCCTGGGGCCCCAGATGCTGGGCTGATAGGGCTCAGCGGCTGCTGGGACTTGAGGTCCAGATGCTCCCAGGTGTGGGGTAAACACGCCACTACCCACTGGAGCCTCCCTTCTCTGAGGTTCAGGAAACAGGAGGACCCACCAAACTGAGCCCATCCCTGGGCTCTGCTGCAAGTCTGCTCAGATTTGCTCTCCTGATCCTGAAGACAGTCCTGCGGGAAACAGGGCCTGCGATTCCCATAGTGATGGTGTTCTGTGGAGTTTCCATGGGATCCCTTTCTACCCTGTTCTGAGCAAATTACTAGTCAATCCATGCTACTGTCACCCGATGAACAGACTGGGAAGTTGAGACTCCAAGAAGCCTAGTAACCTACACAGAATCACAGATGTGGGAGCAGGAAGTGGGGTCTGTGCCCATCGCCTGCCCAGGGTGAATGAGTGCACCCAGCAGGTTCCACGTCCCCCCTCTGCGGGGACTGGCTCACAGGGCCTCCTCTTAGGCGGATTCACTTTGCAAGCCTTCCCTTCAGCAAGATTCCTGTTACAAAACCTTCCTTTCATGGGATTCATCTCACAATCCTGTATTTGGGGTCACCCGGGAAGTTTATATCACCCTGAAGCGTGTTCAGACTCACGTCACCAGACCAGCTTTCCTGGGTGATACTTACCACCTGCCCGTCCACTCCCAGCTGAGACCCAGAAGTGCCCCCTTGGGCCCCAAGGCCCACGGCTCTGCCTGGGTGCCCACTCCCCTCCTGCCTGGTCCGTCCCTCTCACGTCCCCTGCAGGGTCACCAGGAGCTCCCACTCATCCTGTGCAGGCTGTCCGCTCTGTCTTGGGGCGGCCTCCGTGGTGTCAGGTAGAAGAAACAAGAGGTACTGGTGGGGCCTCCCTCACGCAGCACAGCAGCCAGCAACCACCTGCTGACCTCGTCACTGTGGCTGGACCTAGATGGGGGTTCAGGGGGCCCGCAGTAGCTCCTGGTTCTCATCTCACCGCAGCACCGCCCACAGGGAAGTCGCTGAGCAACTCTGTGCTGGCTGCATAGAGAGGAGGCTCATTTACATGCTCCTCCCAGCAGCCCCCGGGGCTCTCGTGGGCAGACCCCTCCCAGGGTATGGAGCTCACCTGGGCAGGCACCCAGCAGCCCCCGGGGCTCTCGTGGGCAGACCCCTCCCAGGATATGGAGCTCACCTGGGCAGGCACCCAGCAGCCCCCGGGGCTCTCGTGGGCAGACCCCTCCCAGGGTATGGAGCTCACCTGGGCAGGCACCCAGCAGCCCCCGGGGCTCTCGTGGGCAGGCCCCTCCCAGGATATGGAGCTCACCTGAGCAGGCACACAGCAGCCCCCGGGGCTCTCGTGGGCAGACCCCTCCCAGGATATGGAGCTCACCTGGGCGGGCACCCAGCAGCCCCCGGGGCTCTCGTGGGCAGACCCCTCCCAGGGTATGGAGCTCACCTGGGCGGGCACCCAGCAGCCCCCGGGGCTCTCGTGGGCAGACCCCTCCCAGGGTATGGAGCTCACCTGGGCAGGCACCCAGCAGCCCCCGGGGCTCTCGTGGGCAGGCCCCTCCCAGGATATGGAGCTCACCTGGGCAGGCACCCAGCAGCCCCCGGGGCTCTCGTGGTCAGGCCCCTCCCAGGATACGGCGCTCACCTGGGCAGGCACCCGGCAGCCCCCGGGGCTCTCGTGGGCAGACCCCTCCCAGGGTATGGAACTCACCTGGGCAGGCACCCGGCAGGGCTGGGCACACAGGAACCGTGCACGTGGCCCTCGTTGCAGAGAACCCCGGCCCACCTGTTGGTCAGAGCTGACCCTGAGCAGCTCAGAGCAGGACCTGAACTAACAAACAGCAGCTCCGACAGGTCTGTGACCCTGGGCTTCACTCTGTGCGGCCTCCCTCCGCCTGGTCTTCCGGGGGCTTCCACTGCAGCCCGGCACCAGGCCTCTGTCTCCACCCACCACCCCTCCTCTCCCTGACTCCTGGGTTCCTCTCATTAGGAGAGGGTCTTCTTGAAGTTGTTTCCTACTCATGAGCCAGTTAAAATGATTAGAAAATCAGCCAGAGTTGTAGCCCCATGTCAATCCTGACCCTTAGGACCCCACACCTGTTCCTTGGGCCTGGCCGGCACAGCAAGGCCCGTTTTCTGCAATTATGAGCCCCTGAGGGGCGAGGATTGGCTGAGCTGGGCAGCCTGACCCGGCCGGCCAGCCCTCCCCAGGTGTGCCTGGGCTGAGGTCAATGTAAACACCCCTCCCGGCAGCAAGATCCCCTGCAGCTGTGCCTGACGCCGTATTCTCTGCCCCGTCAGCAGTCTCGGGGCCGGGCTGGTGGGAGGGAGGGAGGGGCCACGGCCTTGAGGGTGGCCCGGTCTGAGCGGGCCTCTGCTGGAAGTTCTCCCAGGGCAGAGGTGAGGAAGCGAGAAAAGGGCAGTGGGGGCCAGGACAGGACGGGTAACTCGGGTAGGGGAATGGAAAGCTTCCAGAAGAGCAGCCGGGGCCAGGACCATCCTGTGTGACGTGCAGGAGCCCACGTAGCACGTGTGCTGTCGCTGGGGTGGCTGCAAGCCCTTTCCTCCAGCCTGTGAGGTCCTTGCACATATTCAGGCGGCTTTCCTGGGAAGGGTGGGTAAAGTTCAGGAGCAGCTGGCTTGGAGGTCAGCTAACGTTTACAAAGAGACGCCTCCGAACGGCCCAAGCCGCTTTCCAATGAGGATGCCCCTTGTGGGGGGCTGCTGGCAGCATGTGAGAAAACGCCCCGCCTCCGACCAACTTCAGAAATTTCCATCAGTGTAGCAATTATCTTGATAGGTTTTCCTCTAACTAGTGGGTTCTTAATTAGCAACATGAATGGTGACATTAAATGTCCTCAGTCAGGATTGAAATACCCCCAACATGTACAGGTGTAAGAACCTCGGGAGGCCGTGTGCAACCCGCACCTTTAGGGATGGGCTTCCTACTTGACCCCTCAACGTTGTGGTGTCCAGCCACTGATTTAGGGTTTCTGGGAGCCCAATGCTGACTCTAAGGCTGAGTGGTGGTCTCAGCATGAGCTGGCGTTTGAGAAAAGTGTGATGAAGTTAAGTCTGACTTTCTGTGACAGCTGGGGAGGGGTTTGTAAAGCACCTTGGCTTTTAGGGCAAAGGTTTGTTACTGGAACAAAGTGTCCCCCCCAAAATGGGCTGAAGCTCAAGATGTCTCTGTCCCTTTCATGTGAGAGTCCAGGGCAGGTGGGTGGCAGGGCCCAGGCTCTGTCCCCCTTGTTTCTCCTCCCTGCTTCCAGGTGAGGGCTCCAACCAGCAGGGTGGGGTGACCAGGTGGGCATCATGCCCTCCGTCCTAGGATGCAGTCTGGCCAAGGCCCTCACCACCTCCACCTCTCCCCCTTGGTAACACGAGACACTGTGCCCCAGCTGTAAGGGGTGGGAAGGCTGGGAGGTGCAGGGTAGCTGTGAACAGGAAAAAGGGAAATGGGATCTGGTGGGCAGCTGTGTGGCTCTGCTGTGAGGGTCACCTGGATGGTAGCGCACAGACTCTGGGTCCTGTGAAGCGTCGATGCTTTGTGGTTCTGGAAATCCTATAGGAGACGGTCCACAGCAGGTGAAGCTAATGCTCTCAGTGGAGGTGGTGAAGCCAAAGATCTCAGTTCAGACTGAAGGTGCCGATGTACATACAGGACAAGACCATCTTGTTTGAATGGACTTTAGGCACGTTTAACACGAATGCAGTCGTGTTAATGCCTGGCATCTTCTATCTTGTGCCTCTCCTCAGGGACCCCCTCCTCAGTTCCTGAGGATCCTGTAACTCCCGTACAGGGGGATGGAGAGTGGGCTCTGTCCAGTCTGAGCCCTGAGTTACCCTGCATGTGAGTCTGCTCAGGACCGCCGTAACAAATACCACAGACTGGGCAGCTTGAATAACAGACCTATCATCTCCCAGTCCTGGATGCTGTCCGAGATCAAGGTGTGTGCAGGCTGGCTTCTCCTGAGGCCTCTCTCCTTGGTGCTTAGACAGCCATCTTCTCCCCAGGTCCTCACGTGGTCTCCCCCTGTGCCTATCTGTGTCCTAATCTCTTCTTGTAGGACCTCAATCCTATTGGATTAGGATCCACCCTAGTGACCTCATTTTTACCTTGATCGCCTCTTTAAAAATCCCATCTCCAAATACAGCCACATCCTGGGGTCCTGGGGGTTAGGGATTCAGCATGTGAATTTGGGGGGACGTGACTGAGCCTATCCCATCCTCCTTAGGAGCCAAGTGTGCCTCGGTCCTTCCTTCCCTCAAGTCACACGAGGTGATGTAGTGGCTCACGGAGAGGCCACTCGTGCAGAGTCTGTGTCCCAGCTGGGGAGCCCTTCTCTGCTCTCTCTGATCAGGCCGTGGCCGTGCCAGTCCCCTCCTGAGGTGAGCGGTTCTGGTGTTTCCTGCCGTGTCTCCTGGCCCGCTGAGGTGCTCATTGTCAGGGAACCCAGGAGCCAGCAGCCTCGTGAGGGTGCCGGGGACTCTCAGGGCCTTGGCAGATGTCTCTCCCAGCAGATACCCTAGCGAAAGTGGGGAAACATTTGGGGGATTACAGGTGGGGGAGAGTCACAGTCTCATTTATGCTTCAGAAAGACCACGTTGGGGTGGGATGTGAGGTGCACGGTGCGGGCAGGGAGTTTTGTCAGGGCCTGGTGGAGGAACCAGGCACAGGATCGGGCTTGGGCCAGGGCTGTGGGCATAGAGGTGAATTAGTGTGGGAACTGGCCACAGACTGTTGTCGAAATCTCGGCTTCCCTGTGCAACGAGGCCGAACAGAAATACGGAGACAGAGATTTTGGAGGAAGAGAGAGATGGCTTTATTTTTCTGCCAGGCAGAAGGGAAGACACAGCCGGCTAGCGCCTCAAGAACTGGGCCCGTACTCCTTGAGAATCAGGGAAGGTTTTATACGTGGGGCTCTCGCAGTCCGGGTTATAGGATGAGGATCAAAGTAGTGAAGGTCTTGCATTCCTCCCTTTCTTTGCATTATTTCAAAACAGTCATAGTTGGCGTCAGGCCGCCCGGTAATTGGGGTCCAGCAATCTGGTAATTGCGTCCATTTGCCTCTGGTTTATCGGCCGGTGACCTTGTTTCTGAAATGCAAAGACTATAGGGGGTGATTTGTTATGAGGGGCATATAGAATGTAAGTGCTGGACATAATAAGGTTAGGGAGTATGAGGCAGGGGATGTAACTCACACAGAGTTAGGGGTGATGGGTGCCAGAGGTAAATTACATAGTGTCAAGGAGTGAGGTTAGCTTTGTAAAGTACAAATCTAGTTACTACAAATTAGTGACAAAGTAAAACAAGGAGTGATGAACTCTTTCAGGCCAGGTTATATTCCTTCTCTAGCCTGTTCGCTGTTCCCTTTGTTTTCCTTGTTCTCAGGGGAGGGAAAACTTCATTTCTATTTTTGCTGCAACAAGACTCTGGAGGAGCAGATGACAGTCAGTGGGGCACAAGGAGAGTGGGAGCCTGGGAGACCCCAGTGTTACCGAACCAAACTTGGGTTCGCTTGCCCGAGTGCAGTAAAGCCAGTCTACTGACACCGGGTGTGGTGAAGGAAAGTGCAGCTTTAACTGTAAAAGTGCCAATACAAGGAGAACAGGCGGCTTGTGCTCTATATTCCCGAACTCCCTGAAGGATTTCAGCACAGCAATGTTAAAGGCCAGTTGAAGGGGGTGGGGGTGTCACAGGGTATGGGATCAGCTGGTGCACAGTTCTCTGGTTGATGGTGAGGTAACAGACAGTTAACACTCTAAATTCTTAGGCACCAGAAGTTCCGGGGCTACCTGTTCAAGATCATCAGGTAGTTAATTTCTTCCGTTTGGTGGTGGTTTTAGCATCTGTAAAACAACTCAGGAAGAGTGCATCAGATGCTGTTATCCAGGTACTTCAGAGAGGAGCTACAGCAGAGGATGTGGGGGAGGGCTCTGTCCTGGGAAGACCCCATAGGGTCCTGCTCGGTTACACCCGGTGCGTGAGCTCAACAACCAGGGAAGGTGGGATTGATCCTGGGTGTGGGGAGCTGCAGGATCCCAGTCCCCTGAGGGCCCTGTTAGCCTCCAAGGTGAGATGGGGGTGCAGTGACTGGACAGAGGCGTCTGGCCTGCGAGAGGGGTCCAGGCTGGAAATGTCACGGGAATCATCACAGGGAGGGAGAGGAAAGGACAATGGGGGCAGGTAGGTCACAGCAGACTACGTGCAGGTGACTGCGGTCCTGTTGGAAGCAACTCAGAGCCAGAAAAGAGTGGCCGTCAGGGGCTCAGCTCCATTCTCTTGTTCCTTTGTAAAACCACTGTGTCAGAGTTTGAGACGCTGCCAGGAGACGTCTGGGGCCAGTGCTGCCATGGCTTCATCAAAGGGGTCCAGGGGGAGCACAGAACCACTGCAGACCCCGCCCATGTCCTCACTGGGAATGAATCCCATCGGGGCTCCTGGGCTCACAGACTTGAGGGAACCTCTGTCCTCAGGACTGGTCTTCCTCCTTCCTCTCACCTGTTGGTCAGAGGCCCAGGAACCCCCATCCTGGCTCCACCCCCAGGGCCTGGATTCTGGGACAGCTTAGGGGTAAGCAAGACCCTCATTCTCCTTTATCTGCCTGGGGGTGAGAATGTCTTAAACGCTGCAATTGACTGATGATGGAGGGCTGAGTGTTTCCAGCAGGTATGGGTGGAAAGATGGGGCGTGAAGTTCCTATGTCTACAGGGTCTTCCCAGCATGAAGATCTGTGTGTTTCCCCCGGCCAGTCAACATCCTCCCAGGAAGCCCAGATCCAGGATTATGAGGGCAGAGGCTCTCCCCTTGTTTATCTGTAACTTCCCACTCCCACAGCAAGGAGCCTGGCTCCCACCATCTGCCAGTTATGTATGCATTGCTCCTTTCCAGGTTACACGTGCAGAGGTTCCAGAATTGTTAGCTACTACACCCTGGAAAGGACTTCGTAAAATAAAGCCCACTGTATATGTACGGTCCAGTTTGCCTTTAGTCTACAGATTCCATTCATTTCCAAAGGTAACTTAGGTCAGCACCTTTTATCCCATCCCCTACAGTGAGTTGTTTCCATATATTTCTAATACAGTTAGACTCTGTCACATTATGTATTCCATCCTGCAACACTCCTACATCCCAAATAACTAAATTTGAATAGATTATGATTGGCCCCTTGGGCTATACACGTCTGTGGGCTTAGACAAATGCACAGTGACAGGTATCCATCCTAGAGTGTCACATGGAACACTTCACACCCCCACCCCATGATCTGCTTATCATCTGTGTAGCTTTGCCTTTCCCAGAGTGTCACCAATGGGGTCATACTGTGTGCAGCCTCCTCAGCCTGGATGCTTTCACGTAGCAGTACATACTGAGGATTTATCCATGTCCTTCCATGGGCTGATGGTGCATTCCTTCCTGCTGAGTAGTAGTCCACTGCACGTGTATGGGCGGAAAAACAATTTCCCTCTACTTTTCTAGGTTCTTGGTTGAGGCCCCCCTGCCCCTGAAATAAAAGACAGATTACCAGGAGAAAAGCAGAAGTTTAATTACATGTATACCTTCTGAATACAGGGGGGATAGCAAGGAAAACTGAGTCACTCCCTGAAATGACCAAAACCATCCCCTTAAATACCGTCTTCAGCTAAAAACAGAAGAAAGATGCTGGGGAAGGGGGGGAAGGCCAGTTTTGGCAGGTTATCCTGCAAAGCACAGTAAACAAGGGTATGAGTGTTTGCACATTTAAGTCAGGACTTCTCCAGTGAAAAGAGTTACTTAAGATTTAATTATCCTTCTATTTTTAGTGCAAAGAGGGACATACCCTTATAAATGGAGACTTCTCTATTGTAAATGTCCTTCATAAAATGGCAATCTCTGTTTTCTGAGATTGTTTTTTAGAATAAATTTATTATTTTATTTTTGGCTGCATTGGGTCTTCGTTGCTGCATGCAGGCGTTTCTCTGGTTGTGGCGAGCAGGGGCTACTCTTCATTGTGGTGCGCAGGCTTCTCATTGTGGTGGCCTTTCTTGTCATGGAGCACAGGCTCTAGGTGTGCAGGCTTCAGTAGTTGTGGCACACGGGCTCAGTAGTTGTGGCTCGCGGGCTCTAGAGCACAGGCTCAGTAGTTGTGGCGCACGGGCTTAGTTGCTCCACGGCATGTGGGATCTTCCCGGACCAGGGCTCGAGCCCGTGTTCCCTGCATTGGCAGGCAGACTCTTAACCACTGAGCCGCCAAGGAGGCCCTTTTTTTTTTTTTTCAAAGCAGACCAATAATCCTTTTGCCAGAGAGACATATTTTGGGGTGGCATATTCTACTCGCCTTGACATGGATATACCCCAATTTGCTTACGCATTCATCTTTTGAAGGATATCCTGATTTCTTCAAGTTTTTAGCCATTATGAAAGTGCTGTTGTGCATAATTGCATCCTCGTTTGCATTTGGACATAGATTTTCAAAGCAGTTGCCTAAATGCTGGAAGCATGATTGTTGGATCCCAACGTGAGACTTGTTTAGCTGTGGAAAAAACTGCCAAATTGTCTTACAAAGTGGCTGCACATGCCTCCCCGCAGCTATGAGGGAGAGCTCCTTTTGTTCCTCACCCTCTAGCCATTGGTATTGTCATATTTTTGGAGCTTAGCAGTGCTAATAGGTGTGCTGTGATATCTCATGATTTTAATTTGTAATTCCCTAATGGTATATGATGTTGAGCTTGTTTCTGTATGACTTTTACTATCTGTATATCTTTTTTGGTGGGATGTCTGTTCAGATCATGCTGTTCATGTTCACGCTGAGAGGAGCCCTGTCTCCTCAGGACCCGCTGGGGCTTTGGCTTCTGGGACACGCGGGGCTGAGTCTACACTGATGGCCGGGCTTCGGGACAAGCCGGGGTCAAGTCCACACTAACGGAAGCCGGGTCTCCTCAGGACCCCCTGGGGCTTCAGCTTTGGGACACTGTGGGGTCCAGTTCATGCTGACAGGAGCCTGGTCTCCTCAGGACCTGCCGGGAAGTGACGCCGCTGAGGGAAAAGGTGAGGAAAAGTGGGCAGAAGGTTCCTGTACGTGGCTGACCGCCGAGGGTGTCTGTCTTCAGAGGAGCCAGGAGAGGAGGGGCTTGATGTGGAAAACTGGGTTTTTGGCCCCTTTTGTGTGTGGTGTAGACAGGGTGCAGTGTTGTTCTTTGGCGTGTGGCGTCCGGTTTCCCAGCACCGTTTATTGAGGGGACTGTCCTTTCCCTGGTGTATGTTCTTGGCTCCTTTCTTGTGAATTAACTGATCACATACCTGTAGGTTGATTCCTGGGCTCTCTGCTCTGTTCCTCTGGTCTGTGAGCCTGTTTTTGTGCCAATTCCACACTTTTTTGGGACTGTAGCATCGTAATGAAGTGTGAAGTCAGGGAGCGAGATGCCTCCAGCCCGTTCTCCTTCCTCAGGGTCGCTTTAGCTCTTCTGGGTCCTTTGTGGTTCCACACACATCTTAAGATTGTTTGTTCTGTTTCTACGGAAAATGTCATTGCACTTTTGGTAGGGATTGCATTGAATGTGTACATTAATTTGGCTAGGAGGCATATTTTTTTAAAATTATTTTTTTATTTATTTATGGCTGTGTTGGGTCCTCATTTCTGTGCGAGGGCTCTCTCCAGTTGCGGCAAGCGGGGGCCACCCTTCATCGCGGTGCACAGGCCTCTTCACCATCGTGGCCTCTCTTGTTGCGGAGCACAGGCTCCAGACGCGCAGGCTCAGTAATTTTGGTTCACGGGCCTAGTTGCTCCGCGGCATGTGGGATCCCCCCAGACCAGGGCTCGAACCCGTGTCCCCTGCACCAGCAGGCAAACTCTCAACCAATGCGCCACCAGGGAAGCCCGGCATATTTTTTTTTAATTAAAAAAAAATTTCGGGCCACACCATGTGGCATGCAGGATGCGGGATCTTAGTTCCCCAGCCAGGGATCGAACCCGTGCCCCCTGCAGTGGGAGCGCAGAGTCCCAACCCCTGGACGGCCAGGGAAGTCCCACCTTAGAATGCATATTTTCACACTATTCTTTTTACCCATGAGCACGGGGTATCTTTCCATTTATTTTTGTCTGTTCGGTTTCCTTTATCAGTGTCTTCCAGTTTTCAGTGTGCAGGTCCTTCACGTCTTTGGTTAAATTTACTCCTGGTTATCTTTTTGGATACAATTGTAAGTGGGATTTTTTTTTAAATTCTTTTTCTGATGGTTCATTATCAGTGTGTAGAATCACAAATGATTTTTGTGCATTGATTTTTCTTTTCTTGTATCCTGCAGCTTTACTGAATTCACTTTTTAGTTGTAACAGTTTTTTGGTGGTTGAATGTGGAAAACTAGAATTCAGAAATGCCACTGTTTCAGCTACATCCACGTCACCCACAGCACCCAGGACATAGTGGCTCCCAATGTAATCTTCCCACGGTGCTTCTCATAGTATGTGGACTCCTACAAGGGTGATTGGTGTCCCCACTGCGGGTGAGCTGGATCTGGGTAGGGCTTGGCCTCTTTAACAGAGTTTGATGTCTGTATTTCTGGCGTGCTATGACATGGTTGTTTTGATAAGTACTTTATTTTCTAGTAAATTTCAAGTGTATAAAATATTTTAAATAGCAGTATCAAGTTTTCCACATTCACAAAATACTCCAGTTTATTTTACCCTGTGAGAGTGGGAGGACCGCTCTCCCAGAGAACCAGCACATAACCCCCAAATGAGGAATAATTATGGTTTCCACATTATAATCCTATCCACAGACCTGCTTCAACTTTCACCAGCTGCCCCAGCTTTGTGGAAATGTATTTTCCCATTCGAATACAGTTTTCTTTTCCTAGAACCATCACTGGGGCTTTTCCTCACTTTAAAAACCTTGCTGGATGTAAAGTGTACAAGATGAGCATGATCTGGGTGGTTTTTCTGTGTGGCTTCTTTCACTTAGGATGTTTTCAGTGTTTATCCACATTGTAACATTGATCATTATTTCATTCATTTTTTCCATCGTGATTAAAAACACATAACATTTACCATTTAAACCATTTTTTTTAAAGCTTTTTAAAAAAATGTATTTTATTTTTTATTTTGTGGCTGTGTCGGGTGTTTGTTGCTGTGTGCCGGCTTTCTCTAGTTGCGGCGAGAGGGGGCTACTCTTCGTTGCCGTGTGCAGACTTCTCATTGCAGTGGCTTCTCTTGTTGTGGAGCACGGGCTCTAGGTGCATGGGCTTCAGTAGTTGTGGCACAAGGGCTCAGTAGCTGTGGCTCGTGGGCTTAGTTGCTCTGCGGCATGCGGGATCTTCCAGGACCAGCGCTTGAACCCATGTCCCCTGCATTGGCAGGCGGATTCTTAACCACTGTACCACGAGGGAAGCCCCATTTAAACCATTTTTAAGTATACAGTTCTATGGCATTAACTACATTCACATTGTTGTAAAAATATCCTCACCATCCTTCTCCAGAACTTTATTTTCCCCATGTGAAACCGTAGCCATTAAACACTAACTCACCTCAACCCCTGGCAACCTTATTCTACTTTGTCTTTGAATTTGACTTATCTGGATACCTCATACTAGTGGAATCATAGAACGTTTGTCCTTTTTGTGTCTGGCTTGTTTCACTTAGCATAATGACGTCAAGGTTCATCCACATTGTAGCATGTGTGAGAATTACCTTAGTTTTAAAGGTTGAATCATATCCCATTGTGTATATACTACACTGTACTTATCCATTCATCTGTTGAAGGATGTGTTGTGTTGCTTCCACCTTTTGGCTATTGTGAATAATGTTGCTATGAATATGGGGTACAAATATCTGTTCCAGTCCTTGCTTTCTAATATTTTGTGTGTACACCCTGGAGCGGAATCAAGGGCTCATACATTTTCCATGTTTTTGAGGAGCCACCATAGAGTTTTCTACAGCGACTGTATCATTTTACTTTATTCCTTTATATGACAGAATAATGCAGCTTATGGATCTACCTTATTTTGCTTATCCATTTACCTGCTGATGGACATTTAAATCTTTTCTACCTTGAGCTATTGTGAACAGTGCTGCTATGAATAATTGGTGTACAAGGTTTTGTTTGAACACCTGTTTTCCATTTTTTGGGTATATATCTAGGAGTGGAGTTGTTGAACCACATGGTAATTATATTTTATATTTTTGAGTAAATGCTAAAGTTTTGTACACATAGACTGCACCATTGTACATCTCCACAAGTAACTTTTAAGGGTTTCAATTTCTCTACATTGTTGCCAACATTTGTTACTTTTATTTATATATTTTAAAATTTATTTTAAAATTTATTTTTATTCTAGTGTGTGTGAAGGGGCATCACACTGTGGCTTTAATTTGCATTTTCATCATGACTACTGATGTTTGACATCTTTTCATGTCCTTGTTGCCCATTTGTATGTCTTGCCTGGAGAGCAGTCCATGCAAGTCATTTGTCTGTTTCAAAAATTTTATTGTTTGTCTTTTTGTTGATGAGTTGTAAAAGCCCTGGGTATATCCTAGGTAAAGAGTCTTATCAGATATATAATGTGCCAATATTGTCTTCCATTCTGTGGGCTGTCTTTTTACTTTCTGGATAACCTCTTTTGATGCACAAAGGTTTGTAATTCTGAGGAAATCCAATTTATCTATTTTTTTCTTT
This sequence comes from Balaenoptera borealis, assembly GCF_965194805.1. Classification (NCBI taxonomy): domain Eukaryota; kingdom Metazoa; phylum Chordata; class Mammalia; order Artiodactyla; family Balaenopteridae; genus Balaenoptera; species Balaenoptera borealis. The sequence continues at coordinate 533,764 of NW_028123716.1, read as the reverse complement.
CATTTCTTATGCTTTACTGTCAAATCTAAGAAACCATTGCTAAATTCATGGTCAGGAAGATTTAATTCCTTGGTTTATTTGAGAGTTCATAGAGTCATCCCTCGGTACCCACTAGGCCAGGCTTTAGGCCTGGGGTTGAGTCAGTGTGAGGGTTCAGGGGTCATGGTTTAGGGTTATGGGTCATTGTTGGAGAGTCATGGTTGGAGAGTTATGGTAGAGGGTTGTGGTTAAAGGGTCAGGGGCGAGGGTCTGGGGCTAGGGTTGTAAGGGGGTTAAGATTAGAGGTTAGGGTTCTTAGGGTAAAGGTTAGAGTTAGCTTTAAGCACAGTTGACCCTCATTGCCTTCCCCTCTCCTTCTCTCTGAAGCCTCCAGAAGGGATAGGACTTGCCCAGGGTCAAACAGGAGTCAGGGAGCTGAGGTCAGTAACTGTTTTTCTGGCCTCCCTTCCCCCAGTCCTGGGCTCTGAGAGAAGAATGAAATGTCTGTTCTTGTCTCGGACTGTTTCTTATCCAACTCAACCTCTGTCAAGGATTAGGGAGGGTGTCAGAAATCATGCATGGTTTCCTTCTGCCCTCCCACCTGGGAAGGGTGATGCCGGCCCTACTCTGCCTGGGCAGCCCCAGGTTCCAGCACAGCCCAGACAGCAGGGCACTCAGTGGGCATGTGTGGATTTATACAGGACTGGGTGCAGTGACCTGCCAGCCCCCAGATGCTGCCTTCTTAAGGGCTGGTGGGGCCCTCCTGGCACTGGAGGCATCCTTTGTCCCATCTGAGTGGGCAGGAATAGATGATCACGTCTCAGGCAGGACAGCCCTTGACCTCTGACAATCCAGGTAGGCATCTGTGTTCCTCTAGCTCAGTCCAGCCTGGGCATCGTCAGGCCCTCATGTACAGTTACGGAGCTGACCAGGATGCCGGGCAATTCAAGAACTACCTGGTCAGTGTAGACATTCCTTTGAGAAGTTTCAACTACCAACATGCATGTGGTTGAGAAAAAGGCCTCCCGCTCACAGCCTCATAGGCTGCCAAGAGAAGTAATAATCCTCTAAACATCGGAGTGTGTCCCTGACACAACAACCATACAGCAGACCATGGCCCTGCAATCCTTTGTCCTGTCAGTTGTTAGAAACATTTTTTTTTTAATTTAATTTTTATTTATTTATTTATGGCTGTGTTGGGTCTTCGTTTCTGTGCGAGGGCTTTCTCTAGTTGTGGCAAGTGGGGGCCACTCTTCATTGCGGTGCACGGGCCTCTCATTATCGTGGCCTCCCTTGTTGCGGAGCACAGGCTCCAGATGCGCAGGCTCAGTAGTGGTGGCTCACGGGCCCAGTTGCTCCGCGGCATGTGGGATCTTCCCAAACCAGGGCTCGAACCTGTGTCCCCTGCATTGGCAGGCAGATTCTAAACCACTGCGCCACCAGGGAAGCCCCCGTTAGAAACTTTTGACATTCATAGTCATTAAGAATCAAAGATATGGAGGCAACTGGACCTCCCAATGGAAGGTTCACAGTGACACTGCATTGTCCTGGAGAGCCATATGCATCCATGTGGCCTCTGGAAAGCCTGCCAGTTATGGGTGCCATGGCTTGGAATAATCCTTGAGCCTCCCATTACATCATTGCACAAGAGTTTCCTTACCACCCTAGCATTTGGTTTCTTCCTCTTAGTAAAGGAGAGAGAAGAAACTGGAAAAGGAGCAGTATTGTTTTTCAGGGATGGGCAATTAATATGGCCAGGGAGATGGCATAACTCAAGGGCTCCCACCTCTCAGGGGCAGGAATGAGGTCCGTGTGTCTTCTGAGGGCACATGGGCTTTTCTGGGCACGCCTCTGAGATGTGAGGACCTGATGCCCAAGGAAAGAGACTTGACTTGACCACCACCAACGATCCTGACTTTTCAGTAAGTGAAAGAACTTCTTGCAGTCTTGGGAGGACAGTAAGAGCACTGGATGTGTAGCTGCAGCCCCTGACCCTGAGTGAACCCCTTTCTTCCTTTTGTGTCAGATTCTGTGCTGTGCAGTGATCAGTCATTGACTTAGAATCTGTTGCTTTCTGCCAGCCAGCATCTGTTCTGAGGCCTAAGTGCCTCAGTTTTCCTTTGGGAATTACATCTCACCTGCTTCCAGTCCAAACGGTTGAAGAAGGATGAGCCCATGTTCCACCCAGCTCGAAGATGGGTTTACAGCCCACATCTAGCCAGTCCCATTTTCCATCTTCTGGTGATGGGCCAAGGATGAGAATGCAACCCAAGCCAGATCAAAGGCACTTAAAACCATGACTTTCTTGGAATCCAAGAAAAGGAGAAACTCTTTCTCAGATAATGGATGGTGAGTGGTTGTCAGCCTAGAATTGCTGTTGGTCCAAGGGCAGTGAGAGAGCCTGTGCCTGTGAATGGGGTCCCCCAAAGGCACTGAGCAGGACAAAGTTTTGGAGAGAAGCAAGGTCACACTGAGACAGTGTGAGCCACTGGACCTGCCAGGTCCAAACCCATTCTTCAACTTGCCACTTGCAAGTATTAATTTATTTCTACCCTTACAATAAATACTAATTTATTTTACTTCAGTAAGTGTGTCCAGTCGCTGGGAAAAGAAAAAGTCCTGGTTGATACATCTGAATCAATAATCCCTGATCCTTCCTCAGGTGTCCTCACTGGGTAGGCGTGGCTGGGGGAGATGAAGACACTGGGTGGGGTCAGATACTAGGGGAGCTGCCAAACAGCTCTGTCCCTGTTCCTTCCCTGTCCCGGGAGAGGGAAACCCTGGAACAGTGATAGGATAACCAGTATGGGGAAGAGGTTCCTCAGTGATTAATTGGTCTTTTTGTATTTTCCTTAATTTAGGGTTCATTTTGGTAATGTGTTTTTTACAAAGAAATCCCCCTTTTCCTCTAGATTTCCAGTTTGTTACAGTAGGTTTCTCTTATTTGACTTTTAATCTTTCCTGTCTAATTTTCTACAGAATCATGACAAATAATGAACAAATATTGATACTTTATTATTAAGTGAAGTCCCTATTCACGTTCCCTTTGTTATACCTTTCCTTGTTCCAGGATCTCAAAGGACATGGGGCCATCATGTCTGTTTAGTCTCTTCTGGGCTTTGACAGTTGCTCAGACTCTCCTTGTTTCCATGACCTTGCCAGTGTGGAGGAGGACTGGTCAGATATTTTATAGACTGCCGGGCACTGGGATTTGCTTGGTGGTTTTGTCGTGGTTAGACTTGGCTTTGAAAAAGCAGACCACAGAGGTGAAGTGCTTCCTCTTCACTATATATCAAGAGGACAGGCTCTTAAGGAAACTTCTCACTTATATTCTTAACTTTGGTCACCTAGCTGAAGTAGTGTGTGTCAAGTTTTCCCACAGTGAGGTTAATTTTTTCCCCATGTCCATCCTGTGTGCCTTATTTAGGAGGAAGTCATAATGCAGAACCCACACTTGAGGAGAGAGGGGTTAGCTTCACATCCTTGATGGACAGCTGAGTGGCTATATACATTCCTTAGAAGCTTTCTGCATAGGAGATTTCTATTTAACACCATTCATCAAAAACTATGTAATTTATTTTTACCAGTTTGGACACGTGAATAATTACTGTCAACTTTTGGTTATAATCCAGCACTACATTATTAGACTGCTTACTTAATTCTTGCTTTGGCTGTTGAGCACTTTTTCCATTTGTTCCTGTTTTCATTTTACATAATTTTTCTTTTGTGGGTTTTAAAATTTTTTGGTACTTCTTTACTTTCTGATATTTTAAGATTATCCTGCTTCCTATATTTACTGTCTCAGTCCTAGCATCAGCCCTTTCTTCAAAGAGCCCTTGTTCCTTTTATTAGAGAATGGTATTAAAAACTTACACATGGGAGCTAAATATGCTCAGCTGACAGTACATGGAAATATGTGCATGTATCCCAGCCTATGCATATACCCATAATTATAAAGATTTCCATGTGGAACTATGTGTAGGCTAAAGATAGTTTATACTGATATCTCTAAGCGGATCTGTTATGACATGGATATTGTAACCTTCTCCCTTTGTTTGACTGTAACATCCCACTGCAGTGGTAAGAAACCTGGCTTCCACCATTTGTCATTTATTAAATTCAGTGCTTGTTCCATTCGATTACTGATATAGTAGTTTCGGTACTGTTAGCTACTACCCCTCATGGAAAGATCATAGAGTCCACTGTGTATGTATGGCACATTTTGTCTTTGGCCTGCAGATTCTGTACATTTCCAAAGTTAACTTAGGTCAGCCCATTTGTCCCACTACCAACAGTGAGTTTTTTCATACATTTCTGAATCAGGTAGATTCTTTGTTACTTTCTGTATTCCAGTCTTTGACACTCCCATATCCTAAGTAGCTAAGTTTGAATAGATTGTAAATTACTTGTTGGGTTGTAAAAATCTGTGGGTGTAGACAAATGCATAGTGACAGGTATTCACCACTAAAGTATCATATGGACTATTTCAACCACATAGTCCATAAACTGTTTACCATTGTCAGTTTTGCCTTTTCTAGAATGTCATATAAATGAGGTCATACAGTGTGTAGCACTTCAGACTGGATTCTTTCACTTAGCAATGTAAGTGTTAGATGCATCCTTTTTTTTTTTTTTTTTTGCACGGGTTGATGGTCCATTCCTTTATTATCTCTGAATACTATTGCATTGCATGTATATGAGAGGAAAAATAGTTTTCCCTCTACACTTCTATGTTCTTTATTGAGATCTCCCTTGTAATGAAAAAGAGACGAACTGGAGAAAACAATCAGAAGTTTAATATATACCATGAGTACCTCCTGTATACTTAAAAGATACCCAGGAAAACTGAGTCACTCCTTGAAATGGCCCAAGCCATTACCTTAAATGCTATCTTCTGCTGAGAACAAAAGAAAGATGTTAGGGAATGGAGGAAGCCATTTAAGGGATGTTATTAGTCAAAGCCCAGTAAACAAGGGTATGGTTGTTACACAGATTTACATCCAGGCCTATTTCATTGACAAGCTTTTTTTTTTTTAAACATTTATTTATTTGGCTGTGCCGGGTCTCAGTTGCGGCCTGCGGAATCTTCACTTGCGGCATGCGGGCTCTTAATTGCAGCATGCAGGATCTAGTTCCCTGACCAGGGATTGAACCCTGGTCCCCTGCATTGGGAGCATAGAGTCTTAACCACTGGACCAGCAGGGAAGTCCCAACAAGCTTTTCTTGATATTTAGCCATCATTCAATTCCTGGTCCAGAGAGGGACATACCCTTACAAATTATTATCCTTAATAAATGTAAATTTACCTCCTAAAAGGGCATTTTCTACTTGGTTTTGAAAGATTCTCCTGGGTCTGCTGTTTCTTAAATTAATCAGTCCAAAATAATCCTTTTGTCAAATGGGCATATTTTGGGGTGGTGTATTCTTCTCCCCTTGACATGTATGTGCCCTAATTTGCTTATGAATTCATCTACAGAAGGACATCCTGATATCTTTTTAGCCATTATGAATAGAGCTGCTGTGCATTACTTGATGCTAGTTTTGGTTTGAACACAGTTTTTCAAAGCAGTTGTCTAAATACAAGAGGTACACTTCTTGGATCCTAAGGTGAGACTTTTTAGATTTGGAAAATACTGCCAAACTGTCTTCCAAAGTTGGTTGTACGTGCATTCCACCAGCATCTTGAGTATATTCTTGTATGCTTATTTACTGCCTGTTTATCTTCTTGGGCCAGGTGTGTGTTTCAATCTTTACCAAATTTTAATGGCGTTGTTGGCGTAATTTGAGTACAAATCCTTTATCAGATATGTGTTTTGGAAATAGTTTCTTGCAGTTTGTGGTTTGTCTTCCGGTTTTCTGAATAAGGTCACCAGACCCAAAGTCATGTAGATTATCTCTTTTTTTTCTAGGACTTTTATAGTTTGGTAATTTAAATTTGTCTATGGGCAATTTTGAGTGAATTTTGGTTTAAGTTGTAAAGTTTGTGTCTACATTCATTTCATTATATATGGTTTGTAATTAATTGCTCCTTAACCATCTTTTGAGAAGACACAGTGAGATACTTGGCTCCATTTCAGTTTGGATTTCCAAACTTAGTATATACAGCAGAACTGCCTTCCGGATGAGGCCGCTGGGTTTGTGAGTGCGGCTCTCCCGGCACTTCTCTGACGTCCCACAGGGGGCGCCGAACCCACCTGTCTGACCCTGGGGGCACAGGTGCACCCTGCCCACAGACTTTGCTCCGTGACAAGCAGACAGGAGCTTTGTCTCCTGTCAGGGCTTAGGTTTCTGGACCATGAGGCATTGTCCACACTGACAGCAGCTGGGTTTTCTCAGGAACCACTGGTGAGGAGACTCCACAAGAGGAAAAAATGAGCAAGTGTGGAGAATCTTCCTGTGCAGCTGACTGCTGGGTGGGTGGGGCGCATCTTCAGGGGCCTCAGGAGAGAAAGGGTTTAATGTGGAATACTGTGCACTTTAGTTAGTTTTATGTGCCGTGTAGATGGTGACCAGTGTCGTTCTTTGGAGTCTGGTGTCTAGTTTTCCTGGCACTGTTTGTTGATGGCTTTGGGTAGAATAAACATTTTAATAGTAGTAATTTTTCTGATGCATGAGCATGGAATATTGTTTTCTATTGTGTGTTCAGTTTCTTTATCAATGCTTTATAGTTTTCTGAGTATAGATCTTTCATGTCCTTGGTTAAATTTATTGCTAAATAGTTTGTTCTCTTTGATGGAATTGTAAATGGGATTGTTTTCTTAATTTTTCTTGCTGGTGGTTCATTATTAGTGTATAGAAACAAAACTGATTTGTGTATATTGATTCCATATTTTGCAACCTTACTGAATTTATTTTTTAACATATTTTTTGAAGTAATGTGAAAAATTGAAATACTAAAATCTCAATGTCTACTGCACCCCAGGTAATCCACAGGATCCAAGACATGGTAGCTACTAATGTACTCTTCCCACGGTGGCTCTTAATACCATGCGGACTCCTACAAGGGAAATAAGTATCACAACTTTGGTTGAACTTGGTCTGGGTGAGTCTTGGCCTCTATAACAAAATTTGATGTCTGTCTTATCTGATTTTCTGGCATGATACTGACATGGTTGTCTAGAAAAGTAATTTACTTTCTAGTAATTTAAAATGTACAGAAAAGTTGCAATAATGGCAAAAAGTACTCACATTTGCCACGTCACACAAAATGCTCAGTGTGTTTTGCCCAAGGAACCAGCACATAACCGCTTAATGAGGAAATCCTGATGTCCACATTATAATTTAATACTCAGCCCCACTTCAACTTTCACCTGCTGTCCCAACTGTATGAAAATGTCTTTTTCCATCCTGATCCAGTTTTCTTTTTCTGGAACCATTACTGAGTTTCCCCCTCATTTGGACAACCTTGATGGATTTGAAGCAGACAAGATGAGTATGGGATCTAGGTGGCCTTTTCTGTATGGCTTTTTTCACTAAGAATGTTTTTAATGTTCATTTTTGTAACAAATATAAACGCTACACTTTTTTTTTCTTTGTCCTTAGAAATACAAAACGTGACTTTAGCATTTAATTCACTTTACGTATACAGTTTTGTGGTATTAACTACCTTCATAGAGTTGCACAAACAAGTTAACTAACATGTGTACCTCCTGTGTGCATGGCAGATTCCCAGGAAAATGAGTAACACCCTGAAACGGCCCAAGACATCACCTTAAACACCGTCTTTATCCAAAAGGAAAAAAAAGGAAGGCTATAGTTGTTTCTGTCTGCATTCATTTGATTGTATATGGTTTCCAATTGATGTTGTATAACTAGTTGTGGAGAAGTCATGGGATAGGTGGCTTCATTTCAGTTTGAATTTCCAAATTTTGTGGATTCTGCAGGCTTGATACAAGGTATACAAACATCATATTGGATCAGGACATCCCATGGTGTAACTGATATTCATGGTTTGTTAAACAGTTAAAGTTCTGTGTGATATGAGTTCATCCTGGAGTAACCCAGGTTAGTTTCTGTTATACATTTGTCCCAGGATGAAAGGACAAGAGAAATAAGGCCTGATTTATAAAAGTGCCTCCAAACTAATCGATACTGAAGTATAGTTGACCTACAATGTGGTGTTAATTTCTACTGTACAGCAAAGTGATTCCTATATACATACATACATATATACATATTTTTCATATTCTTTTCCATTATGGTTTATTACAGGGTATTGAATACAGTTCCCTGTGCTGTACAGTAAGACCTTGTTTATCCATCCTATATATAATAATTTGCATCTACTAATCCCAAACTCCCGATCCATCCCTCTCCCCTGTCTTCCCCTTGACAACCACAAGTCTGTTTTCTATATTTGAGAGTCTGTTTTTGTTCTGTAGATAGGTTCATTTGGGTCTCATTTTATAATCCATATATAAGTGATATCATATGGTATTTGTCGTTCTCTGTCTGACTTACTTCACTTTGTATGATAATCTCTAGGTCCATCCATGCAGCTGCAGATGGCATTATTTCATTCTGTTTTATGGCTGAGTAATATTCCATTGTATATATGTACCACATCTTCTATATCCGTTCATCTGCTGAGGGACACTCAGGTTGCTTCCATGTCTTGGCTGTTGTGCATAGTGCTGCTGTGAATGCTGGGGTGCGTGTATCTTTTCAAATTATACTTTTGTCTGGATGTGTGCCCAGGAGTGGGGTTGCTGGTTCATATGGTAATTCTAGTTTTAGTGTTTGAGGAACCTCCATACTGTTCTCCATAGTGGCTGCATCAATTTACATTCCCACCAGTAGTGTAAGAGGGTTCCCTTTTCTCCACACCCCCTCGAGCATTTATTTCTAGACACTTTAATGATGGCCATTCTGACCACTATGAGGTGATAACTCACTGTAGTTTTGATTTGCATTCTCTAATAATTAGCGACGTGGAGCATCTTTTCATGTGCCTATTGGCCATCTGTATGTCTTTGCAGAAATGTCTATTTAGACCTTCTGCCTGTTTTTTGATTTTTTTTCTTTTTTGAGTTGTATGAGCTGTTTGTATATTTTAGAATGAGGCCCTTGTTGGTTGCATCATTTGCGTGTATTTTCTCCCAAACAGTTAGCACAGGTTCTGGAACGACTGGATACCCACATGCAGAAGAATAAACTTGGACCCTTACCTCCCCTCACCCTGTATACAAAAATCAACGCAAAATGGACCAAAGGCCTAGATGCAAGAACCAAAATTATAAAACTCGTAGAAGAAAACATGAGAGTAAATCTTCATGACCTTGGATTTAGTCATGATTTCTTAGATCTGCTACCAAAAGCACAAGCAACAAAAGACAAAATAGATGAATTGGACTTCCTCAAAATGAAAAACAGTTGTGTATAAAAGGAGCAAGGAATAAGATAATCCACCATCCAAAATGGCACAAAATGTTTGCAAACCATGTATCTGATAAAGGACTGTAGCCCACCAGCCAAGCCCCCGGTGGTCCAGTGGAGTGTCTGTGTGGCCCCTCCCATCCTCGGTGATCAGGGGCTCTCAGGCCCCACAGCACCCGAGGGGTGGACACTGGTCATCTTCTGCACCCTCAAGGAGTGAGCGCTGGATGGTCTTGAGCCCAGAAGCACTCCCATTACTGCCCTCAAAGGCTGACGGCTTCAGCATGCCTCCAGAAGGACACAGAGTATTTTCAAGTCTTTAAGAACCAAGAGAACCGTCTTCACTTTTCTGAAAAGGGCATCTTATTATTTCACAGCATGACCATTTTCAACCTGGCTCTCAGGGGTGCCCTCCCACCTTCTTTATTTCTCTGAGAGTGGCCATGGTGGTTTGGCTGTCCCCAGTCCCCACACCAGGTGACAAGGCCGGTGGGGCCAGATCCTGGTGGTCCTTAGCTTCATTGGAGACTAACCCAGACTCTCAGCATCCTGCTTCTCCCCATCACCGATCCTCATCTCCTCCCCTCTCTCTTTTCCCCTTGCTTTTCAGTCTCAGATTTACCTGATGGTCACCACTCACAGTTCCCGCAGAGCCCAGAGACTTCTCCTTGAAGGAAAGGTTCTGGAAAATCAGAGGGATAAATAAAGAATGCAGCTGATTCCCGCCTGTGCTGACGCCCAAGAGGGTGAGGAGAGTGAGTGTTTTCTCATTAGAATTTTAAATCCTCCAAGTAATAGATCATTTGGGGGGGGGCATCCGATATCTTCCTGCTCATTCTAATAATGTCATTCCTGAATTTTAATGTGGTAAATAATTTAAATCACAAATATGCTGAGGGGGAGATCCATTTACAAAATGTTAGAGGTAACACCAAGGGACTTACAACAAACAAGGACACAGAACCCTGTGTCCAGACACTGGCTGAGAGATTCCTACCCTGAGCCGCAGTCCCCTGGAGGGCGGAGTGGCCATGACTCTCCTCCCGCAGGTGAGCCTACACAGGCACATCCCACGTGGGACCACTGCATCACAGAATCTTAGAGTGGCCAATGGCAGGCAGCTGGCTAGAGATGCGGACAAGAGAAAACTGCCCAGCAGCCTGGGACAACCCCGGGGTGAGGCCTTAGGAAGGGCCAGTGTCAGAGCCTCAGAGATAACTTGAAGGGAGTTCAGGCTGTTAGGGACATCATCAGAGATGTACTTAGGGACATATTCAGGGCCTTAGTTATGGACAGGATCAGGGCATTATTTAGTGACAGCTTAGACTATAAGGGACAGTGTCAGGGCCTAAGTTAGGGACAGTGTCAGTGCTTCAGTTAGAGATAACGTGAGAGCTTTAGTTAGACAGAGTTCAGGCTGTTACTTAGGGATATCTTCAGGGCCTTCGAGCCAGCATCATGGCCATAATTAGAACCAGTGTCAGGAAGTTAGTCAGGGCCAAAACTAGGGTGTTCGTTAGGGAAAAAGTCAGGTCATTAGTTACAGAGAGTGTCAGGGTTTTACGTAGGGACAGTGGCAAGTCCTGAGTTAAGAAGAGTGTCGGAGCCTCACTTATCCTGACGTCATCCTGACGTCAGGATGTCAGTTAGGGAGAGTCAGGACACTAGAATGTCAGATTCCGAGGTAGAGACAGCATCAGGGCCTCACTTAGGGACAGCGTCAGGGCTTACTTTGGGACGGTTTCAGGACCTTAGTAAGACATGGGTGAGTATATTAGCTCAGGATAATGTCAGGACTTTAGATATTGACGGCAGCAGGGGCTTAGTTAGGGCATTAGTTAGGGACAGTTTTGGGCCGGATTTAGGACGAGCATCTAGGCCTTAGTTAGGGACAGTGTCACGGCCTTGGGACTAAAATCAGGGCCTGAGTTAGGCACAGCATAAGGGCTTCAGTTAGCATAAGGGGCAGGACATTTGCTACGGACAGGGTTAGGGTAAAGTCTAAGGATCGTGTTAGGAAATGACCTAGGGATTGTGTCAAGACCTTAGTCCCTGAGAGTATCAGAGCCTTACTTAGAACCAGTATCATGGCTTCAGGTAGGGACAGCATCAGTGCCTGACTCTGGGAGAGCGACAGGGCCTGAGTGAGGCCTAGCGTCAGGCCCTTAGCTGGGGACCATGTCAGGGCATGATGTAGGAGCAGCATCAGGGCCTTTGTTGCATCAGCATTAGGGTCTTAGTTAAAGACATGATCAGGGCCTGAGTTAGTCACAGCGTCAAGGCCTCAGTTAGGCATAGCTTCAGGGCCTGAGTTAGGCACAGCCTCAGGTCTTCACTTAGGGACAGCCACAGGGATTTCTTAGGGACGGTGTCAGGACCTTGGTTAGAGATGGGTCAGGATATTAGCTCAGGATAGTGTCAGGGTTTTAGTTATTGCCGGCAGCAGGGCCTATATTAGAGATAGATTCCGGGCCTTAGTTAGAGACAGTGTCAGGGCCTTAGGACTAGTCAGAGCCTTAGTTATCGAGAGCATTAGGGTTTCAGTTAGGATAAGAAGCAGGACATTAGCTCCAGACACAGTCAGGTTCAAGGCCAGGGAAAGTGTCAGGAAATGAGCGAGGGAAAGCGTGAAGGCCTTAGTTATTGAGCGCGTCAGGGCCTTAGTTAGGACCAGCGTCAGGGCCTTCATCAGGACCAGTGTCAGGGCTTCACGTACGGACAGCATCAGAGCCTAACTAAGGTACGGCAACAGGGCCTAAGTGAGGCCTATCTTCAGGGCCTGAGTTAGGGACAGTGTCAGGGCATGACTTAGGAGCAGTATAAGGGCCTCTGTAGGATCAGCATTAGGGTCTTCGTTAAAGACATTCTCAGGGCCTCTGTTAGGGACCGCCTCAGGGCCTCACTTAGGGACAGCGTCAGGGCTTCCTTTGGGACAGTTTCAGGACCTTGGTAAGACATGGGTCAGGATATTAGCTCGGGATAATGTCAGGACTTTAGATATTGACTGCAGCAGGGCCTTAGAGACAGTGTCTCAGCCTGACTTAGGACTAGCATCAGAGCCTTTGTTAGGTCCAGTGTCAGGGACTGAGTTAGGTGTAGTGTCAGGGCCTTAGTTAGGGACAGTGTCAGGGCCTGAGTTAGGACGAGCCTCCAGGCCTCAGTTAGGGCCAGGGTCACGGCCTCGGGACTAATTTTAGGGCCTTAGTTAGGAACAGCATCAGGGATTTATTTAGCATAAGAAGCTCAACATTAGTTAAAGACAAGGTTAGGTTAAGGTCTAGGGATTGTGTCAGGGCATGACCTAGGGATAGTGTCAAGACCTTAGTTACTTAGGGCATCAGGGCCTAATTTAGGACCAGTGTCAGGGCTTCAGGTAGGGATAGCGTCAGAGCCTGACTTCGGGAGAGCGACAGGGCTTGAGTGAGGCCTAGTGTCAGAGCCTTAGCTAGGGATAGTATCAGGGCATGACTTAGGAGCAGCACAAGGGCCTTGGTAGGATCAGCTTCAGGGGCTTTGTTAAAGACATTATCAGGGCCTCTGTTAGGGACAGCCTTAGGGCCTCCCTTAGGGACAGCGTCAGGGCTTACTTAGGGACAGTTTCAGGACCTTGGTAAGAGATGGGTCCGGAAATTACCTCAGGATAGTGTCAGGACATTAGATATTGACGGCAGCAGGGCCTTACTTAGGGACAGTGTCAGGGCCTGAGTTAGGAATAGTGTTAAGGCCTTAGTTAGGGACAGTATCACGGCCTTGGGACTAAATTCAGGGCCTGAGGTAGTCACAGCCTAAGAGCTTTAGTTAGAATAAGAGGCAGGACATTTGCTAGGGACAGGGTTAGGGTAAAGTTTAGGGATCGTGTCAGGAAATGACCAAGGGATAGTGTCAAGAGCTTAGTTACAATATCAGGGCCTTATTTAGGACCAGTGTCAGGGCTTCAGGTAGGGACAGCATCAGTGCCTGACTCTGGGAGAGCAACAGGGCCTGAGTGAGGCCTAGCGTCAGGCTCATAGCTGGGGACACTGTCAGGGCATGATGTAGGAGCAGCATCAGGGCCTTTGTTGCATCAGCATTAGTGTCTTAGTTACAGACATGATCAGGGCCTGAGTTAGTCACAGCGTCAAGGCCTCAGTTAGGCATAGCTTCAGGGACTGAGTTACGGACAGCCTCAGGTCTTCACTTAGGTACAGCGACATGGCTTTCTTAGGGACGGTGTCAGGACCTTGGTTAGAAATGGGTCAGGATATAAGCTCAGGATAGTGTCAGGGTTTTAGTTATTGCCGGCAGCAGGGCCTATATTAGAGATAGATTCCGGGCCTTAGTTAGGGACAGTGTCAGTTAGTTAGGGAGAGCATTAGGGCTTCGGTGAGGAAAAGGGGCAGGACATTAGCTCGGGAGAGAGTCAGGTTCCAGGCCAGTGGTAGTGTCAGGATGTGAGCTAGGGATAGGGTGAAGACCTTAGTTATTGAGAGCATCAGGGCCTTAGGACGAGCGTCAGGGCCTTCATCAGGACCAGTGTCAGGGCTTCACGTACGGACAGCATCAGAGCCTAACTAAGGTACGGCAACAGGGCCTAAGTGAGGCCTATCTTCAGGGCCTGAGTTAGGGGCAGTGTCAGGGCATGACTTAGGAGCAGTATAAGGGCCTCTGTAGGATCAGCCTTAGGGTCTTCGTTAAAGACATTCTCAGGGCCTCTGTTAGGGACCGCCTCAGGGCCTCACTTAGGGACAGCGTCAGGGCTTCCTTTGGGACAGTTTCAGGACCTTGGTAAGACATGGGTCAGGATATTAGTTCAGGATAATGTCAGGACTTTAGATATTGACTGCAGCAGGGCCTTAGAGACAGTGTCTCAGCCTGACTTAGGACTAGCATCAGAGCCTTTGTTAGGTCCAGTGTCAGGGACTGAGTTAGGTGTAGTGTCAGGGCCTCAGTTAGGGGCAGTGTCAGGGCCTGAGTTAGGACGAGCCTCCAGGCCTCAGTTAGGGCCAGGGTCACAGCCTCGGGACTAATTTTAGGGCCTTAGTTAGGAACAGCATCAGGGATTTATTTAGCATAAGAAGCTCAACATTAGTTAAAGACAAGGTTAGGTTAAGGTCTAGGCATTGTGTCAGGGCATGACCTAGGGATAGTGTCAAGACCTTAGTTACTTAGGGCATCAGGGCCTAATTTAGGACCAGTGTCAGGGCTTCAGGTAGGGATAGCGTCAGAGCCTGACTTCGGGAGAGCGACAGGGCTTGAGTGAGGCCTAGTGACAGAGCCTGACTTCGGGAGAGCGACAGGGCTTGAGTGAGGCCTAGTGTCAGAGCCTTAGCTAGGGATAGTATCAGGGCATGACTTAGGAGCAGCACAAGGGCCTTGGTAGGATCAGCCTCAGGGGCTTTGTTAAAGACCTTATCAGGGCCTCTGTTAGGGGCAGCCTTAGGGCCTCCCTTAGGGACAGCGTCAGGGCTTACTTAGGGATAGTTTCAGGAGCTTGGTAAGAGATGGGTCCGGAAATTACCTCAGGATAGTGTCAGGACATTAGATATTGACGGCAGCAGGGCCTTACTTAGGGACAGTGTCAAGGCCTTAGTTAGTACTAGCATCTGGGCCTCTGTTAGGTACAGTGTCGGGGCCTGAGTTAGGAATAGTGTTAGGGCCTTAGTTAGAGACAGTATCACGGCCTTGGGACTAAATTCAGGGCCTGAGGTAGTCACAGCATAAGGGCTTTAGTTAGCATAAGAGGCAGGACATTTGCTAGGGACAGGGTGAGGGTAAAGTTTAGGGATCGTGTCAGGAAATGACCTAGGGATAGTGTCAAGAGCTTAGTTACAGTATCAGGGCCTTATTTAGGACCCGTGTCAGGGCTTCAGGTAGGGACAGCGTCAGTGCCTGACTCTGGGAGAGCAACAGGGCCTGAGTGAGGCCTAGCGTCAGGCCCATAGCTGGGGACACTGTCAGGGCATGATGTAGGAGCAGCATCAGGGCCTTTGTTGCATCAGCATTAGTGTCTTAGTTACAGACATGATCAGGGCCTGAGTTAGTCACAGCGTCAAGGCCTCAGTTAGGCATAGCTTCAGGGACTGAGTTACGGACAGCCTCAGGTCTTCCCTTAGGAACAGCGACAGGGCTCTCTTAGGGACGGTGTCAGGACCTTGGTTAGAAATGGGTCAGGATATTAGCTCAGGATAGTGTCCGGATTTTAGTTATTGCCGGCAGCAGGGCCTATATTAGAGATAGATTCCGGGCCTTAGTTAGGGACAGTGTCAGGGCCTTAATTAGGACTAGTCTGGGCCTTAGTTAGGGAGAGCATTACGGCTTCGCTGAGGATAAGGGGCAGGACGTTAGCTCGGGACAGAGTCAGGTTCCAGGCCAGTGGTAGTGTCAGGATGTGAGCTAGGGATAGGGTGAAGACCTTAGTTATTGAGAGCATCAGGGCCTTAGTTAGGACCAGCGTCAGGGCCTTCATCAGGACCAGTGTCAGGGCTTCACGTACGGACAGCGTCAGAGCCTAACTAAGGTACGGCAGCGGGGCCTAAGTGAGGCCTATCTTTAGGGCCTGAGTTAGGGACAGTGTCAGGGCATGACTTAGGAGCAGTATAAGGGCCTCTGTAGGATCAGCATTAGGGTCTTCGTTAAAGACATTCTCAGGGCCTCTGTTAGGGACCGCCTCAGGGCCTCACTTAGGGACAGCGTCAGGGCTTCCTTTGGGACAGTTTCAGGACCTTGGTAAGACATGGGTCAGGATATTAGCTCGGGATAATGTCAGGACTTTAGATATTGACTGCAGCAGGGCCTTAGAGACAGTGTCTCAGCCTGACTTAGGACTAGCATCAGAGCCTTTGTTAGGTCCAGTGTCAGGGACTGAGTTAGGTGTAGTGTCAGGGCCTTAGTTAGGGACAGTGTCAGGGCCTGAGTTAGGACGAGCCTCCAGGCCTCAGTTAGGGCCAGGGTCACGGCCTCGGGACTAATTTTAGGGCCTTAGTTAGGAAGAGCATCAGGGATTTATTTCGCATAAGAAGCTCAACATTAGTTAAAGACAAGGTTAGGTTAAGGTCTAGGCATTGGGTCAGGGCATGACCTAGGGATAGTGTCAAGACCTTAGTTACTTAGGGCATCAGGGCCTAATTTAGGACCAGCGTCAGGGCTTCAGGTAGGGATAGCGTCAGAGCCTGACTTCGGGAGAGCGACAGGGCTTGAGTGAGGCCTAGTGTCAGAGCCTTAGCTAGGGATAGTATCAGGGCATGACTTAGGAGCAGCACAAGGGCCTTGGTAGGATCAGCCTCAGGGGCTTTGTTAAAGACCTTATCAGGGCCTCTGTTAGGGGCAGCCTTAGGGCCTCCCTTAGGGACAGCGTCAGGGCTTACTTAGGGACAGTTTCAGGAGCTTGGTAAGAGATGGGTCCGGAAATTACCTCAGGATAGTGTCAGGACATTAGATATTGACGGCAGCAGGGCCTTACTTAGGGACAGTGTCAAGGCCTTAGTTAGTACTAGCATCTGGGCCTCTGTTAGGTACAGTGTCGGGGCCTGAGTTAGGAATAGTGTTAGGGCCTTAGTTAGGGACAGTATCACGGCCTTGGGACTAAATTCAGGGCCTGAGGTAGTCACAGCCTAAGGGCTTTAGTTAGCATAAGAGGCAGGACATTTGCTAGGGACAGGGTGAGGGTAAAGTTTAGGGATCGTGTCAGGAAATGACCTAGGGATAGTGTCAAGAGCTTAGTTACAGTATCAGGGCCTTATTTAGGACCCGTGTCAGGGCTTCAGGTAGGGACAGCGTCAGTGCCTGACTCTGGGAGAGCAACAGGGCCTGAGTGAGGCCTAGCGTCAGGCCCATAGCTGGGGACACTGTCAGGGCATGATGTAGGAGCAGCATCAGGGCCTTTGTTGCATCAGCATTAGTGTCTTAGTTACAGACATGATCAGGGCCTGAGTTAGTCACAGCGTCAAGGCCTCAGTTAGGCATAGCTTCAGGGACTGAGTTACGGACAGCCTCAGGTCTTCACTTAGGAACAGCGACAGGGCTCTCTTAGGGACGGTGTCAGGACCTTGGTTAGAAATGGGTCAGGATATTAGCTCAGGATAGTGTCCGGATTTTAGTTATTGCCGGCAGCAGGGCCTATATTAGAGAGAGATTCCGGGCCTTAGTTAGGGACAGTGTCAGTTAGTTAGGGAGAGCATTAGGGCTTCGGTGAGGAAAAGGGGCAGGACATTAGCTCGGGAGAGAGTCAGGTTCCAGGCCAGTGGTAGTGTCAGGATGTGAGCTAGGGATAGGGTGAAGACCTTAGTTATTGAGAGCATCAGGGCCTTAGGACGAGCGTCAGGGCCTTCATCAGGACCAGTGTCAGGGCTTCACGTACGGACAGCATCAGAGCCTAACTAAGGTACGGCAACAGGGCCTAAGTGAGGCCTATCTTCAGGGCCTGAGTTAGGGACAGTGTCAGGGCATGACTTAGGAGCAGTATAAGGGCCTCTGTAGGATCAGCCTTAGGGTCTTCGTTAAAGACATTCTCAGGGCCTCTGTTAGGGACCGCCTCAGGGCCTCACTTAGGGACAGCGTCAGGGCTTCCTTTGGGACAGTTTCAGGACCTTGGTAAGACATGGGTCAGGATATTAGTTCGGGATAATGTCAGGACTTTAGATATTGACTGCAGCAGGGCCTTAGAGACAGTGTCTCAGCCTGACTTAGGACTAGCATCAGAGCCTTTGTTAGGTCCAGTGTCAAGGACTGAGTTAGGTGTAGTGTCAGGGCCTCAGTTAGGGACAGTGTCAGGGCCTGAGTTAGGACGAGCCTCCAGGCCTCAGTTAGGGCCAGGGTCACAGCCTCGGGACTAATTTTAGGGCCTTAGTTAGGAACAGCATCAGGGATTTATTTAGCATAAGAAGCTCAACATTAGTTAAAGACAAGGTTAGGTTAAGGTCTAGGCATTGTGTCAGGGCATGACCTAGGGATAGTGTCAAGACCTTAGTTACTTAGGGCATCAGGGCCTAATTTAGGACCAGTGTCAGGGCTTCAGGTAGGGATAGCGTCAGAGCCTGACTTCGGGAGAGCGACAGGGCTTGAGTGAGGCCTAGTGACAGAGCCTGACTTAGGGAGAGCGACAGGGCTTGAGTGAGGCCTAGTGTCAGAGCCTTAGCTAGGGATAGTATCAGGGCATGACTTAGGAGCAGCACAAGGGCCTTGGTAGGATCAGCCTCAGGGGCTTTGTTAAAGACCTTATCAGGGCCTCTGTTAGGGGCAGCCTTAGGGCCTCCCTTAGGGACAGCGTTAGGGCTTACTTAGGGACAGTTTCAGGAGCTTGGTAAGAGATGGGTCCGGAAATTACCTCAGGATAGTGTCAGGACATTAGATATTGACGGCAGCAGGGCCTTACTTAGGGACAGTGTCAAGGCCTTAGTTAGTACTAGCATCTGGGCCTCTGTTAGGTACAGTGTCGGGGCCTGAGTTAGGAATAGTGTTAGGGCCTTAGTTAGGGACAGTATCACGGCCTTGGGACTAAATTCAGGGCCTGAGGTAGTCACAGCATAAGGGCTTTAGTTAGCATAAGAGGCAGGACATTTGCTAGGGACAGGGTGAGGGTAAAGTTTAGGGATCGTGTCAGGAAATGACCTAGGGATAGTGTCAAGAGCTTAGTTACAGTATCAGGGCCTTATTTAGGACCCGTGTCAGGGCTTCAGGTAGGGACAGCGTCAGTGCCTGACTCTGGGAGAGCAACAGGGCCTGAGTGAGGCCTAGCGTCAGGCCCATAGCTGGGGACACTGTCAGGGCATGATGTAGGAGCAGCATCAGGGCCTTTGTTGCATCAGCATTAGTGTCTTAGTTACAGACATGATCAGGGCCTGAGTTAGTCACAGCGTCAAGGCCTCAGTTAGGCATAGCTTCAGGGACTGAGTTACGGACAGCCTCAGGTCTTCCCTTAGGAACAGCGACAGGGCTCTCTTAGGGACGGTGTCAGGACCTTGGTTAGAAATGGGTCAGGATATTAGCTCAGGATAGTGTCCGGATTTTAGTTATTGCCGGCAGCAGGGCCTATATTAGAGATAGATTCCGGGCCTTAGTTAGGGACAGTGTCAGGGCCTTAATTAGGACTAGTCTGGGCCTTAGTTAGGGAGAACATTACGGCTTCGCTGAGGATAAGGGGCAGGACGTTAGCTCGGGACAGAGTCAGGTTCCAGGCCAGTGGTAGTGTCAGGATGTGAGCTAGGGATAGGGTGAAGACCTTAGTTATTGAGAGCATCAGGGCCTTAGTTAGGACCAGCGTCAGGGCCTTCATCAGGACCAGTGTCAGGGCTTCACGTACGGACAGCGTCAGAGCCTAACTAAGGTACGGCAGCGGGGCCTAAGTGAGGCCTATCTTTAGGGCCTGAGTTAGGGACAGTGTCAGGGCATGACTTAGGAGCAGTATAAGGGCCTCTGTAGGATCAGCATTAGGGTCTTCGTTAAAGACATTCTCAGGGCCTCTGTTAGGGACCGCCTCAGGGCCTCACTTAGGGACAGCGTCAGGGCTTCCTTTGGGACAGTTTCAGGACCTTGGTAAGACATGGGTCAGGATATTAGCTCGGGATAATGTCAGGACTTTAGATATTGACTGCAGCAGGGCCTTAGAGACAGTGTCTCAGCCTGACTTAGGACTAGCATCAGAGCCTTTGTTAGGTCCAGTGTCAGGGACTGAGTTAGGTGTAGTGTCAGGGCCTTAGTTAGGGACAGTGTCAGGGCCTGAGTTAGGACGAGCCTCCAGGCCTCAGTTAGGGCCAGGGTCACGGCCTCGGGACTAATTTTAGGGCCTTAGTTAGGAAGAGCATCAGGGATTTATTTCGCATAAGAAGCTCAACATTAGTTAAAGACAAGGTTAGGTTAAGGTCTAGGCATTGGGTCAGGGCATGACCTAGGGATAGTGTCAAGACCTTAGTTACTTAGGGCATCAGGGCCTAATTTAGGACCAGCGTCAGGGCTTCAGGTAGGGATAGCGTCAGAGCCTGACTTCGGGAGAGCGACAGGGCTTGAGTGAGGCCTAGTGTCAGAGCCTTAGCTAGGGATAGTATCAGGGCATGACTTAGGAGCAGCACAAGGGCCTTGGTAGGATCAGCCTCAGGGGCTTTGTTAAAGACCTTATCAGGGCCTCTGTTAGGGGCAGCCTTAGGGCCTCCCTTAGGGACAGCGTCAGGGCTTACTTAGGGACAGTTTCAGGAGCTTGGTAAGAGATGGGTCCGGAAATTACCTCAGGATAGTGTCAGGACATTAGATATTGACGGCAGCAGGGCCTTACTTAGGGACAGTGTCAAGGCCTTAGTTAGTACTAGCATCTGGGCCTCTGTTAGGTACAGTGTCGGGGCCTGAGTTAGGAATAGTGTTAGGGCCTTAGTTAGGGACAGTATCACGGCCTTGGGACTAAATTCAGGGCCTGAGGTAGTCACAGCCTAAGGGCTTTAGTTAGCATAAGAGGCAGGACATTTGCTAGGGACAGGGTGAGGGTAAAGTTTAGGGATCGTGTCAGGAAATGACCTAGGGATAGTGTCAAGAGCTTAGTTACAGTATCAGGGCCTTATTTAGGACCCGTGTCAGGGCTTGAGGTAGGGACAGCGTCAGTGCCTGACTCTGGGAGAGCAACAGGGCCTGAGTGAGGCCTAGCGTCAGGCCCATAGCTGGGGACACTGTCAGGGCATGATGTAGGAGCAGCATCAGGGCCTTTGTTGCATCAGCATTAGTGTCTTAGTTACAGACATGATCAGGGCCTGAGTTAGTCACAGCGTCAAGGCCTCAGTTAGGCATAGCTTCAGGGACTGAGTTACGGACAGCCTCAGGTCTTCCCTTAGGAACAGCGACAGGGCTCTCTTAGGGACGGTGTCAGGACCTTGGTTAGAAATGGGTCAGGATATTAGCTCAGGATAGTGTCCGGATTTTAGTTATTGCCGGCAGCAGGGCCTATATTAGAGATAGATTCCGGGCCTTAGTTAGGGACAGTGTCAGGGCCTTAATTAGGACTAGTCTGGGCCTTAGTTAGGGAGAGCATTACGGCTTCGCTGAGGATAAGGGGCAGGACGTTAGCTCGGGACAGAGTCAGGTTCCAGGCCAGTGGTAGTGTCAGGATGTGAGCTAGGGATAGGGTGAAGACCTTAGTTATTGAGAGCATCAGGGCCTTAGTTAGGACCAGCGTCAGGGCCTTCATCAGGACCAGTGTCAGGGCTTCACGTACGGACAGCGTCAGAGCCTAACTAAGGTACGGCAACGGGGCCTAAGTGAGGCCTATCTTTAGGGCCTGAGTTAGGGACAGTGTCAGGGCATGACTTAGGAGCAGTATAAGGGCCTCTGTAGGATCAGCATTAGGGTCTTCGTTAAAGACATTCTCAGGGCCTCTGTTAGGGACCGCCTCAGGGCCTCACTTAGGGACAGCGTCAGGGCTTCCTTTGGGACAGTTTCAGGACCTTGGTAAGACATGGGTCAGGATATTAGCTCGGGATAATGTCAGGACTTTAGATATTGACTGCAGCAGGGCCTTAGAGACAGTGTCTCAGCCTGACTTAGGACTAGCATCAGAGCCTTTGTTAGGTCCAGTGTCAGGGACTGAGTTAGGTGTAGTGTCAGGGCCTTAGTTAGGGACAGTGTCAGGGCCTGAGTTAGGACGAGCCTCCAGGCCTCAGTTAGGGCCAGGGTCACGGCCTCGGGACTAATTTTAGGGCCTTAGTTAGGAAGAGCATCAGGGATTTATTTCGCATAAGAAGCTCAACATTAGTTAAAGACAAGGTTAGGTTAAGGTCTAGGCATTGGGTCAGGGCATGACCTAGGGATAGTGTCAAGACCTTAGTTACTTAGGGCATCAGGGCCTAATTTAGGACCAGCGTCAGGGCTTCAGGTAGGGATAGCGTCAGAGCCTGACTTCGGGAGAGCGACAGGGCTTGAGTGAGGCCTAGTGTCAGAGCCTTAGCTAGGGATAGTATCAGGGCATGACTTAGGAGCAGCACAAGGGCCTTGGTAGGATCAGCCTCAGGGGCTTTGTTAAAGACATTATCAGGGCCTCTGTTAGGGACAGCCTTAGGGCCTCACTTAGGGACAGCGTCAGGGCTTACTTAGGGACAGTTTCAGGACCTTGGTAAGAGATGGGTCCGGAAGTTAACTCAGGATAGTGTCAGGACATTAGATATTGACGGCAGCAGGGCCTTAGTTAGGGACAGTGTCAAGGCCTTAGTTAGTACTAGCATCTGGGCCTCTGTTAGATACAGTGTCAGGGCCTGAGTTAGGAATAGTGTTAGGGCCTTAGTTAGGGACAGTATCACGGCCTTGGGACTAAATTCAGGGCCTGAGGTAGTCACAGCCTAAGGGCTTTAGTTAGCGTAAGAGGCAGGACATTTGCTAGGGACAGGGTTAGGGTAAAGTTTAGGGATCGTGTCAGGAAATGACCTAGGGATAGTGTCAAGAGCTTAGTTACAGTATCAGGGCCTTATTTAGGACCCGTGTCAGGGCTTGAGGTAGGGACAGCGTCAGTGCCTGACTCTGGGAGAGCAACAGGGCCTGAGTGAGGCCTAGCGTCAGGCCCATAGCTGGGGACACTGTCAGGGCATGATGTAGGAGCAGCATCAGGGCCTTTGTTGCATCAGCATTAGTGTCTTAGTTACAGACATGATCAGGGCCTGAGTTAGTCACAGCGTCAAGGCCTCAGTTAGGCATAGCTTCAGGGACTGAGTTACGGACAGCCTCAGGTCTTCACTTAGGAACAGCGACAGGGCTCTCTTAGGGACGGTGTCAGGACCTTGGTTAGAAATGGGTCAGGATATTAGCTCAGGATAGTGTCCGGATTTTAGTTATTGCCGGCAGCAGGGCCTATATTAGAGATAGATTCCGGGCCTTAGTTAGGGACAGTGTCAGGGCCTTAATTAGGACTAGTCTGGGCCTTAGTTAGGGAGAGCATTACGGCTTCGCTGAGGATAAGGGGCAGGACGTTAGCTCGGGACAGAGTCAGGTTCCAGGCCAGTGGTAGTGTCAGGATGTGAGCTAGGGATAGGGTGAAGACCTTAGTTATTGAGAGCATCAGGGCCTTAGTTAGGACCAGCGTCAGGGCCTTCATCAGGACCAGTGTCAGGGCTTCACGTACGGACAGCGTCAGAGCCTAACTAAGGTACGGCAACGGGGCCTAAGTGAGGCCTATCTTTAGGGCCTGAGTTAGGGACAGTGTCAGGGCATGACTTAGGAGCAGTATAAGGGCCTCTGTAGGATCAGCATTAGGGTCTTCGTTAAAGACATTCTCAGGGCCTCTGTTAGGGACCGCCTCAGGGCCTCACTTAGGGACAGCGTCAG
Organism: Balaenoptera borealis; assembly: GCF_965194805.1. Lineage (NCBI taxonomy): Eukaryota > Metazoa > Chordata > Mammalia > Artiodactyla > Balaenopteridae > Balaenoptera > Balaenoptera borealis. The sequence continues at coordinate 510,145 of NW_028123716.1, read as the reverse complement.
GGCTTCCTTTGGGACAGTTTCAGGACCTTGGTAAGACATGGGTCAGGATATTAGCTCGGGATAATGTCAGGACTTTAGATATTGACTGCAGCAGGGCCTTAGAGACAGTGTCTCAGCCTGACTTAGGACTAGCATCAGAGCCTTTGTTAGGTCCAGTGTCAGGGACTGAGTTAGGTGTAGTGTCAGGGCCTTAGTTAGGGACAGTGTCAGGGCCTGAGTTAGGACGAGCCTCCAGGCCTCAGTTAGGGCCAGGGTCACGGCCTCGGGACTAATTTTAGGGCCTTAGTTAGGAAGAGCATCAGGGATTTATTTCGCATAAGAAGCTCAACATTAGTTAAAGACAAGGTTAGGTTAAGGTCTAGGCATTGGGTCAGGGCATGACCTAGGGATAGTGTCAAGACCTTAGTTACTTAGGGCATCAGGGCCTAATTTAGGACCAGCGTCAGGGCTTCAGGTAGGGATAGCGTCAGAGCCTGACTTCGGGAGAGCGACAGGGCTTGAGTGAGGCCTAGTGTCAGAGCCTTAGCTAGGGATAGTATCAGGGCATGACTTAGGAGCAGCACAAGGGCCTTGGTAGGATCAGCCTCAGGGGCTTTGTTAAAGACCTTATCAGGGCCTCTGTTAGGGGCAGCCTTAGGGCCTCCCTTAGGGACAGCGTCAGGGCTTACTTAGGGACAGTTTCAGGAGCTTGGTAAGAGATGGGTCCGGAAATTACCTCAGGATAGTGTCAGGACATTAGATATTGACGGCAGCAGGGCCTTACTTAGGGACAGTGTCAAGGCCTTAGTTAGTACTAGCATCTGGGCCTCTGTTAGGTACAGTGTCGGGGCCTGAGTTAGGAATAGTGTTAGGGCCTTAGTTAGGGACAGTATCACGGCCTTGGGACTAAATTCAGGGCCTGAGGTAGTCACAGCCTAAGGGCTTTAGTTAGCATAAGAGGCAGGACATTTGCTAGGGACAGGGTGAGGGTAAAGTTTAGGGATCGTGTCAGGAAATGACCTAGGGATAGTGTCAAGAGCTTAGTTACAGTATCAGGGCCTTATTTAGGACCCGTGTCAGGGCTTCAGGTAGGGACAGCGTCAGTGCCTGACTCTGGGAGAGCAACAGGGCCTGAGTGAGGCCTAGCGTCAGGCCCATAGCTGGGGACACTGTCAGGGCATGATGTAGGAGCAGCATCAGGGCCTTTGTTGCATCAGCATTAGTGTCTTAGTTACAGACATGATCAGGGCCTGAGTTAGTCACAGCGTCAAGGCCTCAGTTAGGCATAGCTTCAGGGACTGAGTTACGGACAGCCTCAGGTCTTCCCTTAGGAACAGCGACAGGGCTCTCTTAGGGACGGTGTCAGGACCTTGGTTAGAAATGGGTCAGGATATTAGCTCAGGATAGTGTCCGGATTTTAGTTATTGCCGGCAGCAGGGCCTATATTAGAGATAGATTCCGGGCCTTAGTTAGGGACAGTGTCAGGGCCTTAATTAGGACTAGTCTGGGCCTTAGTTAGGGAGAGCATTACGGCTTCGCTGAGGATAAGGGGCAGGACGTTAGCTCGGGACAGAGTCAGGTTCCAGGCCAGTGGTAGTGTCAGGATGTGAGCTAGGGATAGGGTGAAGACCTTAGTTATTGAGAGCATCAGGGCCTTAGTTAGGACCAGCGTCAGGGCCTTCATCAGGACCAGTGTCAGGGCTTCACGTACGGACAGCGTCAGAGCCTAACTAAGGTACGGCAACGGGGCCTAAGTGAGGCCTATCTTTAGGGCCTGAGTTAGGGACAGTGTCAGGGCATGACTTAGGAGCAGTATAAGGGCCTCTGTAGGATCAGCATTAGGGTCTTCGTTAAAGACATTCTCAGGGCCTCTGTTAGGGACCGCCTCAGGGCCTCACTTAGGGACAGCGTCAGGGCTTCCTTTGGGACAGTTTCAGGACCTTGGTAAGACATGGGTCAGGATATTAGCTCGGGATAATGTCAGGACTTTAGATATTGACTGCAGCAGGGCCTTAGAGACAGTGTCTCAGCCTGACTTAGGACTAGCATCAGAGCCTTTGTTAGGTCCAGTGTCAGGGACTGAGTTAGGTGTAGTGTCAGGGCCTTAGTTAGGGACAGTGTCAGGGCCTGAGTTAGGACGAGCCTCCAGGCCTCAGTTAGGGCCAGGGTCACGGCCTCGGGACTAATTTTAGGGCCTTAGTTAGGAAGAGCATCAGGGATTTATTTCGCATAAGAAGCTCAACATTAGTTAAAGACAAGGTTAGGTTAAGGTCTAGGCATTGGGTCAGGGCATGACCTAGGGATAGTGTCAAGACCTTAGTTACTTAGGGCATCAGGGCCTAATTTAGGACCAGCGTCAGGGCTTCAGGTAGGGATAGCGTCAGAGCCTGACTTCGGGAGAGCGACAGGGCTTGAGTGAGGCCTAGTGTCAGAGCCTTAGCTAGGGATAGTATCAGGGCATGACTTAGGAGCAGCACAAGGGCCTTGGTAGGATCAGCCTCAGGGGCTTTGTTAAAGACATTATCAGGGCCTCTGTTAGGGACAGCCTTAGGGCCTCACTTAGGGACAGCGTCAGGGCTTACTTAGGGACAGTTTCAGGACCTTGGTAAGAGATGGGTCCGGAAGTTAACTCAGGATAGTGTCAGGACATTAGATATTGACGGCAGCAGGGCCTTAGTTAGGGACAGTGTCAAGGCCTTAGTTAGTACTAGCATCTGGGCCTCTGTTAGATACAGTGTCAGGGCCTGAGTTAGGAATAGTGTTAGGGCCTTAGTTAGGGACAGTATCACGGCCTTGGGACTAAATTCAGGGCCTGAGGTAGTCACAGCCTAAGGGCTTTAGTTAGCGTAAGAGGCAGGACATTTGCTAGGGACAGGGTTAGGGTAAAGTTTAGGGATCGTGTCAGGAAATGACCTAGGGATAGTGTCAAGAGCTTAGTTACAGTATCAGGGCCTTATTTAGGACCCGTGTCAGGGCTTGAGGTAGGGACAGCGTCAGTGCCTGACTCTGGGAGAGCAACAGGGCCTGAGTGAGGCCTAGCGTCAGGCCCATAGCTGGGGACACTGTCAGGGCATGATGTAGGAGCAGCATCAGGGCCTTTGTTGCATCAGCATTAGTGTCTTAGTTACAGACATGATCAGGGCCTGAGTTAGTCACAGCGTCAAGGCCTCAGTTAGGCATAGCTTCAGGGACTGAGTTACGGACAGCCTCAGGTCTTCACTTAGGAACAGCGACAGGGCTCTCTTAGGGACGGTGTCAGGACCTTGGTTAGAAATGGGTCAGGATATTAGCTCAGGATAGTGTCCGGATTTTAGTTATTGCCGGCAGCAGGGCCTATATTAGAGATAGATTCCGGGCCTTAGTTAGGGACAGTGTCAGGGCCTTAATTAGGACTAGTCTGGGCCTTAGTTAGGGAGAGCATTACGGCTTCGCTGAGGATAAGGGGCAGGACGTTAGCTCGGGACAGAGTCAGGTTCCAGGCCAGTGGTAGTGTCAGGATGTGAGCTAGGGATAGGGTGAAGACCTTAGTTATTGAGAGCATCAGGGCCTTAGTTAGGACCAGCGTCAGGGCCTTCATCAGGACCAGTGTCAGGGCTTCACGTACGGACAGCGTCAGAGCCTAACTAAGGTACGGCAACGGGGCCTAAGTGAGGCCTATCTTTAGGGCCTGAGTTAGGGACAGTGTCAGGGCATGACTTAGGAGCAGTATAAGGGCCTCTGTAGGATCAGCATTAGGGTCTTCGTTAAAGACATTCTCAGGGCCTCTGTTAGGGACCGCCTCAGGGCCTCACTTAGGGACAGCGTCAGGGCTTCCTTTGGGACAGTTTCAGGACCTTGGTAAGACATGGGTCAGGATATTAGCTCGGGATAATGTCAGGACTTTAGATATTGACTGCAGCAGGGCCTTAGAGACAGTGTCTCAGCCTGACTTAGGACTAGCATCAGAGCCTTTGTTAGGTCCAGTGTCAGGGTCTGAGTTAGGTGTAGTGTCAGGGCCTTAGTTAGGGACAGTGTCAGGGCCTGAGTTAGGACGAGCCTCCAGGCCTCAGTTAGGGCCAGGGTCACGGCCTCGGGACTAATTTTAGGGCCTTAGTTAGGAACAGCATCAGGGATTTATTTAGCATAAGAAGCTCAACATTAGTTAAAGACAAGGTTAGGTTAAGGTCTAGGGATTGTGTCAGGGCATGACCTAGGGATAGTGTCAAGACCTTAGTTACTTAGGGCATCAGGGCCTAATTTAGGACCAGCGTCAGGGCTTCAGGTAGGGATAGCGTCAGAGCCTGACTTCGGGAGAGCGACAGGGCTTGAGTGAGGCCTAGTGTCAGAGCCTTAGCTAGGGATAGTATCAGGGCATGACTTAGGAGCAGCATAAGGGCCTTGGTAGGATCAGCCTCAGGGGCTTTGTTAAAGACATTATCAAGGCCTCTGTTAGGGACAGCCTTAGGGCCTCCCTTAGGGACAGCGTCAGGGCTTACTTAGGGACAGTTTCAGGACCTTGGTAAGAGATGGGTCCGGAAGTTAACTCAGGATAGTGTCAGGACATTAGATATTGACGGCAGCAGGGCCTTAGTTAGGGACAGTGTCAAGGCCTTAGTTAGTACTAGCATCTGGGCCTCTGTTAGGTACAGTGTCAGGGCCTGAGTTAGGAATAGTGTTAGGGCCTTAGTTAGGGACAGTATCACAGCCTTGGGACTAAATTCAGGGCCTGAGGTAGTCACAGCCTAAGGGCTTTAGTTAGCGTAAGAGGCAGGACATTTGCTAGGGACAGGGTTAGGGTAAAGTTTAGGGATCGTGTCAGGAAATGACCTAGGGATAGTGTCAAGAGCTTAGTTACAGTATCAGGGCCTTATTTAGGACCAGTGTCAGGGCTTCAGGTAGGGACAGCGTCAGTGCCTGACTCTGGGAGAGCAACAGGGCCTGAGTGAGGCCTAGAGTCAGGCCCATAGCTGGGGACACTGTCAGGGCATGATGTAGGAGCAGCATCAGGGCCTTTGTTGCATCAGCATTAGTGTCTTAGTTACAGACATGATCAGGGCCTGAGTTAGTCACAGCGTCAAGGCCTCAGTTAGGCATAGCTTCAGGGACTGAGTTACGGACAGCCTCAGGTCTTCCCTTAGGAACAGCGACAGGGCTTTCTTAGGGACGGTGTCAGGACCTTGGTTAGAAATGGGTCAGGATATTAGCTCAGGATAGTGTCCGGATTTTAGTTATTGCCGGCAGCAGGGCCTATATTAGAGATAGATTCCGGGCCTTAGTTAGGGACAGTGTCAGTTAGTTAGGGAGAGCATTAGGGCTTCCGTGAGAAAAAGGGGCAGGACATTAGCTCGGGAGAGAGTCAGGTTCCAGGCCAGTGGTAGTGTCAGGATGTGAGCTAGGGATAGGGTGAAGACCTTAGTTATTGAGAGCATCAGGGCCTTAGGACCAGCGTCAGGGCCTTCATCAGGACCAGTGTCAGGGCTTCACGTACGGACAGCATCAGAGCCTAACTAAGGTACGGCAACAGGGCCTAAGTGAGGCCTATCTTCAGGGCCTGAGTTAGGGACAGTGTCAGGGCATGACTTAGGAGCAGTATAAGGGCCTCTGTAGGATCAGCCTTAGGGTCTTCGTTAAAGACATTCTCAGGGCCTCTGTTAGGGACCGCCTCAGGGCCTCACTTAGGGACAGCGTCAGGGCTTCCTTTGGGACAGTTTCAGGACCTTGGTAAGACATGGGTCAGGATATTAGTTCAGGATAATGTCAGGACTTTAGATATTGACTGCAGCAGGGCCTTAGAGACAGTGTCTCAGCCTGACTTAGGACTAGCATCAGAGCCTTTGTTAGGTCCAGTGTCAGGGACTGAGTTAGGTGTAGTGTCAGGGCCTCAGTTAGGGACAGTGTCAGGGCCTGAGTTAGGACGAGCCTCCAGGCCTCAGTTAGGGCCAGGGTCACAGCCTCGGGACTAATTTTAGGGCCTTAGTTAGGAACAGCATCAGGGATTTATTTAGCATAAGAAGCTCAACATTAGTTAAAGACAAGGTTAGGTTAAGGTCTAGGCATTGTGTCAGGGCATGACCTAGGGATAGTGTCAAGACCTTAGTTACTTAGGGCATCAGGGCCTAATTTAGGACCAGTGTCAGGGCTTCAGGTAGGGATAGCGTCAGAGCCTGACTTCGGGAGAGCGACAGGGCTTGAGTGAGGCCTAGTGACAGAGCCTGACTTAGGGAGAGCGACAGGGCTTGAGTGAGGCCTAGTGTCAGAGCCTTAGCTAGGGATAGTATCAGGGCATGACTTAGGAGCAGCACAAGGGCCTTGGTAGGATCAGCCTCAGGGGCTTTGTTAAAGACCTTATCAGGGCCTCTGTTAGGGGCAGCCTTAGGGCCTCCCTTAGGGACAGCGTCAGGGCTTACTTAGGGACAGTTTCAGGAGCTTGGTAAGAGATGGGTCCGGAAATTACCTCAGGATAGTGTCAGGACATTAGATATTGACGGCAGCAGGGCCTTACTTAGGGACAGTGTCAAGGCCTTAGTTAGTACTAGCATCTGGGCCTCTGTTAGGTACAGTGTCGGGGCCTGAGTTAGGAATAGTGTTAGGGCCTTAGTTAGGGACAGTATCACGGCCTTGGGACTAAATTCAGGGCCTGAGGTAGTCACAGCCTAAGGGCTTTAGTTGGCATAAGAGGCAGGACATTTGCTAGGGACAGGGTGAGGGTAAAGTTTAGGGATCGTGTCAGGAAATGACCTAGGGATAGTGTCAAGAGCTTAGTTACAGTATCAGGGCCTTATTTAGGACCCGTGTCAGGGCTTCAGGTAGGGACAGCGTCAGTGCCTGACTCTGGGAGAGCAACAGGGCCTGAGTGAGGCCTAGCGTCAGGCCCATAGCTGGGGACACTGTCAGGGCATGATGTAGGAGCAGCATCAGGGCCTTTGTTGCATCAGCATTAGTGTCTTAGTTACAGACATGATCAGGGCCTGAGTTAGTCACAGCGTCAAGGCCTCAGTTAGGCATAGCTTCAGGGACTGAGTTACGGACAGCCTCAGGTCTTCCCTTAGGAACAGCGACAGGGCTCTCTTAGGGACGGTGTCAGGACCTTGGTTAGAAATGGGTCAGGATATTAGCTCAGGATAGTGTCCGGATTTTAGTTATTGCCGGCAGCAGGGCCTATATTAGAGATAGATTCCGGGCCTTAGTTAGGGACAGTGTCAGGGCCTTAATTAGGACTAGTCTGGGCCTTAGTTAGGGAGAGCATTACGGCTTCGCTGAGGATAAGGGGCAGGACGTTAGCTCGGGACAGAGTCAGGTTCCAGGCCAGTGGTAGTGTCAGGATGTGAGCTAGGGATAGGGTGAAGACCTTAGTTATTGAGAGCATCAGGGCCTTAGTTAGGACCAGCGTCAGGGCCTTCATCAGGACCAGTGTCAGGGCTTCACGTACGGACAGCGTCAGAGCCTAACTAAGGTACGGCAACGGGGCCTAAGTGAGGCCTATCTTTAGGGCCTGAGTTAGGGACAGTGTCAGGGCATGACTTAGGAGCAGTATAAGGGCCTCTGTAGGATCAGCATTAGGGTCTTCGTTAAAGACATTCTCAGGGCCTCTGTTAGGGACCGCCTCAGGGCCTCACTTAGGGACAGCGTCAGGGCTTCCTTTGGGACAGTTTCAGGACCTTGGTAAGACATGGGTCAGGATATTAGCTCGGGATAATGTCAGGACTTTAGATATTGACTGCAGCAGGGCCTTAGAGACAGTGTCTCAGCCTGACTTAGGACTAGCATCAGAGCCTTTGTTAGGTCCAGTGTCAGGGACTGAGTTAGGTGTAGTGTCAGGGCCTCAGTTAGGGACAGTGTCAGGGCCTGAGTTAGGACGAGCCTCCAGGCCTCAGTTAGGGCCAGGGTCACGGCCTCGGGACTAATTTTAGGGCCTTAGTTAGGAAGAGCATCAGGGATTTATTTAGCATAAGAAGCTCAACATTAGTTAAAGACAAGGTTAGGTTAAGGTCTAGGCATTGGGTCAGGGCATGACCTAGGGATAGTGTCAAGACCTTAGTTACTTAGGGCATCAGGGCCTAATTTAGGACCAGCGTCAGGGCTTCAGGTAGGGATAGCGTCAGAGCCTGACTTCGGGAGAGCGACAGGGCTTGAGTGAGGCCTAGTGTCAGAGCCTTAGCTAGGGATAGTATCAGGGCATGACTTAGGAGCAGCACAAGGGCCTTGGTAGGATCAGCCTCAGGGGCTTTGTTAAAGACCTTATCAGGGCCTCTGTTAGGGGCAGCCTTAGGGCCTCCCTTAGGGACAGCGTCAGGGCTTACTTAGGGACAGTTTCAGGAGCTTGGTAAGAGATGGGTCCGGAAATTACCTCAGGATAGTGTCAGGACATTAGATATTGACGGCAGCAGGGCCTTACTTAGGGACAGTGTCAAGGCCTTAGTTAGTACTAGCATCTGGGCCTCTGTTAGGTACAGTGTCGGGGCCTGAGTTAGGAATAGTGTTAGGGCCTTAGTTAGGGACAGTATCACGGCCTTGGGACTAAATTCAGGGCCTGAGGTAGTCACAGCCTAAGGGCTTTAGTTAGCATAAGAGGCAGGACATTTGCTAGGGACAGGGTGAGGGTAAAGTTTAGGGATCGTGTCAGGAAATGACCTAGGGATAGTGTCAAGAGCTTAGTTACAGTATCAGGGCCTTATTTAGGACCCGTGTCAGGGCTTCAGGTAGGGACAGCGTCAGTGCCTGACTCTGGGAGAGCAACAGGGCCTGAGTGAGGCCTAGCGTCAGGCCCATAGCTGGGGACACTGTCAGGGCATGATGTAGGAGCAGCATCAGGGCCTTTGTTGCATCAGCATTAGTGTCTTAGTTACAGACATGATCAGGGCCTGAGTTAGTCACAGCGTCAAGGCCTCAGTTAGGCATAGCTTCAGGGACTGAGTTACGGACAGCCTCAGGTCTTCCCTTAGGAACAGCGACAGGGCTCTCTTAGGGACGGTGTCAGGACCTTGGTTAGAAATGGGTCAGGATATTAGCTCAGGATAGTGTCCGGATTTTAGTTATTGCCGGCAGCAGGGCCTATATTAGAGATAGATTCCGGGCCTTAGTTAGGGACAGTGTCAGGGCCTTAATTAGGACTAGTCTGGGCCTTAGTTAGGGAGAGCATTACGGCTTCGCTGAGGATAAGGGGCAGGACGTTAGCTCGGGACAGAGTCAGGTTCCAGGCCAGTGGTAGTGTCAGGATGTGAGCTAGGGATAGGGTGAAGACCTTAGTTATTGAGAGCATCAGGGCCTTAGTTAGGACCAGCGTCAGGGCCTTCATCAGGACCAGTGTCAGGGCTTCACGTACGGACAGCGTCAGAGCCTAACTAAGGTACGGCAACGGGGCCTAAGTGAGGCCTATCTTTAGGGCCTGAGTTAGGGACAGTGTCAGGGCATGACTTAGGAGCAGTATAAGGGCCTCTGTAGGATCAGCATTAGGGTCTTCGTTAAAGACATTCTCAGGGCCTCTGTTAGGGACCGCCTCAGGGCCTCACTTAGGGACAGCGTCAGGGCTTCCTTTGGGACAGTTTCAGGACCTTGGTAAGACATGGGTCAGGATATTAGCTCGGGATAATGTCAGGACTTTAGATATTGACTGCAGCAGGGCCTTAGAGACAGTGTCTCAGCCTGACTTAGGACTAGCATCAGAGCCTTTGTTAGGTCCAGTGTCAGGGCCTTAGTTAGGGACAGTGTCAGGGCCTAAGTTAGGACGAGCCTCCAGGCCTCAGTTAGGGCCAGGGTCACGGCCTCGGGACTAATTTTAGGGCCTTAGTTAGGAACAGCATCAGGGATTTATTTAGCATAAGAAGCTCAACATTAGTTAAAGACAAGGTTAGGTTAAGGTCTAGGGATTGTGTCAGGGCATGACCTAGGGATAGTGTCAAGACCTTAGTTACTTAGGGCATCAGGGCCTAATTTAGGACCAGCGTCAGGGCTTCAGGTAGGGATAGCGTCAGAGCCTGACTTCGGGAGAGCGACAGGGCTTGAGTGAGGCCTAGTGTCAGAGCCTTAGCTAGGGATAGTATCAGGGCATGACTTAGGAGCAGCACAAGGGCCTTGGTAGGATCAGCCTCAGGGGCTTTGTTAAAGACCTTATCAGGGCCTCTGTTAGGGGCAGCCTTAGGGCCTCCCTTAGGGACAGCGTCAGGGCTTACTTAGGGACAGTTTCAGGAGCTTGGTAAGAGATGGGTCCGGAAATTACCTCAGGATAGTGTCAGGACATTAGATATTGACGGCAGCAGGGCCTTACTTAGGGACAGTGTCAAGGCCTTAGTTAGTACTAGCATCTGGGCCTCTGTTAGGTACAGTGTCGGGGCCTGAGTTAGGAATAGTGTTAGGGCCTTAGTTAGGGACAGTATCACGGCCTTGGGACTAAATTCAGGGCCTGAGGTAGTCACAGCATAAGGGCTTTAGTTAGCATAAGAGGCAGGACATTTGCTAGGGACAGGGTGAGGGTAAAGTTTAGGGATCGTGTCAGGAAATGACCTAGGGATAGTGTCAAGAGCTTAGTTACAGTATCAGGGCCTTATTTAGGACCCGTGTCAGGGCTTCAGGTAGGGACAGCGTCAGTGCCTGACTCTGGGAGAGCAACAGGGCCTGAGTGAGGCCTAGCGTCAGGCCCATAGCTGGGGACACTGTCAGGGCATGATGTAGGAGCAGCATCAGGGCCTTTGTTGCATCAGCATTAGTGTCTTAGTTACAGACATGATCAGGGCCTGAGTTAGTCACAGCGTCAAGGCCTCAGTTAGGCATAGCTTCAGGGACTGAGTTACGGACAGCCTCAGGTCTTCCCTTAGGAACAGCGACAGGGCTCTCTTAGGGACGGTGTCAGGACCTTGGTTAGAAATGGGTCAGGATATTAGCTCAGGATAGTGTCCGGATTTTAGTTATTGCCGGCAGCAGGGCCTATATTAGAGATAGATTCCGGGCCTTAGTTAGGGACAGTGTCAGGGCCTTAATTAGGACTAGTCTGGGCCTTAGTTAGGGAGAGCATTACGGCTTCGCTGAGGATAAGGGGCAGGACGTTAGCTCGGGACAGAGTCAGGTTCCAGGCCAGTGGTAGTGTCAGGATGTGAGCTAGGGATAGGGTGAAGACCTTAGTTATTGAGAGCATCAGGGCCTTAGTTAGGACCAGCGTCAGGGCCTTCATCAGGACCAGTGTCAGGGCTTCACGTACGGACAGCGTCAGAGCCTAACTAAGGTACGGCAACGGGGCCTAAGTGAGGCCTATCTTTAGGGCCTGAGTTAGGGACAGTGTCAGGGCATGACTTAGGAGCAGTATAAGGGCCTCTGTAGGATCAGCATTAGGGTCTTCGTTAAAGACATTCTCAGGGCCTCTGTTAGGGACCGCCTCAGGGCCTCACTTAGGGACAGCGTCAGGGCTTCCTTTGGGACAGTTTCAGGACCTTGGTAAGACATGGGTCAGGATATTAGCTCGGGATAATGTCAGGACTTTAGATATTGACTGCAGCAGGGCCTTAGAGACAGTGTCTCAGCCTGACTTAGGACTAGCATCAGAGCCTTTGTTAGGTCCAGTGTCAGGGACTGAGTTAGGTGTAGTGTCAGGGCCTTAGTTAGGGACAGTGTCAGGGCCTGAGTTAGGACGAGCCTCCAGGCCTCAGTTAGGGCCAGGGTCACGGCCTCGGGACTAATTTTAGGGCCTTAGTTAGGAAGAGCATCAGGGATTTATTTAGCATAAGAAGCTCAACATTAGTTAAAGACAAGGTTAGGTTAAGGTCTAGGCATTGGGTCAGGGCATGACCTAGGGATAGTGTCAAGACCTTAGTTACTTAGGGCATCAGGGCCTAATTTAGGACCAGCGTCAGGGCTTCAGGTAGGGATAGCGTCAGAGCCTGACTTCGGGAGAGCGACAGGGCTTGAGTGAGGCCTAGTGTCAGAGCCTTAGCTAGGGATAGTATCAGGGCATGACTTAGGAGCAGCACAAGGGCCTTGGTAGGATCAGCCTCAGGGGCTTTGTTAAAGACCTTATCAGGGCCTCTGTTAGGGGCAGCCTTAGGGCCTCCCTTAGGGACAGCGTCAGGGCTTACTTAGGGACAGTTTCAGGAGCTTGGTAAGAGATGGGTCCGGAAATTACCTCAGGATAGTGTCAGGACATTAGATATTGACGGCAGCAGGGCCTTACTTAGGGACAGTGTCAAGGCCTTAGTTAGTACTAGCATCTGGGCCTCTGTTAGGTACAGTGTCGGGGCCTGAGTTAGGAATAGTGTTAGGGCCTTAGTTAGGGACAGTATCACGGCCTTGGGACTAAATTCAGGGCCTGAGGTAGTCACAGCCTAAGGGCTTTAGTTAGCATAAGAGGCAGGACATTTGCTAGGGACAGGGTGAGGGTAAAGTTTAGGGATCGTGTCAGGAAATGACCTAGGGATAGTGTCAAGAGCTTAGTTACAGTATCAGGGCCTTATTTAGGACCCGTGTCAGGGCTTCAGGTAGGGACAGCGTCAGTGCCTGACTCTGGGAGAGCAACAGGGCCTGAGTGAGGCCTAGCGTCAGGCCCATAGCTGGGGACACTGTCAGGGCATGATGTAGGAGCAGCATCAGGGCCTTTGTTGCATCAGCATTAGTGTCTTAGTTACAGACATGATCAGGGCCTGAGTTAGTCACAGCGTCAAGGCCTCAGTTAGGCTTAGCTTCAGGGACTGAGTTACGGACAGCCTCAGGTCTTCCCTTAGGAACAGCGACAGGGCTCTCTTAGGGACGGTGTCAGGACCTTGGTTAGAAATGGGTCAGGATATTAGCTCAGGATAGTGTCCGGATTTTAGTTATTGCCGGCAGCAGGGCCTATATTAGAGATAGATTCCGGGCCTTAGTTAGGGACAGTGTCAGGGCCTTAATTAGGACTAGTCTGGGTCTTAGTTAGGGAGAGCATTACGGCTTCGCTGAGGATAAGGGGCAGGACGTTAGCTCGGGACAGAGTCAGGTTCCAGGCCAGTGGTAGTGTCAGGATGTGAGCTAGGGATAGGGTGAAGACCTTAGTTATTGAGAGCATCAGGGCCTTAGTTAGGACCAGCGTCAGGGCCTTCATCAGGACCAGTGTCAGGGCTTCACGTACGGACAGCGTCAGAGCCTAACTAAGGTACGGCAACGGGGCCTAAGTGAGGCCTGTCTTTAGGGCCTGAGTTAGGGACAGTGTCAGGGCATGACTTAGGAGCAGTATAAGGGCCTCTGTAGGATCAGCATTAGGGTCTTCGTTAAAGACATTCTCAGGGCCTCTGTTAGGGACCGCCTCAGGGCCTCACTTAGGGACAGCGTCAGGGCTTCCTTTGGGACAGTTTCAGGACCTTGGTAAGACATGGGTCAGGATATTAGCTCGGGATAATGTCAGGACTTTAGATATTGACTGCAGCAGGGCCTTAGAGACAGTGTCTCAGCCTGACTTAGGACTAGCATCAGAGCCTTTGTTAGGTCCAGTGTCAGGGACTGAGTTAGGTGTAGTGTCAGGGCCTTAGTTAGGGACAGTGTCAGGGCCTGAGTTAGGACGAGCCTCCAGGCCTCAGTTAGGGCCAGGGTCACGGCCTCGGGACTAATTTTAGGGCCTTAGTTAGCAAGAGCATCAGGGATTTATTTAGCATAAGAAGCTCAACATTAGTTAAAGACAAGGTTAGGTTAAGGTCTAGGCATTGGGTCAGGGCATGACCTAGGGATAGTGTCAAGACCTTAGTTACTTAGGGCATCAGGGCCTAATTTAGGACCAGCGTCAGGGCTTCAGGTAGGGATAGCGTCAGAGCCTGACTTCGGGAGAGCGACAGGGCTTGAGTGAGGCCTAGTGTCAGAGCCTTAGCTAGGGATAGTATCAGGGCATGACTTAGGAGCAGCACAAGGGCCTTGGTAGGATCAGCCTCAGGGGCTTTGTTAAAGACCTTATCAGGGCCTCTGTTAGGGGCAGCCTTAGGGCCTCCCTTAGGGACAGCGTCAGGGCTTACTTAGGGACAGTTTCAGGAGCTTGGTAAGAGATGGGTCCGGAAATTACCTCAGGATAGTGTCAGGACATTAGATATTGACGGCAGCAGGGCCTTACTTAGGGACAGTGTCAAGGCCTTAGTTAGTACTAGCATCTGGGCCTCTGTTAGGTACAGTGTCGGGGCCTGAGTTAGGAATAGTGTTAGGGCCTTAGTTAGGGACAGTATCACGGCCTTGGGACTAAATTCAGGGCCTGAGGTAGTCACAGCCTAAGGGCTTTAGTTAGCATAAGAGGCAGGACATTTGCTAGGGACAGGGTGAGGGTAAAGTTTAGGGATCGTGTCAGGAAATGACCTAGGGATAGTGTCAAGAGCTTAGTTACAGTATCAGGGCCTTATTTAGGACCCGTGTCAGGGCTTCAGGTAGGGACAGCGTCAGTGCCTGACTCTGGGAGAGCAACAGGGCCTGAGTGAGGCCTAGCGTCAGGCCCATAGCTGGGGACACTGTCAGGGCATGATGTAGGAGCAGCATCAGGGCCTTTGTTGCATCAGCATTAGTGTCTTAGTTACAGACATGATCAGGGCCTGAGTTAGTCACAGCGTCAAGGCCTCAGTTAGGCTTAGCTTCAGGGACTGAGTTACGGACAGCCTCAGGTCTTCCCTTAGGAACAGCGACAGGGCTCTCTTAGGGACGGTGTCAGGACCTTGGTTAGAAATGGGTCAGGATATTAGCTCAGGATAGTGTCCGGATTTTAGTTATTGCCGGCAGCAGGGCCTATATTAGAGATAGATTCCGGGCCTTAGTTAGGGACAGTGTCAGGGCCTTAATTAGGACTAGTCTGGGCCTTAGTTAGGGAGAGCATTACGGCTTCGCTGAGGATAAGGGGCAGGACGTTAGCTCGGGACAGAGTCAGGTTCCAGGCCAGTGGTAGTGTCAGGATGTGAGCTAGGGATAGGGTGAAGACCTTAGTTACTGAGAGCATCAGGGCCTTAGTTAGGACCAGCGTCAGGGCCTTCATCAGGACCAGTGTCAGGGCTTCACGTACGGACAGCGTCAGAGCCTAACTAAGGTACGGCAACGGGGCCTAAGTGAGGCCTGTCTTTAGGGCCTGAGTTAGGGA
Organism: Balaenoptera borealis; assembly: GCF_965194805.1. Lineage (NCBI taxonomy): Eukaryota > Metazoa > Chordata > Mammalia > Artiodactyla > Balaenopteridae > Balaenoptera > Balaenoptera borealis. The sequence continues at coordinate 495,135 of NW_028123716.1, read as the reverse complement.
CAGTGTCAGGGCATGACTTAGGAGCAGTATAAGGGCCTCTGTAGGATCAGCATTAGGGTCTTCGTTAAAGACATTCTCAGGGCCTCTGTTAGGGACCGCCTCAGGGCCTCACTTAGGGACAGCGTCAGGGCTTCCTTTGGGACAGTTTCAGGACCTTGGTAAGACATGGGTCAGGATATTAGCTCGGGATAATGTCAGGACTTTAGATATTGACTGCAGCAGGGCCTTAGAGACAGTGTCTCAGCCTGACTTAGGACTAGCATCAGAGCCTTTGTTAGGTCCAGTGTCAGGGACTGAGTTAGGTGTAGTGTCAGGGCCTTAGTTAGGGACAGTGTCAGGGCCTGAGTTAGGACGAGCCTCCAGGCCTCAGTTAGGGCCAGGGTCACGGCCTCGGGACTAATTTTAGGGCCTTAGTTAGCAAGAGCATCAGGGATTTATTTAGCATAAGAAGCTCAACATTAGTTAAAGACAAGGTTAGGTTAAGGTCTAGGCATTGGGTCAGGGCATGACCTAGGGATAGTGTCAAGACCTTAGTTACTTAGGGCATCAGGGCCTAATTTAGGACCAGCGTCAGGGCTTCAGGTAGGGATAGCGTCAGAGCCTGACTTCGGGAGAGCGACAGGGCTTGAGTGAGGCCTAGTGTCAGAGCCTTAGCTAGGGATAGTATCAGGGCATGACTTAGGAGCAGCATAAGGGCCTTGGTAGGATCAGCCTCAGGGGCTTTGTTAAAGACATTATCAGGGCCTCTGTTAGGGACAGCCTTAGGGCCTCCCTTAGGGACAGCGTCAGGGCTTACTTAGGGACAGTTTCAGGACCTTGGTAAGAGATGGGTCCGGAAGTTAACTCAGGATAGTGTCAGGACATTAGATATTGACGGCAGCAGGGCCTTAGTTAGGGACAGTGTCAAGGCCTTAGTTAGTACTAGCATCTGGGCCTCTGTTAGGTACAGTGTCAGGGCCTGAGTTAGGAATAGTGTTAGGGCCTTAGTTAGGGACAGTATCACGGCCTTGGGACTAAATTCAGGGCCTGAGGTAGTCACAGCATAAGGGCTTTAGTTAGCGTAAGAGGCAGGACATTTGCTAGGGACAGGGTTAGGGTAAAGTTTAGGGATCGTGTCAGGAAATGACCTAGGGATAGTGTCAAGAGCTTAGTTACAGTATCAGGGCCTTATTTAGGACCCGTGTCAGGGCTTGAGGTAGGGACAGCGTCAGTGCCTGACTCTGGGAGAGCAACAGGGCCTGAGTGAGGCCTAGCGTCAGGCCCATAGCTGGGGACACTGTCAGGGCATGATGTAGGAGCAGCATCAGGGCCTTTGTTGCATCAGCATTAGTGTCTTAGTTACAGACATGATCAGGGCCTGAGTTAGTCACAGCGTCAAGGCCTCAGTTAGGCATAGCTTCAGGGACTGAGTTACGGACAGCCTCAGGTCTTCCCTTAGGAACAGCGACAGGGCTCTCTTAGGGACGGTGTCAGGACCTTGGTTAGAAATGGGTCAGGATATTAGCTCAGGATAGTGTCCGGATTTTAGTTATTGCCGGCAGCAGGGCCTATATTAGAGATAGATTCCGGGCCTTAGTTAGGGACAGTGTCAGTTAGTTAGGGAGAGCATTAGGGCTTCGGTGAGGAAAAGGGGCAGGACATTAGCTCGGGAGAGAGTCAGGTTCCAGGCCAGTGGTAGTGTCAGGATGTGAGCTAGGGATAGGGTGAAGACCTTAGTTATTGAGAGCATCAGGGCCTTAGGACCAGCGTCAGGGCCTTCATCAGGACCAGTGTCAGGGCTTCACGTACGGACAGCATCAGAGCCTAACTAAGGTACGGCAACAGGGCCTAAGTGAGGCCTATCTTCAGGGCCTGAGTTAGGGACAGTGTCAGGGCATGACTTAGGAGCAGTATAAGGGCCTCTGTAGGATCAGCCTTAGGGTCTTCGTTAAAGACATTCTCAGGGCCTCTGTTAGGGACCGCCTCAGGGCCTCACTTAGGGACAGCGTCAGGGCTTCCTTTGGGACAGTTTCAGGACCTTGGTAAGACATGGGTCAGGATATTAGTTCAGGATAATGTCAGGACTTTAGATATTGACTGCAGCAGGGCCTTAGAGACAGTGTCTCAGCCTGACTTAGGACTAGCATCAGAGCCTTTGTTAGGTCCAGTGTCAGGGACTGAGTTAGGTGTAGTGTCAGGGCCTCAGTTAGGGACAGTGTCAGGGCCTGAGTTAGGATGAGCCTCCAGGCCTCAGTTAGGGCCAGGGTCACAGCCTCGGGACTAATTTTAGGGCCTTAGTTAGGAACAGCATCAGGGATTTATTTAGCATAAGAAGCTCAACATTAGTTAAAGACAAGGTTAGGTTAAGGTCTAGGCATTGTGTCAGGGCATGACCTAGGGATAGTGTCAAGACCTTAGTTACTTAGGGCATCAGGGCCTAATTTAGGACCAGTGTCAGGGCTTCAGGTAGGGATAGCGTCAGAGCCTGACTTCGGGAGAGCGACAGGGCTTGAGTGAGGCCTAGTGACAGAGCCTGACTTCGGGAGAGCGACAGGGCTTGAGTGAGGCCTAGTGTCAGAGCCTTAGCTAGGGATAGTATCAGGGCATGACTTAGGAGCAGCACAAGGGCCTTGGTAGGATCAGCCTCAGGGGCTTTGTTAAAGACCTTATCAGGGCCTCTGTTAGGGGCAGCCTTAGGGCCTCCCTTAGGGACAGCGTCAGGGCTTACTTAGGGACAGTTTCAGGACCTTGGTAAGAGATGGGTCCGGAAATTACCTCAGGATAGTGTCAGGACATTAGATATTGACGGCAGCAGGGCCTTACTTAGGGACAGTGTCAAGGCCTTAGTTAGTACTAGCATCTGGGCCTCTGTTAGGTACAGTGTCGGGGCCTGAGTTAGGAATAGTGTTAGGGCCTTAGTTAGGGACAGTATCACGGCCTTGGGACTAAATTCAGGGCCTGAGGTAGTCACAGCCTAAGGGCTTTAGTTAGCATAAGAGGCAGGACATTTGCTAGGGACAGGGTGAGGGTAAAGTTTAGGGATCGTGTCAGGAAATGACCTAGGGATAGTGTCAAGAGCTTAGTTACAGTATCAGGGCCTTATTTAGGACCCGTGTCAGGGCTTCAGGTAGGGACAGCGTCAGTGCCTGACTCTGGGAGAGCAACAGGGCCTGAGTGAGGCCTAGCGTCAGGCCCATAGCTGGGGACACTGTCAGGGCATGATGTAGGAGCAGCATCAGGGCCTTTGTTGCATCAGCATTAGTGTCTTAGTTACAGACATGATCAGGGCCTGAGTTAGTCACAGCGTCAAGGCCTCAGTTAGGCATAGCTTCAGGGACTGAGTTACGGACAGCCTCAGGTCTTCCCTTAGGAACAGCGACAGGGCTCTCTTAGGGACGGTGTCAGGACCTTGGTTAGAAATGGGTCAGGATATTAGCTCAGGATAGTGTCCGGATTTTAGTTATTGCCGGCAGCAGGGCCTATATTAGAGATAGATTCCGGGCCTTAGTTAGGGACAGTGTCAGGGCCTTAATTAGGACTAGTCTGGGCCTTAGTTAGGGAGAGCATTACGGCTTCGCTGAGGATAAGGGGCAGGACGTTAGCTCGGGACAGAGTCAGGTTCCAGGCCAGTGGTAGTGTCAGGATGTGAGCTAGGGATAGGGTGAAGACCTTAGTTATTGAGAGCATCAGGGCCTTAGTTAGGACCAGCGTCAGGGCCTTCATCAGGACCAGTGTCAGGGCTTCACGTACGGACAGCGTCAGAGCCTAACTAAGGTACGGCAACGGGGCCTAAGTGAGGCCTGTCTTTAGGGCCTGAGTTAGGGACAGTGTCAGGGCATGACTTAGGAGCAGTATAAGGGCCTCTGTAGGATCAGCATTAGGGTCTTCGTTAAAGACATTCTCAGGGCCTCTGTTAGGGACCGCCTCAGGGCCTCACTTAGGGACAGCGTCAGGGCTTCCTTTGGGACAGTTTCAGGACCTTGGTAAGACATGGGTCAGGATATTAGCTCGGGATAATGTCAGGACTTTAGATATTGACTGCAGCAGGGCCTTAGAGACAGTGTCTCAGCCTGACTTAGGACTAGCATCAGAGCCTTTGTTAGGTCCAGTGTCAGGGACTGAGTTAGGTGTAGTGTCAGGGCCTTAGTTAGGGACAGTGTCAGGGCCTGAGTTAGGACGAGCCTCCAGGCCTCAGTTAGGGCCAGGGTCACGGCCTCGGGACTAATTTTAGGGCCTTAGTTAGCAAGAGCATCAGGGATTTATTTAGCATAAGAAGCTCAACATTAGTTAAAGACAAGGTTAGGTTAAGGTCTAGGCATTGGGTCAGGGCATGACCTAGGGATAGTGTCAAGACCTTAGTTACTTAGGGCATCAGGGCCTAATTTAGGACCAGCGTCAGGGCTTCAGGTAGGGATAGCGTCAGAGCCTGACTTCGGGAGAGCGACAGGGCTTGAGTGAGGCCTAGTGTCAGAGCCTTAGCTAGGGATAGTATCAGGGCATGACTTAGGAGCAGCACAAGGGCCTTGGTAGGATCAGCCTCAGGGGCTTTGTTAAAGACCTTATCAGGGCCTCTGTTAGGGGCAGCCTTAGGGCCTCCCTTAGGGACAGCGTCAGGGCTTACTTAGGGACAGTTTCAGGAGCTTGGTAAGAGATGGGTCCGGAAATTACCTCAGGATAGTGTCAGGACATTAGATATTGACGGCAGCAGGGCCTTACTTAGGGACAGTGTCAAGGCCTTAGTTAGTACTAGCATCTGGGCCTCTGTTAGGTACAGTGTCGGGGCCTGAGTTAGGAATAGTGTTAGGGCCTTAGTTAGGGACAGTATCACGGCCTTGGGACTAAATTCAGGGCCTGAGGTAGTCACAGCCTAAGGGCTTTAGTTAGCATAAGAGGCAGGACATTTGCTAGGGACAGGGTGAGGGTAAAGTTTAGGGATCGTGTCAGGAAATGACCTAGGGATAGTGTCAAGAGCTTAGTTACAGTATCAGGGCCTTATTTAGGACCCGTGTCAGGGCTTCAGGTAGGGACAGCGTCAGTGCCTGACTCTGGGAGAGCAACAGGGCCTGAGTGAGGCCTAGCGTCAGGCCCATAGCTGGGGACACTGTCAGGGCATGATGTAGGAGCAGCATCAGGGCCTTTGTTGCATCAGCATTAGTGTCTTAGTTACAGACATGATCAGGGCCTGAGTTAGTCACAGCGTCAAGGCCTCAGTTAGGCTTAGCTTCAGGGACTGAGTTACGGACAGCCTCAGGTCTTCCCTTAGGAACAGCGACAGGGCTCTCTTAGGGACGGTGTCAGGACCTTGGTTAGAAATGGGTCAGGATATTAGCTCAGGATAGTGTCCGGATTTTAGTTATTGCCGGCAGCAGGGCCTATATTAGAGATAGATTCCGGGCCTTAGTTAGGGACAGTGTCAGGGCCTTAATTAGGACTAGTCTGGGCCTTAGTTAGGGAGAGCATTACGGCTTCGCTGAGGATAAGGGGCAGGACGTTAGCTCGGGACAGAGTCAGGTTCCAGGCCAGTGGTAGTGTCAGGATGTGAGCTAGGGATAGGGTGAAGACCTTAGTTACTGAGAGCATCAGGGCCTTAGTTAGGACCAGCGTCAGGGCCTTCATCAGGACCAGTGTCAGGGCTTCACGTACGGACAGCGTCAGAGCCTAACTAAGGTACGGCAACGGGGCCTAAGTGAGGCCTGTCTTTAGGGCCTGAGTTAGGGACAGTGTCAGGGCATGACTTAGGAGCAGTATAAGGGCCTCTGTAGGATCAGCATTAGGGTCTTCGTTAAAGACATTCTCAGGGCCTCTGTTAGGGACCGCCTCAGGGCCTCACTTAGGGACAGCGTCAGGGCTTCCTTTGGGACAGTTTCAGGACCTTGGTAAGACATGGGTCAGGATATTAGCTCGGGATAATGTCAGGACTTTAGATATTGACTGCAGCAGGGCCTTAGAGACAGTGTCTCAGCCTGACTTAGGACTAGCATCAGAGCCTTTGTTAGGTCCAGTGTCAGGGACTGAGTTAGGTGTAGTGTCAGGGCCTTAGTTAGGGACAGTGTCAGGGCCTGAGTTAGGACGAGCCTCCAGGCCTCAGTTAGGGCCAGGGTCACGGCCTCGGGACTAATTTTAGGGCCTTAGTTAGGAAGAGCATCAGGGATTTATTTAGCATAAGAAGCTCAACATTAGTTAAAGACAAGGTTAGGTTAAGGTCTAGGCATGGGGTCAGGGCATGACCTAGGGATAGTGTCAAGACCTTAGTTACTTAGGGCATCAGGGCCTAATTTAGGACCAGCGTCAGGGCTTCAGGTAGGGATAGCGTCAGAGCCTGACTTCGGGAGAGCGACAGGGCTTGAGTGAGGCCTAGTGTCAGAGCCTTAGCTAGGGATAGTATCAGGGCATGACTTAGGAGCAGCATAAGGGCCTTGGTAGGATCAGCCTCAGGGGCTTTGTTAAAGACATTATCAGGGCCTCTGTTAGGGACAGCCTTAGGGCCTCCCTTAGGGACAGCGTCAGGGCTTACTTAGGGACAGTTTCAGGACCTTGGTAAGAGATGGGTCCGGAAGTTAACTCAGGATAGTGTCAGGACATTAGATATTGACGGCAGCAGGGCCTTAGTTAGGGACAGTGTCAAGGCCTTAGTTAGTACTAGCATCTGGGCCTCTGTTAGGTACAGTGTCAGGGCCTGAGTTAGGAATAGTGTTAGGGCCTTAGTTAGGGACAGTATCACGGCCTTGGGACTAAATTCAGGGCCTGAGGTAGTCACAGCATAAGGGCTTTAGTTAGCGTAAGAGGCAGGACATTTGCTAGGGACAGGGTTAGGGTAAAGTTTAGGGATCGTGTCAGGAAATGACCTAGGGATAGTGTCAAGAGCTTAGTTACAGTATCAGGGCCTTATTTAGGACCCGTGTCAGGGCTTGAGGTAGGGACAGCGTCAGTGCCTGACTCTGGGAGAGCAACAGGGCCTGAGTGAGGCCTAGCGTCAGGCCCATAGCTGGGGACACTGTCAGGGCATGATGTAGGAGCAGCATCAGGGCCTTTGTTGCATCAGCATTAGTGTCTTAGTTACAGACATGATCAGGGCCTGAGTTAGTCACAGCGTCAAGGCCTCAGTTAGGCATAGCTTCAGGGACTGAGTTACGGACAGCCTCAGGTCTTCCCTTAGGAACAGCGACAGGGCTCTCTTAGGGACGGTGTCAGGACCTTGGTTAGAAATGGGTCAGGATATTAGCTCAGGATAGTGTCCGGATTTTAGTTATTGCCGGCAGCAGGGCCTATATTAGAGATAGATTCCGGGCCTTAGTTAGGGACAGTGTCAGTTAGTTAGGGAGAGCATTAGGGCTTCGGTGAGGAAAAGGGGCAGGACATTAGCTCGGGAGAGAGTCAGGTTCCAGGCCAGTGGTAGTGTCAGGATGTGAGCTAGGGATAGGGTGAAGACCTTAGTTATTGAGAGCATCAGGGCCTTAGGACCAGCGTCAGGGCCTTCATCAGGACCAGTGTCAGGGCTTCACGTACGGACAGCATCAGAGCCTAACTAAGGTACGGCAACAGGGCCTAAGTGAGGCCTATCTTCAGGGCCTGAGTTAGGGACAGTGTCAGGGCATGACTTAGGAGCAGTATAAGGGCCTCTGTAGGATCAGCCTTAGGGTCTTCGTTAAAGACATTCTCAGGGCCTCTGTTAGGGACCGCCTCAGGGCCTCACTTAGGGACAGCGTCAGGGCTTCCTTTGGGACAGTTTCAGGACCTTGGTAAGACATGGGTCAGGATATTAGTTCAGGATAATGTCAGGACTTTAGATATTGACTGCAGCAGGGCCTTAGAGACAGTGTCTCAGCCTGACTTAGGACTAGCATCAGAGCCTTTGTTAGGTCCAGTGTCAGGGACTGAGTTAGGTGTAGTGTCAGGGCCTCAGTTAGGGACAGTGTCAGGGCCTGAGTTAGGATGAGCCTCCAGGCCTCAGTTAGGGCCAGGGTCACAGCCTCGGGACTAATTTTAGGGCCTTAGTTAGGAACAGCATCAGGGATTTATTTAGCATAAGAAGCTCAACATTAGTTAAAGACAAGGTTAGGTTAAGGTCTAGGCATTGTGTCAGGGCATGACCTAGGGATAGTGTCAAGACCTTAGTTACTTAGGGCATCAGGGCCTAATTTAGGACCAGTGTCAGGGCTTCAGGTAGGGATAGCGTCAGAGCCTGACTTCGGGAGAGCGACAGGGCTTGAGTGAGGCCTAGTGACAGAGCCTGACTTCGGGAGAGCGACAGGGCTTGAGTGAGGCCTAGTGTCAGAGCCTTAGCTAGGGATAGTATCAGGGCATGACTTAGGAGCAGCACAAGGGCCTTGGTAGGATCAGCCTCAGGGGCTTTGTTAAAGACCTTATCAGGGCCTCTGTTAGGGGCAGCCTTAGGGCCTCCCTTAGGGACAGCGTCAGGGCTTACTTAGGGACAGTTTCAGGACCTTGGTAAGAGATGGGTCCGGAAATTACCTCAGGATAGTGTCAGGACATTAGATATTGACGGCAGCAGGGCCTTACTTAGGGACAGTGTCAAGGCCTTAGTTAGTACTAGCATCTGGGCCTCTGTTAGGTACAGTGTCGGGGCCTGAGTTAGGAATAGTGTTAGGGCCTTAGTTAGGGACAGTATCACGGCCTTGGGACTAAATTCAGGGCCTGAGGTAGTCACAGCATAAGGGCTTTAGTTAGCATAAGAGGCAGGACATTTGCTAGGGACAGGGTGAGGGTAAAGTTTAGGGATCGTGTCAGGAAATGACCTAGGGATAGTGTCAAGAGCTTAGTTACAGTATCAGGGCCTTATTTAGGACCCGTGTCAGGGCTTCAGGTAGGGACAGCGTCAGTGCCTGACTCTGGGAGAGCAACAGGGCCTGAGTGAGGCCTAGCGTCAGGCCCATAGCTGGGGACACTGTCAGGGCATGATGTAGGAGCAGCATCAGGGCCTTTGTTGCATCAGCATTAGTGTCTTAGTTACAGACATGATCAGGGCCTGAGTTAGTCACAGCGTCAAGGCCTCAGTTAGGCATAGCTTCAGGGACTGAGTTACGGACAGCCTCAGGTCTTCCCTTAGGAACAGCGACAGGGCTCTCTTAGGGACGGTGTCAGGACCTTGGTTAGAAATGGGTCAGGATATTAGCTCAGGATAGTGTCCGGATTTTAGTTATTGCCGGCAGCAGGGCCTATATTAGAGATAGATTCCGGGCCTTAGTTAGGGACAGTGTCAGGGCCTTAATTAGGACTAGTCTGGGCCTTAGTTAGGGAGAGCATTACGGCTTCGCTGAGGATAAGGGGCAGGACGTTAGCTCGGGACAGAGTCAGGTTCCAGGCCAGTGGTAGTGTCAGGATGTGAGCTAGGGATAGGGTGAAGACCTTAGTTATTGAGAGCATCAGGGCCTTAGTTAGGACCAGCGTCAGGGCCTTCATCAGGACCAGTGTCAGGGCTTCACGTACGGACAGCGTCAGAGCCTAACTAAGGTACGGCAACGGGGCCTAAGTGAGGCCTATCTTTAGGGCCTGAGTTAGGGACAGTGTCAGGGCATGACTTAGGAGCAGTATAAGGGCCTCTGTAGGATCAGCCTTAGGGTCTTCGTTAAAGACATTCTCAGGGCCTCTGTTAGGGACCGCCTCAGGGCCTCACTTAGGGACAGCGTCAAGGCTTCCTTTGGGACAGTTTCAGGACCTTGGTAAGACATGGGTCAGGATATTAGCTCGGGATAATGTCAGGACTTTAGATATTGACTGCAGCAGGGCCTTAGAGACAGTGTCTCAGCCTGACTTAGGACTAGCATCAGAGCCTTTGTTAGGTCCAGTGTCAGGGACTGAGTTAGGTGTAGTGTCAGGGCCTTAGTTAGGGACAGTGTCAGGGCCTGAGTTAGGACGAGCCTCCAGGCCTCAGTTAGGGCCAGGGTCACGGCCTCGGGACTAATTTTAGGGCCTTAGTTAGGAAGAGCATCAGGGATTTATTTAGCATAAGAAGCTCAACATTAGTTAAAGACAAGGTTAGGTTAAGGTCTAGGCATTGGGTCAGGGCATGACCTAGGGATAGTGTCAAGACCTTAGTTACTAAGGGCATCAGGGCCTAATTTAGGACCAGCGTCAGGGCTTCAGGTAGGGATAGCGTCAGAGCCTGACTTCGGGAGAGCGACAGGGCTTGAGTGAGGCCTAGTGTCAGAGCCTTAGCTAGGGATAGTATCAGGGCATGACTTAGGAGCAGCACAAGGGCCTTGGTAGGATCAGCCTCAGGGGCTTTGTTAAAGACCTTATCAGGGCCTCTGTTAGGGGCAGCCTTAGGGCCTCCCTTAGGGACAGCGTCAGGGCTTACTTAGGGACAGTTTCAGGAGCTTGGTAAGAGATGGGTCCGGAAATTACCTCAGGATAGTGTCAGGACATTAGATATTGACGGCAGCAGGGCCTTACTTAGGGACAGTGTCAAGGCCTTAGTTAGTACTAGCATCTGGGCCTCTGTTAGGTACAGTGTCGGGGCCTGAGTTAGGAATAGTGTTAGGGCCTTAGTTAGGGACAGTATCACGGCCTTGGGACTAAATTCAGGGCCTGAGGTAGTCACAGCCTAAGGGCTTTAGTTAGCATAAGAGGCAGGACATTTGCTAGGGACAGGGTGAGGGTAAAGTTTAGGGATCGTGTCAGGAAATGACCTAGGGATAGTGTCAAGAGCTTAGTTACAGTATCAGGGCCTTATTTAGGACCCGTGTCAGGGCTTCAGGTAGGGACAGCGTCAGTGCCTGACTCTGGGAGAGCAACAGGGCCTGAGTGAGGCCTAGCGTCAGGCCCATAGCTGGGGACACTGTCAGGGCATGATGTAGGAGCAGCATCAGGGCCTTTGTTGCATCAGCATTAGTGTCTTAGTTACAGACATGATCAGGGCCTGAGTTAGTCACAGCGTCAAGGCCTCAGTTAGGCATAGCTTCAGGGACTGAGTTACGGACAGCCTCAGGTCTTCCCTTAGGAACAGCGACAGGGCTCTCTTAGGGACGGTGTCAGGACCTTGGTTAGAAATGGGTCAGGATATTAGCTCAGGATAGTGTCCGGATTTTAGTTATTGCCGGCAGCAGGGCCTATATTAGAGATAGATTCCGGGCCTTAGTTAGGGACAGTGTCAGGGCCTTAATTAGGACTAGTCTGGGCCTTAGTTAGGGAGAGCATTACGGCTTCGCTGAGGATAAGGGGCAGGACGTTAGCTCGGGACAGAGTCAGGTTCCAGGCCAGTGGTAGTGTCAGGATGTGAGCTAGGGATAGGGTGAAGACCTTAGTTATTGAGAGCATCAGGGCCTTAGTTAGGACCAGCGTCAGGGCCTTCATCAGGACCAGTGTCAGGGCTTCACGTACGGACAGCGTCAGAGCCTAACTAAGGTACGGCAACGGGGCCTAAGTGAGGCCTATCTTTAGGGCCTGAGTTAGGGACAGTGTCAGGGCATGACTTAGGAGCAGTATAAGGGCCTCTGTAGGATCAGCATTAGGGTCTTCGTTAAAGACATTCTCAGGGCCTCTGTTAGGGACCGCCTCAGGGCCTCACTTAGGGACAGCGTCAGGGCTTCCTTTGGGACAGTTTCAGGACCTTGGTAAGACATGGGTCAGGATATTAGCTCGGGATAATGTCAGGACTTTAGATATTGACTGCAGCAGGGCCTTAGAGACAGTGTCTCAGCCTGACTTAGGACTAGCATCAGAGCCTTTGTTAGGTCCAGTGTCAGGGACTGAGTTAGGTGTAGTGTCAGGGCCTTAGTTAGGGACAGTGTCAGGGCCTGAGTTAGGACGAGCCTCCAGGCCTCAGTTAGGGCCAGGGTCACGGCCTCGGGACTAATTTTAGGGCCTTAGTTAGGAAGAGCATCAGGGATTTATTTAGCATAAGAAGCTCAACATTAGTTAAAGACAAGGTTAGGTTAAGGTCTAGGCATTGGGTCAGGGCATGACCTAGGGATAGTGTCAAGACCTTAGTTACTTAGGGCATCAGGGCCTAATTTAGGACCAGCGTCAGGGCTTCAGGTAGGGATAGCGTCAGAGCCTGACTTCGGGAGAGCGACAGGGCTTGAGTGAGGCCTAGTGTCAGAGCCTTAGCTAGGGATAGTATCAGGGCATGACTTAGGAGCAGCATAAGGGCCTTGGTAGGATCAGCCTCAGGGGCTTTGTTAAAGACATTATCAGGGCCTCTGTTAGGGACAGCCTTAGGGCCTCCCTTAGGGACAGCGTCAGGGCTTACTTAGGGACAGTTTCAGGACCTTGGTAAGAGATGGGTCCGGAAGTTAACTCAGGATAGTGTCAGGACATTAGATATTGACGGCAGCAGGGCCTTAGTTAGGGACAGTGTCAAGGCCTTAGTTAGTACTAGCATCTGGGCCTCTGTTAGGTACAGTGTCAGGGCCTGAGTTAGGAATAGTGTTAGGGCCTTAGTTAGGGACAGTATCACGGCCTTGGGACTAAATTCAGGGCCTGAGGTAGTCACAGCCTAAGGGCTTTAGTTAGCGTAAGAGGCAGGACATTTGCTAGGGACAGGGTTAGGGTAAAGTTTAGGGATCGTGTCAGGAAATGACCTAGGGATAGTGTCAAGAGCTTAGTTACAGTATCAGGGCCTTATTTAGGACCAGTGTCAGGGCTTCAGGTAGGGACAGCGTCAGTGCCTGACTCTGGGAGAGCAACAGGGCCTGAGTGAGGCCTAGCGTCAGGCCCATAGCTGGGGACACTGTCAGGGCATGATGTAGGAGCAGCATCAGGGCCTTTGTTGCATCAGCATTAGTGTCTTAGTTACAGACATGATCAGGGCCTGAGTTAGTCACAGCGTCAAGGCCTCAGTTAGGCATAGCTTCAGGGACTGAGTTACGGACAGCCTCAGGTCTTCCCTTAGGAACAGCGACAGGGCTTTCTTAGGGACGGTGTCAGGACCTTGGTTAGAAATGGGTCAGGATATTAGCTCAGGATAGTGTCCGGATTTTAGTTATTGCCGGCAGCAGGGCCTATATTAGAGATAGATTCCGGGCCTTAGTTAGGGACAGTGTCAGTTAGTTAGGGAGAGCATTAGGGCTTCGGTGAGGAAAAGGGGCAGGACATTAGCTCGGGAGAGAGTCAGGTTCCAGGCCAGTGGTAGTGTCAGGATGTGAGCTAGGGATAGGGTGAAGACCTTAGTTATTGAGAGCATCAGGGCCTTAGTTAGGACCAGCGTCAGGGCCTTCATCAGGACCAGTGTCAGGGCTTCACGTACGGACAGCATCAGAGCCTAACTAAGGTACGGCAACAGGGCCTAAGTGAGGCCTATCTTCAGGGCCTGAGTTAGGGACAGTGTCAGGGCATGACTTAGGAGCAGTATAAGGGCCTCTGTAGGATCAGCCTTAGGGTCTTCGTTAAAGACATTCTCAGGGCCTCTGTTAGGGACCGCCTCAGGGCCTCACTTAGGGACAGCGTCAGGGCTTCCTTTGGGACAGTTTCAGGACCTTGGTAAGACATGGGTCAGGATATTAGTTCAGGATAATGTCAGGACTTTAGATATTGACTGCAGCAGGGCCTTAGAGACAGTGTCTCAGCCTGACTTAGGACTAGCATCAGAGCCTTTGTTAGGTCCAGTGTCAGGGACTGAGTTAGGTGTAGTGTCAGGGCCTCAGTTAGGGACAGTGTCAGGGCCTGAGTTAGGACGAGCCTCCAGGCCTCAGTTAGGGCCAGGGTCACAGCCTCGGGACTAATTTTAGGGCCTTAGTTAGGAACAGCATCAGGGATTTATTTAGCATAAGAAGCTCAACATTAGTTAAAGACAAGGTTAGGTTAAGGTCTAGGCATTGTGTCAGGGCATGACCTAGGGATAGTGTCAAGACCTTAGTTACTTAGGGCATCAGGGCCTAATTTAGGACCAGTGTCAGGGCTTCAGGTAGGGATAGCGTCAGAGCCTGACTTCGGGAGAGCGACAGGGCTTGAGTGAGGCCTAGTGACAGAGCCTGACTTCGGGAGAGCGACAGGGCTTGAGTGAGGCCTAGTGTCAGAGCCTTAGCTAGGGATAGTATCAGGGCATGACTTAGGAGCAGCACAAGGGCCTTGGTAGGATCAGCCTCAGGGGCTTTGTTAAAGACCTTATCAGGGCCTCTGTTAGGGGCAGCCTTAGGGCCTCCCTTAGGGACAGCGTCAGGGCTTACTTAGGGACAGTTTCAGGAGCTTGGTAAGAGATGGGTCCGGAAATTACCTCAGGATAGTGTCAGGACATTAGATATTGACGGCAGCAGGGCCTTACTTAGGGACAGTGTCAAGGCCTTAGTTAGTACTAGCATCTGGGCCTCTGTTAGGTACAGTGTCAGGGCCTGAGTTAGGAATAGTGTTAGGGCCTTAGTTAGGGACAGTTTCACGGCCTTGAGACTAAATTCAGGGCCTGAGGTAGTCACAGCATAAGGGCTTTAGTTAGCATAAGAGGCAGGACATTTGCTAGGGACAGGGTGAGGGTAAAGTTTAGGGATCGTGTCAGGAAATGACCTAGGGATAGTGTCAAGAGCTTAGTTACAGTATCAGGGCCTTATTTAGGACCAGTGTCAGGGCTTCAGGTAGGGACAGCGTCAGTGCCTGACTCTGGGAGAGCAACAGGGCCTGAGTGAGGCCTAGCGTCAGGCCCATAGCTGGGGACACTGTCAGGGCATGATGTAGGAGCAGCATCAGGGCCTTTGTTGCGTCAGCATTAGTGTCTTAGTTACAGACATGATCAGGGCCTGAGTTAGTCACAGCGTCAAGGCCTCAGTTAGGCATAGCTTCAGGGACTGAGTTACGGACAGCCTCAGGTCTTCCCTTAGGAACAGCGACAGGGCTCTCTTAGGGACGGTGTCAGGACCTTGGTTAGAAATGGGTCAGGATATTAGCTCAGGATAGTGTCCGGATTTTAGTTATTGCCGGCAGCAGGGCCTATATTAGAGATAGATTCCGGGCCTTAGTTAGGGACATTGTCAGGGCCTTAATTAGGACTAGTCTGGGCCTTAGTTAGGGAGAGCATTACGGCTTCGCTGAGGATAAGGGGCAGGACGTTAGCTCGGGACAGAGTCAGGTTCCAGGCCAGTGGTAGTGTCAGGATGTGAGCTAGGGATAGGGTGAAGACCTTAGTTATTGAGAGCATCAGGGCCTTAGTTAGGACCAGCGTCAGGGCCTTCATCAGGACCAGTGTCAGGGCTTCACGTACGGACAGCGTCAGAGCCTAACTAAGGTACGGCAACGGGGCCTAAGTGAGGCCTATCTTTAGGGCCTGAGTTAGGGACAGTGTCAGGGCATGACTTAGGAGCAGTATAAGGGCCTCTGTAGGATCAGCATTAGGGTCTTCGTTAAAGACATTCTCAGGGCCTCTGTTAGGGACCGCCTCAGGGCCTCACTTAGGGACAGCGTCAGGGCTTCCTTTGGGACAGTTTCAGGACCTTGGTAAGACATGGGTCAGGATATTAGCTCGGGATAATGTCAGGACTTTAGATATTGACTGCAGCAGGGCCTTAGAGACAGTGTCTCAGCCTGACTTAGGACTAGCATCAGAGCCTTTGTTAGGTCCAGTGTCAGGGACTGAGTTAGGTGTAGTGTCAGGGCCTTAGTTAGGGACAGTGTCAGGGCCTGAGTTAGGACGAGCCTCCAGGCCTCAGTTAGGGCCAGGGTCACGGCCTCGGGACTAATTTTAGGGCCTTAGTTAGGAAGAGCATCAGGGATTTATTTAGCATAAGAAGCTCAACATTAGTTAAAGACAAGGTTAGGTTAAGGTCTAGGCATTGGGTCAGGGCATGACCTAGGGATAGTGTCAAGACCTTAGTTACTTAGGGCATCAGGGCCTAATTTAGGACCAGCGTCAGGGCTTCAGGTAGGGATAGCGTCAGAGCCTGACTTCGGGAGAGCGACAGGGCTTGAGTGAGGCCTAGTGTCAGAGCCTTAGCTAGGGATAGTATCAGGGCATGACTTAGGAGCAGCATAAGGGCCTTGGTAGGATCAGCCTCAGGGGCTTTGTTAAAGACATTATCAGGGCCTCTGTTAGGGACAGCCTTAGGGCCTCCCTTAGGGACAGCGTCAGGGCTTACTTAGGGACAGTTTCAGGACCTTGGTAAGAGATGGGTCCGGAAGTTAACTCAGGATAGTGTCAGGACATTAGATATTGACGGCAGCAGGGCCTTAGTTAGGGACAGTGTCAAGGCCTTAGTTAGTACTAGCATCTGGGCCTCTGTTAGGTACAGTGTCAGGGCCTGAGTTAGGAATAGTGTTAGGGCCTTAGTTAGGGACAGTATCACGGCCTTGGGACTAAATTCAGGGCCTGAGGTAGTCACAGCCTAAGGGCTTTAGTTAGCGTAAGAGGCAGGACATTTGCTAGGGACAGGGTTAGGGTAAAGTTTAGGGATCGTGTCAGGAAATGACCTAGGGATAGTGTCAAGAGCTTAGTTACAGTATCAGGGCCTTATTTAGGACCAGTGTCAGGGCTTCAGGTAGGGACAGCGTCAGTGCCTGACTCTGGGAGAGCAACAGGGCCTGAGTGAGGCCTAGCGTCAGGCCCATAGCTGGGGACACTGTCAGGGCATGATGTAGGAGCAGCATCAGGGCCTTTGTTGCGTCAGCATTAGTGTCTTAGTTACAGACATGATCAGGGCCTGAGTTAGTCACAGCGTCAAGGCCTCAGTTAGGCATAGCTTCAGGGACTGAGTTACGGACAGCCTCAGGTCTTCCCTTAGGAACAGCGACAGGGCTCTCTTAGGGACGGTGTCAGGACCTTGGTTAGAAATGGGTCAGGATATTAGCTCAGGATAGTGTCCGGATTTTAGTTATTGCCGGCAGCAGGGCCTATATTAGAGATAGATTCCGGGCCTTAGTTAGGGACAGTGTCAGTTAGTTAGGGAGAGCATTAGGGCTTCGGTGAGGAAAAGGGGCAGGACATTAGCTCGGGAGAGAGTCAGGTTCCAGGCCAGTGGTAGTGTCAGGATGTGAGCTAGGGATAGGGTGAAGACCTTAGTTATTGAGAGCATCAGGGCCTTAGGACCAGCGTCAGGGCCTTCATCAGGACCAGTGTCAGGGCTTCACGTACGGACAGCATCAGAGCCTAACTAAGGTACGGCAACAGGGCCTAAGTGAGGCCTATCTTCAGGGCCTGAGTTAGGGACAGTGTCAGGGCATGACTTAGGAGCAGTATAAGGGCCTCTGTAGGATCAGCCTTAGGGTCTTCGTTAAAGACATTCTCAGGGCCTCTGTTAGGGACCGCCTCAGGGCCTCACTTAGGGACAGCGTCAGGGCTTCCTTTGGGACAGTTTCAGGACCTTGGTAAGACATGGGTCAGGATATTAGTTCAGGATAATGTCAGGACTTTAGATATTGACTGCAGCAGGGCCTTAGAGACAGTGTCTCAGCCTGACTTAGGACTAGCATCAGAGCCTTTGTTAGGTCCAGTGTCAGGGACTGAGTTAGGTGTAGTGTCAGGGCCTCAGTTAGGGACAGTGTCAGGGCCTGAGTTAGGACGAGCCTCCAGGCCTCAGTTAGGGCCAGGGTCACAGCCTCGGGACTAATTTTAGGGCCTTAGTTAGGAACAGCATCAGGGATTTATTTAGCATAAGAAGCTCAACATTAGTTAAAGACAAGGTTAGGTTAAGGTCTAGGCATTGTGTCAGGGCATGACCTAGGGATAGTGTCAAGACCTTAGTTACTTAGGGCATCAGGGCCTAATTTAGGACCAGTGTCAGGGCTTCAGGTAGGGATAGCGTCAGAGCCTGACTTCGGGAGAGCGACAGGGCTTGAGTGAGGCCTAGTGACAGAGCCTGACTTCGGGAGAGCGACAGGGCTTGAGTGAGGCCTAGTGTCAGAGCCTTAGCTAGGGATAGTATCAGGGCATGACTTAGGAGCAGCACAAGGGCCTTGGTAGGATCAGCCTCAGGGGCTTTGTTAAAGACCTTATCAGGGCCTCTGTTAGGGGCAGCCTTAGGGCCTCCCTTAGGGACAGCGTCAGGGCTTACTTAGGGACAGTTTCAGGAGCTTGGTAAGAGATGGGTCCGGAAATTACCTCAGGATAGTGTCAGGACATTAGATATTGACGGCAGCAGGGCCTTACTTAGGGACAGTGTCAAGGCCTTAGTTAGTACTAGCATCTGGGCCTCTGTTAGGTACAGTGTCGGGGCCTGAGTTAGGAATAGTGTTAGGGCCTTAGTTAGGGACAGTATCACGGCCTTGGGACTAAATTCAGGGCCTGAGGTAGTCACAGCCTAAGGGCTTTAGTTAGCATAAGAGGCAGGACATTTGCTAGGGACAGGGTGAGGGTAAAGTTTAGGGATCGTGTCAGGAAATGACCTAGGGATAGTGTCAAGAGCTTAGTTACAGTATCAGGGCCTTATTTAGGACCCGTGTCAGGGCTTCAGGTAGGGACAGCGTCAGTGCCTGACTCTGGGAGAGCAACAGGGCCTGAGTGAGGCCTAGCGTCAGGCCCATAGCTGGGGACACTGTCAGGGCATGATGTAGGAGCAGCATCAGGGCCTTTGTTGCATCAGCATTAGTGTCTTAGTTACAGACATGATCAGGGCCTGAGTTAGTCACAGCGTCAAGGCCTCAGTTAGGCATAGCTTCAGGGACTGAGTTACGGACAGCCTCAGGTCTTCCCTTAGGAACAGCGACAGGGCTCTCTTAGGGACGGTGTCAGGACCTTGGTTAGAAATGGGTCAGGATATTAGCTCAGGATAGTGTCCGGATTTTAGTTATTGCCGGCAGCAGGGCCTATATTAGAGATAGATTCCGGGCCTTAGTTAGGGACAGTGTCAGGGCCTTAATTAGGACTAGTCTGGGCCTTAGTTAGGGAGAGCATTACGGCTTCGCTGAGGATAAGGGGCAGGACGTTAGCTCGGGACAGAGTCAGGTTCCAGGCCAGTGGTAGTGTCAGGATGTGAGCTAGGGATAGGGTGAAGACCTTAGTTATTGAGAGCATCAGGGCCTTAGTTAGGACCAGCGTCAGGGCCTTCATCAGGACCAGTGTCAGGGCTTCACGTACGGACAGCGTCAGAGCCTAACTAAGGTACGGCAACGGGGCCTAAGTGAGGCCTATCTTTAGGGCCTGAGTTAGGGACAGTGTCAGGGCATGACTTAGGAGCAGTATAAGGGCCTCTGTAGGATCAGCCTTAGGGTCTTCGTTAAAGACATTCTCAGGGCCTCTGTTAGGGACCGCCTCAGGGCCTCACTTAGGGACAGCGTCAAGGCTTCCTTTGGGACAGTTTCAGGACCTTGGTAAGACATGGGTCAGGATATTAGCTCGGGATAATGTCAGGACTTTAGATATTGACTGCAGCAGGGCCTTAGAGACAGTGTCTCAGCCTGACTTAGGACTAGCATCAGAGCCTTTGTTAGGTCCAGTGTCAGGGACTGAGTTAGGTGTAGTGTCAGGGCCTTAGTTAGGGACAGTGTCAGGGCCTGAGTTAGGACGAGCCTCCAGGCCTCAGTTAGGGCCAGGGTCACGGCCTCGGGACTAATTTTAGGGCCTTAGTTAGGAAGAGCATCAGGGATTTATTTAGCATAAGAAGCTCAACATTAGTTAAAGACAAGGTTAGGTTAAGGTCTAGGCATTGGGTCAGGGCATGACCTAGGGATAGTGTCAAGACCTTAGTTACTAAGGGCATCAGGGCCTAATTTAGGACCAGCGTCAGGGCTTCAGGTAGGGATAGCGTCAGAGCCTGACTTCGGGAGAGCGACAGGGCTTGAGTGAGGCCTAGTGTCAGAGCCTTAGCTAGGGATAATATCAGGGCATGACTTAGGAGCAGCACAAGGGCCTTGGTAGGATCAGCCTCAGGGGCTTTGTTAAAGACCTTATCAGGGCCTCTGTTAGGGGCAGCCTTAGGGCCTCCCTTAGGGACAGCGTCAGGGCTTACTTAGGGACAGTTTCAGGAGCTTGGTAAGAGATGGGTCCGGAAATTACCTCAGGATAGTGTCAGGACATTAGATATTGACGGCAGCAGGGCCTTACTTAGGGACAGTGTCAAGGCCTTAGTTAGTACTAGCATCTGGGCCTCTGTTAGGTACAGTGTCGGGGCCTGAGTTAGGAATAGTGTTAGGGCCTTAGTTAGGGACAGTATCACGGCCTTGGGACTAAATTCAGGGCCTGAGGTAGTCACAGCCTAAGGGCTTTAGTTAGCATAAGAGGCAGGACATTTGCTAGGGACAGGGTGAGGGTAAAGTTTAGGGATCGTGTCAGGAAATGACCTAGGGATAGTGTCAAGAGCTTAGTTACAGTATCAGGGCCTTATTTAGGACCCGTGTCAGGGCTTGAGGTAGGGACAGCGTCAGTGCCTGACTCTGGGAGAGCAACAGGGCCTGAGTGAGGCCTAGCGTCAGGCCCATAGCTGGGGACACTGTCAGGGCATGATGTAGGAGCAGCATCAGGGCCTTTGTTGCATCAGCATTAGTGTCTTAGTTACAGACATGATCAGGGCCTGAGTTAGTCACAGCGTCAAGGCCTCAGTTAGGCATAGCTTCAGGGACTGAGTTACGGACAGCCTCAGGTCTTCACTTAGGAACAGCGACAGGGCTCTCTTAGGGACGGTGTCAGGACCTTGGTTAGAAATGGGTCAGGATATTAGCTCAGGATAGTGTCCGGATTTTAGTTATTGCCGGCAGCAGGGCCTATATTAGAGATAGATTCCGGGCCTTAGTTAGGGACAGTGTCAGTTAGTTAGGGAGAGCATTAGGGCTTCGGTGAGGAAAAGGGGCAGGACATTAGCTCGGGAGAGAGTCAGGTTCCAGGCCAGTGGTAGTGTCAGGATGTGAGCTAGGGATAGGGTGAAGACCTTAGTTATTGAGAGCATCAGGGCCTTAGGACGAGCGTCAGGGCCTTCATCAGGACCAGTGTCAGGGCTTCACGTACGGACAGCATCAGAGCCTAACTAAGGTACGGCAACAGGGCCTAAGTGAGGCCTATCTTCAGGGCCTGAGTTAGGGACAGTGTCAGGGCATGACTTAGGAGCAGTATAAGGGCCTCTGTAGGATCAGCCTTAGGGTCTTCGTTAAAGACATTCTCAGGGCCTCTGTTAGGGACCGCCTCAGGGCCTCACTTAGGGACAGCGTCAGGGCTTCCTTTGGGACAGTTTCAGGACCTTGGTAAGACATGGGTCAGGATATTAGTTCAGGATAATGTCAGGACTTTAGATATTGACTGCAGCAGGGCCTTAGAGACAGTGTCTCAGCCTGACTTAGGACTAGCATCAGAGCCTTTGTTAGGTCCAGTGTCAAGGACTGAGTTAGGTGTAGTGTCAGGGCCTCAGTTAGGGACAGTGTCAGGGCCTGAGTTAGGACGAGCCTCCAGGCCTCAGTTAGGGCCAGGGTCACAGCCTCGTGACTAATTTTAGGGCCTTAGTTAGGAACAGCATCAGGGATTTATTTAGCATAAGAAGCTCAACATTAGTTAAAGACAAGGTTAGGTTAAGGTCTAGGCATTGTGTCAGGGCATGACCTAGGGATAGTGTCAAGACCTTAGTTACTTAGGGCATCAGGGCCTAATTTAGGACCAGTGTCAGGGCTTCAGGTAGGGATAGCGTCAGAGCCTGACTTCGGGAGAGCGACAGGGCTTGAGTGAGGCCTAGTGACAGAGCCTGACTTAGGGAGAGCGACAGGGCTTGAGTGAGGCCTAGTGTCAGAGCCTTAGCTAGGGATAGTATCAGGGCATGACTTAGGAGCAGCACAAGGGCCTTGGTAGGATCAGCCTCAGGGGCTTTGTTAAAGACCTTATCAGGGCCTCTGTTAGGGGCAGCCTTAGGGCCTCCCTTAGGGACAGCGTCAGGGCTTACTTAGGGACAGTTTCAGGAGCTTGGTAAGAGATGGGTCCGGAAATTACCTCAGGATAGTGTCAGGACATTAGATATTGACGGCAGCAGGGCCTTACTTAGGGACAGTGTCAAGGCCTTAGTTAGTACTAGCATCTGGGCCTCTGTTAGGTACAGTGTCGGGGCCTGAGTTAGGAATAGTGTTAGGGCCTTAGTTAGGGACAGTATCACGGCCTTGGGACTAAATTCAGGGCCTGAGGTAGTCACAGCATAAGGGCTTTAGTTAGCATAAGAGGCAGGACATTTGCTAGGGACAGGGTGAGGGTAAAGTTTAGGGATCGTGTCAGGAAATGACCTAGGGATAGTGTCAAGAGCTTAGTTACAGTATCAGGGCCTTATTTAGGACCCGTGTCAGGGCTTCAGGTAGGGACAGCGTCAGTGCCTGACTCTGGGAGAGCAACAGGGCCTGAGTGAGGCCTAGCGTCAGGCCCATAGCTGGGGACACTGTCAGGGCATGATGTAGGAGCAGCATCAGGGCCTTTGTTGCATCAGCATTAGTGTCTTAGTTACAGACATGATCAGGGCCTGAGTTAGTCACAGCGTCAAGGCCTCAGTTAGGCATAGCTTCAGGGACTGAGTTACGGACAGCCTCAGGTCTTCACTTAGGAACAGCGACAGGGCTCTCTTAGGGACGGTGTCAGGACCTTGGTTAGAAATGGGTCAGGATATTAGCTCAGGATAGTGTCCGGATTTTAGTTATTGCCGGCAGCAGGGCCTATATTAGAGATAGATTCCGGGCCTTAGTTAGGGACAGTGTCAGGGCCTTAATTAGGACTAGTCTGGGCCTTAGTTAGGGAGAGCATTACGGCTTCGCTGAGGATAAGGGGCAGGACGTTAGCTCGGGACAGAGTCAGGTTCCAGGCCAGTGGTAGTGTCAGGATGTGAGCTAGGGATAGGGTGAAGACCTTAGTTATTGAGAGCATCAGGGCCTTAGTTAGGACCAGCGTCAGGGCCTTCATCAGGACCAGTGTCAGGGCTTCACGTACGGACAGCGTCAGAGCCTAACTAAGGTACGGCAACGGGGCCTAAGTGAGGCCTATCTTTAGGGCCTGAGTTAGGGACAGTGTCAGGGCATGACTTAGGAGCAGTATAAGGGCCTCTGTAGGATCAGCCTTAGGGTCTTCGTTAAAGACATTCTCAGGGCCTCTGTTAGGGACCGCCTCAGGGCCTCACTTAGGGACAGCGTCAAGGCTTCCTTTGGGACAGTTTCAGGACCTTGGTAAGACATGGGTCAGGATATTAGCTCGGGATAATGTCAGGACTTTAGATATTGACTGCAGCAGGGCCTTAGAGACAGTGTCTCAGCCTGACTTAGGACTAGCATCAGAGCCTTTGTTAGGTCCAGTGTCAGGGACTGAGTTAGGTGTAGTGTCAGGGCCTTAGTTAGGGACAGTGTCAGGGCCTGAGTTAGGACGAGCCTCCAGGCCTCAGTTAGGGCCAGGGTCACGGCCTCGGGACTAATTTTAGGGCCTTAGTTAGGAAGAGCATCAGGGATTTATTTCGCATAAGAAGCTCAACATTAGTTAAAGACAAGGTTAGGTTAAGGTCTAGGCATTGGGTCAGGGCATGACCTAGGGATAGTGTCAAGACCTTAGTTACTTAGGGCATCAGGGCCTAATTTAGGACCAGCGTCAGGGCTTCAGGTAGGGATAGCGTCAGAGCCTGACTTCGGGAGAGCGACAGGGCTTGAGTGAGGCCTAGTGTCAGAGCCTTAGCTAGGGATAGTATCAGGGCATGACTTAGGAGCAGCACAAGGGCCTTGGTAGGATCAGCCTCAGGGGCTTTGTTAAAGACCTTATCAGGGCCTCTGTTAGGGGCAGCCTTAGGGCCTCCCTTAGGGACAGCGTCAGGGCTTACTTAGGGACAGTTTCAGGAGCTTGGTAAGAGATGGGTCCGGAAATTACCTCAGGATAGTGTCAGGACATTAGATATTGACGGCAGCAGGGCCTTACTTAGGGACAGTGTCAAGGCCTTAGTTAGTACTAGCATCTGGGCCTCTGTTAGGTACAGTGTCGGGGCCTGAGTTAGGAATAGTGTTAGGGCCTTAGTTAGGGACAGTATCACGGCCTTGGGACTAAATTCAGGGCCTGAGGTAGTCACAGCCTAAGGGCTTTAGTTAGCATAAGAGGCAGGACATTTGCTAGGGACAGGGTGAGGGTAAAGTTTAGGGATCGTGTCAGGAAATGACCTAGGGATAGTGTCAAGAGCTTAGTTACAGTATCAGGGCCTTATTTAGGACCCGTGTCAGGGCTTCAGGTAGGGACAGCGTCAGTGCCTGACTCTGGGAGAGCAACAGGGCCTGAGTGAGGCCTAGCGTCAGGCCCATAGCTGGGGACACTGTCAGGGCATGATGTAGGAGCAGCATCAGGGCCTTTGTTGCATCAGCATTAGTGTCTTAGTTACAGACATGATCAGGGCCTGAGTTAGTCACAGCGTCAAGGCCTCAGTTAGGCATAGCTTCAGGGACTGAGTTACGGACAGCCTCAGGTCTTCCCTTAGGAACAGCGACAGGGCTCTCTTAGGGACGGTGTCAGGACCTTGGTTAGAAATGGGTCAGGATATTAGCTCAGGATAGTGTCCGGATTTTAGTTATTGCCGGCAGCAGGGCCTATATTAGAGATAGATTCCGGGCCTTAGTTAGGGACAGTGTCAGGGCCTTAATTAGGACTAGTCTGGGCCTTAGTTAGGGAGAGCATTACGGCTTCGCTGAGGATAAGGGGCAGGACGTTAGCTCGGGACAGAGTCAGGTTCCAGGCCAGTGGTAGTGTCAGGATGTGAGCTAGGGATAGGGTGAAGACCTTAGTTATTGAGAGCATCAGGGCCTTAGTTAGGACCAGCGTCAGGGCCTTCATCAGGACCAGTGTCAGGGCTTCACGTACGGACAGCGTCAGAGCCTAACTAAGGTACGGCAACGGGGCCTAAGTGAGGCCTATCTTTAGGGCCTGAGTTAGGGACAGTGTCAGGGCATGACTTAGGAGCAGTATAAGGGCCTCTGTAGGATCAGCATTAGGGTCTTCGTTAAAGACATTCTCAGGGCCTCTGTTAGGGACCGCCTCAGGGCCTCACTTAGGGACAGCGTCAGGGCTTCCTTTGGGACAGTTTCAGGACCTTGGTAAGACATGGGTCAGGATATTAGCTCGGGATAATGTCAGGACTTTAGATATTGACTGCAGCAGGGCCTTAGAGACAGTGTCTCAGCCTGACTTAGGACTAGCATCAGAGCCTTTGTTAGGTCCAGTGTCAGGGTCTGAGTTAGGTGTAGTGTCAGGGCCTTAGTTAGGGACAGTGTCAGGGCCTGAGTTAGGACGAGCCTCCAGGCCTCAGTTAGGGCCAGGGTCACGGCCTCGGGACTAATTTTAGGGCCTTAGTTAGGAACAGCATCAGGGATTTATTTAGCATAAGAAGCTCAACATTAGTTAAAGACAAGGTTAGGTTAAGGTCTAGGGATTGTGTCAGGGCATGACCTAGGGATAGTGTCAAGACCTTAGTTACTTAGGGCATCAGGGCCTAATTTAGGACCAGCGTCAGGGCTTCAGGTAGGGATAGCGTCAGAGCCTGACTTCGGGAGAGCGACAGGGCTTGAGTGAGGCCTAGTGTCAGAGCCTTAGCTAGGGATAGTATCAGGGCATGACTTAGGAGCAGCATAAGGGCCTTGGTAGGATCAGCCTCAGGGGCTTTGTTAAAGACATTATCAGGGCCTCTGTTAGGGACAGCCTTAGGGCCTCACTTAGGGACAGCGTCAGGGCTTACTTAGGGACAGTTTCAGGACCTTGGTAAGACATGGGTCAGGATATTAGCTCGGGATAATGTCAGGACTTTAGATATTGACTGCAGCAGGGCCTTAGAGACAGTGTCTCAGCCTGACTTAGGACTAGCATCAGAGCCTTTGTTAGGTCCAGTGTCAGGGACTGAGTTAGGTGTAGTGTCAGGGCCTTAGTTAGGGACAGTGTCAGGGCCTGAGTTAGGACGAGCCTCCAGGCCTCAGTTAGGGCCAGGGTCACGGCCTCGGGACTAATTTTAGGGCCTTAGTTAGGAAGAGCATCAGGGATTTATTTAGCATAAGAAGCTCAACATTAGTTAAAGACAAGGTTAGGTTAAGGTCTAGGCATTGGGTCAGGGCATGACCTAGGGATAGTGTCAAGACCTTAGTTACTTAGGGCATCAGGGCCTAATTTAGGACCAGCGTCAGGGCTTCAGGTAGGGATAGCGTCAGAGCCTGACTTCGGGAGAGCGACAGGGCTTGAGTGAGGCCTAGTGTCAGAGCCTTAGCTAGGGATAGTATCAGGGCATGACTTAGGAGCAGCACAAGGGCCTTGGTAGGATCAGCCTCAGGGGCTTTGTTAAAGACCTTATCAGGGCCTCTGTTAGGGGCAGCCTTAGGGCCTCCCTTAGGGACAGCGTCAGGGCTTACTTAGGGACAGTTTCAGGAGCTTGGTAAGAGATGGGTCCGGAAATTACCTCAGGATAGTGTCAGGACATTAGATATTGACGGCAGCAGGGCCTTACTTAGGGACAGTGTCAAGGCCTTAGTTAGTACTAGCATCTGGGCCTCTGTTAGGTACAGTGTCGGGGCCTGAGTTAGGAATAGTGTTAGGGCCTTAGTTAGGGACAGTATCACGGCCTTGGGACTAAATTCAGGGCCTGAGGTAGTCACAGCCTAAGGGCTTTAGTTGGCATAAGAGGCAGGACATTTGCTAGGGACAGGGTGAGGGTAAAGTTTAGGGATCGTGTCAGGAAATGACCTAGGGATAGTGTCAAGAGCTTAGTTACAGTATCAGGGCCTTATTTAGGACCCGTGTCAGGGCTTCAGGTAGGGACAGCGTCAGTGCCTGACTCTGGGAGAGCAACAGGGCCTGAGTGAGGCCTAGCGTCAGGCCCATAGCTGGGGACACTGTCAGGGCATGATGTAGGAGCAGCATCAGGGCCTTTGTTGCATCAGCATTAGTGTCTTAGTTACAGACATGATCAGGGCCTGAGTTAGTCACAGCGTCAAGGCCTCAGTTAGGCATAGCTTCAGGGACTGAGTTACGGACAGCCTCAGGTCTTCCCTTAGGAACAGCGACAGGGCTCTCTTAGGGACGGTGTCAGGACCTTGGTTAGAAATGGGTCAGGATATTAGCTCAGGATAGTGTCCGGATTTTAGTTATTGCCGGCAGCAGGGCCTATATTAGAGATAGATTCCGGGCCTTAGTTAGGGACAGTGTCAGGGCCTTAATTAGGACTAGTCTGGGCCTTAGTTAGGGAGAGCATTACGGCTTCGCTGAGGATAAGGGGCAGGACGTTAGCTCGGGACAGAGTCAGGTTCCAGGCCAGTGGTAGTGTCAGGATGTGAGCTAGGGATAGGGTGAAGACCTTAGTTATTGAGAGCATCAGGGCCTTAGTTAGGACCAGCGTCAGGGCCTTCATCAGGACCAGTGTCAGGGCTTCACGTACGGACAGCGTCAGAGCCTAACTAAGGTACGGCAACGGGGCCTAAGTGAGGCCTATCTTTAGGGCCTGAGTTAGGGACAGTGTCAGGGCATGACTTAGGAGCAGTATAAGGGCCTCTGTAGGATCAGCATTAGGGTCTTCGTTAAAGACATTCTCAGGGCCTCTGTTAGGGACCGCCTCAGGGCCTCACTTAGGGACAGCGTCAGGGCTTCCTTTGGGACAGTTTCAGGACCTTGGTAAGACATGGGTCAGGATATTAGCTCGGGATAATGTCAGGACTTTAGATATTGACTGCAGCAGGGCCTTAGAGACAGTGTCTCAGCCTGACTTAGGACTAGCATCAGAGCCTTTGTTAGGTCCAGTGTCAGGGACTGAGTTAGGTGTAGTGTCAGGGCCTCAGTTAGGGACAGTGTCAGGGCCTGAGTTAGGACGAGCCTCCAGGCCTCAGTTAGGGCCAGGGTCACGGCCTCGGGACTAATTTTAGGGCCTTAGTTAGGAAGAGCATCAGGGATTTATTTAGCATAAGAAGCTCAACATTAGTTAAAGACAAGGTTAGGTTAAGGTCTAGGCATTGGGTCAGGGCATGACCTAGGGATAGTGTCAAGACCTTAGTTACTTAGGGCATCAGGGCCTAATTTAGGACCAGCGTCAGGGCTTCAGGTAGGGATAGCGTCAGAGCCTGACTTCGGGAGAGCGACAGGGCTTGAGTGAGGCCTAGTGTCAGAGCCTTAGCTAGGGATAGTATCAGGGCATGACTTAGGAGCAGCACAAGGGCCTTGGTAGGATCAGCCTCAGGGGCTTTGTTAAAGACCTTATCAGGGCCTCTGTTAGGGGCAGCCTTAGGGCCTCCCTTAAGGACAGCATCAGGGCTTACTTAGGGACAGTTTCAGGAGCTTGGTAAGAGATGGGTCCGGAAATTACGTCAGGATAGTGTCAGGACATTAGATATTGACGGCAGCAGGGCCTTACTTAGGGACAGTGTCAAGGCCTTAGTTAGTACTAGCATCTGGGCCTCTGTTAGGTACAGTGTCGGGGCCTGAGTTAGGAATAGTGTTAGGGCCTTAGTTAGGGACAGTATCACGGCCTTGGGACTAAATTCAGGGCCTGAGGTAGTCACAGCATAAGGGCTTTAGTTAGCATAAGAGGCAGGACATTTGCTAGGGACAGGGTGAGGGTAAAGTTTAGGGATCGTGTCAGGAAATGACCTAGGGATAGTGTCAAGAGCTTAGTTACAGTATCAGGGCCTTATTTAGGACCCGTGTCAGGGCTTCAGGTAGGGACAGCGTCAGTGCCTGACTCTGGGAGAGCAACAGGGCCTGAGTGAGGCCTAGCGTCAGGCCCATAGCTGGGGACACTGTCAGGGCATGATGTAGGAGCAGCATCAGGGCCTTTGTTGCATCAGCATTAGTGTCTTAGTTACAGACATGATCAGGGCCTGAGTTAGTCACAGCGTCAAGGCCTCAGTTAGGCATAGCTTCAGGGACTGAGTTACGGACAGCCTCAGGTCTTCCCTTAGGAACAGCGACAGGGCTCTCTTAGGGACGGTGTCAGGACCTTGGTTAGAAATGGGTCAGGATATTAGCTCAGGATAGTGTCCGGATTTTAGTTATTGCCGGCAGCAGGGCCTATATTAGAGATAGATTCCGGGCCTTAGTTAGGGACAGTGTCAGGGCCTTAATTAGGACTAGTCTGGGCCTTAGTTAGGGAGAGCATTACGGCTTCGCTGAGGATAAGGGGCAGGACGTTAGCTCGGGACAGAGTCAGGTTCCAGGCCAGTGGTAGTGTCAGGATGTGAGCTAGGGATAGGGTGAAGACCTTAGTTATTGAGAGCATCAGGGCCTTAGTTAGGACCAGCGTCAGGGCCTTCATCAGGACCAGTGTCAGGGCTTCACGTACGGACAGCGTCAGAGCCTAACTAAGGTACGGCAACGGGGCCTAAGTGAGGCCTATCTTTAGGGCCTGAGTTAGGGACAGTGTCAGGGCATGACTTAGGAGCAGTATAAGGGCCTCTGTAGGATCAGCATTAGGGTCTTCGTTAAAGACATTCTCAGGGCCTCTGTTAGGGACCGCCTCAGGGCCTCACTTAGGGACAGCGTCAGGGCTTCCTTTGGGACAGTTTCAGGACCTTGGTAAGACATGGGTCAGGATATTAGCTCGGGATAATGTCAGGACTTTAGATATTGACTGCAGCAGGGCCTTAGAGACAGTGTCTCAGCCTGACTTAGGACTAGCATCAGAGCCTTTGTTAGGTCCAGTGTCAGGGCCTTAGTTAGGGACAGTGTCAGGGCCTAAGTTAGGACGAGCCTCCAGGCCTCAGTTAGGGCCAGGGTCACGGCCTCGGGACTAATTTTAGGGCCTTAGTTAGGAACAGCATCAGGGATTTATTTAGCATAAGAAGCTCAACATTAGTTAAAGACAAGGTTAGGTTAAGGTCTAGGGATTGTGTCAGGGCATGACCTAGGGATAGTGTCAAGACCTTAGTTACTTAGGGCATCAGGGCCTAATTTAGGACCAGCGTCAGGGCTTCAGGTAGGGATAGCGTCAGAGCCTGACTTCGGGAGAGCGACAGGGCTTGAGTGAGGCCTAGTGACAGAGCCTGACTTAGGGAGAGCGACAGGGCTTGAGTGAGGCCTAGTGTCAGAGCCTTAGCTAGGGATAGTATCAGGGCATGACTTAGGAGCAGCACAAGGGCCTTGGTAGGATCAGCCTCAGGGGCTTTGTTAAAGACCTTATCAGGGCCTCTGTTAGGGGCAGCCTTAGGGCCTCCCTTAGGGACAGCGTCAGGGCTTACTTAGGGACAGTTTCAGGAGCTTGGTAAGAGATGGGTCCGGAAATTACCTCAGGATAGTGTCAGGACATTAGATATTGACGGCAGCAGGGCCTTACTTAGGGACAGTGTCAAGGCCTTAGTTAGTACTAGCATCTGGGCCTCTGTTAGGTACAGTGTCGGGGCCTGAGTTAGGAATAGTGTTAGGGCCTTAGTTAGGGACAGTATCACGGCCTTGGGACTAAATTCAGGGCCTGAGGTAGTCACAGCCTAAGGGCTTTAGTTAGCATAAGAGGCAGGACATTTGCTAGGGACAGGGTGAGGGTAAAGTTTAGGGATCGTGTCAGGAAATGACCTAGGGATAGTGTCAAGAGCTTAGTTACAGTATCAGGGCCTTATTTAGGACCCGTGTCAGGGCTTCAGGTAGGGACAGCGTCAGTGCCTGACTCTGGGAGAGCAACAGGGCCTGAGTGAGGCCTAGCGTCAGGCCCATAGCTGGGGACACTGTCAGGGCATGATGTAGGAGCAGCATCAGGGCCTTTGTTGCATCAGCATTAGTGTCTTAGTTACAGACATGATCAGGGCCTGAGTTAGTCACAGCGTCAAGGCCTCAGTTAGGCATAGCTTCAGGGACTGAGTTACGGACAGCCTCAGGTCTTCCCTTAGGAACAGCGACAGGGCTCTCTTAGGGACGGTGTCAGGACCTTGGTTAGAAATGGGTCAGGATATTAGCTCAGGATAGTGTCCGGATTTTAGTTATTGCCGGCAGCAGGGCCTATATTAGAGATAGATTCCGGGCCTTAGTTAGGGACAGTGTCAGGGCCTTAATTAGGACTAGTCTGGGCCTTAGTTAGGGAGAGCATTACGGCTTCGCTGAGGATAAGGGGCAGGACGTTAGCTCGGGACAGAGTCAGGTTCCAGGCCAGTGGTAGTGTCAGGATGTGAGCTAGGGATAGGGTGAAGACCTTAGTTATTGAGAGCATCAGGGCCTTAGTTAGGACCAGCGTCAGGGCCTTCATCAGGACCAGTGTCAGGGCTTCACGTACGGACAGCGTCAGAGCCTAACTAAGGTACGGCAACGGGGCCTAAGTGAGGCCTATCTTTAGGGCCTGAGTTAGGGACAGTGTCAGGGCATGACTTAGGAGCAGTATAAGGGCCTCTGTAGGATCAGCATTAGGGTCTTCGTTAAAGACATTCTCAGGGCCTCTGTTAGGGACCGCCTCAGGGCCTCACTTAGGGACAGCGTCAGGGCTTCCTTTGGGACAGTTTCAGGACCTTGGTAAGACATGGGTCAGGATATTAGCTCGGGATAATGTCAGGACTTTAGATATTGACTGCAGCAGGGCCTTAGAGACAGTGTCTCAGCCTGACTTAGGACTAGCATCAGAGCCTTTGTTAGGTCCAGTGTCAGGGACTGAGTTAGGTGTAGTGTCAGGGCCTTAGTTAGGGACAGTGTCAGGGCCTGAGTTAGGACGAGCCTCCAGGCCTCAGTTAGGGCCAGGGTCACGGCCTCGGGACTAATTTTAGGGCCTTAGTTAGCAAGAGCATCAGGGATTTATTTAGCATAAGAAGCTCAACATTAGTTAAAGACAAGGTTAGGTTAAGGTCTAGGCATTGGGTCAGGGCATGACCTAGGGATAGTGTCAAGACCTTAGTTACTTAGGGCATCAGGTCCTAATTTAGGACCAGCGTCAGGGCTTCAGGTAGGGATAGCGTCAGAGCCTGACTTCGGGAGAGCGACAGGGCTTGAGTGAGGCCTAGTGTCAGAGCCTTAGCTAGGGATAGTATCAGGGCATGACTTAGGAGCAGCACAAGGGCCTTGGTAGGATCAGCCTCAGGGGCTTTGTTAAAGACCTTATCAGGGCCTCTGTTAGGGGCAGCCTTAGGGCCTCCCTTAGGGACAGCGTCAGGGCTTACTTAGGGACAGTTTCAGGAGCTTGGTAAGAGATGGGTCCGGAAATTACCTCAGGATAGTGTCAGGACATTAGATATTGACGGCAGCAGGGCCTTACTTAGGGACAGTGTCAAGGCCTTAGTTAGTACTAGCATCTGGGCCTCTGTTAGGTACAGTGTCGGGGCCTGAGTTAGGAATAGTGTTAGGGCCTTAGTTAGGGACAGTATCACGGCCTTGGGACTAAATTCAGGGCCTGAGGTAGTCACAGCCTAAGGGCTTTAGTTAGCATAAGAGGCAGGACATTTGCTAGGGACAGGGTGAGGGTAAAGTTTAGGGATCGTGTCAGGAAATGACCTAGGGATAGTGTCAAGAGCTTAGTTACAGTATCAGGGCCTTATTTAGGACCCGTGTCAGGGCTTCAGGTAGGGACAGCGTCAGTGCCTGACTCTGGGAGAGCAACAGGGCCTGAGTGAGGCCTAGCGTCAGGCCCATAGCTGGGGACACTGTCAGGGCATGATGTAGGAGCAGCATCAGGGCCTTTGTTGCATCAGCATTAGTGTCTTAGTTACAGACATGATCAGGGCCTGAGTTAGTCACAGCGTCAAGGCCTCAGTTAGGCTTAGCTTCAGGGACTGAGTTACGGACAGCCTCAGGTCTTCACTTAGGAACAGCGACAGGGCTCTCTTAGGGACGGTGTCAGGACCTTGGTTAGAAATGGGTCAGGATATTAGCTCAGGATAGTGTCCGGATTTTAGTTATTGCCGGCAGCAGGGCCTATATTAGAGATAGATTCCGGGCCTTAGTTAGGGACAGTGTCAGGGCCTTAATTAGGACTAGTCTGGGTCTTAGTTAGGGAGAGCATTACGGCTTCGCTGAGGATAAGGGGCAGGACGTTAGCTCGGGACAGAGTCAGGTTCCAGGCCAGTGGTAGTGTCAGGATGTGAGCTAGGGATAGGGTGAAGACCTTAGTTATTGAGAGCATCAGGGCCTTAGTTAGGACCAGCGTCAGGGCCTTCATCAGGACCAGTGTCAGGGCTTCACGTACGGACAGCGTCAGAGCCTAACTAAGGTACGGCAACGGGGCCTAAGTGAGGCCTGTCTTTAGGGCCTGAGTTAGGGACAGTGTCAGGGCATGACTTAGGAGCAGTATAAGGGCCTCTGTAGGATCAGCATTAGGGTCTTCGTTAAAGACATTCTCAGGGCCTCTGTTAGGGACCGCCTCAGGGCCTCACTTAGGGACAGCGTCAGGGCTTCCTTTGGGACAGTTTCAGGACCTTGGTAAGACATGGGTCAGGATATTAGCTCGGGATAATGTCAGGACTTTAGATATTGACTGCAGCAGGGCCTTAGAGACAGTGTCTCAGCCTGACTTAGGACTAGCATCAGAGCCTTTGTTAGGTCCAGTGTCAGGGACTGAGTTAGGTGTAGTGTCAGGGCCTTAGTTAGGGACAGTGTCAGGGCCTGAGTTAGGACGAGCCTCCAGGCCTCAGTTAGGGCCAGGGTCACGGCCTCGGGACTAATTTTAGGGCCTTAGTTAGGAAGAGCATCAGGGATTTATTTCGCATAAGAAGCTCAACATTAGTTAAAGACAAGGTTAGGTTAAGGTCTAGGCATTGGGTCAGGGCATGACCTAGGGATAGTGTCAAGACCTTAGTTACTTAGGGCATCAGGGCCTAATTTAGGACCAGCGTCAGGGCTTCAGGTAGGGATAGCGTCAGAGCCTGACTTCGGGAGAGCGACAGGGCTTGAGTGAGGCCTAGTGTCAGAGCCTTAGCTAGGGATAGTATCAGGGCATGACTTAGGAGCAGCACAAGGGCCTTGGTAGGATCAGCCTCAGGGGCTTTGTTAAAGACCTTATCAGGGCCTCTGTTAGGGGCAGCCTTAGGGCCTCCCTTAGGGACAGCGTCAGGGCTTACTTAGGGACAGTTTCAGGAGCTTGGTAAGAGATGGGTCCGGAAATTACCTCAGGATAGTGTCAGGACATTAGATATTGACGGCAGCAGGGCCTTACTTAGGGACAGTGTCAAGGCCTTAGTTAGTACTAGCATCTGGGCCTCTGTTAGGTACAGTGTCGGGGCCTGAGTTAGGAATAGTGTTAGGGCCTTAGTTAGGGACAGTATCACGGCCTTGGGACTAAATTCAGGGCCTGAGGTAGTCACAGCCTAAGGGCTTTAGTTAGCATAAGAGGCAGGACATTTGCTAGGGACAGGGTGAGGGTAAAGTTTAGGGATCGTGTCAGGAAATGACCTAGGGATAGTGTCAAGAGCTTAGTTACAGTATCAGGGCCTTATTTAGGACCCGTGTCAGGGCTTCAGGTAGGGACAGCGTCAGTGCCTGACTCTGGGAGAGCAACAGGGCCTGAGTGAGGCCTAGCGTCAGGCCCATAGCTGGGGACACTGTCAGGGCATGATGTAGGAGCAGCATCAGGGCCTTTGTTGCATCAGCATTAGTGTCTTAGTTACAGACATGATCAGGGCCTGAGTTAGTCACAGCGTCAAGGCCTCAGTTAGGCTTAGCTTCAGGGACTGAGTTACGGACAGCCTCAGGTCTTCACTTAGGAACAGCGACAGGGCTCTCTTAGGGACGGTGTCAGGACCTTGGTTAGAAATGGGTCAGGATATTAGCTCAGGATAGTGTCCGGATTTTAGTTATTGCCGGCAGCAGGGCCTATATTAGAGATAGATTCCGGGCCTTAGTTAGGGACAGTGTCAGGGCCTTAATTAGGACTAGTCTGGGTCTTAGTTAGGGAGAGCATTACGGCTTCGCTGAGGATAAGGGGCAGGACGTTAGCTCGGGACAGAGTCAGGTTCCAGGCCAGTGGTAGTGTCAGGATGTGAGCTAGGGATAGGGTGAAGACCTTAGTTATTGAGAGCATCAGGGCCTTAGTTAGGACCAGCGTCAGGGCCTTCATCAGGACCAGTGTCAGGGCTTCACGTACGGACAGCGTCAGAGCCTAACTAAGGTACGGCAACGGGGCCTAAGTGAGGCCTGTCTTTAGGGCCTGAGTTAGGGACAGTGTCAGGGCATGACTTAGGAGCAGTATAAGGGCCTCTGTAGGATCAGCATTAGGGTCTTCGTTAAAGACATTCTCAGGGCCTCTGTTAGGGACCGCCTCAGGGCCTCACTTAGGGACAGCGTCAGGGCTTCCTTTGGGACAGTTTCAGGACCTTGGTAAGACATGGGTCAGGATATTAGCTCGGGATAATGTCAGGACTTTAGATATTGACTGCAGCAGGGCCTTAGAGACAGTGTCTCAGCCTGACTTAGGACTAGCATCAGAGCCTTTGTTAGGTCCAGTGTCAGGGACTGAGTTAGGTGTAGTGTCAGGGCCTTAGTTAGGGACAGTGTCAGGGCCTGAGTTAGGACGAGCCTCCAGGCCTCAGTTAGGGCCAGGGTCACGGCCTCGGGACTAATTTTAGGGCCTTAGTTAGCAAGAGCATCAGGGATTTATTTAGCATAAGAAGCTCAACATTAGTTAAAGACAAGGTTAGGTTAAGGTCTAGGCATTGGGTCAGGGCATGACCTAGGGATAGTGTCAAGACCTTAGTTACTTAGGGCATCAGGGCCTAATTTAGGACCAGCGTCAGGGCTTCAGGTAGGGATAGCGTCAGAGCCTGACTTCGGGAGAGCGACAGGGCTTGAGTGAGGCCTAGTGTCAGAGCCTTAGCTAGGGATAGTATCAGGGCATGACTTAGGAGCAGCACAAGGGCCTTGGTAGGATCAGCCTCAGGGGCTTTGTTAAAGACCTTATCAGGGCCTCTGTTAGGGGCAGCCTTAGGGCCTCCCTTAGGGACAGCGTCAGGGCTTACTTAGGGACAGTTTCAGGAGCTTGGTAAGAGATGGGTCCGGAAATTACCTCAGGATAGTGTCAGGACATTAGATATTGACGGCAGCAGGGCCTTACTTAGGGACAGTGTCAAGACCTTAGTTAGTACTAGCATCTGGGCCTCTGTTAGGTACAGTGTCGGGGCCTGAGTTAGGAATAGTGTTAGGGCCTTAGTTAGGGACAGTATCACGGCCTTGGGACTAAATTCAGGGCCTGAGGTAGTCACAGCCTAAGGGCTTTAGTTAGCATAAGAGGCAGGACATTTGCTAGGGACAGGGTGAGGGTAAAGTTTAGGGATCGTGTCAGGAAATGACCTAGGGATAGTGTCAAGAGCTTAGTTACAGTATCAGGGCCTTATTTAGGACCCGTGTCAGGGCTTCAGGTAGGGACAGCGTCAGTGCCTGACTCTGGGAGAGCAACAGGGCCTGAGTGAGGCCTAGCGTCAGGCCCATAGCTGGGGACACTGTCAGGGCATGATGTAGGAGCAGCATCAGGGCCTTTGTTGCATCAGCATTAGTGTCTTAGTTACAGACATGATCAGGGCCTGAGTTAGTCACAGCGTCAAGGCCTCAGTTAGGCTTAGCTTCAGGGACTGAGTTACGGACAGCCTCAGGTCTTCCCTTAGGAACAGCGACAGGGCTCTCTTAGGGACGGTGTCAGGACCTTGGTTAGAAATGGGTCAGGATATTAGCTCAGGATAGTGTCCGGATTTTAGTTATTGCCGGCAGCAGGGCCTATATTAGAGATAGATTCCGGGCCTTAGTTAGGGACAGTGTCAGGGCCTTAATTAGGACTAGTCTGGGCCTTAGTTAGGGAGAGCATTACGGCTTCGCTGAGGATAAGGGGCAGGACGTTAGCTCGGGACAGAGTCAGGTTCCAGGCCAGTGGTAGTGTCAGGATGTGAGCTAGGGATAGGGTGAAGACCTTAGTTATTGAGAGCATCAGGGCCTTAGTTAGGACCAGCGTCAGGGCCTTCATCAGGACCAGTGTCAGGGCTTCACGTACGGACAGCGTCAGAGCCTAACTAAGGTACGGCAACGGGGCCTAAGTGAGGCCTGTCTTTAGGGCCTGAGTTAGGGACAGTGTCAGGGCATGACTTAGGAGCAGTATAAGGGCCTCTGTAGGATCAGCATTAGGGTCTTCGTTAAAGACATTCTCAGGGCCTCTGTTAGGGACCGCCTCAGGGCCTCACTTAGGGACAGCGTCAGGGCTTCCTTTGGGACAGTTTCAGGACCTTGGTAAGACATGGGTCAGGATATTAGCTCGGGATAATGTCAGGACTTTAGATATTGACTGCAGCAGGGCCTTAGAGACAGTGTCTCAGCCTGACTTAGGACTAGCATCAGAGCCTTTGTTAGGTCCAGTGTCAGGGACTGAGTTAGGTGTAGTGTCAGGGCCTTAGTTAGGGACAGTGTCAGGGCCTGAGTTAGGACGAGCCTCCAGGCCTCAGTTAGGGCCAGGGTCACGGCCTCGGGACTAATTTTAGGGCCTTAGTTAGGAAGAGCATCAGGGATTTATTTAGCATAAGAAGCTCAACATTAGTTAAAGACAAGGTTAGGTTAAGGTCTAGGCATTGGGTCAGGGCATGACCTAGGGATAGTGTCAAGACCTTAGTTACTTAGGGCATCAGGGCCTAATTTAGGACCAGCGTCAGGGCTTCAGGTAGGGATAGCGTCAGAGCCTGACTTCGGGAGAGCGACAGGGCTTGAGTGAGGCCTAGTGTCAGAGCCTTAGCTAGGGATAGTATCAGGGCATGACTTAGGAGCAGCATAAGGGCCTTGGTAGGATCAGCCTCAGGGGCTTTGTTAAAGACATTATCAGGGCCTCTGTTAGGGACAGCCTTAGGGCCTCCCTTAGGGACAGCGTCAGGGCTTACTTAGGGACAGTTTCAGGACCTTGGTAAGAGATGGGTCCGGAAGTTAACTCAGGATAGTGTCAGGACATTAGATATTGACGGCAGCAGGGCCTTAGTTAGGGACAGTGTCAAGGCCTTAGTTAGTACTAGCATCTGGGCCTCTGTTAGGTACAGTGTCAGGGCCTGAGTTAGGAATAGTGTTAGGGCCTTAGTTAGGGACAGTATCACGGCCTTGGGACTAAATTCAGGGCCTGAGGTAGTCACAGCCTAAGGGCTTTAGTTAGCGTAAGAGGCAGGACATTTGCTAGGGACAGGGTTAGGGTAAAGTTTAGGGATCGTGTCAGGAAATGACCTAGGGATAGTGTCAAGAGCTTAGTTACAGTATCAGGGCCTTATTTAGGACCAGTGTCAGGGCTTCAGGTAGGGACAGCATCAGTGACTGACTCTGGGAGAGCAACAGGGCCTGAGTGAGGCCTAGCGTCAGGCCCATAGCTGGGGACACTGTCAGGGCATGATGTAGGAGCAGCATCAGGGCCTTTGTTGCATCAGCATTAGTGTCTTAGTTACAGACATGATCAGGGCCTGAGTTAGTCACAGCGTCAAGGCCTCAGTTAGGCATAGCTTCAGGGACTGAGTTACGGACAGCCTCAGGTCTTCCCTTAGGAACAGCGACAGGGCTTTCTTAGGGACGGTGGCACGACCTTGGTTAGAAATGGGTCAGGATATTAGCTCAGGATAGTGTCCGGATTTTAGTTATTGCCGGCAGCAGGGCCTATATTAGAGATAGATTCCGGGCCTTAGTTAGGGACAGTGTCAGTTAGTTAGGGAGAGCATTAGGACTTCGGTGAGGAAAAGGGGCAGGACATTAGCTCGTGAGAGAGTCAGGTTCCAGGCCAGTGGTAGTGTCAGGATGTGAGCTAGGGATAGGGTGAAGACCTTAGTTATTGAGAGCATCAGGGCCTTAGGACCAGCGTCAGGGCCTTCATCAGGACCAGTGTCAGGGCTTCACGTACGGACAGCATCAGAGCCTAACTAAGGTACGGCAACAGGGCCTAAGTGAGGCCTATCTTCAGGGCCTGAGTTAGGGACAGTGTCAGGGCATGACTTAGGAGCAGTTTAAGGGCCTCTGTAGGATCAGCCTTAGGGTCTTCGTTAAAGACATTCTCAGGGCCTCTGTTAGGGACCGCCTCAGGGCCTCACTTAGGGACAGCGTCAGGGCTTCCTTTGGGACAGTTTCAGGACCTTGGTAAGACATGGGTCAGGATATTAGTTCAGGATAATGTCAGGACTTTAGATATTGACTGCAGCAGGGCCTTAGAGACAGTGTCTCAGCCTGACTTAGGACTAGCATCAGAGCCTTTGTTAGGTCCAGTGTCAGGGACTGAGTTAGGTGTAGTGTCAGGGCCTCAGTTAGGGACAGTGTCAGGGCCTGAGTTAGGACGAGCCTCCAGGCCTCAGTTAGGGCCAGGGTCACAGCCTCGGGACTAATTTTAGGGCCTTAGTTAGGAACAGCATCAGGGATTTATTTAGCATAAGAAGCTCAACATTAGTTAAAGACAAGGTTAGGTTAAGGTCTAGGCATTGGGTCAGGGCATGACCTAGGGATAGTGTCAAGACCTTAGTTACTTAGGGCATCAGGGCCTAATTTAGGACCAGTGTCAGGGCTTCAGGTAGGGATAGCGTCAGAGCCTGACTTCGGGAGAGCGACAGGGCTTGAGTGAGGCCTAGTGACAGAGCCTGACTTCGGGAGAGCGACAGGGCTTGAGTGAGGCCTAGTGTCAGAGCCTTAGCTAGGGATAGTATCAGGGCATGACTTAGGAGCAGCACAAGGGCCTTGGTAGGATCAGCCTCAGGGGCTTTGTTAAAGACCTTATCAGGGCCTCTGTTAGGGGCAGCCTTAGGGCCTCCCTTAGGGACAGCGTCAGGGCTTACTTAGGGACAGTTTCAGGAGCTTGGTAAGAGATGGGTCCGGAAATTACCTCAGGATAGTGTCAGGACATTAGATATTGACGGCAGCAGGGCCTTACTTAGGGACAGTGTCAAGGCCTTAGTTAGTACTAGCATCTGGGCCTCTGTTAGGTACAGTGTCGGGGCCTGAGTTAGGAATAGTGTTAGGGCCTTAGTTAGGGACAGTATCACGGCCTTGGGACTAAATTCAGGGCCTGAGGTAGTCACAGCCTAAGGGCTTTAGTTAGCATAAGAGGCAGGACATTTGCTAGGGACAGGGTGAGGGTAAAG
This sequence comes from Balaenoptera borealis, assembly GCF_965194805.1. NCBI lineage: Eukaryota > Metazoa > Chordata > Mammalia > Artiodactyla > Balaenopteridae > Balaenoptera > Balaenoptera borealis. The sequence goes on along the minus strand of NW_028123716.1, from coordinate 455,376 downwards.
TTTAGGGATCGTGTCAGGAAATGACCTAGGGATAGTGTCAAGAGCTTAGTTACAGTATCAGGGCCTTATTTAGGACCCGTGTCAGGGCTTCAGGTAGGGACAGCGTCAGTGCCTGACTCTGGGAGAGCAACAGGGCCTGAGTGAGGCCTAGCGTCAGGCCCATAGCTGGGGACACTGTCAGGGCATGATGTAGGAGCAGCATCAGGGCCTTTGTTGCATCAGCATTAGTGTCTTAGTTACAGACATGATCAGGGCCTGAGTTAGTCACAGCGTCAAGGCCTCAGTTAGGCATAGCTTCAGGGACTGAGTTACGGACAGCCTCAGGTCTTCCCTTAGGAACAGCGACAGGGCTCTCTTAGGGACGGTGTCAGGACCTTGGTTAGAAATGGGTCAGGATATTAGCTCAGGATAGTGTCCGGATTTTAGTTATTGCCGGCAGCAGGGCCTATATTAGAGATAGATTCCGGGCCTTAGTTAGGGACAGTGTCAGTTAGTTAGGGAGAGCATTAGGGCTTCGATGAGGAAAAGGGGCAGGACATTAGCTCGGGAGAGAGTCAGGTTCCAGGCCAGTGGTAGTGTCAGGATGTGAGCTAGGGATAGGGTGAAGACCTTAGTTATTGAGAGCATCAGGGCCTTAGGACCAGCGTCAGGGCCTTCATCAGGACCAGTGTCAGGGCTTCACGTACGGACAGCATCAGAGCCTAACTAAGGTACGGCAACAGGGCCTAAGTGAGGCCTATCTTCAGGGCCTGAGTTAGGGACAGTGTCAGGGCATGACTTAGGAGCAGTATAAGGGCCTCTGTAGGATCAGCCTTAGGGTCTTCGTTAAAGACATTCTCAGGGCCTCTGTTAGGGACCGCCTCAGGGCCTCACTTAGGGACAGCGTCAGGGCTTCCTTTGGGACAGTTTCAGGACCTTGGTAAGACATGGGTCAGGATATTAGTTCAGGATAATGTCAGGACTTTAGATATTGACTGCAGCAGGGCCTTAGAGACAGTGTCTCAGCCTGACTTAGGACTAGCATCAGAGCCTTTGTTAGGTCCAGTGTCAGGGACTGAGTTAGGTGTAGTGTCAGGGCCTCAGTTAGGGACAGTGTCAGGGCCTGAGTTAGGACGAGCCTCCAGGCCTCAGTTAGGGCCAGGGTCACAGCCTCGGGACTAATTTTAGGGCCTTAGTTAGGAACAGCATCAGGGATTTATTTAGCATAAGAAGCTCAACATTAGTTAAAGACAAGGTTAGGTTAAGGTCTAGGCATTGTGTCAGGGCATGACCTAGGGATAGTGTCAAGACCTTAGTTACTTAGGGCATCAGGGCCTAATTTAGGACCAGTGTCAGGGCTTCAGGTAGGGATAGCGTCAGAGCCTGACTTCGGGAGAGCGACAGGGCTTGAGTGAGGCCTAGTGACAGAGCCTGACTTCGGGAGAGCGACAGGGCTTGAGTGAGGCCTAGTGTCAGAGCCTTAGCTAGGGATAGTATCAGGGCATGACTTAGGAGCAGCACAAGGGCCTTGGTAGGATCAGCCTCAGGGGCTTTGTTAAAGACCTTATCAGGGCCTCTGTTAGGGGCAGCCTTAGGGCCTCCCTTAGGGACAGCGTCAGGGCTTACTTAGGGACAGTTTCAGGAGCTTGGTAAGAGATGGGTCCGGAAATTACCTCAGGATAGTGTCAGGACATTAGATATTGACGGCAGCAGGGCCTTACTTAGGGACAGTGTCAAGGCCTTAGTTAGTACTAGCATCTGGGCCTCTGTTAGGTACAGTGTCGGGGCCTGAGTTAGGAATAGTGTTAGGGCCTTAGTTAGGGACAGTATCACGGCCTTGGGACTAAATTCAGGGCCTGAGGTAGTCACAGCCTAAGGGCTTTAGTTAGCGTAAGAGGCAGGACATTTGCTAGGGACAGGGTGAGGGTAAAGTTTAGGGATCGTGTCAGGAAATGACCTAGGGATAGTGTCAAGAGCTTAGTTACAGTATCAGGGCCTTATTTAGGACCCGTGTCAGGGCTTCAGGTAGGGACAGCGTCAGTGCCTGACTCTGGGAGAGCAACAGGGCCTGAGTGAGGCCTAGCGTCAGGCCCATAGCTGGGGACACTGTCAGGGCATGATGTAGGAGCAGCATCAGGGCCTTTGTTGCATCAGCATTAGTGTCTTAGTTACAGACATGATCAGGGCCTGAGTTAGTCACAGCGTCAAGGCCTCAGTTAGGCATAGCTTCAGGGACTGAGTTACGGACAGCCTCAGGTCTTCCCTTAGGAACAGCGACAGGGCTCTCTTAGGGACGGTGTCAGGACCTTGGTTAGAAATGGGTCAGGATATTAGCTCAGGATAGTGTCCGGATTTTAGTTATTGCCGGCAGCAGGGCCTATATTAGAGATAGATTCCGGGCCTTAGTTAGGGACAGTGTCAGGGCCTTAATTAGGACTAGTCTGTGCCTTAGTTAGGGAGAGCATTACGGCTTCGCTGAGGATAAGGGGCAGGACGTTAGCTCGGGACAGAGTCAGGTTCCAGGCCAGTGGTAGTGTCAGGATGTGAGCTAGGGATAGGGTGAAGACCTTAGTTATTGAGAGCATCAGGGCCTTAGTTAGGACCAGCGTCAGGGCCTTCATCAGGACCAGTGTCAGGGCTTCACGTACGGACAGCGTCAGAGCCTAACTAAGGTACGGCAACGGGGCCTAAGTGAGGCCTATCTTTAGGGCCTGAGTTAGGGACAGTGTCAGGGCATGACTTAGGAGCAGTATAAGGGCCTCTGTAGGATCAGCCTTAGGGTCTTCGTTAAAGACATTCTCAGGGCCTCTGTTAGGGACCGCCTCAGGGCCTCACTTAGGGACAGCGTCAGGGCTTCCTTTGGGACAGTTTCAGGACCTTGGTAAGACATGGGTCAGGATATTAGCTCGGGATAATGTCAGGACTTTAGATATTGACTGCAGCAGGGCCTTAGAGACAGTGTCTCAGCCTGACTTAGGACTAGCATCAGAGCCTTTGTTAGGTCCAGTGTCAGGGACTGAGTTAGGTGTAGTGTCAGGGCCTTAGTTAGGGACAGTGTCAGGGCCTGAGTTAGGACGAGCCTCCAGGCCTCAGTTAGGGCCAGGGTCACGGCCTCGGGACTAATTTTAGGGCCTTAGTTAGGAAGAGCATCAGGGATTTATTTAGCATAAGAAGCTCAACATTAGTTAAAGACAAGGTTAGGTTAAGGTCTAGGCATTGGGTCAGGGCATGACCTAGGGATAGTGTCAAGACCTTAGTTACTAAGGGCATCAGGGCCTAATTTAGGACCAGCGTCAGGGCTTCAGGTAGGGATAGCGTCAGAGCCTGACTTCGGGAGAGCGACAGGGCTTGAGTGAGGCCTAGTGTCAGAGCCTTAGCTAGGGATAGTATCAGGGCATGACTTAGGAGCAGCACAAGGGCCTTGGTAGGATCAGCCTCAGGGGCTTTGTTAAAGACCTTATCAGGGCCTCTGTTAGGGGCAGCCTTAGGGCCTCCCTTAGGGACAGCGTCAGGGCTTACTTAGGGACAGTTTCAGGAGCTTGGTAAGAGATGGGTCCGGAAATTACCTCAGGATAGTGTCAGGACATTAGATATTGACGGCAGCAGGGCCTTACTTAGGGACAGTGTCAAGGCCTTAGTTAGTACTAGCATCTGGGCCTCTGTTAGGTACAGTGTCGGGGCCTGAGTTAGGAATAGTGTTAGGGCCTTAGTTAGGGACAGTATCACGGCCTTGGGACTAAATTCAGGGCCTGAGGTAGTCACAGCCTAAGGGCTTTAGTTAGCATAAGAGGCAGGACATTTGCTAGGGACAGGGTGAGGGTAAAGTTTAGGGATCGTGTCAGGAAATGACCTAGGGATAGTGTCAAGAGCTTAGTTACAGTATCAGGGCCTTATTTAGGACCCGTGTCAGGGCTTCAGGTAGGGACAGCGTCAGTGCCTGACTCTGGGAGAGCAACAGGGCCTGAGTGAGGCCTAGCGTCAGGCCCATAGCTGGGGACACTGTCAGGGCATGATGTAGGAGCAGCATCAGGGCCTTTGTTGCATCAGCATTAGTGTCTTAGTTACAGACATGATCAGGGCCTGAGTTAGTCACAGCGTCAAGGCCTCAGTTAGGCATAGCTTCAGGGACTGAGTTACGGACAGCCTCAGGTCTTCCCTTAGGAACAGCGACAGGGCTCTCTTAGGGACGGTGTCAGGACCTTGGTTAGAAATGGGTCAGGATATTAGCTCAGGATAGTGTCCGGATTTTAGTTATTGCCGGCAGCAGGGCCTATATTAGAGATAGATTCCGGGCCTTAGTTAGGGACAGTGTCAGGGCCTTAATTAGGACTAGTCTGGGCCTTAGTTAGGGAGAGCATTACGGCTTCGCTGAGGATAAGGGGCAGGACGTTAGCTCGGGACAGAGTCAGGTTCCAGGCCAGTGGTAGTGTCAGGATGTGAGCTAGGGATAGGGTGAAGACCTTAGTTATTGAGAGCATCAGGGCCTTAGTTAGGACCAGCGTCAGGGCCTTCATCAGGACCAGTGTCAGGGCTTCACGTACGGACAGCGTCAGAGCCTAACTAAGGTACGGCAACGGGGCCTAAGTGAGGCCTATCTTTAGGGCCTGAGTTAGGGACAGTGTCAGGGCATGACTTAGGAGCAGTATAAGGGCCTCTGTAGGATCAGCATTAGGGTCTTCGTTAAAGACATTCTCAGGGCCTCTGTTAGGGACCGCCTCAGGGCCTCACTTAGGGACAGCGTCAGGGCTTCCTTTGGGACAGTTTCAGGACCTTGGTAAGACATGGGTCAGGATATTAGCTCGGGATAATGTCAGGACTTTAGATATTGACTGCAGCAGGGCCTTAGAGACAGTGTCTCAGCCTGACTTAGGACTAGCATCAGAGCCTTTGTTAGGTCCAGTGTCAGGGACTGAGTTAGGTGTAGTGTCAGGGCCTTAGTTAGGGACAGTGTCAGGGCCTGAGTTAGGACGAGCCTCCAGGCCTCAGTTAGGGCCAGGGTCACGGCCTCGGGACTAATTTTAGGGCCTTAGTTAGGAACAGCATCAGGGATTTATTTAGCATAAGAAGCTCAACATTAGTTAAAGACAAGGTTAGGTTAAGGTCTAGGCATTGGGTCAGGGCATGACCTAGGGATAGTGTCAAGACCTTAGTTACTTAGGGCATCAGGGCCTAATTTAGGACCAGCGTCAGGGCTTCAGGTAGGGATAGCGTCAGAGCCTGACTTCGGGAGAGCGACAGGGCTTGAGTGAGGCCTAGTGTCAGAGCCTTAGCTAGGGATAGTATCAGGGCATGACTTAGGAGCAGCATAAGGGCCTTGGTAGGATCAGCCTCAGGGGCTTTGTTAAAGACATTATCAGGGCCTCTGTTAGGGACAGCCTTAGGGCCTCCCTTAGGGACAGCGTCAGGGCTTACTTAGGGACAGTTTCAGGACCTTGGTAAGAGATGGGTCCGGAAGTTAACTCAGGATAGTGTCAGGACATTAGATATTGACGGCAGCAGGGCCTTAGTTAGGGACAGTGTCAAGGCCTTAGTTAGTACTAGCATCTGGGCCTCTGTTAGGTACAGTGTCAGGGCCTGAGTTAGGAATAGTGTTAGGGCCTTAGTTAGGGACAGTATCACGGCCTTGGGACTAAATTCAGGGCCTGAGGTAGTCACAGCCTAAGGGCTTTAGTTAGCGTAAGAGGCAGGACATTTGCTAGGGACAGGGTTAGGGTAAAGTTTAGGGATCGTGTCAGGAAATGACCTAGGGATAGTGTCAAGAGCTTAGTTACAGTATCAGGGCCTTATTTAGGACCCGTGTCAGGGCTTCAGGTAGGGACAGCGTCAGTGCCTGACTCTGGGAGAGCAACAGGGCCTGAGTGAGGCCTAGCGTCAGGCCCATAGCTGGGGACACTGTCAGGGCATGATGTAGGAGCAGCATCAGGGCCTTTGTTGCATCAGCATTAGTGTCTTAGTTACAGACATGATCAGGGCCTGAGTTAGTCACAGCGTCAAGGCCTCAGTTAGGCATAGCTTCAGGGACTGAGTTACGGACAGCCTCAGGTCTTCCCTTAGGAACAGCGACAGGGCTTTCTTAGGGACGGTGTCAGGACCTTGGTTAGAAATGGGTCAGGATATTAGCTCAGGATAGTGTCCGGATTTTAGTTATTGCCGGCAGCAGGGCCTATATTAGAGATAGATTCCGGGCCTTAGTTAGGGACAGTGTCAGTTAGTTAGGGAGAGCATTAGGGCTTCGGTGAGGAAAAGGGGCAGGACATTAGCTCGGGAGAGAGTCAGGTTCCAGGCCAGTGGTAGTGTCAGGATGTGAGCTAGGGATAGGGTGAAGACCTTAGTTATTGAGAGCATCAGGGCCTTAGGACCAGCGTCAGGGCCTTCATCAGGACCAGTGTCAGGGCTTCACGTACGGACAGCATCAGAGCCTAACTAAGGTACGGCAACAGGGCCTAAGTGAGGCCTATCTTCAGGGCCTGAGTTAGGGACAGTGTCAGGGCATGACTTAGGAGCAGTATAAGGGCCTCTGTAGGATCAGCCTTAGGGTCTTCGTTAAAGACAGTCTCAGGGCCTCTGTTAGGGACCGCCTCAGGGCCTCACTTAGGGACAGCGTCAGGGCTTCCTTTGGGACAGTTTCAGGACCTTGGTAAGACATGGGTCAGGATATTAGTTCAGGATAATGTCAGGACTTTAGATATTGACTGCAGCAGGGCCTTAGAGACAGTGTCTCAGCCTGACTTAGGACTAGCATCAGAGCCTTTGTTAGGTCCAGTGTCAGGGACTGAGTTAGGTGTAGTGTCAGGGCCTCAGTTAGGGACAGTGTCAGGGCCTGAGTTAGGACGAGCCTCCAGGCCTCAGTTAGGGCCAGGGTCACAGCCTCGGGACTAATTTTAGGGCCTTAGTTAGGAAGAGCATCAGGGATTTATTTAGCATAAGAAGCTCAACATTAGTTAAAGACAAGGTTAGGTTAAGGTCTAGGCATTGTGTCAGGGCATGACCTAGGGATAGTGTCAAGACCTTAGTTACTTAGGGCATCAGGGCCTAATTTAGGACCAGTGTCAGGGCTTCAGGTAGGGATAGCGTCAGAGCCTGACTTCGGGAGAGCGACAGGGCTTGAGTGAGGCCTAGTGACAGAGCCTGAGTTAGGGAGAGCGACAGGGCTTGAGTGAGGCCTAGTGTCAGAGCCTTAGCTAGGGATAGTATCAGGGCATGACTTAGGAGCAGCACAAGGGCCTTGGTAGGATCAGCCTCAGGGGCTTTGTTAAAGACCTTATCAGGGCCTCTGTTAGGGGCAGCCTTAGGGCCTCCCTTAGGGACAGCGTCAGGGCTTACTTAGGGACAGTTTCAGGAGCTTGGTAAGAGATGGGTCTGGAAATTACCTCAGGATAGTGTCAGGACATTAGATATTGACGGCAGCAGGGCCTTACTTAGGGACAGTGTCAAGGCCTTAGTTAGTACTAGCATCTGGGCCTCTGTTAGGTACAGTGTCGGGGCCTGAGTTAGGAATAGTGTTAGGGCCTTAGTTAGGGACAGTATCACGGCCTTGGGACTAAATTCAGGGCCTGAGGTAGTCACAGCCTAAGGGCTTTAGTTAGCATAAGAGGCAGGACATTTGCTAGGGACAGGGTGAGGGTAAAGTTTAGGGATCGTGTCAGGAAATGACCTAGGGATAGTGTCAAGAGCTTAGTTACAGTATCAGGGCCTTATTTAGGACCCGTGTCAGGGCTTCAGGTAGGGACAGCGTCAGTGCCTGACTCTGGGAGAGCAACAGGGCCTGAGTGAGGCCTAGCGTCAGGCCCATAGCTGGGGACACTGTCAAGGCATGATGTAGGAGCAGCATCAGGGCCTTTGTTGCATCAGCATTAGTGTCTTAGTTACAGACATGATCAGGGCCTGAGTTAGTCACAGCGTCAAGGCCTCAGTTAGGCATAGCTTCAGGGACTGAGTTACGGACAGCCTCAGGTCTTCCCTTAGGAACAGCGACAGGGCTCTCTTAGGGACGGTGTCAGGACCTTGGTTAGAAATGGGTCAGGATATTATCTCAGGATAGTGTCCGGATTTTAGTTATTGCCGGCAGCAGGGCCTATATTAGAGATAGATTCCGGGCCTTAGTTAGGGACAGTGTCAGGGCCTTAATTAGGACTAGTCTGGGCCTTAGTTAGGGAGAGCATTACGGCTTCGCTGAGGATAAGGGGCAGGACGTTAGCTCGGGACAGAGTCAGGTTCCAGGCCAGTGGTAGTGTCAGGATGTGAGCTAGGGATAGGGTGAAGACCTTAGTTATTGAGAGCATCAGGGCCTTAGTTAGGACCAGCGTCAGGGCCTTCATCAGGACCAGTGTCAGGGCTTCACGTACGGACAGCGTCAGAGCCTAACTAAGGTACGGCAACGGGGCCTAAGTGAGGCCTATCTTTAGGGCCTGAGTTAGGGACAGTGTCAGGGCATGACTTAGGAGCAGTATAAGGGCCTCTGTAGGATCAGCCTTAGGGTCTTCGTTAAAGACATTCTCAGGGCCTCTGTTAGGGACCGCCTCAGGGCCTCACTTAGGGACAGCGTCAGGGCTTCCTTTGGGACAGTTTCAGGACCTTGGTAAGACATGGGTCAGGATATTAGCTCGGGATAATGTCAGGACTTTAGATATTGACTGCAGCAGGGCCTTAGAGACAGTGTCTCAGCCTGACTTAGGACTAGCATCAGAGCCTTTGTTAGGTCCAGTGTCAGGGACTGAGTTAGGTGTAGTGTCAGGGCCTTAGTTAGGGACAGTGTCAGGGCCTGAGTTAGGACGAGCCTCCAGGCCTCAGTTAGGGCCAGGGTCACGGCCTCGGGACTAATTTTAGGGCCTTAGTTAGGAAGAGCATCAGGGATTTATTTAGCATAAGAAGCTCAACATTAGTTAAAGACAAGGTTAGGTTAAGGTCTAGGCATTGGGTCAGGGCATGACCTAGGGATAGTGTCAAGACCTTAGTTACTTAGGGCATCAGGGCCTAATTTAGGACCAGCGTCAGGGCTTCAGGTAGGGATAGCGTCAGAGCCTGACTTCGGGAGAGCGACAGGGCTTGAGTGAGGCCTAGTGTCAGAGCCTTAGCTAGGGATAGTATCAGGGCATGACTTAGGAGCAGCATAAGGGCCTTGGTAGGATCAGCCTCAGGGGCTTTGTTAAAGACATTATCAGGGCCTCTGTTAGGGACAGCCTTAGGGCCTCCCTTAGGGACAGCGTCAGGGCTTACTTAGGGACAGTTTCAGGACCTTGGTAAGAGATGGGTCCGGAAGTTAACTCAGGATAGTGTCAGGACATTAGATATTGACGGCAGCAGGGCCTTAGTTAGGGACAGTGTCAAGGCCTTAGTTAGTACTAGCATCTGGGCCTCTGTTAGGTACAGTGTCAGGGCCTGAGTTAGGAATAGTGTTAGGGCCTTAGTTAGGGACAGTATCACGGCCTTGGGACTAAATTCAGGGCCTGAGGTAGTCACAGCCTAAGGGCTTTAGTTAGCGTAAGAGGCAGGACATTTGCTAGGGACAGGGTTAGGGTAAAGTTTAGGGATCGTGTCAGGAAATGACCTAGGGATAGTGTCAAGAGCTTAGTTACAGTATCAGGGCCTTATTTAGGACCAGTGTCAGGGCTTCAGGTAGGGACAGCGTCAGTGCCTGACTCTGGGAGAGCAACAGGGCCTGAGTGAGGCCTAGCGTCAGGCCCATAGCTGGGGACACTGTCAGGGCATGATGTAGGAGCAGCATCAGGGCCTTTGTTGCATCAGCATTAGTGTCTTAGTTACAGACATGATCAGGGCCTGAGTTAGTCACAGCGTCAAGGCCTCAGTTAGGCATAGCTTCAGGGACTGAGTTACGGACAGCCTCAGGTCTTCCCTTAGGAACAGCGACAGGGCTTTCTTAGGGACGGTGTCAGGACCTTGGTTAGAAATGGGTCAGGATATTAGCTCAGGATAGTGTCCGGATTTTAGTTATTGCCGGCAGCAGGGCCTATATTAGAGATAGATTCCGGGCCTTAGTTAGGGACAGTGTCAGTTAGTTAGGGAGAGCATTAGGGCTTCGGTGAGGAAAAGGGGCAGGACATTAGCTCGGGAGAGAGTCAGGTTCCAGGCCAGTGGTAGTGTCAGGATGTGAGCTAGGGATAGGGTGAAGACCTTAGTTATTGAGAGCATCAGGGCCTTAGTTAGGACCAGCGTCAGGGCCTTCATCAGGACCAGTGTCAGGGCTTCACGTACGGACAGCATCAGAGCCTAACTAAGGTACGGCAACAGGGCCTAAGTGAGGCCTATCTTCAGGGCCTGAGTTAGGGACAGTGTCAGGGCATGACTTAGGAGCAGTATAAGGGCCTCTGTAGGATCAGCCTTAGGGTCTTCGTTAAAGACATTCTCAGGGCCTCTGTTAGGGACCGCCTCAGGGCCTCACTTAGGGACAGCGTCAGGGCTTCCTTTGGGACAGTTTCAGGACCTTGGTAAGACATGGGTCAGGATATTAGTTCAGGATAATGTCAGGACTTTAGATATTGACTGCAGCAGGGCCTTAGAGACAGTGTCTCAGCCTGACTTAGGACTAGCATCAGAGCCTTTGTTAGGTCCAGTGTCAGGGACTGAGTTAGGTGTAGTGTCAGGGCCTCAGTTAGGGACAGTGTCAGGGCCTGAGTTAGGACGAGCCTCCAGGCCTCAGTTAGGGCCAGGGTCACAGCCTCGGGACTAATTTTAGGGCCTTAGTTAGGAACAGCATCAGGGATTTATTTAGCATAAGAAGCTCAACATTAGTTAAAGACAAGGTTAGGTTAAGGTCTAGGCATTGTGTCAGGGCATGACCTAGGGATAGTGTCAAGACCTTAGTTACTTAGGGCATCAGGGCCTAATTTAGGACCAGTGTCAGGGCTTCAGGTAGGGATAGCGTCAGAGCCTGACTTCGGGAGAGCGACAGGGCTTGAGTGAGGCCTAGTGACAGAGCCTGACTTCGGGAGAGCGACAGGGCTTGAGTGAGGCCTAGTGTCAGAGCCTTAGCTAGGGATAGTATCAGGGCATGACTTAGGAGCAGCACAAGGGCCTTGGTAGGATCAGCCTCAGGGGCTTTGTTAAAGACCTTATCAGGGCCTCTGTTAGGGGCAGCCTTAGGGCCTCCCTTAGGGACAGCGTCAGGGCTTACTTAGGGACAGTTTCAGGAGCTTGGTAAGAGATGGGTCCGGAAATTACCTCAGGATAGTGTCAGGACATTAGATATTGACGGCAGCAGGGCCTTACTTAGGGACAGTGTCAAGGCCTTAGTTAGTACTAGCATCTGGGCCTCTGTTAGGTACAGTGTCGGGGCCTGAGTTAGGAATAGTGTTAGGGCCTTAGTTAGGGACAGTATCACGGCCTTGGGACTAAATTCAGGGCCTGAGGTAGTCACAGCCTAAGGGCTTTAGTTAGCATAAGAGGCAGGACATTTGCTAGGGACAGGGTGAGGGTAAAGTTTAGGGATCGTGTCAGGAAATGACCTAGGGATAGTGTCAAGAGCTTAGTTACAGTATCAGGGCCTTATTTAGGACCCGTGTCAGGGCTTCAGGTAGGGACAGCGTCAGTGCCTGACTCTGGGAGAGCAACAGGGCCTGAGTGAGGCCTAGCGTCAGGCCCATAGCTGGGGACACTGTCAGGGCATGATGTAGGAGCAGCATCAGGGCCTTTGTTGCGTCAGCATTAGTGTCTTAGTTACAGACATGATCAGGGCCTGAGTTAGTCACAGCGTCAAGGCCTCAGTTAGGCATAGCTTCAGGGACTGAGTTACGGACAGCCTCAGGTCTTCCCTTAGGAACAGCGACAGGGCTCTCTTAGGGACGGTGTCAGGACCTTGGTTAGAAATGGGTCAGGATATTAGCTCAGGATAGTGTCCGGATTTTAGTTATTGCCGGCAGCAGGGCCTATATTAGAGATAGATTCCGGGCCTTAGTTAGGGACAGTGTCAGGGCCTTAATTAGGACTAGTCTGGGCCTTAGTTAGGGAGAGCATTACGGCTTCGCTGAGGATAAGGGGCAGGACGTTAGCTCGGGACAGAGTCAGGTTCCAGGCCAGTGGTAGTGTCAGGATGTGAGCTAGGGATAGGGTGAAGACCTTAGTTATTGAGAGCATCAGGGCCTTAGTTAGGACCAGCGTCAGGGCCTTCATCAGGACCAGTGTCAGGGCTTCACGTACGGACAGCGTCAGAGCCTAACTAAGGTACGGCAACGGGGCCTAAGTGAGGCCTATCTTTAGGGCCTGAGTTAGGGACAGTGTCAGGGCATGACTTAGGAGCAGTATAAGGGCCTCTGTAGGATCAGCATTAGGGTCTTCGTTAAAGACATTCTCAGGGCCTCTGTTAGGGACCGCCTCAGGGCCTCACTTAGGGACAGCGTCAGGGCTTCCTTTGGGACAGTTTCAGGACCTTGGTAAGACATGGGTCAGGATATTAGCTCGGGATAATGTCAGGACTTTAGATATTGACTGCAGCAGGGCCTTAGAGACAGTGTCTCAGCCTGACTTAGGACTAGCATCAGAGCCTTTGTTAGGTCCAGTGTCAGGGACTGAGTTAGGTGTAGTGTCAGGGCCTTAGTTAGGGACAGTGTCAGGGCCTGAGTTAGGACGAGCCTCCAGGCCTCAGTTAGGGCCAGGGTCACGGCCTCGGGACTAATTTTAGGGCCTTAGTTAGGAACAGCATCAGGGATTTATTTAGCATAAGAAGCTCAACATTAGTTAAAGACAAGGTTAGGTTAAGGTCTAGGCATTGGGTCAGGGCATGACCTAGGGATAGTGTCAAGACCTTAGTTACTTAGGGCATCAGGGCCTAATTTAGGACCAGCGTCAGGGCTTCAGGTAGGGATAGCATCAGAGCCTGACTTCGGGAGTGCGACAGGGCTTGAGTGAGGCCTAGTGTCAGAGCCTTAGCTAGGGATAGTATCAGGGCATGACTTAAGAGCAGCATAAGGGCCTTGGTAGGATCAGCCTCAGGGGCTTTGTTAAAGACATTATCAGGGCCTCTGTTAGGGACAGCCTTAGGGCCTCCCTTAGGGACAGCGTCAGGGCTTACTTAGGGACAGTTTCAGGACCTTGGTAAGAGATGGGTCCGGAAGTTAACTCAGGATAGTGTCAGGACATTAGATATTGACGGCAGCAGGGCCTTAGTTAGGGACAGTGTCAAGGCCTTAGTTAGTACTAGCATCTGGGCCTCTGTTAGGTACAGTGTCAGGGCCTGAGTTAGGAATAGTGTTAGGGCCTTAGTTAGGGACAGTATCACGGCCTTGGGACTAAATTCAGGGCCTGAGGTAGTCACAGCCTAAGGGCTTTAGTTAGCGTAAGAGGCAGGACATTTGCTAGGGACAGGGTGAGGGTAAAGTTTAGGGATCGTGTCAGGAAATGACCTAGGGATAGTGTCAAGAGCTTAGTTACAGTATCAGGGCCTTATTTAGGACCCGTGTCAGGGCTTCAGGTAGGGACAGCGTCAGTGCCTGACTCTGGGAGAGCAACAGGGCCTGAGTGAGGCCTAGCGTCAGGCCCATAGCTGGGGACACTGTCAGGGCATGATGTAGGAGCAGCATCAGGGCCTTTGTTGCATCAGCATTAGTGTCTTAGTTACAGACATGATCAGGGCCTGAGTTAGTCACAGCGTCAAGGCCTCAGTTAGGCATAGCTTCAGGGACTGAGTTACGGACAGCCTCAGGTCTTCCCTTAGGAACAGCGACAGGGCTTTCTTAGGGACGGTGTCAGGACCTTGGTTAGAAATGGGTCAGGATATTAGCTCAGGATAGTGTCCGGATTTTAGTTATTGCCGGCAGCAGGGCCTATATTAGAGATAGATTCCGGGCCTTAGTTAGGGACAGTGTCAGTTAGTTAGGGAGAGCATTAGGGCTTCGGTGAGGAAAAGGGGCAGGACATTAGCTCGGGAGAGAGTCAGGTTCCAGGCCAGTGGTAGTGTCAGGATGTGAGCTAGGGATAGGGTGAAGACCTTAGTTATTGAGAGCATCAGGGCCTTAGGACCAGCGTCAGGGCCTTCATCAGGACCAGTGTCAGGGCTTCACGTACGGACAGCATCAGAGCCTAACTAAGGTACGGCAACAGGGCCTAAGTGAGGCCTATCTTCAGGGCCTGAGTTAGGGACAGTGTCAGGGCATGACTTAGGAGCAGTATAAGGGCCTCTGTAGGATCAGCCTTAGGGTCTTCGTTAAAGACATTCTCAGGGCCTCTGTTAGGGACCGCCTCAGGGCCTCACTTAGGGACAGCGTCAGGGCTTCCTTTGGGACAGTTTCAGGACCTTGGTAAGACATGGGTCAGGATATTAGTTCAGGATAATGTCAGGACTTTAGATATTGACTGCAGCAGGGCCTTAGAGACAGTGTCTCAGCCTGACTTAGGACTAGCATCAGAGCCTTTGTTAGGTCCAGTGTCAGGGACTGAGTTAGGTGTAGTGTCAGGGCCTCAGTTAGGGACAGTGTCAGGGCCTGAGTTAGGACGAGCCTCCAGGCCTCAGTTAGGGCCAGGGTCACAGCCTCGGGACTAATTTTAGGGCCTTAGTTAGGAACAGCATCAGGGATTTATTTAGCATAAGAAGCTCAACATTAGTTAAAGACAAGGTTAGGTTAAGGTCTAGGCATTGTGTCAGGGCATGACCTAGGGATAGTGTCAAGACCTTAGTTACTTAGGGCATCAGGGCCTAATTTAGGACCAGTGTCAGGGCTTCAGGTAGGGATAGCGTCAGAGACTGACTTCGGGAGAGCGACAGGGCTTGAGTGAGGCCTAGTGACAGAGCCTGACTTCGGGAGAGCGACAGGGCTTGAGTGAGGCCTAGTGTCAGAGCCTTAGCTAGGGATAGTATCAGGGCATGACTTAGGAGCAGCACAAGGGCCTTGGTAGGATCAGCCTCAGGGGCTTTGTTAAAGACCTTATCAGGGCCTCTGTTAGGGGCAGCCTTAGGGCCTCCCTTAGGGACAGCGTCAGGGCTTACTTAGGGACAGTTTCAGGAGCTTGGTAAGAGATGGGTCCGGAAATTACCTCAGGATAGTGTCAGGACATTAGATATTGACGGCAGCAGGGCCTTACTTAGGGACAGTGTCAAGGCCTTAGTTAGTACTAGCATCTGGGCCTCTGTTAGGTACAGTGTCGGGGCCTGAGTTAGGAATAGTGTTAGGGCCTTAGTTAGGGACAGTATCACGGCCTTGAGACTAAATTCAGGGCCTGAGGTAGTCACAGCATAAGGGCTTTAGTTAGCATAAGAGGCAGGACATTTGCTAGGGACAGGGTGAGTGTAAAGTTTAGGGATCGTGTCAGGAAATGACCTAGGGATAGTGTCAAGAGCTTAGTTACAGTATCAGGGCCTTATTTAGGACCCGTGTCAGGGCTTCAGGTAGGGACAGCGTCAGTGCCTGACTCTGGGAGAGCAACAGGGCCTGAGTGAGGCCTAGCGTCAGGCCCATAGCTGGGGACACTGTCAGGGCATGATGTAGGAGCAGCATCAGGGCCTTTGTTGCATCAGCATTAGTGTCTTAGTTACAGACATGATCAGGGCCTGAGTTAGTCACAGCGTCAAGGCCTCAGTTAGGCATAGCTTCAGGGACTGAGTTACGGACAGCCTCAGGTCTTCCCTTAGGAACAGCGACAGGGCTCTCTTAGGGACGGTGTCAGGACCTTGGTTAGAAATGGGTCAGGATATTAGCTCAGGATAGTGTCCGGATTTTAGTTATTGCCGGCAGCAGGGCCTATATTAGAGATAGATTCCGGGCCTTAGTTAGGGACAGTGTCAGGGCCTTAATTAGGACTAGTCTGGGCCTTAGTTAGGGAGAGCATTACGGCTTCGCTGAGGATAAGGGGCAGGACGTTAGCTCGGGACAGAGTCAGGTTCCAGGCCAGTGGTAGTGTCAGGATGTGAGCTAGGGATAGGGTGAAGACCTTAGTTATTGAGAGCATCAGGGCCTTAGTTAGGACCAGCGTCAGGGCCTTCATCAGGACCAGTGTCAGGGCTTCACGTACGGACAGCGTCAGAGCCTAACTAAGGTACGGCAACGGGGCCTAAGTGAGGCCTATCTTTAGGGCCTGAGTTAGGGACAGTGTCAGGGCATGACTTAGGAGCAGTATAAGGGCCTCTGTAGGATCAGCATTAGGGTCTTCGTTAAAGACATTCTCAGGGCCTCTGTTAGGGACCGCCTCAGGGCCTCACTTAGGGACAGCGTCAGGGCTTCCTTTGGGACAGTTTCAGGACCTTGGTAAGACATGGGTCAGGATATTAGCTCGGGATAATGTCAGGACTTTAGATATTGACTGCAGCAGGGCCTTAGAGACAGTGTCTCAGCCTGACTTAGGACTAGCATCAGAGCCTTTGTTAGGTCCAGTGTCAGGGACTGAGTTAGGTGTAGTGTCAGGGCCTTAGTTAGGGACAGTGTCAGGGCCTGAGTTAGGACGAGCCTCCAGGCCTCAGTTAGGGCCAGGGTCACGGCCTCGGGACTAATTTTAGGGCCTTAGTTAGGAAGAGCATCAGGGATTTATTTAGCATAAGAAGCTCAACATTAGTTAAAGACAAGGTTAGGTTAAGGTCTAGGCATTGGGTCAGGGCATGACCTAGGGATAGTGTCAAGACCTTAGTTACTTAGGGCATCAGGGCCTAATTTAGGACCAGCGTCAGGGCTTCAGGTAGGGATAGCGTCAGAGCCTGACTTCGGGAGAGCGACAGGGCTTGAGTGAGGCCTAGTGTCAGAGCCTTAGCTAGGGATAGTATCAGGGCATGACTTAGGAGCAGCATAAGGGCCTTGGTAGGATCAGCCTCAGGGGCTTTGTTAAAGACATTATCAGGGCCTCTGTTAGGGACAGCCTTAGGGCCTCCCTTAGGGACAGCGTCAGGGCTTACTTAGGGACAGTTTCAGGACCTTGGTAAGAGATGGGTCCGGAAGTTAACTCAGGATAGTGTCAGGACATTAGATATTGACGGCAGCAGGGCCTTAGTTAGGGACAGTGTCAAGGCCTTAGTTAGTACTAGCATCTGGGCCTCTGTTAGGTACAGTGTCAGGGCCTGAGTTAGGAATAGTGTTAGGGCCTTAGTTAGGGACAGTATCACGGCCTTGGGACTAAATTCAGGGCCTGAGGTAGTCACAGCCTAAGGGCTTTAGTTAGCGTAAGAGGCAGGACATTTGCTAGGGACAGGGTTAGGGTAAAGTTTAGGGATCGTGTCAGGAAATGACCTAGGGATAGTGTCAAGAGCTTAGTTACAGTATCAGGGCCTTATTTAGGACCCGTGTCAGGGCTTCAGGTAGGGACAGCGTCAGTGCCTGACTCTGGGAGAGCAACAGGGCCTGAGTGAGGCCTAGCGTCAGGCCCATAGCTGGGGACACTGTCAGGGCATGATGTAGGAGCAGCATCAGGGCCTTTGTTGCATCAGCATTAGTGTCTTAGTTACAGACATGATCAGGGCCTGAGTTAGTCACAGCGTCAAGGCCTCAGTTAGGCATAGCTTCAGGGACTGAGTTACGGACAGCCTCAGGTCTTCCCTTAGGAACAGCGACAGGGCTTTCTTAGGGACGGTGTCAGGACCTTGGTTAGAAATGGGTCAGGATATTAGCTCAGGATAGTGTCCGGATTTTAGTTATTGCCGGCAGCAGGGCCTATATTAGAGATAGATTCCGGGCCTTAGTTAGGGACAGTGTCAGTTAGTTAGGGAGAGCATTAGGGCTTCGGTGAGGAAAAGGGGCAGGACATTAGCTCGGGAGAGAGTCAGGTTCCAGGCCAGTGGTAGTGTCAGGATGTGAGCTAGGGATAGGGTGAAGACCTTAGTTATTGAGAGCATCAGGGCCTTAGGACCAGCGTCAGGGCCTTCATCAGGACCAGTGTCAGGGCTTCACGTACGGACAGCATCAGAGCCTAACTAAGGTACGGCAACAGGGCCTAAGTGAGGCCTATCTTCAGGGCCTGAGTTAGGGACAGTGTCAGGGCATGACTTAGGAGCAGTATAAGGGCCTCTGTAGGATCAGCCTTAGGGTCTTCGTTAAAGACATTCTCAGGGCCTCTGTTAGGGACCGCCTCAGGGCCTCACTTAGGGACAGCGTCAGGGCTTCCTTTGGGACAGTTTCAGGACCTTGGTAAGACATGGGTCAGGATATTAGTTCAGGATAATGTCAGGACTTTAGATATTGACTGCAGCAGGGCCTTAGAGACAGTGTCTCAGCCTGACTTAGGACTAGCATCAGAGCCTTTGTTAGGTCCAGTGTCAGGGACTGAGTTAGGTGTAGTGTCAGGGCCTCAGTTAGGGACAGTGTCAGGGCCTGAGTTAGGACGAGCCTCCAGGCCTCAGTTAGGGCCAGGGTCACAGCCTCGGGACTAATTTTAGGGCCTTAGTTAGGAACAGCATCAGGGATTTATTTAGCATAAGAAGCTCAACATTAGTTAAAGACAAGGTTAGGTTAAGGTCTAGGCATTGTGTCAGGGCATGACCTAGGGATAGTGTCAAGACCTTAGTTACTTAGGGCATCAGGGCCTAATTTAGGACCAGTGTCAGGGCTTCAGGTAGGGATAGCGTCAGAGACTGACTTCGGGAGAGCGACAGGGCTTGAGTGAGGCCTAGTGACAGAGCCTGACTTCGGGAGAGCGACAGGGCTTGAGTGAGGCCTAGTGTCAGAGCCTTAGCTAGGGATAGTATCAGGGCATGACTTAGGAGCAGCACAAGGGCCTTGGTAGGATCAGCCTCAGGGGCTTTGTTAAAGACCTTATCAGGGCCTCTGTTAGGGGCAGCCTTAGGGCCTCCCTTAGGGACAGCGTCAGGGCTTACTTAGGGACAGTTTCAGGAGCTTGGTAAGAGATGGGTCCGGAAATTACCTCAGGATAGTGTCAGGACATTAGATATTGACGGCAGCAGGGCCTTACTTAGGGACAGTGTCAAGGCCTTAGTTAGTACTAGCATCTGGGCCTCTGTTAGGTACAGTGTCGGGGCCTGAGTTAGGAATAGTGTTAGGGCCTTAGTTAGGGACAGTATCACGGCCTTGAGACTAAATTCAGGGCCTGAGGTAGTCACAGCATAAGGGCTTTAGTTAGCATAAGAGGCAGGACATTTGCTAGGGACAGGGTGAGGGTAAAGTTTAGGGATCGTGTCAGGAAATGACCTAGGGATAGTGTCAAGAGCTTAGTTACAGTATCAGGGCCTTATTTAGGACCCGTGTCAGGGCTTCAGGTAGGGACAGCGTCAGTGCCTGACTCTGGGAGAGCAACAGGGCCTGAGTGAGGCCTAGCGTCAGGCCCATAGCTGGGGACACTGTCAGGGCATGATGTAGGAGCAGCATCAGGGCCTTTGTTGCATCAGCATTAGTGTCTTAGTTACAGACATGATCAGGGCCTGAGTTAGTCACAGCGTCAAGGCCTCAGTTAGGCATAGCTTCAGGGACTGAGTTACGGACAGCCTCAGGTCTTCCCTTAGGAACAGCGACAGGGCTCTCTTAGGGACGGTGTCAGGACCTTGGTTAGAAATGGGTCAGGATATTAGCTCAGGATAGTGTCCGGATTTTAGTTATTGCCGGCAGCAGGGCCTATATTAGAGATAGATTCCGGGCCTTAGTTAGGGACAGTGTCAGGGCCTTAATTAGGACTAGTCTGGGCCTTAGTTAGGGAGAGCATTACGGCTTCGCTGAGGATAAGGGGCAGGACGTTAGCTCGGGACAGAGTCAGGTTCCAGGCCAGTGGTAGTGTCAGGATGTGAGCTAGGGATAGGGTGAAGACCTTAGTTATTGAGAGCATCAGGGCCTTAGTTAGGACCAGCGTCAGGGCCTTCATCAGGACCAGTGTCAGGGCTTCACGTACGGACAGCGTCAGAGCCTAACTAAGGTACGGCAACGGGGCCTAAGTGAGGCCTATCTTTAGGGCCTGAGTTAGGGACAGTGTCAGGGCATGACTTAGGAGCAGTATAAGGGCCTCTGTAGGATCAGCATTAGGGTCTTCGTTAAAGACATTCTCAGGGCCTCTGTTAGGGACCGCCTCAGGGCCTCACTTAGGGACAGCGTCAGGGCTTCCTTTGGGACAGTTTCAGGACCTTGGTAAGACATGGGTCAGGATATTAGCTCGGGATAATGTCAGGACTTTAGATATTGACTGCAGCAGGGCCTTAGAGACAGTGTCTCAGCCTGACTTAGGACTAGCATCAGAGCCTTTGTTAGGTCCAGTGTCAGGGACTGAGTTAGGTGTAGTGTCAGGGCCTTAGTTAGGGACAGTGTCAGGGCCTGAGTTAGGACGAGCCTCCAGGCCTCAGTTAGGGCCAGGGTCACGGCCTCGGGACTAATTTTAGGGCCTTAGTTAGGAAGAGCATCAGGGATTTATTTAGCATAAGAAGCTCAACATTAGTTAAAGACAAGGTTAGGTTAAGGTCTAGGCATTGGGTCAGGGCATGACCTAGGGATAGTGTCAAGACCTTAGTTACTTAGGGCATCAGGGCCTAATTTAGGACCAGCGTCAGGGCTTCAGGTAGGGATAGCGTCAGAGCCTGACTTCGGGAGAGCGACAGGGCTTGAGTGAGGCCTAGTGTCAGAGCCTTAGCTAGGGATTGTATCAGGGCATGACTTAGGAGCAGCATAAGGGCCTTGGTAGGATCAGCCTCAGGGGCTTTGTTAAAGACATTATCAGGGCCTCTGTTAGGGACAGCCTTAGGGCCTCCCTTAGGGACAGCGTCAGGGCTTACTTAGGGACAGTTTCAGGACCTTGGTAAGAGATGGGTCCGGAAGTTAACTCAGGATAGTGTCAGGACATTAGATATTGACGGCAGCAGGGCCTTAGTTAGGGACAGTGTCAAGGCCTTAGTTAGTACTAGCATCTGGGCCTCTGTTAGGTACAGTGTCAGGGCCTGAGTTAGGAATAGTGTTAGGGCCTTAGTTAGGGACAGTATCACGGCCTTGGGACTAAATTCAGGGCCTGAGGTAGTCACAGCCTAAGGGCTTTAGTTAGCGTAAGAGGCAGGACATTTGCTAGGGACAGGGTTAGGGTAAAGTTTAGGGATCGTGTCAGGAAATGACCTAGGGATAGTGTCAAGAGCTTAGTTACAGTATCAGGGCCTTATTTAGGACCAGTGTCAGGGCTTCAGGTAGGGACAGCGTCAGTGCCTGACTCTGGGAGAGCAACAGGGCCTGAGTGAGGCCTAGCGTCAGGCCCATAGCTGGGGACACTGTCAGGGCATGATGTAGGAGCAGCATCAGGGCCTTTGTTGCGTCAGCATTAGTGTCTTAGTTACAGACATGATCAGGGCCTGAGTTAGTCACAGCGTCAAGGCCTCAGTTAGGCATAGCTTCAGGGACTGAGTTACGGACAGCCTCAGGTCTTCCCTTAGGAACAGCGACAGGGCTCTCTTAGGGACGGTGTCAGGACCTTGGTTAGAAATGGGTCAGGATATTAGCTCAGGATAGTGTCCGGATTTTAGTTATTGCCGGCAGCAGGGCCTATATTAGAGATAGATTCCGGGCCTTAGTTAGGGACAGTGTCAGTTAGTTAGGGAGAGCATTAGGGCTTCGGTGAGGAAAAGGGGCAGGACATTAGCTCGGGAGAGAGTCAGGTTCCAGGCCAGTGGTAGTGTCAGGATGTGAGCTAGGGATAGGGTGAAGACCTTAGTTATTGAGAGCATCAGGGCCTTAGGACCAGCGTCAGGGCCTTCATCAGGACCAGTGTCAGGGCTTCACGTACGGACAGCATCAGAGCCTAACTAAGGTACGGCAACAGGGCCTAAGTGAGGCCTATCTTCAGGGCCTGAGTTAGGGACAGTGTCAGGGCATGACTTAGGAGCAGTATAAGGGCCTCTGTAGGATCAGCCTTAGGGTCTTCGTTAAAGACATTCTCAGGGCCTCTGTTAGGGACCGCCTCAGGGCCTCACTTAGGGACAGCGTCAGGGCTTCCTTTGGGACAGTTTCAGGACCTTGGTAAGACATGGGTCAGGATATTAGTTCAGGATAATGTCAGGACTTTAGATATTGACTGCAGCAGGGCCTTAGAGACAGTGTCTCAGCCTGACTTAGGACTAGCATCAGAGCCTTTGTTAGGTCCAGTGTCAGGGACTGAGTTAGGTGTAGTGTCAGGGCCTCAGTTAGGGACAGTGTCAGGGCCTGAGTTAGGACGAGCCTCCAGGCCTCAGTTAGGGCCAGGGTCACAGCCTCGGGACTAATTTTAGGGCCTTAGTTAGGAACAGCATCAGGGATTTATTTAGCATAAGAAGCTCAACATTAGTTAAAGACAAGGTTAGGTTAAGGTCTAGGCATTGTGTCAGGGCATGACCTAGGGATAGTGTCAAGACCTTAGTTACTTAGGGCATCAGGGCCTAATTTAGGACCAGTGTCAGGGCTTCAGGTAGGGATAGCGTCAGAGCCTGACTTCGGGAGAGCGACAGGGCTTGAGTGAGGCCTAGTGACAGAGCCTGACTTCGGGAGAGCGACAGGGCTTGAGTGAGGCCTAGTGTCAGAGCCTTAGCTAGGGATAGTATCAGGGCATGACTTAGGAGCAGCACAAGGGCCTTGGTAGGATCAGCCTCAGGGGCTTTGTTAAAGACCTTATCAGGGCCTCTGTTAGGGGCAGCCTTAGGGCCTCCCTTAGGGACAGCGTCAGGGCTTACTTAGGGACAGTTTCAGGAGCTTGGTAAGAGATGGGTCCGGAAATTACCTCAGGATAGTGTCAGGACATTAGATATTGACGGCAGCAGGGCCTTACTTAGGGACAGTGTCAAGGCCTTAGTTAGTACTAGCATCTGGGCCTCTGTTAGGTACAGTGTCGGGGCCTGAGTTAGGAATAGTGTTAGGGCCTTAGTTAGGGACAGTATCACGGCCTTGGGACTAAATTCAGGGCCTGAGGTAGTCACAGCCTAAGGGCTTTAGTTAGCATAAGAGGCAGGACATTTGCTAGGGACAGGGTGAGGGTAAAGTTTAGGGATCGTGTCAGGAAATGACCTAGGGATAGTGTCAAGAGCTTAGTTACAGTATCAGGGCCTTATTTAGGACCCGTGTCAGGGCTTCAGGTAGGGACAGCGTCAGTGCCTGACTCTGGGAGAGCAACAGGGCCTGAGTGAGGCCTAGCGTCAGGCCCATAGCTGGGGACACTGTCAGGGCATGATGTAGGAGCAGCATCAGGGCCTTTGTTGCATCAGCATTAGTGTCTTAGTTACAGACATGATCAGGGCCTGAGTTAGTCACAGCGTCAAGGCCTCAGTTAGGCATAGCTTCAGGGACTGAGTTACGGACAGCCTCAGGTCTTCCCTTAGGAACAGCGACAGGGCTCTCTTAGGGACGGTGTCAGGACCTTGGTTAGAAATGGGTCAGGATATTAGCTCAGGATAGTGTCCGGATTTTAGTTATTGCCGGCAGCAGGGCCTATATTAGAGATAGATTCCGGGCCTTAGTTAGGGACAGTGTCAGGGCCTTAATTAGGACTAGTCTGGGCCTTAGTTAGGGAGAGCATTACGGCTTCGCTGAGGATAAGGGGCAGGACGTTAGCTCGGGACAGAGTCAGGTTCCAGGCCAGTGGTAGTGTCAGGATGTGAGCTAGGGATAGGGTGAAGACCTTAGTTATTGAGAGCATCAGGGCCTTAGTTAGGACCAGCGTCAGGGCCTTCATCAGGACCAGTGTCAGGGCTTCACGTACGGACAGCGTCAGAGCCTAACTAAGGTACGGCAACGGGGCCTAAGTGAGGCCTATCTTTAGGGCCTGAGTTAGGGACAGTGTCAGGGCATGACTTAGGAGCAGTATAAGGGCCTCTGTAGGATCAGCCTTAGGGTCTTCGTTAAAGACATTCTCAGGGCCTCTGTTAGGGACCGCCTCAGGGCCTCACTTAGGGACAGCGTCAAGGCTTCCTTTGGGACAGTTTCAGGACCTTGGTAAGACATGGGTCAGGATATTAGCTCGGGATAATGTCAGGACTTTAGATATTGACTGCAGCAGGGCCTTAGAGACAGTGTCTCAGCCTGACTTAGGACTAGCATCAGAGCCTTTGTTAGGTCCAGTGTCAGGGACTGAGTTAGGTGTAGTGTCAGGGCCTTAGTTAGGGACAGTGTCAGGGCCTGAGTTAGGACGAGCCTCCAGGCCTCAGTTAGGGCCAGGGTCACGGCCTCGGGACTAATTTTAGGGCCTTAGTTAGGAAGAGCATCAGGGATTTATTTAGCATAAGAAGCTCAACATTAGTTAAAGACAAGGTTAGGTTAAGGTCTAGGCATTGGGTCAGGGCATGACCTAGGGATAGTGTCAAGACCTTAGTTACTAAGGGCATCAGGGCCTAATTTAGGACCAGCGTCAGGGCTTCAGGTAGGGATAGCGTCAGAGCCTGACTTCGGGAGAGCGACAGGGCTTGAGTGAGGCCTAGTGTCAGAGCCTTAGCTAGGGATAATATCAGGGCATGACTTAGGAGCAGCACAAGGGCCTTGGTAGGATCAGCCTCAGGGGCTTTGTTAAAGACCTTATCAGGGCCTCTGTTAGGGGCAGCCTTAGGGCCTCCCTTAGGGACAGCGTCAGGGCTTACTTAGGGACAGTTTCAGGAGCTTGGTAAGAGATGGGTCCGGAAATTACCTCAGGATAGTGTCAGGACATTAGATATTGACGGCAGCAGGGCCTTACTTAGGGACAGTGTCAAGGCCTTAGTTAGTACTAGCATCTGGGCCTCTGTTAGGTACAGTGTCGGGGCCTGAGTTAGGAATAGTGTTAGGGCCTTAGTTAGGGACAGTATCACGGCCTTGGGACTAAATTCAGGGCCTGAGGTAGTCACAGCCTAAGGGCTTTAGTTAGCATAAGAGGCAGGACATTTGCTAGGGACAGGGTGAGGGTAAAGTTTAGGGATCGTGTCAGGAAATGACCTAGGGATAGTGTCAAGAGCTTAGTTACAGTATCAGGGCCTTATTTAGGACCCGTGTCAGGGCTTGAGGTAGGGACAGCGTCAGTGCCTGACTCTGGGAGAGCAACAGGGCCTGAGTGAGGCCTAGCGTCAGGCCCATAGCTGGGGACACTGTCAGGGCATGATGTAGGAGCAGCATCAGGGCCTTTGTTGCATCAGCATTAGTGTCTTAGTTACAGACATGATCAGGGCCTGAGTTAGTCACAGCGTCAAGGCCTCAGTTAGGCATAGCTTCAGGGACTGAGTTACGGACAGCCTCAGGTCTTCACTTAGGAACAGCGACAGGGCTCTCTTAGGGACGGTGTCAGGACCTTGGTTAGAAATGGGTCAGGATATTAGCTCAGGATAGTGTCCGGATTTTAGTTATTGCCGGCAGCAGGGCCTATATTAGAGATAGATTCCGGGCCTTAGTTAGGGACAGTGTCAGTTAGTTAGGGAGAGCATTAGGGCTTCGGTGAGGAAAAGGGGCAGGACATTAGCTCGGGAGAGAGTCAGGTTCCAGGCCAGTGGTAGTGTCAGGATGTGAGCTAGGGATAGGGTGAAGACCTTAGTTATTGAGAGCATCAGGGCCTTAGGACGAGCGTCAGGGCCTTCATCAGGACCAGTGTCAGGGCTTCACGTACGGACAGCATCAGAGCCTAACTAAGGTACGGCAACAGGGCCTAAGTGAGGCCTATCTTCAGGGCCTGAGTTAGGGACAGTGTCAGGGCATGACTTAGGAGCAGTATAAGGGCCTCTGTAGGATCAGCCTTAGGGTCTTCGTTAAAGACATTCTCAGGGCCTCTGTTAGGGACCGCCTCAGGGCCTCACTTAGGGACAGCGTCAGGGCTTCCTTTGGGACAGTTTCAGGACCTTGGTAAGACATGGGTCAGGATATTAGTTCAGGATAATGTCAGGACTTTAGATATTGACTGCAGCAGGGCCTTAGAGACAGTGTCTCAGCCTGACTTAGGACTAGCATCAGAGCCTTTGTTAGGTCCAGTGTCAAGGACTGAGTTAGGTGTAGTGTCAGGGCCTCAGTTAGGGACAGTGTCAGGGCCTGAGTTAGGACGAGCCTCCAGGCCTCAGTTAGGGCCAGGGTCACAGCCTCGTGACTAATTTTAGGGCCTTAGTTAGGAACAGCATCAGGGATTTATTTAGCATAAGAAGCTCAACATTAGTTAAAGACAAGGTTAGGTTAAGGTCTAGGCATTGTGTCAGGGCATGACCTAGGGATAGTGTCAAGACCTTAGTTACTTAGGGCATCAGGGCCTAATTTAGGACCAGTGTCAGGGCTTCAGGTAGGGATAGCGTCAGAGCCTGACTTCGGGAGAGCGACAGGGCTTGAGTGAGGCCTAGTGACAGAGCCTGACTTAGGGAGAGCGACAGGGCTTGAGTGAGGCCTAGTGTCAGAGCCTTAGCTAGGGATAGTATCAGGGCATGACTTAGGAGCAGCACAAGGGCCTTGGTAGGATCAGCCTCAGGGGCTTTGTTAAAGACCTTATCAGGGCCTCTGTTAGGGGCAGCCTTAGGGCCTCCCTTAGGGACAGCGTCAGGGCTTACTTAGGGACAGTTTCAGGAGCTTGGTAAGAGATGGGTCCGGAAATTACCTCAGGATAGTGTCAGGACATTAGATATTGACGGCAGCAGGGCCTTACTTAGGGACAGTGTCAAGGCCTTAGTTAGTACTAGCATCTGGGCCTCTGTTAGGTACAGTGTCGGGGCCTGAGTTAGGAATAGTGTTAGGGCCTTAGTTAGGGACAGTATCACGGCCTTGGGACTAAATTCAGGGCCTGAGGTAGTCACAGCATAAGGGCTTTAGTTAGCATAAGAGGCAGGACATTTGCTAGGGACAGGGTGAGGGTAAAGTTTAGGGATCGTGTCAGGAAATGACCTAGGGATAGTGTCAAGAGCTTAGTTACAGTATCAGGGCCTTATTTAGGACCCGTGTCAGGGCTTCAGGTAGGGACAGCGTCAGTGCCTGACTCTGGGAGAGCAACAGGGCCTGAGTGAGGCCTAGCGTCAGGCCCATAGCTGGGGACACTGTCAGGGCATGATGTAGGAGCAGCATCAGGGCCTTTGTTGCATCAGCATTAGTGTCTTAGTTACAGACATGATCAGGGCCTGAGTTAGTCACAGCGTCAAGGCCTCAGTTAGGCATAGCTTCAGGGACTGAGTTACGGACAGCCTCAGGTCTTCACTTAGGAACAGCGACAGGGCTCTCTTAGGGACGGTGTCAGGACCTTGGTTAGAAATGGGTCAGGATATTAGCTCAGGATAGTGTCCGGATTTTAGTTATTGCCGGCAGCAGGGCCTATATTAGAGATAGATTCCGGGCCTTAGTTAGGGACAGTGTCAGGGCCTTAATTAGGACTAGTCTGGGCCTTAGTTAGGGAGAGCATTACGGCTTCGCTGAGGATAAGGGGCAGGACGTTAGCTCGGGACAGAGTCAGGTTCCAGGCCAGTGGTAGTGTCAGGATGTGAGCTAGGGATAGGGTGAAGACCTTAGTTATTGAGAGCATCAGGGCCTTAGTTAGGACCAGCGTCAGGGCCTTCATCAGGACCAGTGTCAGGGCTTCACGTACGGACAGCGTCAGAGCCTAACTAAGGTACGGCAACGGGGCCTAAGTGAGGCCTATCTTTAGGGCCTGAGTTAGGGACAGTGTCAGGGCATGACTTAGGAGCAGTATAAGGGCCTCTGTAGGATCAGCCTTAGGGTCTTCGTTAAAGACATTCTCAGGGCCTCTGTTAGGGACCGCCTCAGGGCCTCACTTAGGGACAGCGTCAAGGCTTCCTTTGGGACAGTTTCAGGACCTTGGTAAGACATGGGTCAGGATATTAGCTCGGGATAATGTCAGGACTTTAGATATTGACTGCAGCAGGGCCTTAGAGACAGTGTCTCAGCCTGACTTAGGACTAGCATCAGAGCCTTTGTTAGGTCCAGTGTCAGGGACTGAGTTAGGTGTAGTGTCAGGGCCTTAGTTAGGGACAGTGTCAGGGCCTGAGTTAGGACGAGCCTCCAGGCCTCAGTTAGGGCCAGGGTCACGGCCTCGGGACTAATTTTAGGGCCTTAGTTAGGAAGAGCATCAGGGATTTATTTCGCATAAGAAGCTCAACATTAGTTAAAGACAAGGTTAGGTTAAGGTCTAGGCATTGGGTCAGGGCATGACCTAGGGATAGTGTCAAGACCTTAGTTACTTAGGGCATCAGGGCCTAATTTAGGACCAGCGTCAGGGCTTCAGGTAGGGATAGCGTCAGAGCCTGACTTCGGGAGAGCGACAGGGCTTGAGTGAGGCCTAGTGTCAGAGCCTTAGCTAGGGATAGTATCAGGGCATGACTTAGGAGCAGCACAAGGGCCTTGGTAGGATCAGCCTCAGGGGCTTTGTTAAAGACCTTATCAGGGCCTCTGTTAGGGGCAGCCTTAGGGCCTCCCTTAGGGACAGCGTCAGGGCTTACTTAGGGACAGTTTCAGGAGCTTGGTAAGAGATGGGTCCGGAAATTACCTCAGGATAGTGTCAGGACATTAGATATTGACGGCAGCAGGGCCTTACTTAGGGACAGTGTCAAGGCCTTAGTTAGTACTAGCATCTGGGCCTCTGTTAGGTACAGTGTCGGGGCCTGAGTTAGGAATAGTGTTAGGGCCTTAGTTAGGGACAGTATCACGGCCTTGGGACTAAATTCAGGGCCTGAGGTAGTCACAGCCTAAGGGCTTTAGTTAGCATAAGAGGCAGGACATTTGCTAGGGACAGGGTGAGGGTAAAGTTTAGGGATCGTGTCAGGAAATGACCTAGGGATAGTGTCAAGAGCTTAGTTACAGTATCAGGGCCTTATTTAGGACCCGTGTCAGGGCTTCAGGTAGGGACAGCGTCAGTGCCTGACTCTGGGAGAGCAACAGGGCCTGAGTGAGGCCTAGCGTCAGGCCCATAGCTGGGGACACTGTCAGGGCATGATGTAGGAGCAGCATCAGGGCCTTTGTTGCATCAGCATTAGTGTCTTAGTTACAGACATGATCAGGGCCTGAGTTAGTCACAGCGTCAAGGCCTCAGTTAGGCATAGCTTCAGGGACTGAGTTACGGACAGCCTCAGGTCTTCCCTTAGGAACAGCGACAGGGCTCTCTTAGGGACGGTGTCAGGACCTTGGTTAGAAATGGGTCAGGATATTAGCTCAGGATAGTGTCCGGATTTTAGTTATTGCCGGCAGCAGGGCCTATATTAGAGATAGATTCCGGGCCTTAGTTAGGGACAGTGTCAGGGCCTTAATTAGGACTAGTCTGGGCCTTAGTTAGGGAGAGCATTACGGCTTCGCTGAGGATAAGGGGCAGGACGTTAGCTCGGGACAGAGTCAGGTTCCAGGCCAGTGGTAGTGTCAGGATGTGAGCTAGGGATAGGGTGAAGACCTTAGTTATTGAGAGCATCAGGGCCTTAGTTAGGACCAGCGTCAGGGCCTTCATCAGGACCAGTGTCAGGGCTTCACGTACGGACAGCGTCAGAGCCTAACTAAGGTACGGCAACGGGGCCTAAGTGAGGCCTATCTTTAGGGCCTGAGTTAGGGACAGTGTCAGGGCATGACTTAGGAGCAGTATAAGGGCCTCTGTAGGATCAGCATTAGGGTCTTCGTTAAAGACATTCTCAGGGCCTCTGTTAGGGACCGCCTCAGGGCCTCACTTAGGGACAGCGTCAGGGCTTCCTTTGGGACAGTTTCAGGACCTTGGTAAGACATGGGTCAGGATATTAGCTCGGGATAATGTCAGGACTTTAGATATTGACTGCAGCAGGGCCTTAGAGACAGTGTCTCAGCCTGACTTAGGACTAGCATCAGAGCCTTTGTTAGGTCCAGTGTCAGGGTCTGAGTTAGGTGTAGTGTCAGGGCCTTAGTTAGGGACAGTGTCAGGGCCTGAGTTAGGACGAGCCTCCAGGCCTCAGTTAGGGCCAGGGTCACGGCCTCGGGACTAATTTTAGGGCCTTAGTTAGGAACAGCATCAGGGATTTATTTAGCATAAGAAGCTCAACATTAGTTAAAGACAAGGTTAGGTTAAGGTCTAGGGATTGTGTCAGGGCATGACCTAGGGATAGTGTCAAGACCTTAGTTACTTAGGGCATCAGGGCCTAATTTAGGACCAGCGTCAGGGCTTCAGGTAGGGATAGCGTCAGAGCCTGACTTCGGGAGAGCGACAGGGCTTGAGTGAGGCCTAGTGTCAGAGCCTTAGCTAGGGATAGTATCAGGGCATGACTTAGGAGCAGCATAAGGGCCTTGGTAGGATCAGCCTCAGGGGCTTTGTTAAAGACATTATCAGGGCCTCTGTTAGGGACAGCCTTAGGGCCTCACTTAGGGACAGCGTCAGGGCTTACTTAGGGACAGTTTCAGGACCTTGGTAAGACATGGGTCAGGATATTAGCTCGGGATAATGTCAGGACTTTAGATATTGACTGCAGCAGGGCCTTAGAGACAGTGTCTCAGCCTGACTTAGGACTAGCATCAGAGCCTTTGTTAGGTCCAGTGTCAGGGACTGAGTTAGGTGTAGTGTCAGGGCCTTAGTTAGGGACAGTGTCAGGGCCTGAGTTAGGACGAGCCTCCAGGCCTCAGTTAGGGCCAGGGTCACGGCCTCGGGACTAATTTTAGGGCCTTAGTTAGGAAGAGCATCAGGGATTTATTTAGCATAAGAAGCTCAACATTAGTTAAAGACAAGGTTAGGTTAAGGTCTAGGCATTGGGTCAGGGCATGACCTAGGGATAGTGTCAAGACCTTAGTTACTTAGGGCATCAGGGCCTAATTTAGGACCAGCGTCAGGGCTTCAGGTAGGGATAGCGTCAGAGCCTGACTTCGGGAGAGCGACAGGGCTTGAGTGAGGCCTAGTGTCAGAGCCTTAGCTAGGGATAGTATCAGGGCATGACTTAGGAGCAGCACAAGGGCCTTGGTAGGATCAGCCTCAGGGGCTTTGTTAAAGACCTTATCAGGGCCTCTGTTAGGGGCAGCCTTAGGGCCTCCCTTAGGGACAGCGTCAGGGCTTACTTAGGGACAGTTTCAGGAGCTTGGTAAGAGATGGGTCCGGAAATTACCTCAGGATAGTGTCAGGACATTAGATATTGACGGCAGCAGGGCCTTACTTAGGGACAGTGTCAAGGCCTTAGTTAGTACTAGCATCTGGGCCTCTGTTAGGTACAGTGTCGGGGCCTGAGTTAGGAATAGTGTTAGGGCCTTAGTTAGGGACAGTATCACGGCCTTGGGACTAAATTCAGGGCCTGAGGTAGTCACAGCCTAAGGGCTTTAGTTGGCATAAGAGGCAGGACATTTGCTAGGGACAGGGTGAGGGTAAAGTTTAGGGATCGTGTCAGGAAATGACCTAGGGATAGTGTCAAGAGCTTAGTTACAGTATCAGGGCCTTATTTAGGACCCGTGTCAGGGCTTCAGGTAGGGACAGCGTCAGTGCCTGACTCTGGGAGAGCAACAGGGCCTGAGTGAGGCCTAGCGTCAGGCCCATAGCTGGGGACACTGTCAGGGCATGATGTAGGAGCAGCATCAGGGCCTTTGTTGCATCAGCATTAGTGTCTTAGTTACAGACATGATCAGGGCCTGAGTTAGTCACAGCGTCAAGGCCTCAGTTAGGCATAGCTTCAGGGACTGAGTTACGGACAGCCTCAGGTCTTCCCTTAGGAACAGCGACAGGGCTCTCTTAGGGACGGTGTCAGGACCTTGGTTAGAAATGGGTCAGGATATTAGCTCAGGATAGTGTCCGGATTTTAGTTATTGCCGGCAGCAGGGCCTATATTAGAGATAGATTCCGGGCCTTAGTTAGGGACAGTGTCAGGGCCTTAATTAGGACTAGTCTGGGCCTTAGTTAGGGAGAGCATTACGGCTTCGCTGAGGATAAGGGGCAGGACGTTAGCTCGGGACAGAGTCAGGTTCCAGGCCAGTGGTAGTGTCAGGATGTGAGCTAGGGATAGGGTGAAGACCTTAGTTATTGAGAGCATCAGGGCCTTAGTTAGGACCAGCGTCAGGGCCTTCATCAGGACCAGTGTCAGGGCTTCACGTACGGACAGCGTCAGAGCCTAACTAAGGTACGGCAACGGGGCCTAAGTGAGGCCTATCTTTAGGGCCTGAGTTAGGGACAGTGTCAGGGCATGACTTAGGAGCAGTATAAGGGCCTCTGTAGGATCAGCATTAGGGTCTTCGTTAAAGACATTCTCAGGGCCTCTGTTAGGGACCGCCTCAGGGCCTCACTTAGGGACAGCGTCAGGGCTTCCTTTGGGACAGTTTCAGGACCTTGGTAAGACATGGGTCAGGATATTAGCTCGGGATAATGTCAGGACTTTAGATATTGACTGCAGCAGGGCCTTAGAGACAGTGTCTCAGCCTGACTTAGGACTAGCATCAGAGCCTTTGTTAGGTCCAGTGTCAGGGACTGAGTTAGGTGTAGTGTCAGGGCCTCAGTTAGGGACAGTGTCAGGGCCTGAGTTAGGACGAGCCTCCAGGCCTCAGTTAGGGCCAGGGTCACGGCCTCGGGACTAATTTTAGGGCCTTAGTTAGGAAGAGCATCAGGGATTTATTTAGCATAAGAAGCTCAACATTAGTTAAAGACAAGGTTAGGTTAAGGTCTAGGCATTGGGTCAGGGCATGACCTAGGGATAGTGTCAAGACCTTAGTTACTTAGGGCATCAGGGCCTAATTTAGGACCAGCGTCAGGGCTTCAGGTAGGGATAGCGTCAGAGCCTGACTTCGGGAGAGCGACAGGGCTTGAGTGAGGCCTAGTGTCAGAGCCTTAGCTAGGGATAGTATCAGGGCATGACTTAGGAGCAGCACAAGGGCCTTGGTAGGATCAGCCTCAGGGGCTTTGTTAAAGACCTTATCAGGGCCTCTGTTAGGGGCAGCCTTAGGGCCTCCCTTAAGGACAGCATCAGGGCTTACTTAGGGACAGTTTCAGGAGCTTGGTAAGAGATGGGTCCGGAAATTACGTCAGGATAGTGTCAGGACATTAGATATTGACGGCAGCAGGGCCTTACTTAGGGACAGTGTCAAGGCCTTAGTTAGTACTAGCATCTGGGCCTCTGTTAGGTACAGTGTCGGGGCCTGAGTTAGGAATAGTGTTAGGGCCTTAGTTAGGGACAGTATCACGGCCTTGGGACTAAATTCAGGGCCTGAGGTAGTCACAGCATAAGGGCTTTAGTTAGCATAAGAGGCAGGACATTTGCTAGGGACAGGGTGAGGGTAAAGTTTAGGGATCGTGTCAGGAAATGACCTAGGGATAGTGTCAAGAGCTTAGTTACAGTATCAGGGCCTTATTTAGGACCCGTGTCAGGGCTTCAGGTAGGGACAGCGTCAGTGCCTGACTCTGGGAGAGCAACAGGGCCTGAGTGAGGCCTAGCGTCAGGCCCATAGCTGGGGACACTGTCAGGGCATGATGTAGGAGCAGCATCAGGGCCTTTGTTGCATCAGCATTAGTGTCTTAGTTACAGACATGATCAGGGCCTGAGTTAGTCACAGCGTCAAGGCCTCAGTTAGGCATAGCTTCAGGGACTGAGTTACGGACAGCCTCAGGTCTTCCCTTAGGAACAGCGACAGGGCTCTCTTAGGGACGGTGTCAGGACCTTGGTTAGAAATGGGTCAGGATATTAGCTCAGGATAGTGTCCGGATTTTAGTTATTGCCGGCAGCAGGGCCTATATTAGAGATAGATTCCGGGCCTTAGTTAGGGACAGTGTCAGGGCCTTAATTAGGACTAGTCTGGGCCTTAGTTAGGGAGAGCATTACGGCTTCGCTGAGGATAAGGGGCAGGACGTTAGCTCGGGACAGAGTCAGGTTCCAGGCCAGTGGTAGTGTCAGGATGTGAGCTAGGGATAGGGTGAAGACCTTAGTTATTGAGAGCATCAGGGCCTTAGTTAGGACCAGCGTCAGGGCCTTCATCAGGACCAGTGTCAGGGCTTCACGTACGGACAGCGTCAGAGCCTAACTAAGGTACGGCAACGGGGCCTAAGTGAGGCCTATCTTTAGGGCCTGAGTTAGGGACAGTGTCAGGGCATGACTTAGGAGCAGTATAAGGGCCTCTGTAGGATCAGCATTAGGGTCTTCGTTAAAGACATTCTCAGGGCCTCTGTTAGGGACCGCCTCAGGGCCTCACTTAGGGACAGCGTCAGGGCTTCCTTTGGGACAGTTTCAGGACCTTGGTAAGACATGGGTCAGGATATTAGCTCGGGATAATGTCAGGACTTTAGATATTGACTGCAGCAGGGCCTTAGAGACAGTGTCTCAGCCTGACTTAGGACTAGCATCAGAGCCTTTGTTAGGTCCAGTGTCAGGGCCTTAGTTAGGGACAGTGTCAGGGCCTAAGTTAGGACGAGCCTCCAGGCCTCAGTTAGGGCCAGGGTCACGGCCTCGGGACTAATTTTAGGGCCTTAGTTAGGAACAGCATCAGGGATTTATTTAGCATAAGAAGCTCAACATTAGTTAAAGACAAGGTTAGGTTAAGGTCTAGGGATTGTGTCAGGGCATGACCTAGGGATAGTGTCAAGACCTTAGTTACTTAGGGCATCAGGGCCTAATTTAGGACCAGCGTCAGGGCTTCAGGTAGGGATAGCGTCAGAGCCTGACTTCGGGAGAGCGACAGGGCTTGAGTGAGGCCTAGTGACAGAGCCTGACTTAGGGAGAGCGACAGGGCTTGAGTGAGGCCTAGTGTCAGAGCCTTAGCTAGGGATAGTATCAGGGCATGACTTAGGAGCAGCACAAGGGCCTTGGTAGGATCAGCCTCAGGGGCTTTGTTAAAGACCTTATCAGGGCCTCTGTTAGGGGCAGCCTTAGGGCCTCCCTTAGGGACAGCGTCAGGGCTTACTTAGGGACAGTTTCAGGAGCTTGGTAAGAGATGGGTCCGGAAATTACCTCAGGATAGTGTCAGGACATTAGATATTGACGGCAGCAGGGCCTTACTTAGGGACAGTGTCAAGGCCTTAGTTAGTACTAGCATCTGGGCCTCTGTTAGGTACAGTGTCGGGGCCTGAGTTAGGAATAGTGTTAGGGCCTTAGTTAGGGACAGTATCACGGCCTTGGGACTAAATTCAGGGCCTGAGGTAGTCACAGCCTAAGGGCTTTAGTTAGCATAAGAGGCAGGACATTTGCTAGGGACAGGGTGAGGGTAAAGTTTAGGGATCGTGTCAGGAAATGACCTAGGGATAGTGTCAAGAGCTTAGTTACAGTATCAGGGCCTTATTTAGGACCCGTGTCAGGGCTTCAGGTAGGGACAGCGTCAGTGCCTGACTCTGGGAGAGCAACAGGGCCTGAGTGAGGCCTAGCGTCAGGCCCATAGCTGGGGACACTGTCAGGGCATGATGTAGGAGCAGCATCAGGGCCTTTGTTGCATCAGCATTAGTGTCTTAGTTACAGACATGATCAGGGCCTGAGTTAGTCACAGCGTCAAGGCCTCAGTTAGGCATAGCTTCAGGGACTGAGTTACGGACAGCCTCAGGTCTTCCCTTAGGAACAGCGACAGGGCTCTCTTAGGGACGGTGTCAGGACCTTGGTTAGAAATGGGTCAGGATATTAGCTCAGGATAGTGTCCGGATTTTAGTTATTGCCGGCAGCAGGGCCTATATTAGAGATAGATTCCGGGCCTTAGTTAGGGACAGTGTCAGGGCCTTAATTAGGACTAGTCTGGGCCTTAGTTAGGGAGAGCATTACGGCTTCGCTGAGGATAAGGGGCAGGACGTTAGCTCGGGACAGAGTCAGGTTCCAGGCCAGTGGTAGTGTCAGGATGTGAGCTAGGGATAGGGTGAAGACCTTAGTTATTGAGAGCATCAGGGCCTTAGTTAGGACCAGCGTCAGGGCCTTCATCAGGACCAGTGTCAGGGCTTCACGTACGGACAGCGTCAGAGCCTAACTAAGGTACGGCAACGGGGCCTAAGTGAGGCCTATCTTTAGGGCCTGAGTTAGGGACAGTGTCAGGGCATGACTTAGGAGCAGTATAAGGGCCTCTGTAGGATCAGCATTAGGGTCTTCGTTAAAGACATTCTCAGGGCCTCTGTTAGGGACCGCCTCAGGGCCTCACTTAGGGACAGCGTCAGGGCTTCCTTTGGGACAGTTTCAGGACCTTGGTAAGACATGGGTCAGGATATTAGCTCGGGATAATGTCAGGACTTTAGATATTGACTGCAGCAGGGCCTTAGAGACAGTGTCTCAGCCTGACTTAGGACTAGCATCAGAGCCTTTGTTAGGTCCAGTGTCAGGGACTGAGTTAGGTGTAGTGTCAGGGCCTTAGTTAGGGACAGTGTCAGGGCCTGAGTTAGGACGAGCCTCCAGGCCTCAGTTAGGGCCAGGGTCACGGCCTCGGGACTAATTTTAGGGCCTTAGTTAGCAAGAGCATCAGGGATTTATTTAGCATAAGAAGCTCAACATTAGTTAAAGACAAGGTTAGGTTAAGGTCTAGGCATTGGGTCAGGGCATGACCTAGGGATAGTGTCAAGACCTTAGTTACTTAGGGCATCAGGTCCTAATTTAGGACCAGCGTCAGGGCTTCAGGTAGGGATAGCGTCAGAGCCTGACTTCGGGAGAGCGACAGGGCTTGAGTGAGGCCTAGTGTCAGAGCCTTAGCTAGGGATAGTATCAGGGCATGACTTAGGAGCAGCACAAGGGCCTTGGTAGGATCAGCCTCAGGGGCTTTGTTAAAGACCTTATCAGGGCCTCTGTTAGGGGCAGCCTTAGGGCCTCCCTTAGGGACAGCGTCAGGGCTTACTTAGGGACAGTTTCAGGAGCTTGGTAAGAGATGGGTCCGGAAATTACCTCAGGATAGTGTCAGGACATTAGATATTGACGGCAGCAGGGCCTTACTTAGGGACAGTGTCAAGGCCTTAGTTAGTACTAGCATCTGGGCCTCTGTTAGGTACAGTGTCGGGGCCTGAGTTAGGAATAGTGTTAGGGCCTTAGTTAGGGACAGTATCACGGCCTTGGGACTAAATTCAGGGCCTGAGGTAGTCACAGCCTAAGGGCTTTAGTTAGCATAAGAGGCAGGACATTTGCTAGGGACAGGGTGAGGGTAAAGTTTAGGGATCGTGTCAGGAAATGACCTAGGGATAGTGTCAAGAGCTTAGTTACAGTATCAGGGCCTTATTTAGGACCCGTGTCAGGGCTTCAGGTAGGGACAGCGTCAGTGCCTGACTCTGGGAGAGCAACAGGGCCTGAGTGAGGCCTAGCGTCAGGCCCATAGCTGGGGACACTGTCAGGGCATGATGTAGGAGCAGCATCAGGGCCTTTGTTGCATCAGCATTAGTGTCTTAGTTACAGACATGATCAGGGCCTGAGTTAGTCACAGCGTCAAGGCCTCAGTTAGGCTTAGCTTCAGGGACTGAGTTACGGACAGCCTCAGGTCTTCACTTAGGAACAGCGACAGGGCTCTCTTAGGGACGGTGTCAGGACCTTGGTTAGAAATGGGTCAGGATATTAGCTCAGGATAGTGTCCGGATTTTAGTTATTGCCGGCAGCAGGGCCTATATTAGAGATAGATTCCGGGCCTTAGTTAGGGACAGTGTCAGGGCCTTAATTAGGACTAGTCTGGGTCTTAGTTAGGGAGAGCATTACGGCTTCGCTGAGGATAAGGGGCAGGACGTTAGCTCGGGACAGAGTCAGGTTCCAGGCCAGTGGTAGTGTCAGGATGTGAGCTAGGGATAGGGTGAAGACCTTAGTTATTGAGAGCATCAGGGCCTTAGTTAGGACCAGCGTCAGGGCCTTCATCAGGACCAGTGTCAGGGCTTCACGTACGGACAGCGTCAGAGCCTAACTAAGGTACGGCAACGGGGCCTAAGTGAGGCCTGTCTTTAGGGCCTGAGTTAGGGACAGTGTCAGGGCATGACTTAGGAGCAGTATAAGGGCCTCTGTAGGATCAGCATTAGGGTCTTCGTTAAAGACATTCTCAGGGCCTCTGTTAGGGACCGCCTCAGGGCCTCACTTAGGGACAGCGTCAGGGCTTCCTTTGGGACAGTTTCAGGACCTTGGTAAGACATGGGTCAGGATATTAGCTCGGGATAATGTCAGGACTTTAGATATTGACTGCAGCAGGGCCTTAGAGACAGTGTCTCAGCCTGACTTAGGACTAGCATCAGAGCCTTTGTTAGGTCCAGTGTCAGGGACTGAGTTAGGTGTAGTGTCAGGGCCTTAGTTAGGGACAGTGTCAGGGCCTGAGTTAGGACGAGCCTCCAGGCCTCAGTTAGGGCCAGGGTCACGGCCTCGGGACTAATTTTAGGGCCTTAGTTAGGAAGAGCATCAGGGATTTATTTCGCATAAGAAGCTCAACATTAGTTAAAGACAAGGTTAGGTTAAGGTCTAGGCATTGGGTCAGGGCATGACCTAGGGATAGTGTCAAGACCTTAGTTACTTAGGGCATCAGGGCCTAATTTAGGACCAGCGTCAGGGCTTCAGGTAGGGATAGCGTCAGAGCCTGACTTCGGGAGAGCGACAGGGCTTGAGTGAGGCCTAGTGTCAGAGCCTTAGCTAGGGATAGTATCAGGGCATGACTTAGGAGCAGCACAAGGGCCTTGGTAGGATCAGCCTCAGGGGCTTTGTTAAAGACCTTATCAGGGCCTCTGTTAGGGGCAGCCTTAGGGCCTCCCTTAGGGACAGCGTCAGGGCTTACTTAGGGACAGTTTCAGGAGCTTGGTAAGAGATGGGTCCGGAAATTACCTCAGGATAGTGTCAGGACATTAGATATTGACGGCAGCAGGGCCTTACTTAGGGACAGTGTCAAGGCCTTAGTTAGTACTAGCATCTGGGCCTCTGTTAGGTACAGTGTCGGGGCCTGAGTTAGGAATAGTGTTAGGGCCTTAGTTAGGGACAGTATCACGGCCTTGGGACTAAATTCAGGGCCTGAGGTAGTCACAGCCTAAGGGCTTTAGTTAGCATAAGAGGCAGGACATTTGCTAGGGACAGGGTGAGGGTAAAGTTTAGGGATCGTGTCAGGAAATGACCTAGGGATAGTGTCAAGAGCTTAGTTACAGTATCAGGGCCTTATTTAGGACCCGTGTCAGGGCTTCAGGTAGGGACAGCGTCAGTGCCTGACTCTGGGAGAGCAACAGGGCCTGAGTGAGGCCTAGCGTCAGGCCCATAGCTGGGGACACTGTCAGGGCATGATGTAGGAGCAGCATCAGGGCCTTTGTTGCATCAGCATTAGTGTCTTAGTTACAGACATGATCAGGGCCTGAGTTAGTCACAGCGTCAAGGCCTCAGTTAGGCTTAGCTTCAGGGACTGAGTTACGGACAGCCTCAGGTCTTCACTTAGGAACAGCGACAGGGCTCTCTTAGGGACGGTGTCAGGACCTTGGTTAGAAATGGGTCAGGATATTAGCTCAGGATAGTGTCCGGATTTTAGTTATTGCCGGCAGCAGGGCCTATATTAGAGATAGATTCCGGGCCTTAGTTAGGGACAGTGTCAGGGCCTTAATTAGGACTAGTCTGGGTCTTAGTTAGGGAGAGCATTACGGCTTCGCTGAGGATAAGGGGCAGGACGTTAGCTCGGGACAGAGTCAGGTTCCAGGCCAGTGGTAGTGTCAGGATGTGAGCTAGGGATAGGGTGAAGACCTTAGTTATTGAGAGCATCAGGGCCTTAGTTAGGACCAGCGTCAGGGCCTTCATCAGGACCAGTGTCAGGGCTTCACGTACGGACAGCGTCAGAGCCTAACTAAGGTACGGCAACGGGGCCTAAGTGAGGCCTGTCTTTAGGGCCTGAGTTAGGGACAGTGTCAGGGCATGACTTAGGAGCAGTATAAGGGCCTCTGTAGGATCAGCATTAGGGTCTTCGTTAAAGACATTCTCAGGGCCTCTGTTAGGGACCGCCTCAGGGCCTCACTTAGGGACAGCGTCAGGGCTTCCTTTGGGACAGTTTCAGGACCTTGGTAAGACATGGGTCAGGATATTAGCTCGGGATAATGTCAGGACTTTAGATATTGACTGCAGCAGGGCCTTAGAGACAGTGTCTCAGCCTGACTTAGGACTAGCATCAGAGCCTTTGTTAGGTCCAGTGTCAGGGACTGAGTTAGGTGTAGTGTCAGGGCCTTAGTTAGGGACAGTGTCAGGGCCTGAGTTAGGACGAGCCTCCAGGCCTCAGTTAGGGCCAGGGTCACGGCCTCGGGACTAATTTTAGGGCCTTAGTTAGCAAGAGCATCAGGGATTTATTTAGCATAAGAAGCTCAACATTAGTTAAAGACAAGGTTAGGTTAAGGTCTAGGCATTGGGTCAGGGCATGACCTAGGGATAGTGTCAAGACCTTAGTTACTTAGGGCATCAGGGCCTAATTTAGGACCAGCGTCAGGGCTTCAGGTAGGGATAGCGTCAGAGCCTGACTTCGGGAGAGCGACAGGGCTTGAGTGAGGCCTAGTGTCAGAGCCTTAGCTAGGGATAGTATCAGGGCATGACTTAGGAGCAGCACAAGGGCCTTGGTAGGATCAGCCTCAGGGGCTTTGTTAAAGACCTTATCAGGGCCTCTGTTAGGGGCAGCCTTAGGGCCTCCCTTAGGGACAGCGTCAGGGCTTACTTAGGGACAGTTTCAGGAGCTTGGTAAGAGATGGGTCCGGAAATTACCTCAGGATAGTGTCAGGACATTAGATATTGACGGCAGCAGGGCCTTACTTAGGGACAGTGTCAAGACCTTAGTTAGTACTAGCATCTGGGCCTCTGTTAGGTACAGTGTCGGGGCCTGAGTTAGGAATAGTGTTAGGGCCTTAGTTAGGGACAGTATCACGGCCTTGGGACTAAATTCAGGGCCTGAGGTAGTCACAGCCTAAGGGCTTTAGTTAGCATAAGAGGCAGGACATTTGCTAGGGACAGGGTGAGGGTAAAGTTTAGGGATCGTGTCAGGAAATGACCTAGGGATAGTGTCAAGAGCTTAGTTACAGTATCAGGGCCTTATTTAGGACCCGTGTCAGGGCTTCAGGTAGGGACAGCGTCAGTGCCTGACTCTGGGAGAGCAACAGGGCCTGAGTGAGGCCTAGCGTCAGGCCCATAGCTGGGGACACTGTCAGGGCATGATGTAGGAGCAGCATCAGGGCCTTTGTTGCATCAGCATTAGTGTCTTAGTTACAGACATGATCAGGGCCTGAGTTAGTCACAGCGTCAAGGCCTCAGTTAGGCTTAGCTTCAGGGACTGAGTTACGGACAGCCTCAGGTCTTCCCTTAGGAACAGCGACAGGGCTCTCTTAGGGACGGTGTCAGGACCTTGGTTAGAAATGGGTCAGGATATTAGCTCAGGATAGTGTCCGGATTTTAGTTATTGCCGGCAGCAGGGCCTATATTAGAGATAGATTCCGGGCCTTAGTTAGGGACAGTGTCAGGGCCTTAATTAGGACTAGTCTGGGCCTTAGTTAGGGAGAGCATTACGGCTTCGCTGAGGATAAGGGGCAGGACGTTAGCTCGGGACAGAGTCAGGTTCCAGGCCAGTGGTAGTGTCAGGATGTGAGCTAGGGATAGGGTGAAGACCTTAGTTATTGAGAGCATCAGGGCCTTAGTTAGGACCAGCGTCAGGGCCTTCATCAGGACCAGTGTCAGGGCTTCACGTACGGACAGCGTCAGAGCCTAACTAAGGTACGGCAACGGGGCCTAAGTGAGGCCTGTCTTTAGGGCCTGAGTTAGGGACAGTGTCAGGGCATGACTTAGGAGCAGTATAAGGGCCTCTGTAGGATCAGCATTAGGGTCTTCGTTAAAGACATTCTCAGGGCCTCTGTTAGGGACCGCCTCAGGGCCTCACTTAGGGACAGCGTCAGGGCTTCCTTTGGGACAGTTTCAGGACCTTGGTAAGACATGGGTCAGGATATTAGCTCGGGATAATGTCAGGACTTTAGATATTGACTGCAGCAGGGCCTTAGAGACAGTGTCTCAGCCTGACTTAGGACTAGCATCAGAGCCTTTGTTAGGTCCAGTGTCAGGGACTGAGTTAGGTGTAGTGTCAGGGCCTTAGTTAGGGACAGTGTCAGGGCCTGAGTTAGGACGAGCCTCCAGGCCTCAGTTAGGGCCAGGGTCACGGCCTCGGGACTAATTTTAGGGCCTTAGTTAGGAAGAGCATCAGGGATTTATTTAGCATAAGAAGCTCAACATTAGTTAAAGACAAGGTTAGGTTAAGGTCTAGGCATTGGGTCAGGGCATGACCTAGGGATAGTGTCAAGACCTTAGTTACTTAGGGCATCAGGGCCTAATTTAGGACCAGCGTCAGGGCTTCAGGTAGGGATAGCGTCAGAGCCTGACTTCGGGAGAGCGACAGGGCTTGAGTGAGGCCTAGTGTCAGAGCCTTAGCTAGGGATAGTATCAGGGCATGACTTAGGAGCAGCATAAGGGCCTTGGTAGGATCAGCCTCAGGGGCTTTGTTAAAGACATTATCAGGGCCTCTGTTAGGGACAGCCTTAGGGCCTCCCTTAGGGACAGCGTCAGGGCTTA
Organism: Balaenoptera borealis; assembly: GCF_965194805.1. Lineage (NCBI taxonomy): Eukaryota > Metazoa > Chordata > Mammalia > Artiodactyla > Balaenopteridae > Balaenoptera > Balaenoptera borealis. Next base: position 413,222 of record NW_028123716.1, on the reverse strand, counting down.
CTTAGGGACAGTTTCAGGACCTTGGTAAGAGATGGGTCCGGAAGTTAACTCAGGATAGTGTCAGGACATTAGATATTGACGGCAGCAGGGCCTTAGTTAGGGACAGTGTCAAGGCCTTAGTTAGTACTAGCATCTGGGCCTCTGTTAGGTACAGTGTCAGGGCCTGAGTTAGGAATAGTGTTAGGGCCTTAGTTAGGGACAGTATCACGGCCTTGGGACTAAATTCAGGGCCTGAGGTAGTCACAGCCTAAGGGCTTTAGTTAGCGTAAGAGGCAGGACATTTGCTAGGGACAGGGTTAGGGTAAAGTTTAGGGATCGTGTCAGGAAATGACCTAGGGATAGTGTCAAGAGCTTAGTTACAGTATCAGGGCCTTATTTAGGACCAGTGTCAGGGCTTCAGGTAGGGACAGCATCAGTGACTGACTCTGGGAGAGCAACAGGGCCTGAGTGAGGCCTAGCGTCAGGCCCATAGCTGGGGACACTGTCAGGGCATGATGTAGGAGCAGCATCAGGGCCTTTGTTGCATCAGCATTAGTGTCTTAGTTACAGACATGATCAGGGCCTGAGTTAGTCACAGCGTCAAGGCCTCAGTTAGGCATAGCTTCAGGGACTGAGTTACGGACAGCCTCAGGTCTTCCCTTAGGAACAGCGACAGGGCTTTCTTAGGGACGGTGGCACGACCTTGGTTAGAAATGGGTCAGGATATTAGCTCAGGATAGTGTCCGGATTTTAGTTATTGCCGGCAGCAGGGCCTATATTAGAGATAGATTCCGGGCCTTAGTTAGGGACAGTGTCAGTTAGTTAGGGAGAGCATTAGGACTTCGGTGAGGAAAAGGGGCAGGACATTAGCTCGTGAGAGAGTCAGGTTCCAGGCCAGTGGTAGTGTCAGGATGTGAGCTAGGGATAGGGTGAAGACCTTAGTTATTGAGAGCATCAGGGCCTTAGGACCAGCGTCAGGGCCTTCATCAGGACCAGTGTCAGGGCTTCACGTACGGACAGCATCAGAGCCTAACTAAGGTACGGCAACAGGGCCTAAGTGAGGCCTATCTTCAGGGCCTGAGTTAGGGACAGTGTCAGGGCATGACTTAGGAGCAGTTTAAGGGCCTCTGTAGGATCAGCCTTAGGGTCTTCGTTAAAGACATTCTCAGGGCCTCTGTTAGGGACCGCCTCAGGGCCTCACTTAGGGACAGCGTCAGGGCTTCCTTTGGGACAGTTTCAGGACCTTGGTAAGACATGGGTCAGGATATTAGTTCAGGATAATGTCAGGACTTTAGATATTGACTGCAGCAGGGCCTTAGAGACAGTGTCTCAGCCTGACTTAGGACTAGCATCAGAGCCTTTGTTAGGTCCAGTGTCAGGGACTGAGTTAGGTGTAGTGTCAGGGCCTCAGTTAGGGACAGTGTCAGGGCCTGAGTTAGGACGAGCCTCCAGGCCTCAGTTAGGGCCAGGGTCACAGCCTCGGGACTAATTTTAGGGCCTTAGTTAGGAACAGCATCAGGGATTTATTTAGCATAAGAAGCTCAACATTAGTTAAAGACAAGGTTAGGTTAAGGTCTAGGCATTGGGTCAGGGCATGACCTAGGGATAGTGTCAAGACCTTAGTTACTTAGGGCATCAGGGCCTAATTTAGGACCAGTGTCAGGGCTTCAGGTAGGGATAGCGTCAGAGCCTGACTTCGGGAGAGCGACAGGGCTTGAGTGAGGCCTAGTGACAGAGCCTGACTTCGGGAGAGCGACAGGGCTTGAGTGAGGCCTAGTGTCAGAGCCTTAGCTAGGGATAGTATCAGGGCATGACTTAGGAGCAGCACAAGGGCCTTGGTAGGATCAGCCTCAGGGGCTTTGTTAAAGACCTTATCAGGGCCTCTGTTAGGGGCAGCCTTAGGGCCTCCCTTAGGGACAGCGTCAGGGCTTACTTAGGGACAGTTTCAGGAGCTTGGTAAGAGATGGGTCCGGAAATTACCTCAGGATAGTGTCAGGACATTAGATATTGACGGCAGCAGGGCCTTACTTAGGGACAGTGTCAAGGCCTTAGTTAGTACTAGCATCTGGGCCTCTGTTAGGTACAGTGTCGGGGCCTGAGTTAGGAATAGTGTTAGGGCCTTAGTTAGGGACAGTATCACGGCCTTGGGACTAAATTCAGGGCCTGAGGTAGTCACAGCCTAAGGGCTTTAGTTAGCATAAGAGGCAGGACATTTGCTAGGGACAGGGTGAGGGTAAAGTTTAGGGATCGTGTCAGGAAATGACCTAGGGATAGTGTCAAGAGCTTAGTTACAGTATCAGGGCCTTATTTAGGACCCGTGTCAGGGCTTCAGGTAGGGACAGCGTCAGTGCCTGACTCTGGGAGAGCAACAGGGCCTGAGTGAGGCCTAGCGTCAGGCCCATAGCTGGGGACACTGTCAGGGCATGATGTAGGAGCAGCATCAGGGCCTTTGTTGCATCAGCATTAGTGTCTTAGTTACAGACATGATCAGGGCCTGAGTTAGTCACAGCGTCAAGGCCTCAGTTAGGCATAGCTTCAGGGACTGAGTTACGGACAGCCTCAGGTCTTCCCTTAGGAACAGCGACAGGGCTCTCTTAGGGACGGTGTCAGGACCTTGGTTAGAAATGGGTCAGGATATTAGCTCAGGATAGTGTCCGGATTTTAGTTATTGCCGGCAGCAGGGCCTATATTAGAGATAGATTCCGGGCCTTAGTTAGGGACAGTGTCAGTTAGTTAGGGAGAGCATTAGGGCTTCGATGAGGAAAAGGGGCAGGACATTAGCTCGGGAGAGAGTCAGGTTCCAGGCCAGTGGTAGTGTCAGGATGTGAGCTAGGGATAGGGTGAAGACCTTAGTTATTGAGAGCATCAGGGCCTTAGGACCAGCGTCAGGGCCTTCATCAGGACCAGTGTCAGGGCTTCACGTACGGACAGCATCAGAGCCTAACTAAGGTACGGCAACAGGGCCTAAGTGAGGCCTATCTTCAGGGCCTGAGTTAGGGACAGTGTCAGGGCATGACTTAGGAGCAGTATAAGGGCCTCTGTAGGATCAGCCTTAGGGTCTTCGTTAAAGACATTCTCAGGGCCTCTGTTAGGGACCGCCTCAGGGCCTCACTTAGGGACAGCGTCAGGGCTTCCTTTGGGACAGTTTCAGGACCTTGGTAAGACATGGGTCAGGATATTAGTTCAGGATAATGTCAGGACTTTAGATATTGACTGCAGCAGGGCCTTAGAGACAGTGTCTCAGCCTGACTTAGGACTAGCATCAGAGCCTTTGTTAGGTCCAGTGTCAGGGACTGAGTTAGGTGTAGTGTCAGGGCCTCAGTTAGGGACAGTGTCAGGGCCTGAGTTAGGACGAGCCTCCAGGCCTCAGTTAGGGCCAGGGTCACAGCCTCGGGACTAATTTTAGGGCCTTAGTTAGGAACAGCATCAGGGATTTATTTAGCATAAGAAGCTCAACATTAGTTAAAGACAAGGTTAGGTTAAGGTCTAGGCATTGTGTCAGGGCATGACCTAGGGATAGTGTCAAGACCTTAGTTACTTAGGGCATCAGGGCCTAATTTAGGACCAGTGTCAGGGCTTCAGGTAGGGATAGCGTCAGAGCCTGACTTCGGGAGAGCGACAGGGCTTGAGTGAGGCCTAGTGACAGAGCCTGACTTCGGGAGAGCGACAGGGCTTGAGTGAGGCCTAGTGTCAGAGCCTTAGCTAGGGATAGTATCAGGGCATGACTTAGGAGCAGCACAAGGGCCTTGGTAGGATCAGCCTCAGGGGCTTTGTTAAAGACCTTATCAGGGCCTCTGTTAGGGGCAGCCTTAGGGCCTCCCTTAGGGACAGCGTCAGGGCTTACTTAGGGACAGTTTCAGGAGCTTGGTAAGAGATGGGTCCGGAAATTACCTCAGGATAGTGTCAGGACATTAGATATTGACGGCAGCAGGGCCTTACTTAGGGACAGTGTCAAGGCCTTAGTTAGTACTAGCATCTGGGCCTCTGTTAGGTACAGTGTCGGGGCCTGAGTTAGGAATAGTGTTAGGGCCTTAGTTAGGGACAGTATCACGGCCTTGGGACTAAATTCAGGGCCTGAGGTAGTCACAGCCTAAGGGCTTTAGTTAGCGTAAGAGGCAGGACATTTGCTAGGGACAGGGTGAGGGTAAAGTTTAGGGATCGTGTCAGGAAATGACCTAGGGATAGTGTCAAGAGCTTAGTTACAGTATCAGGGCCTTATTTAGGACCCGTGTCAGGGCTTCAGGTAGGGACAGCGTCAGTGCCTGACTCTGGGAGAGCAACAGGGCCTGAGTGAGGCCTAGCGTCAGGCCCATAGCTGGGGACACTGTCAGGGCATGATGTAGGAGCAGCATCAGGGCCTTTGTTGCATCAGCATTAGTGTCTTAGTTACAGACATGATCAGGGCCTGAGTTAGTCACAGCGTCAAGGCCTCAGTTAGGCATAGCTTCAGGGACTGAGTTACGGACAGCCTCAGGTCTTCCCTTAGGAACAGCGACAGGGCTCTCTTAGGGACGGTGTCAGGACCTTGGTTAGAAATGGGTCAGGATATTAGCTCAGGATAGTGTCCGGATTTTAGTTATTGCCGGCAGCAGGGCCTATATTAGAGATAGATTCCGGGCCTTAGTTAGGGACAGTGTCAGGGCCTTAATTAGGACTAGTCTGTGCCTTAGTTAGGGAGAGCATTACGGCTTCGCTGAGGATAAGGGGCAGGACGTTAGCTCGGGACAGAGTCAGGTTCCAGGCCAGTGGTAGTGTCAGGATGTGAGCTAGGGATAGGGTGAAGACCTTAGTTATTGAGAGCATCAGGGCCTTAGTTAGGACCAGCGTCAGGGCCTTCATCAGGACCAGTGTCAGGGCTTCACGTACGGACAGCGTCAGAGCCTAACTAAGGTACGGCAACGGGGCCTAAGTGAGGCCTATCTTTAGGGCCTGAGTTAGGGACAGTGTCAGGGCATGACTTAGGAGCAGTATAAGGGCCTCTGTAGGATCAGCCTTAGGGTCTTCGTTAAAGACATTCTCAGGGCCTCTGTTAGGGACCGCCTCAGGGCCTCACTTAGGGACAGCGTCAGGGCTTCCTTTGGGACAGTTTCAGGACCTTGGTAAGACATGGGTCAGGATATTAGCTCGGGATAATGTCAGGACTTTAGATATTGACTGCAGCAGGGCCTTAGAGACAGTGTCTCAGCCTGACTTAGGACTAGCATCAGAGCCTTTGTTAGGTCCAGTGTCAGGGACTGAGTTAGGTGTAGTGTCAGGGCCTTAGTTAGGGACAGTGTCAGGGCCTGAGTTAGGACGAGCCTCCAGGCCTCAGTTAGGGCCAGGGTCACGGCCTCGGGACTAATTTTAGGGCCTTAGTTAGGAAGAGCATCAGGGATTTATTTAGCATAAGAAGCTCAACATTAGTTAAAGACAAGGTTAGGTTAAGGTCTAGGCATTGGGTCAGGGCATGACCTAGGGATAGTGTCAAGACCTTAGTTACTAAGGGCATCAGGGCCTAATTTAGGACCAGCGTCAGGGCTTCAGGTAGGGATAGCGTCAGAGCCTGACTTCGGGAGAGCGACAGGGCTTGAGTGAGGCCTAGTGTCAGAGCCTTAGCTAGGGATAGTATCAGGGCATGACTTAGGAGCAGCACAAGGGCCTTGGTAGGATCAGCCTCAGGGGCTTTGTTAAAGACCTTATCAGGGCCTCTGTTAGGGGCAGCCTTAGGGCCTCCCTTAGGGACAGCGTCAGGGCTTACTTAGGGACAGTTTCAGGAGCTTGGTAAGAGATGGGTCCGGAAATTACCTCAGGATAGTGTCAGGACATTAGATATTGACGGCAGCAGGGCCTTACTTAGGGACAGTGTCAAGGCCTTAGTTAGTACTAGCATCTGGGCCTCTGTTAGGTACAGTGTCGGGGCCTGAGTTAGGAATAGTGTTAGGGCCTTAGTTAGGGACAGTATCACGGCCTTGGGACTAAATTCAGGGCCTGAGGTAGTCACAGCCTAAGGGCTTTAGTTAGCATAAGAGGCAGGACATTTGCTAGGGACAGGGTGAGGGTAAAGTTTAGGGATCGTGTCAGGAAATGACCTAGGGATAGTGTCAAGAGCTTAGTTACAGTATCAGGGCCTTATTTAGGACCCGTGTCAGGGCTTCAGGTAGGGACAGCGTCAGTGCCTGACTCTGGGAGAGCAACAGGGCCTGAGTGAGGCCTAGCGTCAGGCCCATAGCTGGGGACACTGTCAGGGCATGATGTAGGAGCAGCATCAGGGCCTTTGTTGCATCAGCATTAGTGTCTTAGTTACAGACATGATCAGGGCCTGAGTTAGTCACAGCGTCAAGGCCTCAGTTAGGCATAGCTTCAGGGACTGAGTTACGGACAGCCTCAGGTCTTCCCTTAGGAACAGCGACAGGGCTCTCTTAGGGACGGTGTCAGGACCTTGGTTAGAAATGGGTCAGGATATTAGCTCAGGATAGTGTCCGGATTTTAGTTATTGCCGGCAGCAGGGCCTATATTAGAGATAGATTCCGGGCCTTAGTTAGGGACAGTGTCAGGGCCTTAATTAGGACTAGTCTGGGCCTTAGTTAGGGAGAGCATTACGGCTTCGCTGAGGATAAGGGGCAGGACGTTAGCTCGGGACAGAGTCAGGTTCCAGGCCAGTGGTAGTGTCAGGATGTGAGCTAGGGATAGGGTGAAGACCTTAGTTATTGAGAGCATCAGGGCCTTAGTTAGGACCAGCGTCAGGGCCTTCATCAGGACCAGTGTCAGGGCTTCACGTACGGACAGCGTCAGAGCCTAACTAAGGTACGGCAACGGGGCCTAAGTGAGGCCTATCTTTAGGGCCTGAGTTAGGGACAGTGTCAGGGCATGACTTAGGAGCAGTATAAGGGCCTCTGTAGGATCAGCATTAGGGTCTTCGTTAAAGACATTCTCAGGGCCTCTGTTAGGGACCGCCTCAGGGCCTCACTTAGGGACAGCGTCAGGGCTTCCTTTGGGACAGTTTCAGGACCTTGGTAAGACATGGGTCAGGATATTAGCTCGGGATAATGTCAGGACTTTAGATATTGACTGCAGCAGGGCCTTAGAGACAGTGTCTCAGCCTGACTTAGGACTAGCATCAGAGCCTTTGTTAGGTCCAGTGTCAGGGACTGAGTTAGGTGTAGTGTCAGGGCCTTAGTTAGGGACAGTGTCAGGGCCTGAGTTAGGACGAGCCTCCAGGCCTCAGTTAGGGCCAGGGTCACGGCCTCGGGACTAATTTTAGGGCCTTAGTTAGGAACAGCATCAGGGATTTATTTAGCATAAGAAGCTCAACATTAGTTAAAGACAAGGTTAGGTTAAGGTCTAGGCATTGGGTCAGGGCATGACCTAGGGATAGTGTCAAGACCTTAGTTACTTAGGGCATCAGGGCCTAATTTAGGACCAGCGTCAGGGCTTCAGGTAGGGATAGCGTCAGAGCCTGACTTCGGGAGAGCGACAGGGCTTGAGTGAGGCCTAGTGTCAGAGCCTTAGCTAGGGATAGTATCAGGGCATGACTTAGGAGCAGCATAAGGGCCTTGGTAGGATCAGCCTCAGGGGCTTTGTTAAAGACATTATCAGGGCCTCTGTTAGGGACAGCCTTAGGGCCTCCCTTAGGGACAGCGTCAGGGCTTACTTAGGGACAGTTTCAGGACCTTGGTAAGAGATGGGTCCGGAAGTTAACTCAGGATAGTGTCAGGACATTAGATATTGACGGCAGCAGGGCCTTAGTTAGGGACAGTGTCAAGGCCTTAGTTAGTACTAGCATCTGGGCCTCTGTTAGGTACAGTGTCAGGGCCTGAGTTAGGAATAGTGTTAGGGCCTTAGTTAGGGACAGTATCACGGCCTTGGGACTAAATTCAGGGCCTGAGGTAGTCACAGCCTAAGGGCTTTAGTTAGCGTAAGAGGCAGGACATTTGCTAGGGACAGGGTTAGGGTAAAGTTTAGGGATCGTGTCAGGAAATGACCTAGGGATAGTGTCAAGAGCTTAGTTACAGTATCAGGGCCTTATTTAGGACCCGTGTCAGGGCTTCAGGTAGGGACAGCGTCAGTGCCTGACTCTGGGAGAGCAACAGGGCCTGAGTGAGGCCTAGCGTCAGGCCCATAGCTGGGGACACTGTCAGGGCATGATGTAGGAGCAGCATCAGGGCCTTTGTTGCATCAGCATTAGTGTCTTAGTTACAGACATGATCAGGGCCTGAGTTAGTCACAGCGTCAAGGCCTCAGTTAGGCATAGCTTCAGGGACTGAGTTACGGACAGCCTCAGGTCTTCCCTTAGGAACAGCGACAGGGCTTTCTTAGGGACGGTGTCAGGACCTTGGTTAGAAATGGGTCAGGATATTAGCTCAGGATAGTGTCCGGATTTTAGTTATTGCCGGCAGCAGGGCCTATATTAGAGATAGATTCCGGGCCTTAGTTAGGGACAGTGTCAGTTAGTTAGGGAGAGCATTAGGGCTTCGGTGAGGAAAAGGGGCAGGACATTAGCTCGGGAGAGAGTCAGGTTCCAGGCCAGTGGTAGTGTCAGGATGTGAGCTAGGGATAGGGTGAAGACCTTAGTTATTGAGAGCATCAGGGCCTTAGGACCAGCGTCAGGGCCTTCATCAGGACCAGTGTCAGGGCTTCACGTACGGACAGCATCAGAGCCTAACTAAGGTACGGCAACAGGGCCTAAGTGAGGCCTATCTTCAGGGCCTGAGTTAGGGACAGTGTCAGGGCATGACTTAGGAGCAGTATAAGGGCCTCTGTAGGATCAGCCTTAGGGTCTTCGTTAAAGACAGTCTCAGGGCCTCTGTTAGGGACCGCCTCAGGGCCTCACTTAGGGACAGCGTCAGGGCTTCCTTTGGGACAGTTTCAGGACCTTGGTAAGACATGGGTCAGGATATTAGTTCAGGATAATGTCAGGACTTTAGATATTGACTGCAGCAGGGCCTTAGAGACAGTGTCTCAGCCTGACTTAGGACTAGCATCAGAGCCTTTGTTAGGTCCAGTGTCAGGGACTGAGTTAGGTGTAGTGTCAGGGCCTCAGTTAGGGACAGTGTCAGGGCCTGAGTTAGGACGAGCCTCCAGGCCTCAGTTAGGGCCAGGGTCACAGCCTCGGGACTAATTTTAGGGCCTTAGTTAGGAAGAGCATCAGGGATTTATTTAGCATAAGAAGCTCAACATTAGTTAAAGACAAGGTTAGGTTAAGGTCTAGGCATTGTGTCAGGGCATGACCTAGGGATAGTGTCAAGACCTTAGTTACTTAGGGCATCAGGGCCTAATTTAGGACCAGTGTCAGGGCTTCAGGTAGGGATAGCGTCAGAGCCTGACTTCGGGAGAGCGACAGGGCTTGAGTGAGGCCTAGTGACAGAGCCTGAGTTAGGGAGAGCGACAGGGCTTGAGTGAGGCCTAGTGTCAGAGCCTTAGCTAGGGATAGTATCAGGGCATGACTTAGGAGCAGCACAAGGGCCTTGGTAGGATCAGCCTCAGGGGCTTTGTTAAAGACCTTATCAGGGCCTCTGTTAGGGGCAGCCTTAGGGCCTCCCTTAGGGACAGCGTCAGGGCTTACTTAGGGACAGTTTCAGGAGCTTGGTAAGAGATGGGTCTGGAAATTACCTCAGGATAGTGTCAGGACATTAGATATTGACGGCAGCAGGGCCTTACTTAGGGACAGTGTCAAGGCCTTAGTTAGTACTAGCATCTGGGCCTCTGTTAGGTACAGTGTCGGGGCCTGAGTTAGGAATAGTGTTAGGGCCTTAGTTAGGGACAGTATCACGGCCTTGGGACTAAATTCAGGGCCTGAGGTAGTCACAGCCTAAGGGCTTTAGTTAGCATAAGAGGCAGGACATTTGCTAGGGACAGGGTGAGGGTAAAGTTTAGGGATCGTGTCAGGAAATGACCTAGGGATAGTGTCAAGAGCTTAGTTACAGTATCAGGGCCTTATTTAGGACCCGTGTCAGGGCTTCAGGTAGGGACAGCGTCAGTGCCTGACTCTGGGAGAGCAACAGGGCCTGAGTGAGGCCTAGCGTCAGGCCCATAGCTGGGGACACTGTCAAGGCATGATGTAGGAGCAGCATCAGGGCCTTTGTTGCATCAGCATTAGTGTCTTAGTTACAGACATGATCAGGGCCTGAGTTAGTCACAGCGTCAAGGCCTCAGTTAGGCATAGCTTCAGGGACTGAGTTACGGACAGCCTCAGGTCTTCCCTTAGGAACAGCGACAGGGCTCTCTTAGGGACGGTGTCAGGACCTTGGTTAGAAATGGGTCAGGATATTATCTCAGGATAGTGTCCGGATTTTAGTTATTGCCGGCAGCAGGGCCTATATTAGAGATAGATTCCGGGCCTTAGTTAGGGACAGTGTCAGGGCCTTAATTAGGACTAGTCTGGGCCTTAGTTAGGGAGAGCATTACGGCTTCGCTGAGGATAAGGGGCAGGACGTTAGCTCGGGACAGAGTCAGGTTCCAGGCCAGTGGTAGTGTCAGGATGTGAGCTAGGGATAGGGTGAAGACCTTAGTTATTGAGAGCATCAGGGCCTTAGTTAGGACCAGCGTCAGGGCCTTCATCAGGACCAGTGTCAGGGCTTCACGTACGGACAGCGTCAGAGCCTAACTAAGGTACGGCAACGGGGCCTAAGTGAGGCCTATCTTTAGGGCCTGAGTTAGGGACAGTGTCAGGGCATGACTTAGGAGCAGTATAAGGGCCTCTGTAGGATCAGCCTTAGGGTCTTCGTTAAAGACATTCTCAGGGCCTCTGTTAGGGACCGCCTCAGGGCCTCACTTAGGGACAGCGTCAGGGCTTCCTTTGGGACAGTTTCAGGACCTTGGTAAGACATGGGTCAGGATATTAGCTCGGGATAATGTCAGGACTTTAGATATTGACTGCAGCAGGGCCTTAGAGACAGTGTCTCAGCCTGACTTAGGACTAGCATCAGAGCCTTTGTTAGGTCCAGTGTCAGGGACTGAGTTAGGTGTAGTGTCAGGGCCTTAGTTAGGGACAGTGTCAGGGCCTGAGTTAGGACGAGCCTCCAGGCCTCAGTTAGGGCCAGGGTCACGGCCTCGGGACTAATTTTAGGGCCTTAGTTAGGAAGAGCATCAGGGATTTATTTAGCATAAGAAGCTCAACATTAGTTAAAGACAAGGTTAGGTTAAGGTCTAGGCATTGGGTCAGGGCATGACCTAGGGATAGTGTCAAGACCTTAGTTACTTAGGGCATCAGGGCCTAATTTAGGACCAGCGTCAGGGCTTCAGGTAGGGATAGCGTCAGAGCCTGACTTCGGGAGAGCGACAGGGCTTGAGTGAGGCCTAGTGTCAGAGCCTTAGCTAGGGATAGTATCAGGGCATGACTTAGGAGCAGCATAAGGGCCTTGGTAGGATCAGCCTCAGGGGCTTTGTTAAAGACATTATCAGGGCCTCTGTTAGGGACAGCCTTAGGGCCTCCCTTAGGGACAGCGTCAGGGCTTACTTAGGGACAGTTTCAGGACCTTGGTAAGAGATGGGTCCGGAAGTTAACTCAGGATAGTGTCAGGACATTAGATATTGACGGCAGCAGGGCCTTAGTTAGGGACAGTGTCAAGGCCTTAGTTAGTACTAGCATCTGGGCCTCTGTTAGGTACAGTGTCAGGGCCTGAGTTAGGAATAGTGTTAGGGCCTTAGTTAGGGACAGTATCACGGCCTTGGGACTAAATTCAGGGCCTGAGGTAGTCACAGCCTAAGGGCTTTAGTTAGCGTAAGAGGCAGGACATTTGCTAGGGACAGGGTTAGGGTAAAGTTTAGGGATCGTGTCAGGAAATGACCTAGGGATAGTGTCAAGAGCTTAGTTACAGTATCAGGGCCTTATTTAGGACCAGTGTCAGGGCTTCAGGTAGGGACAGCGTCAGTGCCTGACTCTGGGAGAGCAACAGGGCCTGAGTGAGGCCTAGCGTCAGGCCCATAGCTGGGGACACTGTCAGGGCATGATGTAGGAGCAGCATCAGGGCCTTTGTTGCATCAGCATTAGTGTCTTAGTTACAGACATGATCAGGGCCTGAGTTAGTCACAGCGTCAAGGCCTCAGTTAGGCATAGCTTCAGGGACTGAGTTACGGACAGCCTCAGGTCTTCCCTTAGGAACAGCGACAGGGCTTTCTTAGGGACGGTGTCAGGACCTTGGTTAGAAATGGGTCAGGATATTAGCTCAGGATAGTGTCCGGATTTTAGTTATTGCCGGCAGCAGGGCCTATATTAGAGATAGATTCCGGGCCTTAGTTAGGGACAGTGTCAGTTAGTTAGGGAGAGCATTAGGGCTTCGGTGAGGAAAAGGGGCAGGACATTAGCTCGGGAGAGAGTCAGGTTCCAGGCCAGTGGTAGTGTCAGGATGTGAGCTAGGGATAGGGTGAAGACCTTAGTTATTGAGAGCATCAGGGCCTTAGTTAGGACCAGCGTCAGGGCCTTCATCAGGACCAGTGTCAGGGCTTCACGTACGGACAGCATCAGAGCCTAACTAAGGTACGGCAACAGGGCCTAAGTGAGGCCTATCTTCAGGGCCTGAGTTAGGGACAGTGTCAGGGCATGACTTAGGAGCAGTATAAGGGCCTCTGTAGGATCAGCCTTAGGGTCTTCGTTAAAGACATTCTCAGGGCCTCTGTTAGGGACCGCCTCAGGGCCTCACTTAGGGACAGCGTCAGGGCTTCCTTTGGGACAGTTTCAGGACCTTGGTAAGACATGGGTCAGGATATTAGTTCAGGATAATGTCAGGACTTTAGATATTGACTGCAGCAGGGCCTTAGAGACAGTGTCTCAGCCTGACTTAGGACTAGCATCAGAGCCTTTGTTAGGTCCAGTGTCAGGGACTGAGTTAGGTGTAGTGTCAGGGCCTCAGTTAGGGACAGTGTCAGGGCCTGAGTTAGGACGAGCCTCCAGGCCTCAGTTAGGGCCAGGGTCACAGCCTCGGGACTAATTTTAGGGCCTTAGTTAGGAACAGCATCAGGGATTTATTTAGCATAAGAAGCTCAACATTAGTTAAAGACAAGGTTAGGTTAAGGTCTAGGCATTGTGTCAGGGCATGACCTAGGGATAGTGTCAAGACCTTAGTTACTTAGGGCATCAGGGCCTAATTTAGGACCAGTGTCAGGGCTTCAGGTAGGGATAGCGTCAGAGCCTGACTTCGGGAGAGCGACAGGGCTTGAGTGAGGCCTAGTGACAGAGCCTGACTTCGGGAGAGCGACAGGGCTTGAGTGAGGCCTAGTGTCAGAGCCTTAGCTAGGGATAGTATCAGGGCATGACTTAGGAGCAGCACAAGGGCCTTGGTAGGATCAGCCTCAGGGGCTTTGTTAAAGACCTTATCAGGGCCTCTGTTAGGGGCAGCCTTAGGGCCTCCCTTAGGGACAGCGTCAGGGCTTACTTAGGGACAGTTTCAGGAGCTTGGTAAGAGATGGGTCCGGAAATTACCTCAGGATAGTGTCAGGACATTAGATATTGACGGCAGCAGGGCCTTACTTAGGGACAGTGTCAAGGCCTTAGTTAGTACTAGCATCTGGGCCTCTGTTAGGTACAGTGTCGGGGCCTGAGTTAGGAATAGTGTTAGGGCCTTAGTTAGGGACAGTATCACGGCCTTGGGACTAAATTCAGGGCCTGAGGTAGTCACAGCCTAAGGGCTTTAGTTAGCATAAGAGGCAGGACATTTGCTAGGGACAGGGTGAGGGTAAAGTTTAGGGATCGTGTCAGGAAATGACCTAGGGATAGTGTCAAGAGCTTAGTTACAGTATCAGGGCCTTATTTAGGACCCGTGTCAGGGCTTCAGGTAGGGACAGCGTCAGTGCCTGACTCTGGGAGAGCAACAGGGCCTGAGTGAGGCCTAGCGTCAGGCCCATAGCTGGGGACACTGTCAGGGCATGATGTAGGAGCAGCATCAGGGCCTTTGTTGCGTCAGCATTAGTGTCTTAGTTACAGACATGATCAGGGCCTGAGTTAGTCACAGCGTCAAGGCCTCAGTTAGGCATAGCTTCAGGGACTGAGTTACGGACAGCCTCAGGTCTTCCCTTAGGAACAGCGACAGGGCTCTCTTAGGGACGGTGTCAGGACCTTGGTTAGAAATGGGTCAGGATATTAGCTCAGGATAGTGTCCGGATTTTAGTTATTGCCGGCAGCAGGGCCTATATTAGAGATAGATTCCGGGCCTTAGTTAGGGACAGTGTCAGGGCCTTAATTAGGACTAGTCTGGGCCTTAGTTAGGGAGAGCATTACGGCTTCGCTGAGGATAAGGGGCAGGACGTTAGCTCGGGACAGAGTCAGGTTCCAGGCCAGTGGTAGTGTCAGGATGTGAGCTAGGGATAGGGTGAAGACCTTAGTTATTGAGAGCATCAGGGCCTTAGTTAGGACCAGCGTCAGGGCCTTCATCAGGACCAGTGTCAGGGCTTCACGTACGGACAGCGTCAGAGCCTAACTAAGGTACGGCAACGGGGCCTAAGTGAGGCCTATCTTTAGGGCCTGAGTTAGGGACAGTGTCAGGGCATGACTTAGGAGCAGTATAAGGGCCTCTGTAGGATCAGCATTAGGGTCTTCGTTAAAGACATTCTCAGGGCCTCTGTTAGGGACCGCCTCAGGGCCTCACTTAGGGACAGCGTCAGGGCTTCCTTTGGGACAGTTTCAGGACCTTGGTAAGACATGGGTCAGGATATTAGCTCGGGATAATGTCAGGACTTTAGATATTGACTGCAGCAGGGCCTTAGAGACAGTGTCTCAGCCTGACTTAGGACTAGCATCAGAGCCTTTGTTAGGTCCAGTGTCAGGGACTGAGTTAGGTGTAGTGTCAGGGCCTTAGTTAGGGACAGTGTCAGGGCCTGAGTTAGGACGAGCCTCCAGGCCTCAGTTAGGGCCAGGGTCACGGCCTCGGGACTAATTTTAGGGCCTTAGTTAGGAACAGCATCAGGGATTTATTTAGCATAAGAAGCTCAACATTAGTTAAAGACAAGGTTAGGTTAAGGTCTAGGCATTGGGTCAGGGCATGACCTAGGGATAGTGTCAAGACCTTAGTTACTTAGGGCATCAGGGCCTAATTTAGGACCAGCGTCAGGGCTTCAGGTAGGGATAGCATCAGAGCCTGACTTCGGGAGTGCGACAGGGCTTGAGTGAGGCCTAGTGTCAGAGCCTTAGCTAGGGATAGTATCAGGGCATGACTTAAGAGCAGCATAAGGGCCTTGGTAGGATCAGCCTCAGGGGCTTTGTTAAAGACATTATCAGGGCCTCTGTTAGGGACAGCCTTAGGGCCTCCCTTAGGGACAGCGTCAGGGCTTACTTAGGGACAGTTTCAGGACCTTGGTAAGAGATGGGTCCGGAAGTTAACTCAGGATAGTGTCAGGACATTAGATATTGACGGCAGCAGGGCCTTAGTTAGGGACAGTGTCAAGGCCTTAGTTAGTACTAGCATCTGGGCCTCTGTTAGGTACAGTGTCAGGGCCTGAGTTAGGAATAGTGTTAGGGCCTTAGTTAGGGACAGTATCACGGCCTTGGGACTAAATTCAGGGCCTGAGGTAGTCACAGCCTAAGGGCTTTAGTTAGCGTAAGAGGCAGGACATTTGCTAGGGACAGGGTGAGGGTAAAGTTTAGGGATCGTGTCAGGAAATGACCTAGGGATAGTGTCAAGAGCTTAGTTACAGTATCAGGGCCTTATTTAGGACCCGTGTCAGGGCTTCAGGTAGGGACAGCGTCAGTGCCTGACTCTGGGAGAGCAACAGGGCCTGAGTGAGGCCTAGCGTCAGGCCCATAGCTGGGGACACTGTCAGGGCATGATGTAGGAGCAGCATCAGGGCCTTTGTTGCATCAGCATTAGTGTCTTAGTTACAGACATGATCAGGGCCTGAGTTAGTCACAGCGTCAAGGCCTCAGTTAGGCATAGCTTCAGGGACTGAGTTACGGACAGCCTCAGGTCTTCCCTTAGGAACAGCGACAGGGCTTTCTTAGGGACGGTGTCAGGACCTTGGTTAGAAATGGGTCAGGATATTAGCTCAGGATAGTGTCCGGATTTTAGTTATTGCCGGCAGCAGGGCCTATATTAGAGATAGATTCCGGGCCTTAGTTAGGGACAGTGTCAGTTAGTTAGGGAGAGCATTAGGGCTTCGGTGAGGAAAAGGGGCAGGACATTAGCTCGGGAGAGAGTCAGGTTCCAGGCCAGTGGTAGTGTCAGGATGTGAGCTAGGGATAGGGTGAAGACCTTAGTTATTGAGAGCATCAGGGCCTTAGGACCAGCGTCAGGGCCTTCATCAGGACCAGTGTCAGGGCTTCACGTACGGACAGCATCAGAGCCTAACTAAGGTACGGCAACAGGGCCTAAGTGAGGCCTATCTTCAGGGCCTGAGTTAGGGACAGTGTCAGGGCATGACTTAGGAGCAGTATAAGGGCCTCTGTAGGATCAGCCTTAGGGTCTTCGTTAAAGACATTCTCAGGGCCTCTGTTAGGGACCGCCTCAGGGCCTCACTTAGGGACAGCGTCAGGGCTTCCTTTGGGACAGTTTCAGGACCTTGGTAAGACATGGGTCAGGATATTAGTTCAGGATAATGTCAGGACTTTAGATATTGACTGCAGCAGGGCCTTAGAGACAGTGTCTCAGCCTGACTTAGGACTAGCATCAGAGCCTTTGTTAGGTCCAGTGTCAGGGACTGAGTTAGGTGTAGTGTCAGGGCCTCAGTTAGGGACAGTGTCAGGGCCTGAGTTAGGACGAGCCTCCAGGCCTCAGTTAGGGCCAGGGTCACAGCCTCGGGACTAATTTTAGGGCCTTAGTTAGGAACAGCATCAGGGATTTATTTAGCATAAGAAGCTCAACATTAGTTAAAGACAAGGTTAGGTTAAGGTCTAGGCATTGTGTCAGGGCATGACCTAGGGATAGTGTCAAGACCTTAGTTACTTAGGGCATCAGGGCCTAATTTAGGACCAGTGTCAGGGCTTCAGGTAGGGATAGCGTCAGAGACTGACTTCGGGAGAGCGACAGGGCTTGAGTGAGGCCTAGTGACAGAGCCTGACTTCGGGAGAGCGACAGGGCTTGAGTGAGGCCTAGTGTCAGAGCCTTAGCTAGGGATAGTATCAGGGCATGACTTAGGAGCAGCACAAGGGCCTTGGTAGGATCAGCCTCAGGGGCTTTGTTAAAGACCTTATCAGGGCCTCTGTTAGGGGCAGCCTTAGGGCCTCCCTTAGGGACAGCGTCAGGGCTTACTTAGGGACAGTTTCAGGAGCTTGGTAAGAGATGGGTCCGGAAATTACCTCAGGATAGTGTCAGGACATTAGATATTGACGGCAGCAGGGCCTTACTTAGGGACAGTGTCAAGGCCTTAGTTAGTACTAGCATCTGGGCCTCTGTTAGGTACAGTGTCGGGGCCTGAGTTAGGAATAGTGTTAGGGCCTTAGTTAGGGACAGTATCACGGCCTTGAGACTAAATTCAGGGCCTGAGGTAGTCACAGCATAAGGGCTTTAGTTAGCATAAGAGGCAGGACATTTGCTAGGGACAGGGTGAGTGTAAAGTTTAGGGATCGTGTCAGGAAATGACCTAGGGATAGTGTCAAGAGCTTAGTTACAGTATCAGGGCCTTATTTAGGACCCGTGTCAGGGCTTCAGGTAGGGACAGCGTCAGTGCCTGACTCTGGGAGAGCAACAGGGCCTGAGTGAGGCCTAGCGTCAGGCCCATAGCTGGGGACACTGTCAGGGCATGATGTAGGAGCAGCATCAGGGCCTTTGTTGCATCAGCATTAGTGTCTTAGTTACAGACATGATCAGGGCCTGAGTTAGTCACAGCGTCAAGGCCTCAGTTAGGCATAGCTTCAGGGACTGAGTTACGGACAGCCTCAGGTCTTCCCTTAGGAACAGCGACAGGGCTCTCTTAGGGACGGTGTCAGGACCTTGGTTAGAAATGGGTCAGGATATTAGCTCAGGATAGTGTCCGGATTTTAGTTATTGCCGGCAGCAGGGCCTATATTAGAGATAGATTCCGGGCCTTAGTTAGGGACAGTGTCAGGGCCTTAATTAGGACTAGTCTGGGCCTTAGTTAGGGAGAGCATTACGGCTTCGCTGAGGATAAGGGGCAGGACGTTAGCTCGGGACAGAGTCAGGTTCCAGGCCAGTGGTAGTGTCAGGATGTGAGCTAGGGATAGGGTGAAGACCTTAGTTATTGAGAGCATCAGGGCCTTAGTTAGGACCAGCGTCAGGGCCTTCATCAGGACCAGTGTCAGGGCTTCACGTACGGACAGCGTCAGAGCCTAACTAAGGTACGGCAACGGGGCCTAAGTGAGGCCTATCTTTAGGGCCTGAGTTAGGGACAGTGTCAGGGCATGACTTAGGAGCAGTATAAGGGCCTCTGTAGGATCAGCATTAGGGTCTTCGTTAAAGACATTCTCAGGGCCTCTGTTAGGGACCGCCTCAGGGCCTCACTTAGGGACAGCGTCAGGGCTTCCTTTGGGACAGTTTCAGGACCTTGGTAAGACATGGGTCAGGATATTAGCTCGGGATAATGTCAGGACTTTAGATATTGACTGCAGCAGGGCCTTAGAGACAGTGTCTCAGCCTGACTTAGGACTAGCATCAGAGCCTTTGTTAGGTCCAGTGTCAGGGACTGAGTTAGGTGTAGTGTCAGGGCCTTAGTTAGGGACAGTGTCAGGGCCTGAGTTAGGACGAGCCTCCAGGCCTCAGTTAGGGCCAGGGTCACGGCCTCGGGACTAATTTTAGGGCCTTAGTTAGGAAGAGCATCAGGGATTTATTTAGCATAAGAAGCTCAACATTAGTTAAAGACAAGGTTAGGTTAAGGTCTAGGCATTGGGTCAGGGCATGACCTAGGGATAGTGTCAAGACCTTAGTTACTTAGGGCATCAGGGCCTAATTTAGGACCAGCGTCAGGGCTTCAGGTAGGGATAGCGTCAGAGCCTGACTTCGGGAGAGCGACAGGGCTTGAGTGAGGCCTAGTGTCAGAGCCTTAGCTAGGGATTGTATCAGGGCATGACTTAGGAGCAGCATAAGGGCCTTGGTAGGATCAGCCTCAGGGGCTTTGTTAAAGACATTATCAGGGCCTCTGTTAGGGACAGCCTTAGGGCCTCCCTTAGGGACAGCGTCAGGGCTTACTTAGGGACAGTTTCAGGACCTTGGTAAGAGATGGGTCCGGAAGTTAACTCAGGATAGTGTCAGGACATTAGATATTGACGGCAGCAGGGCCTTAGTTAGGGACAGTGTCAAGGCCTTAGTTAGTACTAGCATCTGGGCCTCTGTTAGGTACAGTGTCAGGGCCTGAGTTAGGAATAGTGTTAGGGCCTTAGTTAGGGACAGTATCACGGCCTTGGGACTAAATTCAGGGCCTGAGGTAGTCACAGCCTAAGGGCTTTAGTTAGCGTAAGAGGCAGGACATTTGCTAGGGACAGGGTTAGGGTAAAGTTTAGGGATCGTGTCAGGAAATGACCTAGGGATAGTGTCAAGAGCTTAGTTACAGTATCAGGGCCTTATTTAGGACCAGTGTCAGGGCTTCAGGTAGGGACAGCGTCAGTGCCTGACTCTGGGAGAGCAACAGGGCCTGAGTGAGGCCTAGCGTCAGGCCCATAGCTGGGGACACTGTCAGGGCATGATGTAGGAGCAGCATCAGGGCCTTTGTTGCATCAGCATTAGTGTCTTAGTTACAGACATGATCAGGGCCTGAGTTAGTCACAGCGTCAAGGCCTCAGTTAGGCATAGCTTCAGGGACTGAGTTACGGACAGCCTCAGGTCTTCCCTTAGGAACAGCGACAGGGCTTTCTTAGGGACGGTGTCAGGACCTTGGTTAGAAATGGGTCAGGATATTAGCTCAGGATAGTGTCCGGATTTTAGTTATTGCCGGCAGCAGGGCCTATATTAGAGATAGATTCCGGGCCTTAGTTAGGGACAGTGTCAGTTAGTTAGGGAGAGCATTAGGGCTTCGGTGAGGAAAAGGGGCAGGACATTAGCTCGGGAGAGAGTCAGGTTCCAGGCCAGTGGTAGTGTCAGGATGTGAGCTAGGGATAGGGTGAAGACCTTAGTTATTGAGAGCATCAGGGCCTTAGGACCAGCGTCAGGGCCTTCATCAGGACCAGTGTCAGGGCTTCACGTACGGACAGCATCAGAGCCTAACTAAGGTACGGCAACAGGGCCTAAGTGAGGCCTATCTTCAGGGCCTGAGTTAGGGACAGTGTCAGGGCATGACTTAGGAGCAGTATAAGGGCCTCTGTAGGATCAGCCTTAGGGTCTTCGTTAAAGACATTCTCAGGGCCTCTGTTAGGGACCGCCTCAGGGCCTCACTTAGGGACAGCGTCAGGGCTTCCTTTGGGACAGTTTCAGGACCTTGGTAAGACATGGGTCAGGATATTAGTTCAGGATAATGTCAGGACTTTAGATATTGACTGCAGCAGGGCCTTAGAGACAGTGTCTCAGCCTGACTTAGGACTAGCATCAGAGCCTTTGTTAGGTCCAGTGTCAGGGACTGAGTTAGGTGTAGTGTCAGGGCCTCAGTTAGGGACAGTGTCAGGGCCTGAGTTAGGACGAGCCTCCAGGCCTCAGTTAGGGCCAGGGTCACAGCCTCGGGACTAATTTTAGGGCCTTAGTTAGGAACAGCATCAGGGATTTATTTAGCATAAGAAGCTCAACATTAGTTAAAGACAAGGTTAGGTTAAGGTCTAGGCATTGTGTCAGGGCATGACCTAGGGATAGTGTCAAGACCTTAGTTACTTAGGGCATCAGGGCCTAATTTAGGACCAGTGTCAGGGCTTCAGGTAGGGATAGCGTCAGAGACTGACTTCGGGAGAGCGACAGGGCTTGAGTGAGGCCTAGTGACAGAGCCTGACTTCGGGAGAGCGACAGGGCTTGAGTGAGGCCTAGTGTCAGAGCCTTAGCTAGGGATAGTATCAGGGCATGACTTAGGAGCAGCACAAGGGCCTTGGTAGGATCAGCCTCAGGGGCTTTGTTAAAGACCTTATCAGGGCCTCTGTTAGGGGCAGCCTTAGGGCCTCCCTTAGGGACAGCGTCAGGGCTTACTTAGGGACAGTTTCAGGAGCTTGGTAAGAGATGGGTCCGGAAATTACCTCAGGATAGTGTCAGGACATTAGATATTGACGGCAGCAGGGCCTTACTTAGGGACAGTGTCAAGGCCTTAGTTAGTACTAGCATCTGGGCCTCTGTTAGGTACAGTGTCGGGGCCTGAGTTAGGAATAGTGTTAGGGCCTTAGTTAGGGACAGTATCACGGCCTTGAGACTAAATTCAGGGCCTGAGGTAGTCACAGCATAAGGGCTTTAGTTAGCATAAGAGGCAGGACATTTGCTAGGGACAGGGTGAGGGTAAAGTTTAGGGATCGTGTCAGGAAATGACCTAGGGATAGTGTCAAGAGCTTAGTTACAGTATCAGGGCCTTATTTAGGACCCGTGTCAGGGCTTCAGGTAGGGACAGCGTCAGTGCCTGACTCTGGGAGAGCAACAGGGCCTGAGTGAGGCCTAGCGTCAGGCCCATAGCTGGGGACACTGTCAGGGCATGATGTAGGAGCAGCATCAGGGCCTTTGTTGCATCAGCATTAGTGTCTTAGTTACAGACATGATCAGGGCCTGAGTTAGTCACAGCGTCAAGGCCTCAGTTAGGCATAGCTTCAGGGACTGAGTTACGGACAGCCTCAGGTCTTCCCTTAGGAACAGCGACAGGGCTCTCTTAGGGACGGTGTCAGGACCTTGGTTAGAAATGGGTCAGGATATTAGCTCAGGATAGTGTCCGGATTTTAGTTATTGCCGGCAGCAGGGCCTATATTAGAGATAGATTCCGGGCCTTAGTTAGGGACAGTGTCAGGGCCTTAATTAGGACTAGTCTGGGCCTTAGTTAGGGAGAGCATTACGGCTTCGCTGAGGATAAGGGGCAGGACGTTAGCTCGGGACAGAGTCAGGTTCCAGGCCAGTGGTAGTGTCAGGATGTGAGCTAGGGATAGGGTGAAGACCTTAGTTATTGAGAGCATCAGGGCCTTAGTTAGGACCAGCGTCAGGGCCTTCATCAGGACCAGTGTCAGGGCTTCACGTACGGACAGCGTCAGAGCCTAACTAAGGTACGGCAACGGGGCCTAAGTGAGGCCTATCTTTAGGGCCTGAGTTAGGGACAGTGTCAGGGCATGACTTAGGAGCAGTATAAGGGCCTCTGTAGGATCAGCATTAGGGTCTTCGTTAAAGACATTCTCAGGGCCTCTGTTAGGGACCGCCTCAGGGCCTCACTTAGGGACAGCGTCAGGGCTTCCTTTGGGACAGTTTCAGGACCTTGGTAAGACATGGGTCAGGATATTAGCTCGGGATAATGTCAGGACTTTAGATATTGACTGCAGCAGGGCCTTAGAGACAGTGTCTCAGCCTGACTTAGGACTAGCATCAGAGCCTTTGTTAGGTCCAGTGTCAGGGACTGAGTTAGGTGTAGTGTCAGGGCCTTAGTTAGGGACAGTGTCAGGGCCTGAGTTAGGACGAGCCTCCAGGCCTCAGTTAGGGCCAGGGTCACGGCCTCGGGACTAATTTTAGGGCCTTAGTTAGGAAGAGCATCAGGGATTTATTTAGCATAAGAAGCTCAACATTAGTTAAAGACAAGGTTAGGTTAAGGTCTAGGCATTGGGTCAGGGCATGACCTAGGGATAGTGTCAAGACCTTAGTTACTTAGGGCATCAGGGCCTAATTTAGGACCAGCGTCAGGGCTTCAGGTAGGGATAGCGTCAGAGCCTGACTTCGGGAGAGCGACAGGGCTTGAGTGAGGCCTAGTGTCAGAGCCTTAGCTAGGGATTGTATCAGGGCATGACTTAGGAGCAGCATAAGGGCCTTGGTAGGATCAGCCTCAGGGGCTTTGTTAAAGACATTATCAGGGCCTCTGTTAGGGACAGCCTTAGGGCCTCCCTTAGGGACAGCGTCAGGGCTTACTTAGGGACAGTTTCAGGACCTTGGTAAGAGATGGGTCCGGAAGTTAACTCAGGATAGTGTCAGGACATTAGATATTGACGGCAGCAGGGCCTTAGTTAGGGACAGTGTCAAGGCCTTAGTTAGTACTAGCATCTGGGCCTCTGTTAGGTACAGTGTCAGGGCCTGAGTTAGGAATAGTGTTAGGGCCTTAGTTAGGGACAGTATCACGGCCTTGGGACTAAATTCAGGGCCTGAGGTAGTCACAGCCTAAGGGCTTTAGTTAGCGTAAGAGGCAGGACATTTGCTAGGGACAGGGTTAGGGTAAAGTTTAGGGATCGTGTCAGGAAATGACCTAGGGATAGTGTCAAGAGCTTAGTTACAGTATCAGGGCCTTATTTAGGACCAGTGTCAGGGCTTCAGGTAGGGACAGCGTCAGTGCCTGACTCTGGGAGAGCAACAGGGCCTGAGTGAGGCCTAGCGTCAGGCCCATAGCTGGGGACACTGTCAGGGCATGATGTAGGAGCAGCATCAGGGCCTTTGTTGCATCAGCATTAGTGTCTTAGTTACAGACATGATCAGGGCCTGAGTTAGTCACAGCGTCAAGGCCTCAGTTAGGCATAGCTTCAGGGACTGAGTTACGGACAGCCTCAGGTCTTCCCTTAGGAACAGCGACAGGGCTTTCTTAGGGACGGTGTCAGGACCTTGGTTAGAAATGGGTCAGGATATTAGCTCAGGATAGTGTCCGGATTTTAGTTATTGCCGGCAGCAGGGCCTATATTAGAGATAGATTCCGGGCCTTAGTTAGGGACAGTGTCAGTTAGTTAGGGAGAGCATTAGGGCTTCGGTGAGGAAAAGGGGCAGGACATTAGCTCGGGAGAGAGTCAGGTTCCAGGCCAGTGGTAGTGTCAGGATGTGAGCTAGGGATAGGGTGAAGACCTTAGTTATTGAGAGCATCAGGGCCTTAGGACCAGCGTCAGGGCCTTCATCAGGACCAGTGTCAGGGCTTCACGTACGGACAGCATCAGAGCCTAACTAAGGTACGGCAACAGGGCCTAAGTGAGGCCTATCTTCAGGGCCTGAGTTAGGGACAGTGTCAGGGCATGACTTAGGAGCAGTATAAGGGCCTCTGTAGGATCAGCCTTAGGGTCTTCGTTAAAGACATTCTCAGGGCCTCTGTTAGGGACCGCCTCAGGGCCTCACTTAGGGACAGCGTCAGGGCTTCCTTTGGGACAGTTTCAGGACCTTGGTAAGACATGGGTCAGGATATTAGTTCAGGATAATGTCAGGACTTTAGATATTGACTGCAGCAGGGCCTTAGAGACAGTGTCTCAGCCTGACTTAGGACTAGCATCAGAGCCTTTGTTAGGTCCAGTGTCAGGGACTGAGTTAGGTGTAGTGTCAGGGCCTCAGTTAGGGACAGTGTCAGGGCCTGAGTTAGGACGAGCCTCCAGGCCTCAGTTAGGGCCAGGGTCACAGCCTCGGGACTAATTTTAGGGCCTTAGTTAGGAACAGCATCAGGGATTTATTTAGCATAAGAAGCTCAACATTAGTTAAAGACAAGGTTAGGTTAAGGTCTAGGCATTGTGTCAGGGCATGACCTAGGGATAGTGTCAAGACCTTAGTTACTTAGGGCATCAGGGCCTAATTTAGGACCAGTGTCAGGGCTTCAGGTAGGGATAGCGTCAGAGCCTGACTTCGGGAGAGCGACAGGGCTTGAGTGAGGCCTAGTGACAGAGCCTGACTTCGGGAGAGCGACAGGGCTTGAGTGAGGCCTAGTGTCAGAGCCTTAGCTAGGGATAGTATCAGGGCATGACTTAGGAGCAGCACAAGGGCCTTGGTAGGATCAGCCTCAGGGGCTTTGTTAAAGACCTTATCAGGGCCTCTGTTAGGGGCAGCCTTAGGGCCTCCCTTAGGGACAGCATCAGGGCTTACTTAGGGACAGTTTCAGGAGCTTGGTAAGAGATGGGTCCGGAAATTACCTCAGGATAGTGTCAGGACATTAGATATTGACGGCAGCAGGGCCTTACTTAGGGACAGTGTCAAGGCCTTGGTTAGTACTAGCATCTGGGCCTCTGTTAGGTACAGTGTCGGGGCCTGAGTTAGGAATAGTGTTAGGGCCTTAGTTAGGGACAGTATCACGGCCTTGAGACTAAATTCAGGGCCTGAGGTAGTCACAGCATAAGGGCTTTAGTTAGCATAAGAGGCAGGACATTTGCTAGGGACAGGGTGAGTGTAAAGTTTAGGGATCGTGTCAGGAAATGACCTAGGGATAGTGTCAAGAGCTTAGTTACAGTATCAGGGCCTTATTTAGGACCCGTGTCAGGGCTTCAGGTAGGGACAGCGTCAGTGCCTGACTCTGGGAGAGCAACAGGGCCTGAGTGAGGCCTAGCGTCAGGCCCATAGCTGGGGACACTGTCAGGGCATGATGTAGGAGCAGCATCAGGGCCTTTGTTGCATCAGCATTAGTGTCTTAGTTACAGACATGATCAGGGCCTGAGTTAGTCACAGCGTCAAGGCCTCAGTTAGGCATAGCTTCAGGGACTGAGTTACGGACAGCCTCAGGTCTTCCCTTAGGAACAGCGACAGGGCTCTCTTAGGGACGGTGTCAGGACCTTGGTTAGAAATGGGTCAGGATATTAGCTCAGGATAGTGTCCGGATTTTAGTTATTGCCGGCAGCAGGGCCTATATTAGAGATAGATTCCGGGCCTTAGTTAGGGACAGTGTCAGGGCCTTAATTAGGACTAGTCTGGGCCTTAGTTAGGGAGAGCATTACGGCTTCGCTGAGGATAAGGGGCAGGACGTTAGCTCGGGACAGAGTCAGGTTCCAGGCCAGTGGTAGTGTCAGGATGTGAGCTAGGGATAGGGTGAAGACCTTAGTTATTGAGAGCATCAGGGCCTTAGTTAGGACCAGCGTCAGGGCC
Source organism: Balaenoptera borealis (assembly GCF_965194805.1). Taxonomy (NCBI): domain Eukaryota; kingdom Metazoa; phylum Chordata; class Mammalia; order Artiodactyla; family Balaenopteridae; genus Balaenoptera; species Balaenoptera borealis. The sequence goes on along the minus strand of NW_028123716.1, from coordinate 387,492 downwards.
TTCATCAGGACCAGTGTCAGGGCTTCACGTACGGACAGCGTCAGAGCCTAACTAAGGTACGGCAACGGGGCCTAAGTGAGGCCTATCTTTAGGGCCTGAGTTAGGGACAGTGTCAGGGCATGACTTAGGAGCAGTATAAGGGCCTCTGTAGGATCAGCATTAGGGTCTTCGTTAAAGACATTCTCAGGGCCTCTGTTAGGGACCGCCTCAGGGCCTCACTTAGGGACAGCGTCAGGGCTTCCTTTGGGACAGTTTCAGGACCTTGGTAAGACATGGGTCAGGATATTAGCTCGGGATAATGTCAGGACTTTAGATATTGACTGCAGCAGGGCCTTAGAGACAGTGTCTCAGCCTGACTTAGGACTAGCATCAGAGCCTTTGTTAGGTCCAGTGTCAGGGACTGAGTTAGGTGTAGTGTCAGGGCCTTAGTTAGGGACAGTGTCAGGGCCTGAGTTAGGACGAGCCTCCAGGCCTCAGTTAGGGCCAGGGTCACGGCCTCGGGACTAATTTTAGGGCCTTAGTTAGGAAGAGCATCAGGGATTTATTTAGCATAAGAAGCTCAACATTAGTTAAAGACAAGGTTAGGTTAAGGTCTAGGCATTGTGTCAGGGCATGACCTAGGGATAGTGTCAAGACCTTAGTTACTTAGGGCATCAGGGCCTAATTTAGGACCAGCGTCAGGGCTTCAGGTAGGGATAGCGTCAGAGCCTGACTTCGGGAGAGCGACAGGGCTTGAGTGAGGCCTAGTGTCAGAGCCTTAGCTAGGGATAGTATCAGGGCATGACTTAGGAGCAGCATAAGGGCCTTGGTAGGATCAGCCTCAGGGGCTTTGTTAAAGACATTATCAGGGCCTCTGTTAGGGACAGCCTTAGGGCCTCCCTTAGGGACAGCGTCAGGGCTTACTTAGGGACAGTTTCAGGACCTTGGTAAGAGATGGGTCCGGAAGTTAACTCAGGATAGTGTCAGGACATTAGATATTGACGGCAGCAGGGCCTTAGTTAGGGACAGTGTCAAGGCCTTAGTTAGTACTAGCATCTGGGCCTCTGTTAGGTACAGTGTCAGGGCCTGAGTTAGGAATAGTGTTAGGGCCTTAGTTAGGGACAGTATCACGGCCTTGGGACTAAATTCAGGGCCTGAGGTAGTCACAGCCTAAGGGCTTTAGTTAGCGTAAGAGGCAGGACATTTGCTAGGGACAGGGTTAGGGTAAAGTTTAGGGATCGTGTCAGGAAATGACCTAGGGATAGTGTCAAGAGCTTAGTTACAGTATCAGGGCCTTATTTAGGACCAGTGTCAGGGCTTCAGGTAGGGACAGCGTCAGTGCCTGACTCTGGGAGAGCAACAGGGCCTGAGTGAGGCCTAGCGTCAGGCCCATAGCTGGGGACACTGTCAGGGCATGATGTAGGAGCAGCATCAGGGCCTTTGTTGCATCAGCATTAGTGTCTTAGTTACAGACATGATCAGGGCCTGAGTTAGTCACAGCGTCAAGGCCTCAGTTAGGCATAGCTTCAGGGACTGAGTTACGGACAGCCTCAGGTCTTCCCTTAGGAACAGCGACAGGGCTTTCTTAGGGACGGTGTCAGGACCTTGGTTAGAAATGGGTCAGGATATTAGCTCAGGATAGTGTCCGGATTTTAGTTATTGCCGGCAGCAGGGCCTATATTAGAGATAGATTCCGGGCCTTAGTTAGGGACAGTGTCAGTTAGTTAGGGAGAGCATTAGGGCTTCGGTGAGGAAAAGGGGCAGGACATTAGCTCGGGAGAGAGTCAGGTTCCAGGCCAGTGGTAGTGTCAGGATGTGAGCTAGGGATAGGGTGAAGACCTTAGTTATTGAGAGCATCAGGGCCTTAGGACCAGCGTCAGGGCCTTCATCAGGACCAGTGTCAGGGCTTCACGTACGGACAGCATCAGAGCCTAACTAAGGTACGGCAACAGGGCCTAAGTGAGGCCTATCTTCAGGGCCTGAGTTAGGGACAGTGTCAGGGCATGACTTAGGAGCAGTATAAGGGCCTCTGTAGGATCAGCCTTAGGGTCTTCGTTAAAGACATTCTCAGGGCCTCTGTTAGGGACCGCCTCAGGGCCTCACTTAGGGACAGCGTCAGGGCTTCCTTTGGGACAGTTTCAGGACCTTGGTAAGACATGGGTCAGGATATTAGTTCAGGATAATGTCAGGACTTTAGATATTGACTGCAGCAGGGCCTTAGAGACAGTGTCTCAGCCTGACTTAGGACTAGCATCAGAGCCTTTGTTAGGTCCAGTGTCAGGGACTGAGTTAGGTGTAGTGTCAGGGCCTCAGTTAGGGACAGTGTCAGGGCCTGAGTTAGGACGAGCCTCCAGGCCTCAGTTAGGGCCAGGGTCACAGCCTCGGGACTAATTTTAGGGCCTTAGTTAGGAACAGCATCAGGGATTTATTTAGCATAAGAAGCTCAACATTAGTTAAAGACAAGGTTAGGTTAAGGTCTAGGCATTGTGTCAGGGCATGACCTAGGGATAGTGTCAAGACCTTAGTTACTTAGGGCATCAGGGCCTAATTTAGGACCAGTGTCAGGGCTTCAGGTAGGGATAGCGTCAGAGACTGACTTCGGGAGAGCGACAGGGCTTGAGTGAGGCCTAGTGACAGAGCCTGACTTCGGGAGAGCGACAGGGCTTGAGTGAGGCCTAGTGTCAGAGCCTTAGCTAGGGATAGTATCAGGGCATGACTTAGGAGCAGCACAAGGGCCTTGGTAGGATCAGCCTCAGGGGCTTTGTTAAAGACCTTATCAGGGCCTCTGTTAGGGGCAGCCTTAGGGCCTCCCTTAGGGACAGCGTCAGGGCTTACTTAGGGACAGTTTCAGGAGCTTGGTAAGAGATGGGTCCGGAAATTACCTCAGGATAGTGTCAGGACATTAGATATTGACGGCAGCAGGGCCTTACTTAGGGACAGTGTCAAGGCCTTAGTTAGTACTAGCATCTGGGCCTCTGTTAGGTACAGTGTCGGGGCCTGAGTTAGGAATAGTGTTAGGGCCTTAGTTAGGGACAGTATCACGGCCTTGAGACTAAATTCAGGGCCTGAGGTAGTCACAGCATAAGGGCTTTAGTTAGCATAAGAGGCAGGACATTTGCTAGGGACAGGGTGAGGGTAAAGTTTAGGGATCGTGTCAGGAAATGACCTAGGGATAGTGTCAAGAGCTTAGTTACAGTATCAGGGCCTTATTTAGGACCCGTGTCAGGGCTTCAGGTAGGGACAGCGTCAGTGCCTGACTCTGGGAGAGCAACAGGGCCTGAGTGAGGCCTAGCGTCAGGCCCATAGCTGGGGACACTGTCAGGGCATGATGTAGGAGCAGCATCAGGGCCTTTGTTGCATCAGCATTAGTGTCTTAGTTACAGACATGATCAGGGCCTGAGTTAGTCACAGTGTCAAGGCCTCAGTTAGGCATAGCTTCAGGGACTGAGTTACGGACAGCCTCAGGTCTTCCCTTAGGAACAGCGACAGGGCTCTCTTAGGGACGGTGTCAGGACCTTGGTTAGAAATGGGTCAGGATATTAGCTCAGGATAGTGTCCGGATTTTAGTTATTGCCGGCAGCAGGGCCTATATTAGAGATAGATTCCGGGCCTTAGTTAGGGACAGTGTCAGGGCCTTAATTAGGACTAGTCTGGGCCTTAGTTAGGGAGAGCATTACGGCTTCGCTGAGGATAAGGGGCAGGACGTTAGCTCGGGACAGAGTCAGGTTCCAGGCCAGTGGTAGTGTCAGGATGTGAGCTAGGGATAGGGTGAAGACCTTAGTTATTGAGAGCATCAGGGCCTTAGTTAGGACCAGCGTCAGGGCCTTCATCAGGACCAGTGTCAGGGCTTCACGTACGGACAGCGTCAGAGCCTAACTAAGGTACGGCAACGGGGCCTAAGTGAGGCCTATCTTTAGGGCCTGAGTTAGGGACAGTGTCAGGGCATGACTTAGGAGCAGTATAAGGGCCTCTGTAGGATCAGCATTAGGGTCTTCGTTAAAGACATTCTCAGGGCCTCTGTTAGGGACCGCCTCAGGGCCTCACTTAGGGACAGCGTCAGGGCTTCCTTTGGGACAGTTTCAGGACCTTGGTAAGACATGGGTCAGGATATTAGCTCGGGATAATGTCAGGACTTTAGATATTGACTGCAGCAGGGCCTTAGAGACAGTGTCTCAGCCTGACTTAGGACTAGCATCAGAGCCTTTGTTAGGTCCAGTGTCAGGGACTGAGTTAGGTGTAGTGTCAGGGCCTTAGTTAGGGACAGTGTCAGGGCCTGAGTTAGGACGAGCCTCCAGGCCTCAGTTAGGGCCAGGGTCACGGCCTCGGGACTAATTTTAGGGCCTTAGTTAGGAAGAGCATCAGGGATTTATTTAGCATAAGAAGCTCAACATTAGTTAAAGACAAGGTTAGGTTAAGGTCTAGGCATTGGGTCAGGGCATGACCTAGGGATAGTGTCAAGACCTTAGTTACTTAGGGCATCAGGGCCTAATTTAGGACCAGCGTCAGGGCTTCAGGTAGGGATAGCGTCAGAGCCTGACTTCGGGAGAGCGACAGGGCTTGAGTGAGGCCTAGTGTCAGAGCCTTAGCTAGGGATAGTATCAGGGCATGACTTAGGAGCAGCATAAGGGCCTTGGTAGGATCAGCCTCAGGGGCTTTGTTAAAGACATTATCAGGGCCTCTGTTAGGGACAGCCTTAGGGCCTCCCTTAGGGACAGCGTCAGGGCTTACTTAGGGACAGTTTCAGGACCTTGGTAAGAGATGGGTCCGGAAGTTAACTCAGGATAGTGTCAGGACATTAGATATTGACGGCAGCAGGGCCTTAGTTAGGGACAGTGTCAAGGCCTTAGTTAGTACTAGCATCTGGGCCTCTGTTAGGTACAGTGTCAGGGCCTGAGTTAGGAATAGTGTTAGGGCCTTAGTTAGGGACAGTATCACGGCCTTGGGACTAAATTCAGGGCCTGAGGTAGTCACAGCCTAAGGGCTTTAGTTAGCGTAAGAGGCAGGACATTTGATAGGGACAGGGTTAGGGTAAAGTTTAGGGATCGTGTCAGGAAATGACCTAGGGATAGTGTCAAGAGCTTAGTTACAGTATCAGGGCCTTATTTAGGACCAGTGTCAGGGCTTCAGGTAGGGACAGCGTCAGTGCCTGACTCTGGGAGAGCAACAGGGCCTGAGTGAGGCCTAGCGTCAGGCCCATAGCTGGGGACACTGTCAGGGCATGATGTAGGAGCAGCATCAGGGCCTTTGTTGCGTCAGCATTAGTGTCTTAGTTACAGACATGATCAGGGCCTGAGTTAGTCACAGCGTCAAGGCCTCAGTTAGGCATAGCTTCAGGGACTGAGTTACGGACAGCCTCAGGTCTTCCCTTAGGAACAGCGACAGGGCTCTCTTAGGGACGGTGTCAGGACCTTGGTTAGAAATGGGTCAGGATATTAGCTCAGGATAGTGTCCGGATTTTAGTTATTGCCGGCAGCAGGGCCTATATTAGAGATAGATTCCGGGCCTTAGTTAGGGACAGTGTCAGGGCCTTAATTAGGACTAGTCTGGGCCTTAGTTAGGGAGAGCATTACGGCTTCGCTGAGGATAAGGGGCAGGACGTTAGCTCGGGACAGAGTCAGGTTCCAGGCCAGTGGTAGTGTCAGGATGTGAGCTAGGGATAGGGTGAAGACCTTAGTTATTGAGAGCATCAGGGCCTTAGTTAGGACCAGCGTCAGGGCCTTCATCAGGACCAGTGTCAGGGCTTCACGTACGGACAGCGTCAGAGCCTAACTAAGGTACGGCAACGGGGCCTAAGTGAGGCCTATCTTTAGGGCCTGAGTTAGGGACAGTGTCAGGGCATGACTTAGGAGCAGTATAAGGGCCTCTGTAGGATCAGCATTAGGGTCTTCGTTAAAGACATTCTCAGGGCCTCTGTTAGGGACCGCCTCAGGGCCTCACTTAGGGACAGCGTCAGGGCTTCCTTTGGGACAGTTTCAGGACCTTGGTAAGACATGGGTCAGGATATTAGCTCGGGATAATGTCAGGACTTTAGATATTGACTGCAGCAGGGCCTTAGAGACAGTGTCTCAGCCTGACTTAGGACTAGCATCAGAGCCTTTGTTAGGTCCAGTGTCAGGGACTGAGTTAGGTGTAGTGTCAGGGCCTTAGTTAGGGACAGTGTCAGGGCCTGAGTTAGGACGAGCCTCCAGGCCTCAGTTAGGGCCAGGGTCACGGCCTCGGGACTAATTTTAGGGCCTTAGTTAGCAAGAGCATCAGGGATTTATTTAGCATAAGAAGCTCAACATTAGTTAAAGACAAGGTTAGGTTAAGGTCTAGGCATTGTGTCAGGGCATGACCTAGGGATAGTGTCAAGACCTTAGTTACTTAGGGCATCAGGGCCTAATTTAGGACCAGCGTCAGGGCTTCAGGTAGGGATAGCGTCAGAGCCTGACTTCGGGAGAGCGACAGGGCTTGAGTGAGGCCTAGTGTCAGAGCCTTAGCTAGGGATAGTATCAGGGCATGACTTAGGAGCAGCATAAGGGCCTTGGTAGGATCAGCCTCAGGGGCTTTGTTAAAGACATTATCAGGGCCTCTGTTAGGGACAGCCTTAGGGCCTCCCTTAGGGACAGCGTCAGGGCTTACTTAGGGACAGTTTCAGGACCTTGGTAAGAGATGGGTCCGGAAGTTAACTCAGGATAGTGTCAGGACATTAGATATTGACGGCAGCAGGGCCTTAGTTAGGGACAGTGTCAAGGCCTTAGTTAGTACTAGCATCTGGGCCTCTGTTAGGTACAGTGTCAGGGCCTGAGTTAGGAATAGTGTTAGGGCCTTAGTTAGGGACAGTATCACGGCCTTGGGACTAAATTCAGGGCCTGAGGTAGTCACAGCCTAAGGGCTTTAGTTAGCATAAGAGGCAGGACATTTGCTAGGGACAGGGTGAGGGTAAAGTTTAGGGATCGTGTCAGGAAATGACCTAGGGATAGTGTCAAGAGCTTAGTTACAGTATCAGGGCCTTATTTAGGACCCGTGTCAGGGCTTCAGGTAGGGACAGCGTCAGTGCCTGACTCTGGGAGAGCAACAGGGCCTGAGTGAGGCCTAGCGTCAGGCCCATAGCTGGGGACACTGTCAGGGCATGATGTAGGAGCAGCATCAGGGCCTTTGTTGCGTCAGCATTAGTGTCTTAGTTACAGACATGATCAGGGCCTGAGTTAGTCACAGCGTCAAGGCCTCAGTTAGGCATAGCTTCAGGGACTGAGTTACGGACAGCCTCAGGTCTTCCCTTAGGAACAGCGACAGGGCTCTCTTAGGGACGGTGTCAGGACCTTGGTTAGAAATGGGTCAGGATATTAGCTCAGGATAGTGTCCGGATTTTAGTTATTGCCGGCAGCAGGGCCTATATTAGAGATAGATTCCGGGCCTTAGTTAGGGACAGTGTCAGGGCCTTAATTAGGACTAGTCTGGGCCTTAGTTAGGGAGAGCATTACGGCTTCGCTGAGGATAAGGGGCAGGACGTTAGCTCGGGACAGAGTCAGGTTCCAGGCCAGTGGTAGTGTCAGGATGTGAGCTAGGGATAGGGTGAAGACCTTAGTTATTGAGAGCATCAGGGCCTTAGTTAGGACCAGCGTCAGGGCCTTCATCAGGACCAGTGTCAGGGCTTCACGTACGGACAGCGTCAGAGCCTAACTAAGGTACGGCAACGGGGCCTAAGTGAGGCCTATCTTTAGGGCCTGAGTTAGGGACAGTGTCAGGGCATGACTTAGGAGCAGTATAAGGGCCTCTGTAGGATCAGCATTAGGGTCTTCGTTAAAGACATTCTCAGGGCCTCTGTTAGGGACCGCCTCAGGGCCTCACTTAGGGACAGCGTCAGGGCTTCCTTTGGGACAGTTTCAGGACCTTGGTAAGACATGGGTCAGGATATTAGCTCGGGATAATGTCAGGACTTTAGATATTGACTGCAGCAGGGCCTTAGAGACAGTGTCTCAGCCTGACTTAGGACTAGCATCAGAGCCTTTGTTAGGTCCAGTGTCAGGGACTGAGTTAGGTGTAGTGTCAGGGCCTTAGTTAGGGACAGTGTCAGGGCCTGAGTTAGGACGAGCCTCCAGGCCTCAGTTAGGGCCAGGGTCACGGCCTCGGGACTAATTTTAGGGCCTTAGTTAGGAAGAGCATCAGGGATTTATTTAGCATAAGAAGCTCAACATTAGTTAAAGACAAGGTTAGGTTAAGGTCTAGGCATTGGGTCAGGGCATGACCTAGGGATAGTGTCAAGACCTTAGTTACTTAGGGCATCAGGGCCTAATTTAGGACCAGCGTCAGGGCTTCAGGTAGGGATAGCGTCAGAGCCTGACTTCGGGAGAGCGACAGGGCTTGAGTGAGGCCTAGTGTCAGAGCCTTAGCTAGGGATAGTATCAGGGCATGACTTAGGAGCAGCATAAGGGCCTTGGTAGGATCAGCCTCAGGGGCTTTGTTAAAGACATTATCAGGGCCTCTGTTAGGGACAGCCTTAGGGCCTCCCTTAGGGACAGCGTCAGGGCTTACTTAGGGACAGTTTCAGGACCTTGGTAAGAGATGGGTCCGGAAGTTAACTCAGGATAGTGTCAGGACATTAGATATTGACGGCAGCAGGGCCTTAGTTAGGGACAGTGTCAAGGCCTTAGTTAGTACTAGCATCTGGGCCTCTGTTAGGTACAGTGTCAGGGCCTGAGTTAGGAATAGTGTTAGGGCCTTAGTTAGGGACAGTATCACGGCCTTGGGACTAAATTCAGGGCCTGAGGTAGTCACAGCCTAAGGGCTTTAGTTAGCGTAAGAGGCAGGACATTTGCTAGGGACAGGGTTAGGGTAAAGTTTAGGGATCGTGTCAGGAAATGACCTAGGGATAGTGTCAAGAGCTTAGTTACAGTATCAGGGCCTTATTTAGGACCAGTGTCAGGGCTTCAGGTAGGGACAGCGTCAGTGCCTGACTCTGGGAGAGCAACAGGGCCTGAGTGAGGCCTAGCGTCAGGCCCATAGCTGGGGACACTGTCAGGGCATGATGTAGGAGCAGCATCAGGGCCTTTGTTGCGTCAGCATTAGTGTCTTAGTTACAGACATGATCAGGGCCTGAGTTAGTCACAGCGTCAAGGCCTCAGTTAGGCATAGCTTCAGGGACTGAGTTACGGACAGCCTCAGGTCTTCCCTTAGGAACAGCGACAGGGCTCTCTTAGGGACGGTGTCAGGACCTTGGTTAGAAATGGGTCAGGATATTAGCTCAGGATAGTGTCCGGATTTTAGTTATTGCCGGCAGCAGGGCCTATATTAGAGATAGATTCCGGGCCTTAGTTAGGGACAGTGTCAGGGCCTTAATTAGGACTAGTCTGGGCCTTAGTTAGGGAGAGCATTACGGCTTCGCTGAGGATAAGGGGCAGGACGTTAGCTCGGGACAGAGTCAGGTTCCAGGCCAGTGGTAGTGTCAGGATGTGAGCTAGGGATAGGGTGAAGACCTTAGTTATTGAGAGCATCAGGGCCTTAGTTAGGACCAGCGTCAGGGCCTTCATCAGGACCAGTGTCAGGGCTTCACGTACGGACAGCGTCAGAGCCTAACTAAGGTACGGCAACGGGGCCTAAGTGAGGCCTATCTTTAGGGCCTGAGTTAGGGACAGTGTCAGGGCATGACTTAGGAGCAGTATAAGGGCCTCTGTAGGATCAGCCTTAGGGTCTTCGTTAAAGACATTCTCAGGGCCTCTGTTAGGGACCGCCTCAGGGCCTCACTTAGGGACAGCGTCAGGGCTTCCTTTGGGACAGTTTCAGGACCTTGGTAAGACATGGGTCAGGATATTAGCTCGGGATAATGTCAGGACTTTAGATATTGACTGCAGCAGGGCCTTAGAGACAGTGTCTCAGCCTGACTTAGGACTAGCATCAGAGCCTTTGTTAGGTCCAGTGTCAGGGACTGAGTTAGGTGTAGTGTCAGGGCCTTAGTTAGGGACAGTGTCAGGGCCTGAGTTAGGACGAGCCTCCAGGCCTCAGTTAGGGCCAGGGTCACGGCCTCGGGACTAATTTTAGGGCCTTAGTTAGGAAGAGCATCAGGGATTTATTTAGCATAAGAAGCTCAACATTAGTTAAAGACAAGGTTAGGTTAAGGTCTAGGCATTGGGTCAGGGCATGACCTAGGGATAGTGTCAAGACCTTAGTTACTTAGGGCATCAGGGCCTAATTTAGGACCAGCGTCAGGGCTTCAGGTAGGGATAGCGTCAGAGCCTGACTTCGGGAGAGCGACAGGGCTTGAGTGAGGCCTAGTGTCAGAGCCTTAGCTAGGGATAGTATCAGGGCATGACTTAGGAGCAGCATAAGGGCCTTGGTAGGATCAGCCTCAGGGGCTTTGTTAAAGACATTATCAGGGCCTCTGTTAGGGACAGCCTTAGGGCCTCCCTTAGGGACAGCGTCAGGGCTTACTTAGGGACAGTTTCAGGACCTTGGTAAGAGATGGGTCCGGAAGTTAACTCAGGATAGTGTCAGGACATTAGATATTGACGGCAGCAGGGCCTTAGTTAGGGACAGTGTCAAGGCCTTAGTTAGTACTAGCATCTGGGCCTCTGTTAGGTACAGTGTCAGGGCCTGAGTTAGGAATAGTGTTAGGGCCTTAGTTAGGGACAGTATCACGGCCTTGGGACTAAATTCAGGGCCTGAGGTAGTCACAGCCTAAGGGCTTTAGTTAGCATAAGAGGCAGGACATTTGCTACGGACAGGGTGAGGGTAAAGTTTAGGGATCGTGTCAGGAAATGACCTAGGGATAGTGTCAAGAGCTTAGTTACAGTATCAGGGCCTTATTTAGGACCCGTGTCAGGGCTTCAGGTAGGGACAGCGTCAGTGCCTGACTCTGGGAGAGCAACAGGGCCTGAGTGAGGCCTAGCGTCAGGCCCATAGCTGGGGACACTGTCAGGGCATGATGTAGGAGCAGCATCAGGGCCTTTGTTGCGTCAGCATTAGTGTCTTAGTTACAGACATGATCAGGGCCTGAGTTAGTCACAGCGTCAAGGCCTCAGTTAGGCATAGCTTCAGGGACTGAGTTACGGACAGCCTCAGGTCTTCCCTTAGGAACAGCGACAGGGCTCTCTTAGGGACGGTGTCAGGACCTTGGTTAGAAATGGGTCAGGATATTAGCTCAGGATAGTGTCCGGATTTTAGTTATTGCCGGCAGCAGGGCCTATATTAGAGATAGATTCCGGGCCTTAGTTAGGGACAGTGTCAGGGCCTTAATTAGGACTAGTCTGGGCCTTAGTTAGGGAGAGCATTACGGCTTCGCTGAGGATAAGGGGCAGGACGTTAGCTCGGGACAGAGTCAGGTTCCAGGCCAGTGGTAGTGTCAGGATGTGAGCTAGGGATAGGGTGAAGACCTTAGTTATTGAGAGCATCAGGGCCTTAGTTAGGACCAGCGTCAGGGCCTTCATCAGGACCAGTGTCAGGGCTTCACGTACGGACAGCGTCAGAGCCTAACTAAGGTACGGCAACGGGGCCTAAGTGAGGCCTATCTTTAGGGCCTGAGTTAGGGACAGTGTCAGGGCATGACTTAGGAGCAGTATAAGGGCCTCTGTAGGATCAGCATTAGGGTCTTCGTTAAAGACATTCTCAGGGCCTCTGTTAGGGACCGCCTCAGGGCCTCACTTAGGGACAGCGTCAGGGCTTCCTTTGGGACAGTTTCAGGACCTTGGTAAGACATGGGTCAGGATATTAGCTCGGGATAATGTCAGGACTTTAGATATTGACTGCAGCAGGGCCTTAGAGACAGTGTCTCAGCCTGACTTAGGACTAGCATCAGAGCCTTTGTTAGGTCCAGTGTCAGGGACTGAGTTAGGTGTAGTGTCAGGGCCTTAGTTAGGGACAGTGTCAGGGCCTGAGTTAGGACGAGCCTCCAGGCCTCAGTTAGGGCCAGGGTCACGGCCTCGGGACTAATTTTAGGGCCTTAGTTAGGAAGAGCATCAGGGATTTATTTAGCATAAGAAGCTCAACATTAGTTAAAGACAAGGTTAGGTTAAGGTCTAGGCATTGGGTCAGGGCATGACCTAGGGATAGTGTCAAGACCTTAGTTACTTAGGGCATCAGGGCCTAATTTAGGACCAGCGTCAGGGCTTCAGGTAGGGATAGCGTCAGAGCCTGACTTCGGGAGAGCGACAGGGCTTGAGTGAGGCCTAGTGTCAGAGCCTTAGCTAGGGATAGTATCAGGGCATGACTTAGGAGCAGCATAAGGGCCTTGGTAGGATCAGCCTCAGGGGCTTTGTTAAAGACATTATCAGGGCCTCTGTTAGGGACAGCCTTAGGGCCTCCCTTAGGGACAGCGTCAGGGCTTACTTAGGGACAGTTTCAGGACCTTGGTAAGAGATGGGTCCGGAAGTTAACTCAGGATAGTGTCAGGACATTAGATATTGACGGCAGCAGGGCCTTAGTTAGGGACAGTGTCAAGGCCTTAGTTAGTACTAGCATCTGGGCCTCTGTTAGGTACAGTGTCAGGGCCTGAGTTAGGAATAGTGTTAGGGCCTTAGTTAGGGACAGTATCACGGCCTTGGGACTAAATTCAGGGCCTGAGGTAGTCACAGCCTAAGGGCTTTAGTTAGCGTAAGAGGCAGGACATTTGCTAGGGACAGGGTTAGGGTAAAGTTTAGGGATCGTGTCAGGAAATGACCTAGGGATAGTGTCAAGAGCTTAGTTACAGTATCAGGGCCTTATTTAGGACCAGTGTCAGGGCTTCAGGTAGGGACAGCGTCAGTGCCTGACTCTGGGAGAGCAACAGGGCCTGAGTGAGGCCTAGCGTCAGGCCCATAGCTGGGGACACTGTCAGGGCATGATGTAGGAGCAGCATCAGGGCCTTTGTTGCATCAGCATTAGTGTCTTAGTTACAGACATGATCAGGGCCTGAGTTAGTCACAGCGTCAAGGCCTCAGTTAGGCATAGCTTCAGGGACTGAGTTACGGACAGCCTCAGGTCTTCCCTTAGGAACAGCGACAGGGCTTTCTTAGGGACGGTGTCAGGACCTTGGTTAGAAATGGGTCAGGATATTAGCTCAGGATAGTGTCCGGATTTTAGTTATTGCCGGCAGCAGGGCCTATATTAGAGATAGATTCCGGGCCTTAGTTAGGGACAGTGTCAGTTAGTTAGGGAGAGCATTAGGGCTTCGGTGAGGAAAAGGGGCAGGACATTAGCTCGGGAGAGAGTCAGGTTCCAGGCCAGTGGTAGTGTCAGGATGTGAGCTAGGGATAGGGTGAAGACCTTAGTTATTGAGAGCATCAGGGCCTTAGGACCAGCGTCAGGGCCTTCATCAGGACCAGTGTCAGGGCTTCACGTACGGACAGCATCAGAGCCTAACTAAGGTACGGCAACAGGGCCTAAGTGAGGCCTATCTTCAGGGCCTGAGTTAGGGACAGTGTCAGGGCATGACTTAGGAGCAGTATAAGGGCCTCTGTAGGATCAGCCTTAGGGTCTTCGTTAAAGACATTCTCAGGGCCTCTGTTAGGGACCGCCTCAGGGCCTCACTTAGGGACAGCGTCAGGGCTTCCTTTGGGACAGTTTCAGGACCTTGGTAAGACATGGGTCAGGATATTAGTTCAGGATAATGTCAGGACTTTAGATATTGACTGCAGCAGGGCCTTAGAGACAGTGTCTCAGCCTGACTTAGGACTAGCATCAGAGCCTTTGTTAGGTCCAGTGTCAGGGACTGAGTTAGGTGTAGTGTCAGGGCCTCAGTTAGGGACAGTGTCAGGGCCTGAGTTAGGACGAGCCTCCAGGCCTCAGTTAGGGCCAGGGTCACAGCCTCGGGACTAATTTTAGGGCCTTAGTTAGGAACAGCATCAGGGATTTATTTAGCATAAGAAGCTCAACATTAGTTAAAGACAAGGTTAGGTTAAGGTCTAGGCATTGTGTCAGGGCATGACCTAGGGATAGTGTCAAGACCTTAGTTACTTAGGGCATCAGGGCCTAATTTAGGACCAGTGTCAGGGCTTCAGGTAGGGATAGCGTCAGAGCCTGACTTCGGGAGAGCGACAGGGCTTGAGTGAGGCCTAGTGACAGAGCCTGACTTCGGGAGAGCGACAGGGCTTGAGTGAGGCCTAGTGTCAGAGCCTTAGCTAGGGATAGTATCAGGGCATGACTTAGGAGCAGCACAAGGGCCTTGGTAGGATCAGCCTCAGGGGCTTTGTTAAAGACCTTATCAGGGCCTCTGTTAGGGGCAGCCTTAGGGCCTCCCTTAGGGACAGCGTCAGGGCTTACTTAGGGACAGTTTCAGGACCTTGGTAAGAGATGGGTCCGGAAATTACCTCAGGATAGTGTCAGGACATTAGATATTGACGGCAGCAGGGCCTTACTTAGGGACAGTGTCAAGGCCTTAGTTAGTGCTAGCATCTGGGCCTCTGTTAGGTGCAGTGTCGGGGCCTGAGTTAGGAATAGTGTTAGGGCCTTAGTTAGGGACAGTATCACGGCCTTGGGACTAAATTCAGGGCCTGAGGTAGTCACAGCCTAAGGGCTTTAGTTAGCATAAGAGGCAGGACATTTGCTAGGGACAGGGTGAGGGTAAAGTTTAGGGATCGTGTCAGGAAATGACCTAGGGATAGTGTCAAGAGCTTAGTTACAGTATCAGGGCCTTATTTAGGACCCGTGTCAGGGCTTCAGGTAGGGACAGCGTCAGTGCCTGACTCTGGGAGAGCAACAGGGCCTGAGTGAGGCCTAGCGTCAGGCCCATAGCTGGGGACACTGTCAGGGCATGATGTAGGAGCAGCATCAGGGCCTTTGTTGCGTCAGCATTAGTGTCTTAGTTACAGACATGATCAGGGCCTGAGTTAGTCACAGCGTCAAGGCCTCAGTTAGGCATAGCTTCAGGGACTGAGTTACGGACAGCCTCAGGTCTTCCCTTAGGAACAGCGACAGGGCTCTCTTAGGGACGGTGTCAGGACCTTGGTTAGAAATGGGTCAGGATATTAGCTCAGGATAGTGTCCGGATTTTAGTTATTGCCGGCAGCAGGGCCTATATTAGAGATAGATTCCGGGCCTTAGTTAGGGACAGTGTCAGGGCCTTAATTAGGACTAGTCTGGGCCTTAGTTAGGGAGAGCATTACGGCTTCGCTGAGGATAAGGGGCAGGACGTTAGCTCGGGACAGAGTCAGGTTCCAGGCCAGTGGTAGTGTCAGGATGTGAGCTAGGGATAGGGTGAAGACCTTAGTTATTGAGAGCATCAGGGCCTTAGTTAGGACCAGCGTCAGGGCCTTCATCAGGACCAGTGTCAGGGCTTCACGTACGGACAGCGTCAGAGCCTAACTAAGGTACGGCAACGGGGCCTAAGTGAGGCCTATCTTTAGGGCCTGAGTTAGGGACAGTGTCAGGGCATGACTTAGGAGCAGTATAAGGGCCTCTGTAGGATCAGCATTAGGGTCTTCGTTAAAGACATTCTCAGGGCCTCTGTTAGGGACCGCCTCAGGGCCTCACTTAGGGACAGCGTCAGGGCTTCCTTTGGGACAGTTTCAGGACCTTGGTAAGACATGGGTCAGGATATTAGCTCGGGATAATGTCAGGACTTTAGATATTGACTGCAGCAGGGCCTTAGAGACAGTGTCTCAGCCTGACTTAGGACTAGCATCAGAGCCTTTGTTAGGTCCAGTGTCAGGGACTGAGTTAGGTGTAGTGTCAGGGCCTTAGTTAGGGACAGTGTCAGGGCCTGAGTTAGGACGAGCCTCCAGGCCTCAGTTAGGGCCAGGGTCACGGCCTCGGGACTAATTTTAGGGCCTTAGTTAGGAAGAGCATCAGGGATTTATTTAGCATAAGAAGCTCAACATTAGTTAAAGACAAGGTTAGGTTAAGGTCTAGGCATTGTGTCAGGGCATGACCTAGGGATAGTGTCAAGACCTTAGTTACTTAGGGCATCAGGGCCTAATTTAGGACCAGCGTCAGGGCTTCAGGTAGGGATAGCGTCAGAGCCTGACTTCGGGAGAGCGACAGGGCTTGAGTGAGGCCTAGTGTCAGAGCCTTAGCTAGGGATAGTATCAGGGCATGACTTAGGAGCAGCATAAGGGCCTTGGTAGGATCAGCCTCAGGGGCTTTGTTAAAGACATTATCAGGGCCTCTGTTAGGGACAGCCTTAGGGCCTCCCTTAGGGACAGCGTCAGGGCTTACTTAGGGACAGTTTCAGGACCTTGGTAAGAGATGGGTCCGGAAGTTAACTCAGGATAGTGTCAGGACATTAGATATTGACGGCAGCAGGGCCTTAGTTAGGGACAGTGTCAAGGCCTTAGTTAGTACTAGCATCTGGGCCTCTGTTAGGTACAGTGTCAGGGCCTGAGTTAGGAATAGTGTTAGGGCCTTAGTTAGGGACAGTATCACGGCCTTGGGACTAAATTCAGGGCCTGAGGTAGTCACAGCCTAAGGGCTTTAGTTAGCATAAGAGGCAGGACATTTGCTAGGGACAGGGTGAGGGTAAAGTTTAGGGATCGTGTCAGGAAATGACCTAGGGATAGTGTCAAGAGCTTAGTTACAGTATCAGGGCCTTATTTAGGACCCGTGTCAGGGCTTCAGGTAGGGACAGCGTCAGTGCCTGACTCTGGGAGAGCAACAGGGCCTGAGTGAGGCCTAGCGTCAGGCCCATAGCTGGGGACACTGTCAGGGCATGATGTAGGAGCAGCATCAGGGCCTTTGTTGCGTCAGCATTAGTGTCTTAGTTACAGACATGATCAGGGCCTGAGTTAGTCACAGCGTCAAGGCCTCAGTTAGGCATAGCTTCAGGGACTGAGTTACGGACAGCCTCAGGTCTTCCCTTAGGAACATCGACAGGGCTCTCTTAGGGACGGTGTCAGGACCTTGGTTAGAAATGGGTCAGGATATTAGCTCAGGATAGTGTCCGGATTTTAGTTATTGCCGGCAGCAGGGCCTATATTAGAGGTAGATTCCGGGCCTTAGTTAGGGACAGTGTCAGGGCCTTAATTAGGACTAGTCTGGGCCTTAGTTAGGGAGAGCATTACGGCTTCGCTGAGGATAAGGGGCAGGACGTTAGCTCGGGACAGAGTCAGGTTCCAGGCCAGTGGTAGTGTCAGGATGTGAGCTAGGGATAGGGTGAAGACCTTAGTTATTGAGAGCATCAGGGCCTTAGTTAGGACCAGCGTCAGGGCCTTCATCAGGACCAGTGTCAGGGCTTCACGTACGGACAGCGTCAGAGCCTAACTAAGGTACGGCAACGGGGCCTAAGTGAGGCCTATCTTTAGGGCCTGAGTTAGGGACAGTGTCAGGGCATGACTTAGGAGCAGTATAAGGGCCTCTGTAGGATCAGCATTAGGGTCTTCGTTAAAGACATTCTCAGGGCCTCTGTTAGGGACCGCCTCAGGGCCTCACTTAGGGACAGCGTCAGGGCTTCCTTTGGGACAGTTTCAGGACCTTGGTAAGACATGGGTCAGGATATTAGCTCGGGATAATGTCAGGACTTTAGATATTGACTGCAGCAGGGCCTTAGAGACAGTGTCTCAGCCTGACTTAGGACTAGCATCAGAGCCTTTGTTAGGTCCAGTGTCAGGGACTGAGTTAGGTGTAGTGTCAGGGCCTTAGTTAGGGACAGTGTCAGGGCCTGAGTTAGGACGAGCCTCCAGGCCTCAGTTAGGGCCAGGGTCACGGCCTCGGGACTAATTTTAGGGTCTTAGTTAGGAAGAGCATCAGGGATTTATTTAGCATAAGAAGCTCAACATTAGTTAAAGACAAGGTTAGGTTAAGGTCTAGGCATTGGGTCAGGGCATGACCTAGGGATAGTGTCAAGACCTTAGTTACTTAGGGCATCAGGGCCTAATTTAGGACCAGCGTCAGGGCTTCAGGTAGGGATAGCGTCAGAGCCTGACTTCGGGAGAGCGACAGGGCTTGAGTGAGGCCTAGTGTCAGAGCCTTAGCTAGGGATAGTATCAGGGCATGACTTAGGAGCAGCACAAGGGCCTTGGTAGGATCAGCCTCAGGGGCTTTGTTAAAGACCTTATCAGGGCCTCTGTTAGGGGCAGCCTTAGGGCCTCCCTTAGGGACAGCGTCAGGGCTTACTTAGGGACAGTTTCAGGAGCTTGGTAAGAGATGGGTCCGGAAATTACCTCAGGATAGTGTCAGGACATTAGATATTGACGGCAGCAGGGCCTTACTTAGGGACAGTGTCAAGGCCTTAGTTAGTACTAGCATCTGGGCCTCTGTTAGGTACAGTGTCGGTGCCTGAGTTAGGAATAGTGTTAGGGCCTTAGTTAGGGACAGTATCACGGCCTTGAGACTAAATTCAGGGCCTGAGGTAGTCACAGCATAAGGGCTTTAGTTAGCATAAGAGGCAGGACATTTGCTAGGGACAGGGTGAGGGTAAAGTTTAGGGATCGTGTCAGGAAATGACCTAGGGATAGTGTCAAGAGCTTAGTTACAGTATCAGGGCCTTATTTAGGACCCGTGTCAGGGCTTCAGGTAGGGACAGCGTCAGTGCCTGACTCTGGGAGAGCAACAGGGCCTGAGTGAGGCCTAGCGTCAGGCCCATAGCTGGGGACACTGTCAGGGCATGATGTAGGAGCAGCATCAGGGCCTTTGTTGCATCAGCATTAGTGTCTTAGTTACAGACATGATCAGGGCCTGAGTTAGTCACAGCGTCAAGGCCTCAGTTAGGCATAGCTTCAGGGACTGAGTTACGGACAGCCTCAGGTCTTCCCTTAGGAACAGCGACAGGGCTCTCTTAGGGACGGTGTCAGGACCTTGGTTAGAAATGGGTCAGGATATTAGCTCAGGATAGTGTCCGGATTTTAGTTATTGCCGGCAGCAGGGCCTATATTAGAGATAGATTCCGGGCCTTAGTTAGGGACAGTGTCAGTTAGTTAGGGAGAGCATTAGGGCTTCGGTGAGGAAAAGGGGCAGGACATTAGCTCGGGAGAGAGTCAGGTTCCAGGCCAGTGGTAGTGTCAGGATGTGAGCTAGGGATAGGGTGAAGACCTTAGTTATTGAGAGCATCAGGGCCTTAGGACCAGCGTCAGGGCCTTCATCAGGACCAGTGTCAGGGCTTCACGTACGGACAGCATCAGAGCCTAACTAAGGTACGGCAACAGGGCCTAAGTGAGGCCTATCTTCAGGGCCTGAGTTAGGGACAGTGTCAGGGCATGACTTAGGAGCAGTATAAGGGCCTCTGTAGGATCAGCCTTAGGGTCTTCGTTAAAGACATTCTCAGGGCCTCTGTTAGGGACCGCCTCAGGGCCTCACTTAGGGACAGCGTCAGGGCTTCCTTTGGGACAGTTTCAGGACCTTGGTAAGACATGGGTCAGGATATTAGTTCAGGATAATGTCAGGACTTTAGATATTGACTGCAGCAGGGCCTTAGAGACAGTGTCTCAGCCTGACTTAGGACTAGCATCAGAGCCTTTGTTAGGTCCAGTGTCAGGGACTGAGTTAGGTGTAGTGTCAGGGCCTCAGTTAGGGACAGTGTCAGGGCCTGAGTTAGGACGAGCCTCCAGGCCTCAGTTAGGGCCAGGGTCACAGCCTCGGGACTAATTTTAGGGCCTTAGTTAGGAACAGCATCAGGGATTTATTTAGCATAAGAAGCTCAACATTAGTTAAAGACAAGGTTAGGTTAAGGTCTAGGCATTGTGTCAGGGCATGACCTAGGGATAGTGTCAAGACCTTAGTTACTTAGGGCATCAGGGCCTAATTTAGGACCAGTGTCAGGGCTTCAGGTAGGGATAGCGTCAGAGCCTGACTTCGGGAGAGCGACAGGGCTTGAGTGAGGCCTAGTGACAGAGCCTGACTTCGGGAGAGCGACAGGGCTTGAGTGAGGCCTAGTGTCAGAGCCTTAGCTAGGGATAGTATCAGGGCATGACTTAGGAGCAGCACAAGGGCCTTGGTAGGATCAGCCTCAGGGGCTTTGTTAAAGACCTTATCAGGGCCTCTGTTAGGGGCAGCCTTAGGGCCTCCCTTAGGGACAGCGTCAGGGCTTACTTAGGGACAGTTTCAGGACCTTGGTAAGAGATGGGTCCGGAAATTACCTCAGGATAGTGTCAGGACATTAGATATTGACGGCAGCAGGGCCTTACTTAGGGACAGTGTCAAGGCCTTAGTTAGTGCTAGCATCTGGGCCTCTGTTAGGTGCAGTGTCGGGGCCTGAGTTAGGAATAGTGTTAGGGCCTTAGTTAGGGACAGTATCACGGCCTTGGGACTAAATTCAGGGCCTGAGGTAGTCACAGCCTAAGGGCTTTAGTTAGCATAAGAGGCAGGACATTTGCTAGGGACAGGGTGAGGGTAAAGTTTAGGGATCGTGTCAGGAAATGACCTAGGGATAGTGTCAAGAGCTTAGTTACAGTATCAGGGCCTTATTTAGGACCCGTGTCAGGGCTTCAGGTAGGGACAGCGTCAGTGCCTGACTCTGGGAGAGCAACAGGGCCTGAGTGAGGCCTAGCGTCAGGCCCATAGCTGGGGACACTGTCAGGGCATGATGTAGGAGCAGCATCAGGGCCTTTGTTGCGTCAGCATTAGTGTCTTAGTTACAGACATGATCAGGGCCTGAGTTAGTCACAGCGTCAAGGCCTCAGTTAGGCATAGCTTCAGGGACTGAGTTACGGACAGCCTCAGGTCTTCCCTTAGGAACAGCGACAGGGCTCTCTTAGGGACGGTGTCAGGACCTTGGTTAGAAATGGGTCAGGATATTAGCTCAGGATAGTGTCCGGATTTTAGTTATTGCCGGCAGCAGGGCCTATATTAGAGATAGATTCCGGGCCTTAGTTAGGGACAGTGTCAGGGCCTTAATTAGGACTAGTCTGGGCCTTAGTTAGGGAGAGCATTACGGCTTCGCTGAGGATAAGGGGCAGGACGTTAGCTCGGGACAGAGTCAGGTTCCAGGCCAGTGGTAGTGTCAGGATGTGAGCTAGGGATAGGGTGAAGACCTTAGTTATTGAGAGCATCAGGGCCTTAGTTAGGACCAGCGTCAGGGCCTTCATCAGGACCAGTGTCAGGGCTTCACGTACGGACAGCGTCAGAGCCTAACTAAGGTACGGCAACGGGGCCTAAGTGAGGCCTATCTTTAGGGCCTGAGTTAGGGACAGTGTCAGGGCATGACTTAGGAGCAGTATAAGGGCCTCTGTAGGATCAGCATTAGGGTCTTCGTTAAAGACATTCTCAGGGCCTCTGTTAGGGACCGCCTCAGGGCCTCACTTAGGGACAGCGTCAGGGCTTCCTTTGGGACAGTTTCAGGACCTTGGTAAGACATGGGTCAGGATATTAGCTCGGGATAATGTCAGGACTTTAGATATTGACTGCAGCAGGGCCTTAGAGACAGTGTCTCAGCCTGACTTAGGACTAGCATCAGAGCCTTTGTTAGGTCCAGTGTCAGGGACTGAGTTAGGTGTAGTGTCAGGGCCTTAGTTAGGGACAGTGTCAGGGCCTGAGTTAGGACGAGCCTCCAGGCCTCAGTTAGGGCCAGGGTCACGGCCTCGGGACTAATTTTAGGGCCTTAGTTAGGAAGAGCATCAGGGATTTATTTAGCATAAGAAGCTCAACATTAGTTAAAGACAAGGTTAGGTTAAGGTCTAGGCATTGTGTCAGGGCATGACCTAGGGATAGTGTCAAGACCTTAGTTACTTAGGGCATCAGGGCCTAATTTAGGACCAGCGTCAGGGCTTCAGGTAGGGATAGCGTCAGAGCCTGACTTCGGGAGAGCGACAGGGCTTGAGTGAGGCCTAGTGTCAGAGCCTTAGCTAGGGATAGTATCAGGGCATGACTTAGGAGCAGCATAAGGGCCTTGGTAGGATCAGCCTCAGGGGCTTTGTTAAAGACATTATCAGGGCCTCTGTTAGGGACAGCCTTAGGGCCTCCCTTAGGGACAGCGTCAGGGCTTACTTAGGGACAGTTTCAGGACCTTGGTAAGAGATGGGTCCGGAAGTTAACTCAGGATAGTGTCAGGACATTAGATATTGACGGCAGCAGGGCCTTAGTTAGGGACAGTGTCAAGGCCTTAGTTAGTACTAGCATCTGGGCCTCTGTTAGGTACAGTGTCAGGGCCTGAGTTAGGAATAGTGTTAGGGCCTTAGTTAGGGACAGTATCACGGCCTTGGGACTAAATTCAGGGCCTGAGGTAGTCACAGCCTAAGGGCTTTAGTTAGCATAAGAGGCAGGACATTTGCTAGGGACAGGGTGAGGGTAAAGTTTAGGGATCGTGTCAGGAAATGACCTAGGGATAGTGTCAAGAGCTTAGTTACAGTATCAGGGCCTTATTTAGGACCCGTGTCAGGGCTTCAGGTAGGGACAGCGTCAGTGCCTGACTCTGGGAGAGCAACAGGGCCTGAGTGAGGCCTAGCGTCAGGCCCATAGCTGGGGACACTGTCAGGGCATGATGTAGGAGCAGCATCAGGGCCTTTGTTGCGTCAGCATTAGTGTCTTAGTTACAGACATGATCAGGGCCTGAGTTAGTCACAGCGTCAAGGCCTCAGTTAGGCATAGCTTCAGGGACTGAGTTACGGACAGCCTCAGGTCTTCCCTTAGGAACATCGACAGGGCTCTCTTAGGGACGGTGTCAGGACCTTGGTTAGAAATGGGTCAGGATATTAGCTCAGGATAGTGTCCGGATTTTAGTTATTGCCGGCAGCAGGGCCTATATTAGAGGTAGATTCCGGGCCTTAGTTAGGGACAGTGTCAGGGCCTTAATTAGGACTAGTCTGGGCCTTAGTTAGGGAGAGCATTACGGCTTCGCTGAGGATAAGGGGCAGGACGTTAGCTCGGGACAGAGTCAGGTTCCAGGCCAGTGGTAGTGTCAGGATGTGAGCTAGGGATAGGGTGAAGACCTTAGTTATTGAGAGCATCAGGGCCTTAGTTAGGACCAGCGTCAGGGCCTTCATCAGGACCAGTGTCAGGGCTTCACGTACGGACAGCGTCAGAGCCTAACTAAGGTACGGCAACGGGGCCTAAGTGAGGCCTATCTTTAGGGCCTGAGTTAGGGACAGTGTCAGGGCATGACTTAGGAGCAGTATAAGGGCCTCTGTAGGATCAGCATTAGGGTCTTCGTTAAAGACATTCTCAGGGCCTCTGTTAGGGACCGCCTCAGGGCCTCACTTAGGGACAGCGTCAGGGCTTCCTTTGGGACAGTTTCAGGACCTTGGTAAGACATGGGTCAGGATATTAGCTCGGGATAATGTCAGGACTTTAGATATTGACTGCAGCAGGGCCTTAGAGACAGTGTCTCAGCCTGACTTAGGACTAGCATCAGAGCCTTTGTTAGGTCCAGTGTCAGGGACTGAGTTAGGTGTAGTGTCAGGGCCTTAGTTAGGGACAGTGTCAGGGCCTGAGTTAGGACGAGCCTCCAGGCCTCAGTTAGGGCCAGGGTCACGGCCTCGGGACTAATTTTAGGGTCTTAGTTAGGAAGAGCATCAGGGATTTATTTAGCATAAGAAGCTCAACATTAGTTAAAGACAAGGTTAGGTTAAGGTCTAGGCATTGGGTCAGGGCATGACCTAGGGATAGTGTCAAGACCTTAGTTACTTAGGGCATCAGGGCCTAATTTAGGACCAGCGTCAGGGCTTCAGGTAGGGATAGCGTCAGAGCCTGACTTCGGGAGAGCGACAGGGCTTGAGTGAGGCCTAGTGTCAGAGCCTTAGCTAGGGATAGTATCAGGGCATGACTTAGGAGCAGCACAAGGGCCTTGGTAGGATCAGCCTCAGGGGCTTTGTTAAAGACCTTATCAGGGCCTCTGTTAGGGGCAGCCTTAGGGCCTCCCTTAGGGACAGCGTCAGGGCTTACTTAGGGACAGTTTCAGGAGCTTGGTAAGAGATGGGTCCGGAAATTACCTCAGGATAGTGTCAGGACATTAGATATTGACGGCAGCAGGGCCTTACTTAGGGACAGTGTCAAGGCCTTAGTTAGTACTAGCATCTGGGCCTCTGTTAGGTACAGTGTCGGTGCCTGAGTTAGGAATAGTGTTAGGGCCTTAGTTAGGGACAGTATCACGGCCTTGAGACTAAATTCAGGGCCTGAGGTAGTCACAGCCTAAGGGCTTTAGTTAGCATAAGAGGCAGGACATTTGCTAGGGACAGGGTGAGGGTAAAGTTTAGGGATCGTGTCAGGAAATGACCTAGGGATAGTGTCAAGAGCTTAGTTACAGTATCAGGGCCTTATTTAGGACCCGTGTCAGGGCTTCAGGTAGGGACAGCGTCAGTGCCTGACTCTGGGAGAGCAACAGGGCCTGAGTGAGGCCTAGCGTCAGGCCCATAGCTGGGGACACTGTCAGGGCATGATGTAGGAGCAGCATCAGGGCCTTTGTTGCATCAGCATTAGTGTCTTAGTTACAGACATGATCAGGGCCTGAGTTAGTCACAGCGTCAAGGCCTCAGTTAGGCATAGCTTCAGGGACTGAGTTACGGACAGCCTCAGGTCTTCCCTTAGGAACAGCGACAGGGCTCTCTTAGGGACGGTGTCAGGACCTTGGTTAGAAATGGGTCAGGATATTAGCTCAGGATAGTGTCCGGATTTTAGTTATTGCCGGCAGCAGGGCCTATATTAGAGATAGATTCCGGGCCTTAGTTAGGGACAGTGTCAGGGCCTTAATTAGGACTAGTCTGGGCCTTAGTTAGGGAGAGCATTACGGCTTCGCTGAGGATAAGGGGCAGGACGTTAGCTCGGGACAGAGTCAGGTTCCAGGCCAGTGGTAGTGTCAGGATGTGAGCTAGGGATAGGGTGAAGACCTTAGTTATTGAGAGCATCAGGGCCTTAGTTAGGACCAGCGTCAGGGCCTTCATCAGGACCAGTGTCAGGGCTTCACGTACGGACAGCGTCAGAGCCTAACTAAGGTACGGCAATGGGGCCTAAGTGAGGCCTATCTTTAGGGCCTGAGTTAGGGACAGTGTCAGGGCATGACTTAGGAGCAGTATAAGGGCCTCTGTAGGATCAGCATTAGGGTCTTCGTTAAAGACATTCTCAGGGCCTCTGTTAGGGACCGCCTCAGGGCCTCACTTAGGGACAGCGTCAGGGCTTCCTTTGGGACAGTTTCAGGACCTTGGTAAGACATGGGTCAGGATATTAGCTCGGGATAATGTCAGGACTTTAGATATTGACTGCAGCAGGGCCTTAGAGACAGTGTCTCAGCCTGACTTAGGACTAGCATCAGAGCCTTTGTTAGGTCCAGTGTCAGGGACTGAGTTAGGTGTAGTGTCAGGGCCTTAGTTAGGGACAGTGTCAGGGCCTGAGTTAGGACGAGCCTCCAGGCCTCAGTTAGGGCCAGGGTCACGGCCTCGGGACTAATTTTAGGGCCTTAGTTAGGAAGAGCATCAGGGATTTATTTAGCATAAGAAGCTCAACATTAGTTAAAGACAAGGTTAGGTTAAGGTCTAGGCATTGGGTCAGGGCATGACCTAGGGATAGTGTCAAGACCTTAGTTACTTAGGGCATCAGGGCCTAATTTAGGACCAGCGTCAGGGCTTCAGGTAGGGATAGCGTCAGAGCCTGACTTCGGGAGAGCGACAGGGCTTGAGTGAGGCCTAGTGTCAGAGCCTTAGCTAGGGATAGTATCAGGGCATGACTTAGGAGCAGCATAAGGGCCTTGGTAGGATCAGCCTCAGGGGCTTTGTTAAAGACATTATCAGGGCCTCTGTTAGGGACAGCCTTAGGGCCTCCCTTAGGGACAGCGTCAGGGCTTACTTAGGGACAGTTTCAGGACCTTGGTAAGAGATGGGTCCGGAAGTTAACTCAGGATAGTGTCAGGACATTAGATATTGACGGCAGCAGGGCCTTAGTTAGGGACAGTGTCAAGGCCTTAGTTAGTACTAGCATCTGGGCCTCTGTTAGGTACAGTGTCAGGGCCTGAGTTAGGAATAGTGTTAGGGCCTTAGTTAGGGACAGTATCACGGCCTTGGGACTAAATTCAGGGCCTGAGGTAGTCACAGCCTAAGGGCTTTAGTTAGCGTAAGAGGCAGGACATTTGCTAGGGACAGGGTTAGGGTAAAGTTTAGGGATCGTGTCAGGAAATGACCTAGGGATAGTGTCAAGAGCTTAGTTACAGTATCAGGGCCTTATTTAGGACCAGTGTCAGGGCTTCAGGTAGGGACAGCGTCAGTGCCTGACTCTGGGAGAGCAACAGGGCCTGAGTGAGGCCTAGCGTCAGGCCCATAGCTGGGGACACTGTCAGGGCATGATGTAGGAGCAGCATCAGGGCCTTTGTTGCGTCAGCATTAGTGTCTTAGTTACAGACATGATCAGGGCCTGAGTTAGTCACAGCGTCAAGGCCTCAGTTAGGCATAGCTTCAGGGACTGAGTTACGGACAGCCTCAGGTCTTCCCTTAGGAACAGCGACAGGGCTCTCTTAGGGACGGTGTCAGGACCTTGGTTAGAAATGGGTCAGGATATTAGCTCAGGATAGTGTCCGGATTTTAGTTATTGCCGGCAGCAGGGCCTATATTAGAGATAGATTCCGGGCCTTAGTTAGGGACAGTGTCAGTTAGTTAGGGAGAGCATTAGGGCTTCGGTGAGGAAAAGGGGCAGGACATTAGCTCGGGAGAGAGTCAGGTTCCAGGCCAGTGGTAGTGTCAGGATGTGAGCTAGGGATAGGGTGAAGACCTTAGTTATTGAGAGCATCAGGGCCTTAGGACCAGCGTCAGGGCCTTCATCAGGACCAGTGTCAGGGCTTCACGTACGGACAGCATCAGAGCCTAACTAAGGTACGGCAACAGGGCCTAAGTGAGGCCTATCTTCAGGGCCTGAGTTAGGGACAGTGTCAGGGCATGACTTAGGAGCAGTATAAGGGCCTCTGTAGGATCAGCCTTAGGGTCTTCGTTAAAGACATTCTCAGGGCCTCTGTTAGGGACCGCCTCAGGGCCTCACTTAGGGACAGCGTCAGGGCTTCCTTTGGGACAGTTTCAGGACCTTGGTAAGACATGGGTCAGGATATTAGTTCAGGATAATGTCAGGACTTTAGATATTGACTGCAGCAGGGCCTTAGAGACAGTGTCTCAGCCTGACTTAGGACTAGCATCAGAGCCTTTGTTAGGTCCAGTGTCAGGGACTGAGTTAGGTGTAGTGTCAGGGCCTCAGTTAGGGACAGTGTCAGGGCCTGAGTTAGGACGAGCCTCCAGGCCTCAGTTAGGGCCAGGGTCACAGCCTCGGGACTAATTTTAGGGCCTTAGTTAGGAAGAGCATCAGGGATTTATTTAGCATAAGAAGCTCAACATTAGTTAAAGACAAGGTTAGGTTAAGGTCTAGGCATTGTGTCAGGGCATGACCTAGGGATAGTGTCAAGACCTTAGTTACTTAGGGCATCAGGGCCTAATTTAGGACCAGTGTCAGGGCTTCAGGTAGGGATAGCGTCAGAGCCTGACTTCGGGAGAGCGACAGGGCTTGAGTGAGGCCTAGTGACAGAGCCTGACTTAGGGAGAGCGACAGGGCTTGAGTGAGGCCTAGTGTCAGAGCCTTAGCTAGGGATAGTATCAGGGCATGACTTAGGAGCAGCACAAGGGCCTTGGTAGGATCAGCCTCAGGGGCTTTGTTAAAGACCTTATCAGGGCCTCTGTTAGGGGCAGCCTTAGGGCCTCCCTTAGGGACAGCGTCAGGGCTTACTTAGGGACAGTTTCAGGAGCTTGGTAAGAGATGGGTCCGGAAATTACCTCAGGATAGTGTCAGGACATTAGATATTGACGGCAGCAGGGCCTTACTTAGGGACAGTGTCAAGGCCTTAGTTAGTGCTAGCATCTGGGCCTCTGTTAGGTGCAGTGTCAGGGCCTGAGTTAGGAATAGTGTTAGGGCCTTAGTTAGGGACAGTATCACGGCCTTGGGACTAAATTCAGGGCCTGAGGTAGTCACAGCATAAGGGCTTTAGTTAGCATAAGAGGCAGGACATTTGCTAGGGACAGGGTGAGGGTAAAGTTTAGGGATCGTGTCAGGAAATGACCTAGGGATAGTATTAAGAGCTTAGTTACAGTATCAGGGCCTTATTTAGGACCCGTGTCAGGGCTTCAGGTAGGGACAGCGTCAGTGCCTGACTCTGGGAGAGCAACAGGGCCTGAGTGAGGCCTAGCGTCAGGCCCATAGCTGGGGACACTGTCAGGGCATGATGTAGGAGCAGCATCAGGGCCTTTGTTGCGTCAGCATTAGTGTCTTAGTTACAGACATGATCAGGGCCTGAGTTAGTCACAGCGTCAAGGCCTCAGTTAGGCATAGCTTCAGGGACTGAGTTACGGACAGCCTCAGGTCTTCCCTTAGGAACAGCGACAGGGCTCTCTTAGGGACGGTGTCAGGACCTTGGTTAGAAATGGGTCAGGATATTAGCTCAGGATAGTGTCCGGATTTTAGTTATTGCCGGCAGCAGGGCCTATATTAGAGATAGATTCCGGGCCTTAGTTAGGGACAGTGTCAGGGCCTTAATTAGGACTAGTCTGGGCCTTAGTTAGGGAGAGCATTACGGCTTCGCTGAGGATAAGGGGCAGGACGTTAGCTCGGGACAGAGTCAGGTTCCAGGCCAGTGGTAGTGTCAGGATGTGAGCTAGGGATAGGGTGAAGACCTTAGTTATTGAGAGCATCAGGGCCTTAGTTAGGACCAGCGTCAGGGCCTTCATCAGGACCAGTGTCAGGGCTTCACGTACGGACAGCGTCAGAGCCTAACTAAGGTACGGCAACGGGGCCTAAGTGAGGCCTATCTTTAGGGCCTGAGTTAGGGACAGTGTCAGGGCATGACTTAGGAGCAGTATAAGGGCCTCTGTAGGATCAGCATTAGGGTCTTCGTTAAAGACATTCTCAGGGCCTCTGTTAGGGACCGCCTCAGGGCCTCACTTAGGGACAGCGTCAGGGCTTCCTTTGGGACAGTTTCAGGACCTTGGTAAGACATGGGTCAGGATATTAGCTCGGGATAATGTCAGGACTTTAGATATTGACTGCAGCAGGGCCTTAGAGACAGTGTCTCAGCCTGACTTAGGACTAGCATCAGAGCCTTTGTTAGGTCCAGTGTCAGGGACTGAGTTAGGTGTAGTGTCAGGGCCTTAGTTAGGGACAGTGTCAGGGCCTGAGTTAGGACGAGCCTCCAGGCCTCAGTTAGGGCCAGGGTCACGGCCTCGGGACTAATTTTAGGGCCTTAGTTAGGAAGAGCATCAGGGATTTATTTAGCATAAGAAGCTCAACATTAGTTAAAGACAAGGTTAGGTTAAGGTCTAGGCATTGGGTCAGGGCATGACCTAGGGATAGTGTCAAGACCTTAGTTACTTAGGGCATCAGGGCCTAATTTAGGACCAGCGTCAGGGCTTCAGGTAGGGATAGCGTCAGAGCCTGACTTCGGGAGAGCGACAGGGCTTGAGTGAGGCCTAGTGTCAGAGCCTTAGCTAGGGATAGTATCAGGGCATGACTTAGGAGCAGCACAAGGGCCTTGGTAGGATCAGCCTCAGGGGCTTTGTTAAAGACCTTATCAGGGCCTCTGTTAGGGGCAGCCTTAGGGCCTCCCTTAGGGACAGCGTCAGGGCTTACTTAGGGACAGTTTCAGGAGCTTGGTAAGAGATGGGTCCGGAAATTACCTCAGGATAGTGTCAGGACATTAGATATTGACGGCAGCAGGGCCTTACTTAGGGACAGTGTCAAGGCCTTAGTTAGTACTAGCATCTGGGCCTCTGTTAGGTACAGTGTCGGGGCCTGAGTTAGGAATAGTGTTAGGGCCTTAGTTAGGGACAGTATCACGGCCTTGGGACTAAATTCAGGGCCTGAGGTAGTCACAGCCTAAGGGCTTTAGTTAGCATAAGAGGCAGGACATTTGCTAGGGACAGGGTGAGGGTAAAGTTTAGGGATCGTGTCAGGAAATGACCTAGGGATAGTGTCAAGAGCTTAGTTACAGTATCAGGGCCTTATTTAGGACCCGTGTCAGGGCTTCAGGTAGGGACAGCGTCAGTGCCTGACTCTGGGAGAGCAACAGGGCCTGAGTGAGGCCTAGCGTCAGGCCCATAGCTGGGGACACTGTCAGGGCATGATGTAGGAGCAGCATCAGGGCCTTTGTTGCATCAGCATTAGTGTCTTAGTTACAGACATGATCAGGGCCTGAGTTAGTCACAGCGTCAAGGCCTCAGTTAGGCATAGCTTCAGGGACTGAGTTACGGACAGCCTCAGGTCTTCCCTTAGGAACAGCGACAGGGCTCTCTTAGGGACGGTGTCAGGACCTTGGTTAGAAATGGGTCAGGATATTAGCTCAGGA
The DNA here is from genome assembly GCF_965194805.1 of Balaenoptera borealis. Classification (NCBI taxonomy): domain Eukaryota; kingdom Metazoa; phylum Chordata; class Mammalia; order Artiodactyla; family Balaenopteridae; genus Balaenoptera; species Balaenoptera borealis. The sequence goes on along the minus strand of NW_028123716.1, from coordinate 357,407 downwards.
TAGTGTCCGGATTTTAGTTATTGCCGGCAGCAGGGCCTATATTAGAGATAGATTCCGGGCCTTAGTTAGGGACAGTGTCAGGGCCTTAATTAGGACTAGTCTGGGCCTTAGTTAGGGAGAGCATTACGGCTTCGCTGAGGATAAGGGGCAGGACGTTAGCTCGGGACAGAGTCAGGTTCCAGGCCAGTGGTAGTGTCAGGATGTGAGCTAGGGATAGGGTGAAGACCTTAGTTATTGAGAGCATCAGGGCCTTAGTTAGGACCAGCGTCAGGGCCTTCATCAGGACCAGTGTCAGGGCTTCACGTACGGACAGCGTCAGAGCCTAACTAAGGTACGGCAACGGGGCCTAAGTGAGGCCTATCTTTAGGGCCTGAGTTAGGGACAGTGTCAGGGCATGACTTAGGAGCAGTATAAGGGCCTCTGTAGGATCAGCATTAGGGTCTTCGTTAAAGACATTCTCAGGGCCTCTGTTAGGGACCGCCTCAGGGCCTCACTTAGGGACAGCGTCAGGGCTTCCTTTGGGACAGTTTCAGGACCTTGGTAAGACATGGGTCAGGATATTAGCTCGGGATAATGTCAGGACTTTAGATATTGACTGCAGCAGGGCCTTAGAGACAGTGTCTCAGCCTGACTTAGGACTAGCATCAGAGCCTTTGTTAGGTCCAGTGTCAGGGACTGAGTTAGGTGTAGTGTCAGGGCCTTAGTTAGGGACAGTGTCAGGGCCTGAGTTAGGACGAGCCTCCAGGCCTCAGTTAGGGCCAGGGTCACGGCCTCGGGACTAATTTTAGGGCCTTAGTTAGGAAGAGCATCAGGGATTTATTTAGCATAAGAAGCTCAACATTAGTTAAAGACAAGGTTAGGTTAAGGTCTAGGCATTGGGTCAGGGCATGACCTAGGGATAGTGTCAAGACCTTAGTTACTTAGGGCATCAGGGCCTAATTTAGGACCAGCGTCAGGGCTTCAGGTAGGGATAGCGTCAGAGCCTGACTTCGGGAGAGCGACAGGGCTTGAGTGAGGCCTAGTGTCAGAGCCTTAGCTAGGGATAGTATCAGGGCATGACTTAGGAGCAGCACAAGGGCCTTGGTAGGATCAGCCTCAGGGGCTTTGTTAAAGACATTATCAGGGCCTCTGTTAGGGACAGCCTTAGGGCCTCCCTTAGGGACAGCGTCAGGGCTTACTTAGGGACAGTTTCAGGACCTTGGTAAGAGATGGGTCCGGAAGTTAACTCAGGATAGTGTCAGGACATTAGATATTGACGGCAGCAGGGCCTTAGTTAGGGACAGTGTCAAGGCCTTAGTTAGTACTAGCATCTGGGCCTCTGTTAGGTACAGTGTCAGGGCCTGAGTTAGGAATAGTGTTAGGGCCTTAGTTAGGGACAGTATCACGGCCTTGGGACTAAATTCAGGGCCTGAGGTAGTCACAGCCTAAGGGCTTTAGTTAGCGTAAGAGGCAGGACATTTGCTAGGGACAGGGTTAGGGTAAAGTTTAGGGATCGTGTCAGGAAATGACCTAGGGATAGTGTCAAGAGCTTAGTTACAGTATCAGGGCCTTATTTAGGACCAGTGTCAGGGCTTCAGGTAGGGACAGCGTCAGTGCCTGACTCTGGGAGAGCAACAGGGCCTGAGTGAGGCCTAGCGTCAGGCCCATAGCTGGGGACACTGTCAGGGCATGATGTAGGAGCAGCATCAGGGCCTTTGTTGCATCAGCATTAGTGTCTTAGTTACAGACATGATCAGGGCCTGAGTTAGTCACAGCGTCAAGGCCTCAGTTAGGCATAGCTTCAGGGACTGAGTTACGGACAGCCTCAGGTCTTCCCTTAGGAACAGCGACAGGGCTTTCTTAGGGACGGTGTCAGGACCTTGGTTAGAAATGGGTCAGGATATTAGCTCAGGATAGTGACCGGATTTTAGTTATTGCCGGCAGCAGGGCCTATATTAGAGATAGATTCCGGGCCTTAGTTAGGGACAGTGTCAGTTAGTTAGGGAGAGCATTAGGGCTTCGGTGAGGAAAAGGGGCAGGACGTTAGCTCGGGAGAGAGTCAGGTTCCAGGCCAGTGGTAGTGTCAGGATGTGAGCTAGGGATAGGGTGAAGACCTTAGTTATTGAGAGCATCAGGGCCTTAGGACCAGCGTCAGGGCCTTCATCAGGACCAGTGTCAGGGCTTCACGTACGGACAGCATCAGAGCCTAACTAAGGTACGGCAACAGGGCCTAAGTGAGGCCTATCTTCAGGGCCTGAGTTAGGGACAGTGTCAGGGCATGACTTAGGAGCAGTATAAGGGCCTCTGTAGGATCAGCCTTAGGGTCTTCGTTAAAGACATTCTCAGGGCCTCTGTTAGGGACCGCCTCAGGGCCTCACTTAGGGACAGCGTCAGGGCTTCCTTTGGGACAGTTTCAGGACCTTGGTAAGACATGGGTCAGGATATTAGTTCAGGATAATGTCAGGACTTTAGATATTGACTGCAGCAGGGCCTTAGAGACAGTGTCTCAGCCTGACTTAGGACTAGCATCAGAGCCTTTGTTAGGTCCAGTGTCAGGGACTGAGTTAGGTGTAGTGTCAGGGCCTCAGTTAGGGACAGTGTCAGGGCCTGAGTTAGGACGAGCCTCCAGGCCTCAGTTAGGGCCAGGGTCACAGCCTCGGGACTAATTTTAGGGCCTTAGTTAGGAACAGCATCAGGGATTTATTTAGCATAAGAAGCTCAACATTAGTTAAAGACAAGGTTAGGTTAAGGTCTAGGCATTGTGTCAGGGCATGACCTAGGGATAGTGTCAAGACCTTAGTTACTTAGGGCATCAGGGCCTAATTTAGGACCAGTGTCAGGGCTTCAGGTAGGGATAGCGTCAGAGCCTGACTTCGGGAGAGCGACAGGGCTTGAGTGAGGCCTAGTGACAGAGCCTGACTTCGGGAGAGCGACAGGGCTTGAGTGAGGCCTAGTGTCAGAGCCTTAGCTAGGGATAGTATCAGGGCATGACTTAGGAGCAGCACAAGGGCCTTGGTAGGATCAGCCTCAGGGGCTTTGTTAAAGACCTTATCAGGGCCTCTGTTAGGGGCAGCCTTAGGGCCTCCCTTAGGGACAGCGTCAGGGCTTACTTAGGGACAGTTTCAGGACCTTGGTAAGAGATGGGTCCGGAAATTACCTCAGGATAGTGTCAGGACATTAGATATTGACGGCAGCAGGGCCTTACTTAGGGACAGTGTCAAGGCCTTAGTTAGTGCTAGCATCTGGGCCTCTGTTAGGTGCAGTGTCGGGGCCTGAGTTAGGAATAGTGTTAGGGCCTTAGTTAGGGACAGTATCACGGCCTTGGGACTAAATTCAGGGCCTGAGGTAGTCACAGCCTAAGGGCTTTAGTTAGCATAAGAGGCAGGACATTTGCTAGGGACAGGGTGAGGGTAAAGTTTAGGGATCGTGTCAGGAAATGACCTAGGGATAGTGTCAAGAGCTTAGTTACAGTATCAGGGCCTTATTTAGGACCCGTGTCAGGGCTTCAGGTAGGGACAGCGTCAGTGCCTGACTCTGGGAGAGCAACAGGGCCTGAGTGAGGCCTAGCGTCAGGCCCATAGCTGGGGACACTGTCAGGGCATGATGTAGGAGCAGCATCAGGGCCTTTGTTGCGTCAGCATTAGTGTCTTAGTTACAGACATGATCAGGGCCTGAGTTAGTCACAGCGTCAAGGCCTCAGTTAGGCATAGCTTCAGGGACTGAGTTACGGACAGCCTCAGGTCTTCCCTTAGGAACAGCGACAGGGCTCTCTTAGGGACGGTGTCAGGACCTTGGTTAGAAATGGGTCAGGATATTAGCTCAGGATAGTGTCCGGATTTTAGTTATTGCCGGCAGCAGGGCCTATATTAGAGATAGATTCCGGGCCTTAGTTAGGGACAGTGTCAGGGCCTTAATTAGGACTAGTCTGGGCCTTAGTTAGGGAGAGCATTACGGCTTCGCTGAGGATAAGGGGCAGGACGTTAGCTCGGGACAGAGTCAGGTTCCAGGCCAGTGGTAGTGTCAGGATGTGAGCTAGGGATAGGGTGAAGACCTTAGTTATTGAGAGCATCAGGGCCTTAGTTAGGACCAGCGTCAGGGCCTTCATCAGGACCAGTGTCAGGGCTTCACGTACGGACAGCGTCAGAGCCTAACTAAGGTACGGCAACGGGGCCTAAGTGAGGCCTATCTTTAGGGCCTGAGTTAGGGACAGTGTCAGGGCATGACTTAGGAGCAGTATAAGGGCCTCTGTAGGATCAGCATTAGGGTCTTCGTTAAAGACATTCTCAGGGCCTCTGTTAGGGACCGCCTCAGGGCCTCACTTAGGGACAGCGTCAGGGCTTCCTTTGGGACAGTTTCAGGACCTTGGTAAGACATGGGTCAGGATATTAGCTCGGGATAATGTCAGGACTTTAGATATTGACTGCAGCAGGGCCTTAGAGACAGTGTCTCAGCCTGACTTAGGACTAGCATCAGAGCCTTTGTTAGGTCCAGTGTCAGGGACTGAGTTAGGTGTAGTGTCAGGGCCTTAGTTAGGGACAGTGTCAGGGCCTGAGTTAGGACGAGCCTCCAGGCCTCAGTTAGGGCCAGGGTCACGGCCTCGGGACTAATTTTAGGGCCTTAGTTAGGAAGAGCATCAGGGATTTATTTAGCATAAGAAGCTCAACATTAGTTAAAGACAAGGTTAGGTTAAGGTCTAGGCATTGTGTCAGGGCATGACCTAGGGATAGTGTCAAGACCTTAGTTACTTAGGGCATCAGGGCCTAATTTAGGACCAGCGTCAGGGCTTCAGGTAGGGATAGCGTCAGAGCCTGACTTCGGGAGAGCGACAGGGCTTGAGTGAGGCCTAGTGTCAGAGCCTTAGCTAGGGATAGTATCAGGGCATGACTTAGGAGCAGCATAAGGGCCTTGGTAGGATCAGCCTCAGGGGCTTTGTTAAAGACATTATCAGGGCCTCTGTTAGGGACAGCCTTAGGGCCTCCCTTAGGGACAGCGTCAGGGCTTACTTAGGGACAGTTTCAGGACCTTGGTAAGAGATGGGTCCGGAAGTTAACTCAGGATAGTGTCAGGACATTAGATATTGACGGCAGCAGGGCCTTAGTTAGGGACAGTGTCAAGGCCTTAGTTAGTACTAGCATCTGGGCCTCTGTTAGGTACAGTGTCAGGGCCTGAGTTAGGAATAGTGTTAGGGCCTTAGTTAGGGACAGTATCACGGCCTTGGGACTAAATTCAGGGCCTGAGGTAGTCACAGCCTAAGGGCTTTAGTTAGCATAAGAGGCAGGACATTTGCTAGGGACAGGGTGAGGGTAAAGTTTAGGGATCGTGTCAGGAAATGACCTAGGGATAGTGTCAAGAGCTTAGTTACAGTATCAGGGCCTTATTTAGGACCCGTGTCAGGGCTTCAGGTAGGGACAGCGTCAGTGCCTGACTCTGGGAGAGCAACAGGGCCTGAGTGAGGCCTAGCGTCAGGCCCATAGCTGGGGACACTGTCAGGGCATGATGTAGGAGCAGCATCAGGGCCTTTGTTGCGTCAGCATTAGTGTCTTAGTTACAGACATGATCAGGGCCTGAGTTAGTCACAGCGTCAAGGCCTCAGTTAGGCATAGCTTCAGGGACTGAGTTACGGACAGCCTCAGGTCTTCCCTTAGGAACATCGACAGGGCTCTCTTAGGGACGGTGTCAGGACCTTGGTTAGAAATGGGTCAGGATATTAGCTCAGGATAGTGTCCGGATTTTAGTTATTGCCGGCAGCAGGGCCTATATTAGAGGTAGATTCCGGGCCTTAGTTAGGGACAGTGTCAGGGCCTTAATTAGGACTAGTCTGGGCCTTAGTTAGGGAGAGCATTACGGCTTCGCTGAGGATAAGGGGCAGGACGTTAGCTCGGGACAGAGTCAGGTTCCAGGCCAGTGGTAGTGTCAGGATGTGAGCTAGGGATAGGGTGAAGACCTTAGTTATTGAGAGCATCAGGGCCTTAGTTAGGACCAGCGTCAGGGCCTTCATCAGGACCAGTGTCAGGGCTTCACGTACGGACAGCGTCAGAGCCTAACTAAGGTACGGCAACGGGGCCTAAGTGAGGCCTATCTTTAGGGCCTGAGTTAGGGACAGTGTCAGGGCATGACTTAGGAGCAGTATAAGGGCCTCTGTAGGATCAGCATTAGGGTCTTCGTTAAAGACATTCTCAGGGCCTCTGTTAGGGACCGCCTCAGGGCCTCACTTAGGGACAGCGTCAGGGCTTCCTTTGGGACAGTTTCAGGACCTTGGTAAGACATGGGTCAGGATATTAGCTCGGGATAATGTCAGGACTTTAGATATTGACTGCAGCAGGGCCTTAGAGACAGTGTCTCAGCCTGACTTAGGACTAGCATCAGAGCCTTTGTTAGGTCCAGTGTCAGGGACTGAGTTAGGTGTAGTGTCAGGGCCTTAGTTAGGGACAGTGTCAGGGCCTGAGTTAGGACGAGCCTCCAGGCCTCAGTTAGGGCCAGGGTCACGGCCTCGGGACTAATTTTAGGGTCTTAGTTAGGAAGAGCATCAGGGATTTATTTAGCATAAGAAGCTCAACATTAGTTAAAGACAAGGTTAGGTTAAGGTCTAGGCATTGGGTCAGGGCATGACCTAGGGATAGTGTCAAGACCTTAGTTACTTAGGGCATCAGGGCCTAATTTAGGACCAGCGTCAGGGCTTCAGGTAGGGATAGCGTCAGAGCCTGACTTCGGGAGAGCGACAGGGCTTGAGTGAGGCCTAGTGTCAGAGCCTTAGCTAGGGATAGTATCAGGGCATGACTTAGGAGCAGCACAAGGGCCTTGGTAGGATCAGCCTCAGGGGCTTTGTTAAAGACCTTATCAGGGCCTCTGTTAGGGGCAGCCTTAGGGCCTCCCTTAGGGACAGCGTCAGGGCTTACTTAGGGACAGTTTCAGGAGCTTGGTAAGAGATGGGTCCGGAAATTACCTCAGGATAGTGTCAGGACATTAGATATTGACGGCAGCAGGGCCTTACTTAGGGACAGTGTCAAGGCCTTAGTTAGTACTAGCATCTGGGCCTCTGTTAGGTACAGTGTCGGTGCCTGAGTTAGGAATAGTGTTAGGGCCTTAGTTAGGGACAGTATCACGGCCTTGAGACTAAATTCAGGGCCTGAGGTAGTCACAGCATAAGGGCTTTAGTTAGCATAAGAGGCAGGACATTTGCTAGGGACAGGGTGAGGGTAAAGTTTAGGGATCGTGTCAGGAAATGACCTAGGGATAGTGTCAAGAGCTTAGTTACAGTATCAGGGCCTTATTTAGGACCCGTGTCAGGGCTTCAGGTAGGGACAGCGTCAGTGCCTGACTCTGGGAGAGCAACAGGGCCTGAGTGAGGCCTAGCGTCAGGCCCATAGCTGGGGACACTGTCAGGGCATGATGTAGGAGCAGCATCAGGGCCTTTGTTGCATCAGCATTAGTGTCTTAGTTACAGACATGATCAGGGCCTGAGTTAGTCACAGCGTCAAGGCCTCAGTTAGGCATAGCTTCAGGGACTGAGTTACGGACAGCCTCAGGTCTTCCCTTAGGAACAGCGACAGGGCTCTCTTAGGGACGGTGTCAGGACCTTGGTTAGAAATGGGTCAGGATATTAGCTCAGGATAGTGTCCGGATTTTAGTTATTGCCGGCAGCAGGGCCTATATTAGAGATAGATTCCGGGCCTTAGTTAGGGACAGTGTCAGGGCCTTAATTAGGACTAGTCTGGGCCTTAGTTAGGGAGAGCATTACGGCTTCGCTGAGGATAAGGGGCAGGACGTTAGCTCGGGACAGAGTCAGGTTCCAGGCCAGTGGTAGTGTCAGGATGTGAGCTAGGGATAGGGTGAAGACCTTAGTTATTGAGAGCATCAGGGCCTTAGTTAGGACCAGCGTCAGGGCCTTCATCAGGACCAGTGTCAGGGCTTCACGTACGGACAGCGTCAGAGCCTAACTAAGGTACGGCAATGGGGCCTAAGTGAGGCCTATCTTTAGGGCCTGAGTTAGGGACAGTGTCAGGGCATGACTTAGGAGCAGTATAAGGGCCTCTGTAGGATCAGCATTAGGGTCTTCGTTAAAGACATTCTCAGGGCCTCTGTTAGGGACCGCCTCAGGGCCTCACTTAGGGACAGCGTCAGGGCTTCCTTTGGGACAGTTTCAGGACCTTGGTAAGACATGGGTCAGGATATTAGCTCGGGATAATGTCAGGACTTTAGATATTGACTGCAGCAGGGCCTTAGAGACAGTGTCTCAGCCTGACTTAGGACTAGCATCAGAGCCTTTGTTAGGTCCAGTGTCAGGGACTGAGTTAGGTGTAGTGTCAGGGCCTTAGTTAGGGACAGTGTCAGGGCCTGAGTTAGGACGAGCCTCCAGGCCTCAGTTAGGGCCAGGGTCACGGCCTCGGGACTAATTTTAGGGCCTTAGTTAGGAAGAGCATCAGGGATTTATTTAGCATAAGAAGCTCAACATTAGTTAAAGACAAGGTTAGGTTAAGGTCTAGGCATTGGGTCAGGGCATGACCTAGGGATAGTGTCAAGACCTTAGTTACTTAGGGCATCAGGGCCTAATTTAGGACCAGCGTCAGGGCTTCAGGTAGGGATAGCGTCAGAGCCTGACTTCGGGAGAGCGACAGGGCTTGAGTGAGGCCTAGTGTCAGAGCCTTAGCTAGGGATAGTATCAGGGCATGACTTAGGAGCAGCATAAGGGCCTTGGTAGGATCAGCCTCAGGGGCTTTGTTAAAGACATTATCAGGGCCTCTGTTAGGGACAGCCTTAGGGCCTCCCTTAGGGACAGCGTCAGGGCTTACTTAGGGACAGTTTCAGGACCTTGGTAAGAGATGGGTCCGGAAGTTAACTCAGGATAGTGTCAGGACATTAGATATTGACGGCAGCAGGGCCTTAGTTAGGGACAGTGTCAAGGCCTTAGTTAGTACTAGCATCTGGGCCTCTGTTAGGTACAGTGTCAGGGCCTGAGTTAGGAATAGTGTTAGGGCCTTAGTTAGGGACAGTATCACGGCCTTGGGACTAAATTCAGGGCCTGAGGTAGTCACAGCCTAAGGGCTTTAGTTAGCGTAAGAGGCAGGACATTTGCTAGGGACAGGGTTAGGGTAAAGTTTAGGGATCGTGTCAGGAAATGACCTAGGGATAGTGTCAAGAGCTTAGTTACAGTATCAGGGCCTTATTTAGGACCAGTGTCAGGGCTTCAGGTAGGGACAGCGTCAGTGCCTGACTCTGGGAGAGCAACAGGGCCTGAGTGAGGCCTAGCGTCAGGCCCATAGCTGGGGACACTGTCAGGGCATGATGTAGGAGCAGCATCAGGGCCTTTGTTGCGTCAGCATTAGTGTCTTAGTTACAGACATGATCAGGGCCTGAGTTAGTCACAGCGTCAAGGCCTCAGTTAGGCATAGCTTCAGGGACTGAGTTACGGACAGCCTCAGGTCTTCCCTTAGGAACAGCGACAGGGCTCTCTTAGGGACGGTGTCAGGACCTTGGTTAGAAATGGGTCAGGATATTAGCTCAGGATAGTGTCCGGATTTTAGTTATTGCCGGCAGCAGGGCCTATATTAGAGATAGATTCCGGGCCTTAGTTAGGGACAGTGTCAGTTAGTTAGGGAGAGCATTAGGGCTTCGGTGAGGAAAAGGGGCAGGACATTAGCTCGGGAGAGAGTCAGGTTCCAGGCCAGTGGTAGTGTCAGGATGTGAGCTAGGGATAGGGTGAAGACCTTAGTTATTGAGAGCATCAGGGCCTTAGGACCAGCGTCAGGGCCTTCATCAGGACCAGTGTCAGGGCTTCACGTACGGACAGCATCAGAGCCTAACTAAGGTACGGCAACAGGGCCTAAGTGAGGCCTATCTTCAGGGCCTGAGTTAGGGACAGTGTCAGGGCATGACTTAGGAGCAGTATAAGGGCCTCTGTAGGATCAGCCTTAGGGTCTTCGTTAAAGACATTCTCAGGGCCTCTGTTAGGGACCGCCTCAGGGCCTCACTTAGGGACAGCGTCAGGGCTTCCTTTGGGACAGTTTCAGGACCTTGGTAAGACATGGGTCAGGATATTAGTTCAGGATAATGTCAGGACTTTAGATATTGACTGCAGCAGGGCCTTAGAGACAGTGTCTCAGCCTGACTTAGGACTAGCATCAGAGCCTTTGTTAGGTCCAGTGTCAGGGACTGAGTTAGGTGTAGTGTCAGGGCCTCAGTTAGGGACAGTGTCAGGGCCTGAGTTAGGACGAGCCTCCAGGCCTCAGTTAGGGCCAGGGTCACAGCCTCGGGACTAATTTTAGGGCCTTAGTTAGGAAGAGCATCAGGGATTTATTTAGCATAAGAAGCTCAACATTAGTTAAAGACAAGGTTAGGTTAAGGTCTAGGCATTGTGTCAGGGCATGACCTAGGGATAGTGTCAAGACCTTAGTTACTTAGGGCATCAGGGCCTAATTTAGGACCAGTGTCAGGGCTTCAGGTAGGGATAGCGTCAGAGCCTGACTTCGGGAGAGCGACAGGGCTTGAGTGAGGCCTAGTGACAGAGCCTGACTTAGGGAGAGCGACAGGGCTTGAGTGAGGCCTAGTGTCAGAGCCTTAGCTAGGGATAGTATCAGGGCATGACTTAGGAGCAGCACAAGGGCCTTGGTAGGATCAGCCTCAGGGGCTTTGTTAAAGACCTTATCAGGGCCTCTGTTAGGGGCAGCCTTAGGGCCTCCCTTAGGGACAGCGTCAGGGCTTACTTAGGGACAGTTTCAGGAGCTTGGTAAGAGATGGGTCCGGAAATTACCTCAGGATAGTGTCAGGACATTAGATATTGACGGCAGCAGGGCCTTACTTAGGGACAGTGTCAAGGCCTTAGTTAGTGCTAGCATCTGGGCCTCTGTTAGGTGCAGTGTCGGGGCCTGAGTTAGGAATAGTGTTAGGGCCTTAGTTAGGGACAGTATCACGGCCTTGGGACTAAATTCAGGGCCTGAGGTAGTCACAGCATAAGGGCTTTAGTTAGCATAAGAGGCAGGACATTTGCTAGGGACAGGGTGAGGGTAAAGTTTAGGGATCGTGTCAGGAAATGACCTAGGGATAGTATTAAGAGCTTAGTTACAGTATCAGGGCCTTATTTAGGACCCGTGTCAGGGCTTCAGGTAGGGACAGCGTCAGTGCCTGACTCTGGGAGAGCAACAGGGCCTGAGTGAGGCCTAGCGTCAGGCCCATAGCTGGGGACACTGTCAGGGCATGATGTAGGAGCAGCATCAGGGCCTTTGTTGCGTCAGCATTAGTGTCTTAGTTACAGACATGATCAGGGCCTGAGTTAGTCACAGCGTCAAGGCCTCAGTTAGGCATAGCTTCAGGGACTGAGTTACGGACAGCCTCAGGTCTTCCCTTAGGAACAGCGACAGGGCTCTCTTAGGGACGGTGTCAGGACCTTGGTTAGAAATGGGTCAGGATATTAGCTCAGGATAGTGTCCGGATTTTAGTTATTGCCGGCAGCAGGGCCTATATTAGAGATAGATTCCGGGCCTTAGTTAGGGACAGTGTCAGGGCCTTAATTAGGACTAGTCTGGGCCTTAGTTAGGGAGAGCATTACGGCTTCGCTGAGGATAAGGGGCAGGACGTTAGCTCGGGACAGAGTCAGGTTCCAGGCCAGTGGTAGTGTCAGGATGTGAGCTAGGGATAGGGTGAAGACCTTAGTTATTGAGAGCATCAGGGCCTTAGTTAGGACCAGCGTCAGGGCCTTCATCAGGACCAGTGTCAGGGCTTCACGTACGGACAGCGTCAGAGCCTAACTAAGGTACGGCAACGGGGCCTAAGTGAGGCCTATCTTTAGGGCCTGAGTTAGGGACAGTGTCAGGGCATGACTTAGGAGCAGTATAAGGGCCTCTGTAGGATCAGCATTAGGGTCTTCGTTAAAGACATTCTCAGGGCCTCTGTTAGGGACCGCCTCAGGGCCTCACTTAGGGACAGCGTCAGGGCTTCCTTTGGGACAGTTTCAGGACCTTGGTAAGACATGGGTCAGGATATTAGCTCGGGATAATGTCAGGACTTTAGATATTGACTGCAGCAGGGCCTTAGAGACAGTGTCTCAGCCTGACTTAGGACTAGCATCAGAGCCTTTGTTAGGTCCAGTGTCAGGGACTGAGTTAGGTGTAGTGTCAGGGCCTTAGTTAGGGACAGTGTCAGGGCCTGAGTTAGGACGAGCCTCCAGGCCTCAGTTAGGGCCAGGGTCACGGCCTCGGGACTAATTTTAGGGCCTTAGTTAGGAAGAGCATCAGGGATTTATTTAGCATAAGAAGCTCAACATTAGTTAAAGACAAGGTTAGGTTAAGGTCTAGGCATTGGGTCAGGGCATGACCTAGGGATAGTGTCAAGACCTTAGTTACTTAGGGCATCAGGGCCTAATTTAGGACCAGCGTCAGGGCTTCAGGTAGGGATAGCGTCAGAGCCTGACTTCGGGAGAGCGACAGGGCTTGAGTGAGGCCTAGTGTCAGAGCCTTAGCTAGGGATAGTATCAGGGCATGACTTAGGAGCAGCACAAGGGCCTTGGTAGGATCAGCCTCAGGGGCTTTGTTAAAGACCTTATCAGGGCCTCTGTTAGGGGCAGCCTTAGGGCCTCCCTTAGGGACAGCGTCAGGGCTTACTTAGGGACAGTTTCAGGAGCTTGGTAAGAGATGGGTCCGGAAATTACCTCAGGATAGTGTCAGGACATTAGATATTGACGGCAGCAGGGCCTTACTTAGGGACAGTGTCAAGGCCTTAGTTAGTACTAGCATCTGGGCCTCTGTTAGGTACAGTGTCGGGGCCTGAGTTAGGAATAGTGTTAGGGCCTTAGTTAGGGACAGTATCACGGCCTTGGGACTAAATTCAGGGCCTGAGGTAGTCACAGCCTAAGGGCTTTAGTTAGCATAAGAGGCAGGACATTTGCTAGGGACAGGGTGAGGGTAAAGTTTAGGGATCGTGTCAGGAAATGACCTAGGGATAGTGTCAAGAGCTTAGTTACAGTATCAGGGCCTTATTTAGGACCCGTGTCAGGGCTTCAGGTAGGGACAGCGTCAGTGCCTGACTCTGGGAGAGCAACAGGGCCTGAGTGAGGCCTAGCGTCAGGCCCATAGCTGGGGACACTGTCAGGGCATGATGTAGGAGCAGCATCAGGGCCTTTGTTGCATCAGCATTAGTGTCTTAGTTACAGACATGATCAGGGCCTGAGTTAGTCACAGCGTCAAGGCCTCAGTTAGGCATAGCTTCAGGGACTGAGTTACGGACAGCCTCAGGTCTTCCCTTAGGAACAGCGACAGGGCTCTCTTAGGGACGGTGTCAGGACCTTGGTTAGAAATGGGTCAGGATATTAGCTCAGGATAGTGTCCGGATTTTAGTTATTGCCGGCAGCAGGGCCTATATTAGAGATAGATTCCGGGCCTTAGTTAGGGACAGTGTCAGGGCCTTAATTAGGACTAGTCTGGGCCTTAGTTAGGGAGAGCATTACGGCTTCGCTGAGGATAAGGGGCAGGACGTTAGCTCGGGACAGAGTCAGGTTCCAGGCCAGTGGTAGTGTCAGGATGTGAGCTAGGGATAGGGTGAAGACCTTAGTTATTGAGAGCATCAGGGCCTTAGTTAGGACCAGCGTCAGGGCCTTCATCAGGACCAGTGTCAGGGCTTCACGTACGGACAGCGTCAGAGCCTAACTAAGGTACGGCAACGGGGCCTAAGTGAGGCCTATCTTTAGGGCCTGAGTTAGGGACAGTGTCAGGGCATGACTTAGGAGCAGTATAAGGGCCTCTGTAGGATCAGCATTAGGGTCTTCGTTAAAGACATTCTCAGGGCCTCTGTTAGGGACCGCCTCAGGGCCTCACTTAGGGACAGCGTCAGGGCTTCCTTTGGGACAGTTTCAGGACCTTGGTAAGACATGGGTCAGGATATTAGCTCGGGATAATGTCAGGACTTTAGATATTGACTGCAGCAGGGCCTTAGAGACAGTGTCTCAGCCTGACTTAGGACTAGCATCAGAGCCTTTGTTAGGTCCAGTGTCAGGGACTGAGTTAGGTGTAGTGTCAGGGCCTTAGTTAGGGACAGTGTCAGGGCCTGAGTTAGGACGAGCCTCCAGGCCTCAGTTAGGGCCAGGGTCACGGCCTCGGGACTAATTTTAGGGCCTTAGTTAGGAAGAGCATCAGGGATTTATTTAGCATAAGAAGCTCAACATTAGTTAAAGACAAGGTTAGGTTAAGGTCTAGGCATTGGGTCAGGGCATGACCTAGGGATAGTGTCAAGACCTTAGTTACTTAGGGCATCAGGGCCTAATTTAGGACCAGCGTCAGGGCTTCAGGTAGGGATAGCGTCAGAGCCTGACTTCGGGAGAGCGACAGGGCTTGAGTGAGGCCTAGTGTCAGAGCCTTAGCTAGGGATAGTATCAGGGCATGACTTAGGAGCAGCACAAGGGCCTTGGTAGGATCAGCCTCAGGGGCTTTGTTAAAGACATTATCAGGGCCTCTGTTAGGGACAGCCTTAGGGCCTCCCTTAGGGACAGCGTCAGGGCTTACTTAGGGACAGTTTCAGGACCTTGGTAAGAGATGGGTCCGGAAGTTAACTCAGGATAGTGTCAGGACATTAGATATTGACGGCAGCAGGGCCTTAGTTAGGGACAGTGTCAAGGCCTTAGTTAGTACTAGCATCTGGGCCTCTGTTAGGTACAGTGTCAGGGCCTGAGTTAGGAATAGTGTTAGGGCCTTAGTTAGGGACAGTATCACGGCCTTGGGACTAAATTCAGGGCCTGAGGTAGTCACAGCCTAAGGGCTTTAGTTAGCGTAAGAGGCAGGACATTTGCTAGGGACAGGGTTAGGGTAAAGTTTAGGGATCGTGTCAGGAAATGACCTAGGGATAGTGTCAAGAGCTTAGTTACAGTATCAGGGCCTTATTTAGGACCAGTGTCAGGGCTTCAGGTAGGGACAGCGTCAGTGCCTGACTCTGGGAGAGCAACAGGGCCTGAGTGAGGCCTAGCGTCAGGCCCATAGCTGGGGACACTGTCAGGGCATGATGTAGGAGCAGCATCAGGGCCTTTGTTGCATCAGCATTAGTGTCTTAGTTACAGACATGATCAGGGCCTGAGTTAGTCACAGCGTCAAGGCCTCAGTTAGGCATAGCTTCAGGGACTGAGTTACGGACAGCCTCAGGTCTTCCCTTAGGAACAGCGACAGGGCTTTCTTAGGGACGGTGTCAGGACCTTGGTTAGAAATGGGTCAGGATATTAGCTCAGGATAGTGACCGGATTTTAGTTATTGCCGGCAGCAGGGCCTATATTAGAGATAGATTCCGGGCCTTAGTTAGGGACAGTGTCAGTTAGTTAGGGAGAGCATTAGGGCTTCGGTGAGGAAAAGGGGCAGGACGTTAGCTCGGGAGAGAGTCAGGTTCCAGGCCAGTGGTAGTGTCAGGATGTGAGCTAGGGATAGGGTGAAGACCTTAGTTATTGAGAGCATCAGGGCCTTAGGACCAGCGTCAGGGCCTTCATCAGGACCAGTGTCAGGGCTTCACGTACGGACAGCATCAGAGCCTAACTAAGGTACGGCAACAGGGCCTAAGTGAG
Organism: Balaenoptera borealis; assembly: GCF_965194805.1. NCBI lineage: Eukaryota > Metazoa > Chordata > Mammalia > Artiodactyla > Balaenopteridae > Balaenoptera > Balaenoptera borealis. The sequence continues at coordinate 341,902 of NW_028123716.1, read as the reverse complement.
GCCTATCTTCAGGGCCTGAGTTAGGGACAGTGTCAGGGCATGACTTAGGAGCAGTATAAGGGCCTCTGTAGGATCAGCCTTAGGGTCTTCGTTAAAGACATTCTCAGGGCCTCTGTTAGGGACCGCCTCAGGGCCTCACTTAGGGACAGCGTCAGGGCTTCCTTTGGGACAGTTTCAGGACCTTGGTAAGACATGGGTCAGGATATTAGTTCAGGATAATGTCAGGACTTTAGATATTGACTGCAGCAGGGCCTTAGAGACAGTGTCTCAGCCTGACTTAGGACTAGCATCAGAGCCTTTGTTAGGTCCAGTGTCAGGGACTGAGTTAGGTGTAGTGTCAGGGCCTCAGTTAGGGACAGTGTCAGGGCCTGAGTTAGGACGAGCCTCCAGGCCTCAGTTAGGGCCAGGGTCACAGCCTCGGGACTAATTTTAGGGCCTTAGTTAGGAACAGCATCAGGGATTTATTTAGCATAAGAAGCTCAACATTAGTTAAAGACAAGGTTAGGTTAAGGTCTAGGCATTGTGTCAGGGCATGACCTAGGGATAGTGTCAAGACCTTAGTTACTTAGGGCATCAGGGCCTAATTTAGGAGCAGTGTCAGGGCTTCAGGTAGGGATAGCGTCAGAGCCTGACTTCGGGAGAGCGACAGGGCATGAGTGAGGCCTAGTGACAGAGCCTGACTTCGGGAGAGCGACAGGGCTTGAGTGAGGCCTAGTGTCAGAGCCTTAGCTAGGGATAGTATCAGGGCATGACTTAGGAGCAGCACAAGGGCCTTGGTAGGATCAGCCTCAGGGGCTTTGTTAAAGACCTTATCAGGGCCTCTGTTAGGGGCAGCCTTAGGGCCTCCCTTAGGGACAGCGTCAGGGCTTACTTAGGGACAGTTTCAGGACCTTGGTAAGAGATGGGTCCGGAAATTACCTCAGGATAGTGTCAGGACATTAGATATTGACGGCAGCAGGGCCTTACTTAGGGACAGTGTCAAGGCCTTAGTTAGTGCTAGCATCTGGGCCTCTGTTAGGTGCAGTGTCGGGGCCTGAGTTAGGAATAGTGTTAGGGCCTTAGTTAGGGACAGTATCACGGCCTTGGGACTAAATTCAGGGCCTGAGGTAGTCACAGCCTAAGGGCTTTAGTTAGCATAAGAGGCAGGACATTTGCTAGGGACAGGGTGAGGGTAAAGTTTAGGGATCGTGTCAGGAAATGACCTAGGGATAGTGTCAAGAGCTTAGTTACAGTATCAGGGCCTTATTTAGGACCCGTGTCAGGGCTTCAGGTAGGGACAGCGTCAGTGCCTGACTCTGGGAGAGCAACAGGGCCTGAGTGAGGCCTAGCGTCAGGCCCATAGCTGGGGACACTGTCAGGGCATGATGTAGGAGCAGCATCAGGGCCTTTGTTGCGTCAGCATTAGTGTCTTAGTTACAGACATGATCAGGGCCTGAGTTAGTCACAGCGTCAAGGCCTCAGTTAGGCATAGCTTCAGGGACTGAGTTACGGACAGCCTCAGGTCTTCCCTTAGGAACAGCGACAGGGCTCTCTTAGGGACGGTGTCAGGACCTTGGTTAGAAATGGGTCAGGATATTAGCTCAGGATAGTGTCCGGATTTTAGTTATTGCCGGCAGCAGGGCCTATATTAGAGATAGATTCCGGGCCTTAGTTAGGGACAGTGTCAGGGCCTTAATTAGGACTAGTCTGGGCCTTAGTTAGGGAGAGCATTACGGCTTCGCTGAGGATAAGGGGCAGGACGTTAGCTCGGGACAGAGTCAGGTTCCAGGCCAGTGGTAGTGTCAGGATGTGAGCTAGGGATAGGGTGAAGACCTTAGTTATTGAGAGCATCAGGGCCTTAGTTAGGACCAGCGTCAGGGCCTTCATCAGGACCAGTGTCAGGGCTTCACGTACGGACAGCGTCAGAGCCTAACTAAGGTACGGCAACGGGGCCTAAGTGAGGCCTATCTTTAGGGCCTGAGTTAGGGACAGTGTCAGGGCATGACTTAGGAGCAGTATAAGGGCCTCTGTAGGATCAGCATTAGGGTCTTCGTTAAAGACATTCTCAGGGCCTCTGTTAGGGACCGCCTCAGGGCCTCACTTAGGGACAGCGTCAGGGCTTCCTTTGGGACAGTTTCAGGACCTTGGTAAGACATGGGTCAGGATATTAGCTCGGGATAATGTCAGGACTTTAGATATTGACTGCAGCAGGGCCTTAGAGACAGTGTCTCAGCCTGACTTAGGACTAGCATCAGAGCCTTTGTTAGGTCCAGTGTCAGGGACTGAGTTAGGTGTAGTGTCAGGGCCTTAGTTAGGGACAGTGTCAGGGCCTGAGTTAGGACGAGCCTCCAGGCCTCAGTTAGGGCCAGGGTCACGGCCTCGGGACTAATTTTAGGGCCTTAGTTAGGAAGAGCATCAGGGATTTATTTAGCATAAGAAGCTCAACATTAGTTAAAGACAAGGTTAGGTTAAGGTCTAGGCATTGTGTCAGGGCATGACCTAGGGATAGTGTCAAGACCTTAGTTACTTAGGGCATCAGGGCCTAATTTAGGACCAGCGTCAGGGCTTCAGGTAGGGATAGCGTCAGAGCCTGACTTCGGGAGAGCGACAGGGCTTGAGTGAGGCCTAGTGTCAGAGCCTTAGCTAGGGATAGTATCAGGGCATGACTTAGGAGCAGCATAAGGGCCTTGGTAGGATCAGCCTCAGGGGCTTTGTTAAAGACATTATCAGGGCCTCTGTTAGGGACAGCCTTAGGGCCTCCCTTAGGGACAGCGTCAGGGCTTACTTAGGGACAGTTTCAGGACCTTGGTAAGAGATGGGTCCGGAAGTTAACTCAGGATAGTGTCAGGACATTAGATATTGACGGCAGCAGGGCCTTAGTTAGGGACAGTGTCAAGGCCTTAGTTAGTACTAGCATCTGGGCCTCTGTTAGGTACAGTGTCAGGGCCTGAGTTAGGAATAGTGTTAGGGCCTTAGTTAGGGACAGTATCACGGCCTTGGGACTAAATTCAGGGCCTGAGGTAGTCACAGCCTAAGGGCTTTAGTTAGCATAAGAGGCAGGACATTTGCTAGGGACAGGGTGAGGGTAAAGTTTAGGGATCGTGTCAGGAAATGACCTAGGGATAGTGTCAAGAGCTTAGTTACAGTATCAGGGCCTTATTTAGGACCCGTGTCAGGGCTTCAGGTAGGGACAGCGTCAGTGCCTGACTCTGGGAGAGCAACAGGGCCTGAGTGAGGCCTAGCGTCAGGCCCATAGCTGGGGACACTGTCAGGGCATGATGTAGGAGCAGCATCAGGGCCTTTGTTGCGTCAGCATTAGTGTCTTAGTTACAGACATGATCAGGGCCTGAGTTAGTCACAGCGTCAAGGCCTCAGTTAGGCATAGCTTCAGGGACTGAGTTACGGACAGCCTCAGGTCTTCCCTTAGGAACATCGACAGGGCTCTCTTAGGGACGGTGTCAGGACCTTGGTTAGAAATGGGTCAGGATATTAGCTCAGGATAGTGTCCGGATTTTAGTTATTGCCGGCAGCAGGGCCTATATTAGAGGTAGATTCCGGGCCTTAGTTAGGGACAGTGTCAGGGCCTTAATTAGGACTAGTCTGGGCCTTAGTTAGGGAGAGCATTACGGCTTCGCTGAGGATAAGGGGCAGGACGTTAGCTCGGGACAGAGTCAGGTTCCAGGCCAGTGGTAGTGTCAGGATGTGAGCTAGGGATAGGGTGAAGACCTTAGTTATTGAGAGCATCAGGGCCTTAGTTAGGACCAGCGTCAGGGCCTTCATCAGGACCAGTGTCAGGGCTTCACGTACGGACAGCGTCAGAGCCTAACTAAGGTACGGCAACGGGGCCTAAGTGAGGCCTATCTTTAGGGCCTGAGTTAGGGACAGTGTCAGGGCATGACTTAGGAGCAGTATAAGGGCCTCTGTAGGATCAGCATTAGGGTCTTCGTTAAAGACATTCTCAGGGCCTCTGTTAGGGACCGCCTCAGGGCCTCACTTAGGGACAGCGTCAGGGCTTCCTTTGGGACAGTTTCAGGACCTTGGTAAGACATGGGTCAGGATATTAGCTCGGGATAATGTCAGGACTTTAGATATTGACTGCAGCAGGGCCTTAGAGACAGTGTCTCAGCCTGACTTAGGACTAGCATCAGAGCCTTTGTTAGGTCCAGTGTCAGGGACTGAGTTAGGTGTAGTGTCAGGGCCTTAGTTAGGGACAGTGTCAGGGCCTGAGTTAGGACGAGCCTCCAGGCCTCAGTTAGGGCCAGGGTCACGGCCTCGGGACTAATTTTAGGGTCTTAGTTAGGAAGAGCATCAGGGATTTATTTAGCATAAGAAGCTCAACATTAGTTAAAGACAAGGTTAGGTTAAGGTCTAGGCATTGGGTCAGGGCATGACCTAGGGATAGTGTCAAGACCTTAGTTACTTAGGGCATCAGGGCCTAATTTAGGACCAGCGTCAGGGCTTCAGGTAGGGATAGCGTCAGAGCCTGACTTCGGGAGAGCGACAGGGCTTGAGTGAGGCCTAGTGTCAGAGCCTTAGCTAGGGATAGTATCAGGGCATGACTTAGGAGCAGCACAAGGGCCTTGGTAGGATCAGCCTCAGGGGCTTTGTTAAAGACCTTATCAGGGCCTCTGTTAGGGGCAGCCTTAGGGCCTCCCTTAGGGACAGCGTCAGGGCTTACTTAGGGACAGTTTCAGGAGCTTGGTAAGAGATGGGTCCGGAAATTACCTCAGGATAGTGTCAGGACATTAGATATTGACGGCAGCAGGGCCTTACTTAGGGACAGTGTCAAGGCCTTAGTTAGTACTAGCATCTGGGCCTCTGTTAGGTACAGTGTCGGTGCCTGAGTTAGGAATAGTGTTAGGGCCTTAGTTAGGGACAGTATCACGGCCTTGAGACTAAATTCAGGGCCTGAGGTAGTCACAGCATAAGGGCTTTAGTTAGCATAAGAGGCAGGACATTTGCTAGGGACAGGGTGAGGGTAAAGTTTAGGGATCGTGTCAGGAAATGACCTAGGGATAGTGTCAAGAGCTTAGTTACAGTATCAGGGCCTTATTTAGGACCCGTGTCAGGGCTTCAGGTAGGGACAGCGTCAGTGCCTGACTCTGGGAGAGCAACAGGGCCTGAGTGAGGCCTAGCGTCAGGCCCATAGCTGGGGACACTGTCAGGGCATGATGTAGGAGCAGCATCAGGGCCTTTGTTGCGTCAGCATTAGTGTCTTAGTTACAGACATGATCAGGGCCTGAGTTAGTCACAGCGTCAAGGCCTCAGTTAGGCATAGCTTCAGGGACTGAGTTACGGACAGCCTCAGGTCTTCCCTTAGGAACAGCGACAGGGCTCTCTTAGGGACGGTGTCAGGACCTTGGTTAGAAATGGGTCAGGATATTAGCTCAGGATAGTGTCCGGATTTTAGTTATTGCCGGCAGCAGGGCCTATATTAGAGATAGATTCCGGGCCTTAGTTAGGGACAGTGTCAGGGCCTTAATTAGGACTAGTCTGGGCCTTAGTTAGGGAGAGCATTACGGCTTCGCTGAGGATAAGGGGCAGGACGTTAGCTCGGGACAGAGTCAGGTTCCAGGCCAGTGGTAGTGTCAGGATGTGAGCTAGGGATAGGGTGAAGACCTTAGTTATTGAGAGCATCAGGGCCTTAGTTAGGACCAGCGTCAGGGCCTTCATCAGGACCAGTGTCAGGGCTTCACGTACGGACAGCGTCAGAGCCTAACTAAGGTACGGCAATGGGGCCTAAGTGAGGCCTATCTTTAGGGCCTGAGTTAGGGACAGTGTCAGGGCATGACTTAGGAGCAGTATAAGGGCCTCTGTAGGATCAGCATTAGGGTCTTCGTTAAAGACATTCTCAGGGCCTCTGTTAGGGACCGCCTCAGGGCCTCACTTAGGGACAGCGTCAGGGCTTCCTTTGGGACAGTTTCAGGACCTTGGTAAGACATGGGTCAGGATATTAGCTCGGGATAATGTCAGGACTTTAGATATTGACTGCAGCAGGGCCTTAGAGACAGTGTCTCAGCCTGACTTAGGACTAGCATCAGAGCCTTTGTTAGGTCCAGTGTCAGGGACTGAGTTAGGTGTAGTGTCAGGGCCTTAGTTAGGGACAGTGTCAGGGCCTGAGTTAGGACGAGCCTCCAGGCCTCAGTTAGGGCCAGGGTCACGGCCTCGGGACTAATTTTAGGGCCTTAGTTAGGAAGAGCATCAGGGATTTATTTAGCATAAGAAGCTCAACATTAGTTAAAGACAAGGTTAGGTTAAGGTCTAGGCATTGGGTCAGGGCATGACCTAGGGATAGTGTCAAGACCTTAGTTACTTAGGGCATCAGGGCCTAATTTAGGACCAGCGTCAGGGCTTCAGGTAGGGATAGCGTCAGAGCCTGACTTCGGGAGAGCGACAGGGCTTGAGTGAGGCCTAGTGTCAGAGCCTTAGCTAGGGATAGTATCAGGGCATGACTTAGGAGCAGCATAAGGGCCTTGGTAGGATCAGCCTCAGGGGCTTTGTTAAAGACATTATCAGGGCCTCTGTTAGGGACAGCCTTAGGGCCTCCCTTAGGGACAGCGTCAGGGCTTACTTAGGGACAGTTTCAGGACCTTGGTAAGAGATGGGTCCGGAAGTTAACTCAGGATAGTGTCAGGACATTAGATATTGACGGCAGCAGGGCCTTAGTTAGGGACAGTGTCAAGGCCTTAGTTAGTACTAGCATCTGGGCCTCTGTTAGGTACAGTGTCAGGGCCTGAGTTAGGAATAGTGTTAGGGCCTTAGTTAGGGACAGTATCACGGCCTTGGGACTAAATTCAGGGCCTGAGGTAGTCACAGCCTAAGGGCTTTAGTTAGCGTAAGAGGCAGGACATTTGCTAGGGACAGGGTTAGGGTAAAGTTTAGGGATCGTGTCAGGAAATGACCTAGGGATAGTGTCAAGAGCTTAGTTACAGTATCAGGGCCTTATTTAGGACCAGTGTCAGGGCTTCAGGTAGGGACAGCGTCAGTGCCTGACTCTGGGAGAGCAACAGGGCCTGAGTGAGGCCTAGCGTCAGGCCCATAGCTGGGGACACTGTCAGGGCATGATGTAGGAGCAGCATCAGGGCCTTTGTTGCGTCAGCATTAGTGTCTTAGTTACAGACATGATCAGGGCCTGAGTTAGTCACAGCGTCAAGGCCTCAGTTAGGCATAGCTTCAGGGACTGAGTTACGGACAGCCTCAGGTCTTCCCTTAGGAACAGCGACAGGGCTCTCTTAGGGACGGTGTCAGGACCTTGGTTAGAAATGGGTCAGGATATTAGCTCAGGATAGTGTCCGGATTTTAGTTATTGCCGGCAGCAGGGCCTATATTAGAGATAGATTCCGGGCCTTAGTTAGGGACAGTGTCAGTTAGTTAGGGAGAGCATTAGGGCTTCGGTGAGGAAAAGGGGCAGGACATTAGCTCGGGAGAGAGTCAGGTTCCAGGCCAGTGGTAGTGTCAGGATGTGAGCTAGGGATAGGGTGAAGACCTTAGTTATTGAGAGCATCAGGGCCTTAGGACCAGCGTCAGGGCCTTCATCAGGACCAGTGTCAGGGCTTCACGTACGGACAGCATCAGAGCCTAACTAAGGTACGGCAACAGGGCCTAAGTGAGGCCTATCTTCAGGGCCTGAGTTAGGGACAGTGTCAGGGCATGACTTAGGAGCAGTATAAGGGCCTCTGTAGGATCAGCCTTAGGGTCTTCGTTAAAGACATTCTCAGGGCCTCTGTTAGGGACCGCCTCAGGGCCTCACTTAGGGACAGCGTCAGGGCTTCCTTTGGGACAGTTTCAGGACCTTGGTAAGACATGGGTCAGGATATTAGTTCAGGATAATGTCAGGACTTTAGATATTGACTGCAGCAGGGCCTTAGAGACAGTGTCTCAGCCTGACTTAGGACTAGCATCAGAGCCTTTGTTAGGTCCAGTGTCAGGGACTGAGTTAGGTGTAGTGTCAGGGCCTCAGTTAGGGACAGTGTCAGGGCCTGAGTTAGGACGAGCCTCCAGGCCTCAGTTAGGGCCAGGGTCACAGCCTCGGGACTAATTTTAGGGCCTTAGTTAGGAAGAGCATCAGGGATTTATTTAGCATAAGAAGCTCAACATTAGTTAAAGACAAGGTTAGGTTAAGGTCTAGGCATTGTGTCAGGGCATGACCTAGGGATAGTGTCAAGACCTTAGTTACTTAGGGCATCAGGGCCTAATTTAGGACCAGTGTCAGGGCTTCAGGTAGGGATAGCGTCAGAGCCTGACTTCGGGAGAGCGACAGGGCTTGAGTGAGGCCTAGTGACAGAGCCTGACTTAGGGAGAGCGACAGGGCTTGAGTGAGGCCTAGTGTCAGAGCCTTAGCTAGGGATAGTATCAGGGCATGACTTAGGAGCAGCACAAGGGCCTTGGTAGGATCAGCCTCAGGGGCTTTGTTAAAGACCTTATCAGGGCCTCTGTTAGGGGCAGCCTTAGGGCCTCCCTTAGGGACAGCGTCAGGGCTTACTTAGGGACAGTTTCAGGAGCTTGGTAAGAGATGGGTCCGGAAATTACCTCAGGATAGTGTCAGGACATTAGATATTGACGGCAGCAGGGCCTTACTTAGGGACAGTGTCAAGGCCTTAGTTAGTGCTAGCATCTGGGCCTCTGTTAGGTGCAGTGTCGGGGCCTGAGTTAGGAATAGTGTTAGGGCCTTAGTTAGGGACAGTATCACGGCCTTGGGACTAAATTCAGGGCCTGAGGTAGTCACAGCATAAGGGCTTTAGTTAGCATAAGAGGCAGGACATTTGCTAGGGACAGGGTGAGGGTAAAGTTTAGGGATCGTGTCAGGAAATGACCTAGGGATAGTATTAAGAGCTTAGTTACAGTATCAGGGCCTTATTTAGGACCCGTGTCAGGGCTTCAGGTAGGGACAGCGTCAGTGCCTGACTCTGGGAGAGCAACAGGGCCTGAGTGAGGCCTAGCGTCAGGCCCATAGCTGGGGACACTGTCAGGGCATGATGTAGGAGCAGCATCAGGGCCTTTGTTGCGTCAGCATTAGTGTCTTAGTTACAGACATGATCAGGGCCTGAGTTAGTCACAGCGTCAAGGCCTCAGTTAGGCATAGCTTCAGGGACTGAGTTACGGACAGCCTCAGGTCTTCCCTTAGGAACAGCGACAGGGCTCTCTTAGGGACGGTGTCAGGACCTTGGTTAGAAATGGGTCAGGATATTAGCTCAGGATAGTGTCCGGATTTTAGTTATTGCCGGCAGCAGGGCCTATATTAGAGATAGATTCCGGGCCTTAGTTAGGGACAGTGTCAGGGCCTTAATTAGGACTAGTCTGGGCCTTAGTTAGGGAGAGCATTACGGCTTCGCTGAGGATAAGGGGCAGGACGTTAGCTCGGGACAGAGTCAGGTTCCAGGCCAGTGGTAGTGTCAGGATGTGAGCTAGGGATAGGGTGAAGACCTTAGTTATTGAGAGCATCAGGGCCTTAGTTAGGACCAGCGTCAGGGCCTTCATCAGGACCAGTGTCAGGGCTTCACGTACGGACAGCGTCAGAGCCTAACTAAGGTACGGCAACGGGGCCTAAGTGAGGCCTATCTTTAGGGCCTGAGTTAGGGACAGTGTCAGGGCATGACTTAGGAGCAGTATAAGGGCCTCTGTAGGATCAGCATTAGGGTCTTCGTTAAAGACATTCTCAGGGCCTCTGTTAGGGACCGCCTCAGGGCCTCACTTAGGGACAGCGTCAGGGCTTCCTTTGGGACAGTTTCAGGACCTTGGTAAGACATGGGTCAGGATATTAGCTCGGGATAATGTCAGGACTTTAGATATTGACTGCAGCAGGGCCTTAGAGACAGTGTCTCAGCCTGACTTAGGACTAGCATCAGAGCCTTTGTTAGGTCCAGTGTCAGGGACTGAGTTAGGTGTAGTGTCAGGGCCTTAGTTAGGGACAGTGTCAGGGCCTGAGTTAGGACGAGCCTCCAGGCCTCAGTTAGGGCCAGGGTCACGGCCTCGGGACTAATTTTAGGGCCTTAGTTAGGAAGAGCATCAGGGATTTATTTAGCATAAGAAGCTCAACATTAGTTAAAGACAAGGTTAGGTTAAGGTCTAGGCATTGGGTCAGGGCATGACCTAGGGATAGTGTCAAGACCTTAGTTACTTAGGGCATCAGGGCCTAATTTAGGACCAGCGTCAGGGCTTCAGGTAGGGATAGCGTCAGAGCCTGACTTCGGGAGAGCGACAGGGCTTGAGTGAGGCCTAGTGTCAGAGCCTTAGCTAGGGATAGTATCAGGGCATGACTTAGGAGCAGCACAAGGGCCTTGGTAGGATCAGCCTCAGGGGCTTTGTTAAAGACCTTATCAGGGCCTCTGTTAGGGGCAGCCTTAGGGCCTCCCTTAGGGACAGCGTCAGGGCTTACTTAGGGACAGTTTCAGGAGCTTGGTAAGAGATGGGTCCGGAAATTACCTCAGGATAGTGTCAGGACATTAGATATTGACGGCAGCAGGGCCTTACTTAGGGACAGTGTCAAGGCCTTAGTTAGTACTAGCATCTGGGCCTCTGTTAGGTACAGTGTCGGGGCCTGAGTTAGGAATAGTGTTAGGGCCTTAGTTAGGGACAGTATCACGGCCTTGGGACTAAATTCAGGGCCTGAGGTAGTCACAGCCTAAGGGCTTTAGTTAGCATAAGAGGCAGGACATTTGCTAGGGACAGGGTGAGGGTAAAGTTTAGGGATCGTGTCAGGAAATGACCTAGGGATAGTGTCAAGAGCTTAGTTACAGTATCAGGGCCTTATTTAGGACCCGTGTCAGGGCTTCAGGTAGGGACAGCGTCAGTGCCTGACTCTGGGAGAGCAACAGGGCCTGAGTGAGGCCTAGCGTCAGGCCCATAGCTGGGGACACTGTCAGGGCATGATGTAGGAGCAGCATCAGGGCCTTTGTTGCATCAGCATTAGTGTCTTAGTTACAGACATGATCAGGGCCTGAGTTAGTCACAGCGTCAAGGCCTCAGTTAGGCATAGCTTCAGGGACTGAGTTACGGACAGCCTCAGGTCTTCCCTTAGGAACAGCGACAGGGCTCTCTTAGGGACGGTGTCAGGACCTTGGTTAGAAATGGGTCAGGATATTAGCTCAGGATAGTGTCCGGATTTTAGTTATTGCCGGCAGCAGGGCCTATATTAGAGATAGATTCCGGGCCTTAGTTAGGGACAGTGTCAGGGCCTTAATTAGGACTAGTCTGGGCCTTAGTTAGGGAGAGCATTACGGCTTCGCTGAGGATAAGGGGCAGGACGTTAGCTCGGGACAGAGTCAGGTTCCAGGCCAGTGGTAGTGTCAGGATGTGAGCTAGGGATAGGGTGAAGACCTTAGTTATTGAGAGCATCAGGGCCTTAGTTAGGACCAGCGTCAGGGCCTTCATCAGGACCAGTGTCAGGGCTTCACGTACGGACAGCGTCAGAGCCTAACTAAGGTACGGCAACGGGGCCTAAGTGAGGCCTATCTTTAGGGCCTGAGTTAGGGACAGTGTCAGGGCATGACTTAGGAGCAGTATAAGGGCCTCTGTAGGATCAGCATTAGGGTCTTCGTTAAAGACATTCTCAGGGCCTCTGTTAGGGACCGCCTCAGGGCCTCACTTAGGGACAGCGTCAGGGCTTCCTTTGGGACAGTTTCAGGACCTTGGTAAGACATGGGTCAGGATATTAGCTCGGGATAATGTCAGGACTTTAGATATTGACTGCAGCAGGGCCTTAGAGACAGTGTCTCAGCCTGACTTAGGACTAGCATCAGAGCCTTTGTTAGGTCCAGTGTCAGGGACTGAGTTAGGTGTAGTGTCAGGGCCTTAGTTAGGGACAGTGTCAGGGCCTGAGTTAGGACGAGCCTCCAGGCCTCAGTTAGGGCCAGGGTCACGGCCTCGGGACTAATTTTAGGGCCTTAGTTAGGAAGAGCATCAGGGATTTATTTAGCATAAGAAGCTCAACATTAGTTAAAGACAAGGTTAGGTTAAGGTCTAGGCATTGGGTCAGGGCATGACCTAGGGATAGTGTCAAGACCTTAGTTACTTAGGGCATCAGGGCCTAATTTAGGACCAGCGTCAGGGCTTCAGGTAGGGATAGCGTCAGAGCCTGACTTCGGGAGAGCGACAGGGCTTGAGTGAGGCCTAGTGTCAGAGCCTTAGCTAGGGATAGTATCAGGGCATGACTTAGGAGCAGCACAAGGGCCTTGGTAGGATCAGCCTCAGGGGCTTTGTTAAAGACATTATCAGGGCCTCTGTTAGGGACAGCCTTAGGGCCTCCCTTAGGGACAGCGTCAGGGCTTACTTAGGGACAGTTTCAGGACCTTGGTAAGAGATGGGTCCGGAAGTTAACTCAGGATAGTGTCAGGACATTAGATATTGACGGCAGCAGGGCCTTAGTTAGGGACAGTGTCAAGGCCTTAGTTAGTACTAGCATCTGGGCCTCTGTTAGGTACAGTGTCAGGGCCTGAGTTAGGAATAGTGTTAGGGCCTTAGTTAGGGACAGTATCACGGCCTTGGGACTAAATTCAGGGCCTGAGGTAGTCACAGCCTAAGGGCTTTAGTTAGCGTAAGAGGCAGGACATTTGCTAGGGACAGGGTTAGGGTAAAGTTTAGGGATCGTGTCAGGAAATGACCTAGGGATAGTGTCAAGAGCTTAGTTACAGTATCAGGGCCTTATTTAGGACCAGTGTCAGGGCTTCAGGTAGGGACAGCGTCAGTGCCTGACTCTGGGAGAGCAACAGGGCCTGAGTGAGGCCTAGCGTCAGGCCCATAGCTGGGGACACTGTCAGGGCATGATGTAGGAGCAGCATCAGGGCCTTTGTTGCATCAGCATTAGTGTCTTAGTTACAGACATGATCAGGGCCTGAGTTAGTCACAGCGTCAAGGCCTCAGTTAGGCATAGCTTCAGGGACTGAGTTACGGACAGCCTCAGGTCTTCCCTTAGGAACAGCGACAGGGCTTTCTTAGGGACGGTGTCAGGACCTTGGTTAGAAATGGGTCAGGATATTAGCTCAGGATAGTGACCGGATTTTAGTTATTGCCGGCAGCAGGGCCTATATTAGAGATAGATTCCGGGCCTTAGTTAGGGACAGTGTCAGTTAGTTAGGGAGAGCATTAGGGCTTCGGTGAGGAAAAGGGGCAGGACATTAGCTCGGGAGAGAGTCAGGTTCCAGGCCAGTGGTAGTGTCAGGATGTGAGCTAGGGATAGGGTGAAGACCTTAGTTATTGAGAGCATCAGGGCCTTAGGACCAGCGTCAGGGCCTTCATCAGGACCAGTGTCAGGGCTTCACGTACGGACAGCATCAGAGCCTAACTAAGGTACGGCAACAGGGCCTAAGTGAGGCCTATCTTCAGGGCCTGAGTTAGGGACAGTGTCAGGGCATGACTTAGGAGCAGTATAAGGGCCTCTGTAGGATCAGCCTTAGGGTCTTCGTTAAAGACATTCTCAGGGCCTCTGTTAGGGACCGCCTCAGGGCCTCACTTAGGGACAGCGTCAGGGCTTCCTTTGGGACAGTTTCAGGACCTTGGTAAGACATGGGTCAGGATATTAGTTCAGGATAATGTCAGGACTTTAGATATTGACTGCAGCAGGGCCTTAGAGACAGTGTCTCAGCCTGACTTAGGACTAGCATCAGAGCCTTTGTTAGGTCCAGTGTCAGGGACTGAGTTAGGTGTAGTGTCAGGGCCTCAGTTAGGGACAGTGTCAGGGCCTGAGTTAGGACGAGCCTCCAGGCCTCAGTTAGGGCCAGGGTCACAGCCTCGGGACTAATTTTAGGGCCTTAGTTAGGAACAGCATCAGGGATTTATTTAGCATAAGAAGCTCAACATTAGTTAAAGACAAGGTTAGGTTAAGGTCTAGGCATTGTGTCAGGGCATGACCTAGGGATAGTGTCAAGACCTTAGTTACTTAGGGCATCAGGGCCTAATTTAGGACCAGCGTCAGGGCTTCAGGTAGGGATAGCGTCAGAGCCTGACTTCGGGAGAGCGACAGGGCTTGAGTGAGGCCTAGTGTCAGAGCCTTAGCTAGGGATAGTATCAGGGCATGACTTAGGAGCAGCATAAGGGCCTTGGTAGGATCAGCCTCAGGGGCTTTGTTAAAGACATTATCAGGGCCTCTGTTAGGGACAGCCTTAGGGCCTCCCTTAGGGACAGCGTCAGGGCTTACTTAGGGACAGTTTCAGGACCTTGGTAAGAGATGGGTCCGGAAGTTAACTCAGGATAGTGTCAGGACATTAGATATTGACGGCAGCAGGGCCTTAGTTAGGGACAGTGTCAAGGCCTTAGTTAGTACTAGCATCTGGGCCTCTGTTAGGTACAGTGTCAGGGCCTGAGTTAGGAATAGTGTTAGGGCCTTAGTTAGGGACAGTATCACGGCCTTGGGACTAAATTCAGGGCCTGAGGTAGTCACAGCCTAAGGGCTTTAGTTAGCGTAAGAGGCAGGACATTTGCTAGGGACAGGGTTAGGGTAAAGTTTAGGGATCGTGTCAGGAAATGACCTAGGGATAGTGTCAAGAGCTTAGTTACAGTATCAGGGCCTTATTTAGGACCAGTGTCAGGGCTTCAGGTAGGGACAGCGTCAGTGCCTGACTCTGGGAGAGCAACAGGGCCTGAGTGAGGCCTAGCGTCAGGCCCATAGCTGGGGACACTGTCAGGGCATGATGTAGGAGCAGCATCAGGGCCTTTGTTGCATCAGCATTAGTGTCTTAGTTACAGACATGATCAGGGCCTGAGTTAGTCACAGCGTCAAGGCCTCAGTTAGGCATAGCTTCAGGGACTGAGTTACGGACAGCCTCAGGTCTTCCCTTAGGAACAGCGACAGGGCTTTCTTAGGGACGGTGTCAGGACCTTGGTTAGAAATGGGTCAGGATATTAGCTCAGGATAGTGACCGGATTTTAGTTATTGCCGGCAGCAGGGCCTATATTAGAGATAGATTCCGGGCCTTAGTTAGGGACAGTGTCAGTTAGTTAGGGAGAGCATTAGGGCTTCGGTGAGGAAAAGGGGCAGGACATTAGCTCGGGAGAGAGTCAGGTTCCAGGCCAGTGGTAGTGTCAGGATGTGAGCTAGGGATAGGGTGAAGACCTTAGTTATTGAGAGCATCAGGGCCTTAGGACCAGCGTCAGGGCCTTCATCAGGACCAGTGTCAGGGCTTCACGTACGGACAGCATCAGAGCCTAACTAAGGTACGGCAACAGGGCCTAAGTGAGGCCTATCTTCAGGGCCTGAGTTAGGGACAGTGTCAGGGCATGACTTAGGAGCAGTATAAGGGCCTCTGTAGGATCAGCCTTAGGGTCTTCGTTAAAGACATTCTCAGGGCCTCTGTTAGGGACCGCCTCAGGGCCTCACTTAGGGACAGCGTCAGGGCTTCCTTTGGGACAGTTTCAGGACCTTGGTAAGACATGGGTCAGGATATTAGTTCAGGATAATGTCAGGACTTTAGATATTGACTGCAGCAGGGCCTTAGAGACAGTGTCTCAGCCTGACTTAGGACTAGCATCAGAGCCTTTGTTAGGTCCAGTGTCAGGGACTGAGTTAGGTGTAGTGTCAGGGCCTCAGTTAGGGACAGTGTCAGGGCCTGAGTTAGGACGAGCCTCCAGGCCTCAGTTAGGGCCAGGGTCACAGCCTCGGGACTAATTTTAGGGCCTTAGTTAGGAACAGCATCAGGGATTTATTTAGCATAAGAAGCTCAACATTAGTTAAAGACAAGGTTAGGTTAAGGTCTAGGCATTGTGTCAGGGCATGACCTAGGGATAGTGTCAAGACCTTAGTTACTTAGGGCATCAGGGCCTAATTTAGGACCAGCGTCAGGGCTTCAGGTAGGGATAGCGTCAGAGCCTGACTTCGGGAGAGCGACAGGGCTTGAGTGAGGCCTAGTGTCAGAGCCTTAGCTAGGGATAGTATCAGGGCATGACTTAGGAGCAGCATAAGGGCCTTGGTAGGATCAGCCTCAGGGGCTTTGTTAAAGACATTATCAGGGCCTCTGTTAGGGACAGCCTTAGGGCCTCCCTTAGGGACAGCGTCAGGGCTTACTTAGGGACAGTTTCAGGACCTTGGTAAGAGATGGGTCCGGAAGTTAACTCAGGATAGTGTCAGGACATTAGATATTGATGGCAGCAGGGCCTTAGTTAGGGACAGTGTCAAGGCCTTAGTTAGTACTAGCATCTGGGCCTCTGTTAGGTACAGTGTCAGGGCCTGAGTTAGGAATAGTGTTAGGGCCTTAGTTAGGGACAGTATCACGGCCTTGGGACTAAATTCAGGGCCTGAGGTAGTCACAGCCTAAGGGCTTTAGTTAGCGTAAGAGGCAGGACATTTGCTAGGGACAGGGTTAGGGTAAAGTTTAGGGATCGTGTCAGGAAATGACCTAGGGATAGTGTCAAGAGCTTAGTTACAGTATCAGGGCCTTATTTAGGACCAGTGTCAGGGCTTCAGGTAGGGACAGCGTCAGTGCCTGACTCTGGGAGAGCAACAGGGCCTGAGTGAGGCCTAGCGTCAGGCCCATAGCTGGGGACACTGTCAGGGCATGATGTAGGAGCAGCATCAGGGCCTTTGTTGCATCAGCATTAGTGTCTTAGTTACAGACATGATCAGGGCCTGAGTTAGTCACAGCGTCAAGGCCTCAGTTAGGCATAGCTTCAGGGACTGAGTTACGGACAGCCTCAGGTCTTCCCTTAGGAACAGCGACAGGGCTTTCTTAGGGACGGTGTCAGGACCTTGGTTAGAAATGGGTCAGGATATTAGCTCAGGATAGTGACCGGATTTTAGTTATTGCCGGCAGCAGGGCCTATATTAGAGATAGATTCCGGGCCTTAGTTAGGGACAGTGTCAGTTAGTTAGGGAGAGCATTAGGGCTTCGGTGAGGAAAAGGGGCAGGACATTAGCTCGGGAGAGAGTCAGGTTCCAGGCCAGTGGTAGTGTCAGGATGTGAGCTAGGGATAGGGTGAAGACCTTAGTTATTGAGAGCATCAGGGCCTTAGGACCAGCGTCAGGGCCTTCATCAGGACCAGTGTCAGGGCTTCACGTACGGACAGCATCAGAGCCTAACTAAGGTACGGCAACAGGGCCTAAGTGAGGCCTATCTTCAGGGCCTGAGTTAGGGACAGTGTCAGGGCATGACTTAGGAGCAGTATAAGGGCCTCTGTAGGATCAGCCTTAGGGTCTTCGTTAAAGACATTCTCAGGGCCTCTGTTAGGGACCGCCTCAGGGCCTCACTTAGGGACAGCGTCAGGGCTTCCTTTGGGACAGTTTCAGGACCTTGGTAAGACATGGGTCAGGATATTAGTTCAGGATAATGTCAGGACTTTAGATATTGACTGCAGCAGGGCCTTAGAGACAGTGTCTCAGCCTGACTTAGGACTAGCATCAGAGCCTTTGTTAGGTCCAGTGTCAGGGACTGAGTTAGGTGTAGTGTCAGGGCCTCAGTTAGGGACAGTGTCAGGGCCTGAGTTAGGACGAGCCTCCAGGCCTCAGTTAGGGCCAGGGTCACAGCCTCGGGACTAATTTTAGGGCCTTAGTTAGGAACAGCATCAGGGATTTATTTAGCATAAGAAGCTCAACATTAGTTAAAGACAAGGTTAGGTTAAGGTCTAGGCATTGTGTCAGGGCATGACCTAGGGATAGTGTCAAGACCTTAGTTACTTAGGGCATCAGGGCCTAATTTAGGACCAGTGTCAGGGCTTCAGGTAGGGATAGCGTCAGAGCCTGACTTCGGGAGAGCGACAGGGCTTGAGTGAGGCCTAGTGACAGAGCCTGACTTAGGGAGAGCGACAGGGCTTGAGTGAGGCCTAGTGTCAGAGCCTTAGCTAGGGATAGTATCAGGGCATGACTTAGGAGCAGCACAAGGGCCTTGGTAGGATCAGCCTCAGGGGCTTTGTTAAAGACCTTATCAGGGCCTCTGTTAGGGGCAGCCTTAGGGCCTCCCTTAGGGACAGCGTCAGGGCTTACTTAGGGACAGTTTCAGGACCTTGGTAAGAGATGGGTCCGGAAATTACCTCAGGATAGTGTCAGGACATTAGATATTGACGGCAGCAGGGCCTTACTTAGGGACAGTGTCAAGGCCTTAGTTAGTGCTAGCATCTGGGCCTCTGTTAGGTGCAGTGTCGGGGCCTGAGTTAGGAATAGTGTTAGGGCCTTAGTTAGGGACAGTATCACGGCCTTGGGACTAAATTCAGGGCCTGAGGTAGTCACAGCCTAAGGGCTTTAGTTAGCATAAGAGGCAGGACATTTGCTAGGGACAGGGTGAGGGTAAAGTTTAGGGATCGTGTCAGGAAATGACCTAGGGATAGTGTCAAGAGCTTAGTTACAGTATCAGGGCCTTATTTAGGACCCGTGTCAGGGCTTGAGGTAGGGACAGCGTCAGTGCCTGACTCTGGGAGAGCAACAGGGCCTGAGTGAGGCCTAGCGTCAGGCCCATAGCTGGGGACACTGTCAGGGCATGATGTAGGAGCAGCATCAGGGCCTTTGTTGCGTCAGCATTAGTGTCTTAGTTACAGACATGATCAGGGCCTGAGTTAGTCACAGCGTCAAGGCCTCAGTTAGGCATAGCTTCAGGGACTGAGTTACGGACAGCCTCAGGTCTTCCCTTAGGAACAGCGACAGGGCTCTCTTAGGGACGGTGTCAGGACCTTGGTTAGAAATGGGTCAGGATATTAGCTCAGGATAGTGTCCGGATTTTAGTTATTGCCGGCAGCAGGGCCTATATTAGAGATAGATTCCGGGCCTTAGTTAGGGACAGTGTCAGGGCCTTAATTAGGACTAGTCTGGGCCTTAGTTAGGGAGAGCATTACGGCTTCGCTGAGGATAAGGGGCAGGACGTTAGCTCGGGACAGAGTCAGGTTCCAGGCCAGTGGTAGTGTCAGGATGTGAGCTAGGGATAGGGTGAAGACCTTAGTTATTGAGAGCATCAGGGCCTTAGTTAGGACCAGCGTCAGGGCCTTCATCAGGACCAGTGTCAGGGCTTCACGTACGGACAGCGTCAGAGCCTAACTAAGGTACGGCAACGGGGCCTAAGTGAGGCCTATCTTTAGGGCCTGAGTTAGGGACAGTGTCAGGGCATGACTTAGGAGCAGTATAAGGGCCTCTGTAGGATCAGCATTAGGGTCTTCGTTAAAGACATTCTCAGGGCCTCTGTTAGGGACCGCCTCAGGGCCTCACTTAGGGACAGCGTCAGGGCTTCCTTTGGGACAGTTTCAGGACCTTGGTAAGACATGGGTCAGGATATTAGCTCGGGATAATGTCAGGACTTTAGATATTGACTGCAGCAGGGCCTTAGAGACAGTGTCTCAGCCTGACTTAGGACTAGCATCAGAGCCTTTGTTAGGTCCAGTGTCAGGGACTGAGTTAGGTGTAGTGTCAGGGCCTTAGTTAGGGACAGTGTCAGGGCCTGAGTTAGGACGAGCCTCCAGGCCTCAGTTAGGGCCAGGGTCACGGCCTCGGGACTAATTTTAGGGCCTTAGTTAGGAAGAGCATCAGGGATTTATTTAGCATAAGAAGCTCAACATTAGTTAAAGACAAGGTTAGGTTAAGGTCTAGGCATTGGGTCAGGGCATGACCTAGGGATAGTGTCAAGACCTTAGTTACTTAGGGCATCAGGGCCTAATTTAGGACCAGCGTCAGGGCTTCAGGTAGGGATAGCGTCAGAGCCTGACTTCGGGAGAGCGACAGGGCTTGAGTGAGGCCTAGTGACAGAGCCTGACTTAGGGAGAGCGACAGGGCTTGAGTGAGGCCTAGTGTCAGAGCCTTAGCTAGGGATAGTATCAGGGCATGACTTAGGAGCAGCACAAGGGCCTTGGTAGGATCAGCCTCAGGGGCTTTGTTAAAGACCTTATCAGGGCCTCTGTTAGGGGCAGCCTTAGGGCCTCCCTTAGGGACAGCGTCAGGGCTTACTTAGGGACAGTTTCAGGACCTTGGTAAGAGATGGGTCCGGAAATTACCTCAGGATAGTGTCAGGACATTAGATATTGACGGCAGCAGGGCCTTACTTAGGGACAGTGTCAAGGCCTTAGTTAGTACTAGCATCTGGGCCTCTGTTAGGTACAGTGTCGGGGCCTGAGTTAGGAATAGTGTTAGGGCCTTAGTTAGGGACAGTATCACGGCCTTGAGACTAAATTCAGGGCCTGAGGTAGTCACAGCCTAAGGGCTTTAGTTAGCATAAGAGGCAGGACATTTGCGAGGGACAGGGTGAGGGTAAAGTTTAGGGATCGTGTCAGGAAATGACCTAGGGATAGTGTCAAGAGCTTAGTTACAGTATCAGGGCCTTATTTAGGACCTGTGTCAGGGCTTCAGGTAGGGACAGCGTCAGTGCCTGACTCTGGGAGAGCAACAGGGCCTGAGTGAGGCCTAGCGTCAGGCCCATAGCTGGGGACACTGTCAGGGCATGATGTAGGAGCAGCATCAGGGCCTTTGTTGCATCAGCATTAGTGTCTTAGTTACAGACATGATCAGGGCCTGAGTTAGTCACAGCGTCAAGGCCTCAGTTAGGCATAGCTTCAGGGACTGAGTTACGGACAGCCTCAGGTCTTCCCTTAGGAACAGCGACAGGGCTCTCTTAGGGACGGTGTCAGGACCTTGGTTAGAAATGGGTCAGGATATTAGCTCAGGATAGTGTCCGGATTTTAGTTATTGCCGGCAGCAGGGCCTATATTAGAGATAGATTCCGGGCCTTAGTTAGGGACAGTGTCAGGGCCTTAATTAGGACTAGTCTGGGCCTTAGTTAGGGAGAGCATTACGGCTTCGCTGAGGATAAGGGGCAGGACGTTAGCTCGGGACAGAGTCAGGTTCCAGGCCAGTGGTAGTGTCAGGATGTGAGCTAGGGATAGGGTGAAGACCTTAGTTATTGAGAGCATCAGGGCCTTAGTTAGGACCAGCGTCAGGGCCTTCATCAGGACCAGTGTCAGGGCTTCACGTACGGACAGCGTCAGAGCCTAACTAAGGTACGGCAACGGGGCCTAAGTGAGGCCTATCTTTAGGGCCTGAGTTAGGGACAGTGTCAGGGCATGACTTAGGAGCAGTATAAGGGCCTCTGTAGGATCAGCATTAGGGTCTTCGTTAAAGACATTCTCAGGGCCTCTGTTAGGGACCGCCTCAGGGCCTCACTTAGGGACAGCGTCAGGGCTTCCTTTGGGACAGTTTCAGGACCTTGGTAAGACATGGGTCAGGATATTAGCTCGGGATAATGTCAGGACTTTAGATATTGACTGCAGCAGGGCCTTAGAGACAGTGTCTCAGCCTGACTTAGGACTAGCATCAGAGCCTTTGTTAGGTCCAGTGTCAGGGACTGAGTTAGGTGTAGTGTCAGGGCCTTAGTTAGGGACAGTGTCAGGGCCTGAGTTAGGACGAGCCTCCAGGCCTCAGTTAGGGCCAGGGTCACGGCCTCGGGACTAATTTTAGGGCCTTAGTTAGGAAGAGCATCAGGGATTTATTTAGCATAAGAAGCTCAACATTAGTTAAAGACAAGGTTAGGTTAAGGTCTAGGCATTGGGTCAGGGCATGACCTAGGGATAGTGTCAAGACCTTAGTTACTTAGGGCATCAGGGCCTAATTTAGGACCAGCGTCAGGGCTTCAGGTAGGGATAGCGTCAGAGCCTGACTTCGGGAGAGCGACAGGGCTTGAGTGAGGCCTAGTGTCAGAGCCTTAGCTAGGGATAGTATCAGGGCATGACTTAGGAGCAGCACAAGGGCCTTGGTAGGATCAGCCTCAGGGGCTTTGTTAAAGACATTATCAGGGCCTCTGTTAGGGACAGCCTTAGGGCCTCCCTTAGGGACAGCGTCAGGGCTTACTTAGGGACAGTTTCAGGACCTTGGTAAGAGATGGGTCCGGAAGTTAACTCAGGATAGTGTCAGGACATTAGATATTGACGGCAGCAGGGCCTTAGTTAGGGACAGTGTCAAGGCCTTAGTTAGTACTAGCATCTGGGCCTCTGTTAGGTACAGTGTCAGGGCCTGAGTTAGGAATAGTGTTAGGGCCTTAGTTAGGGACAGTATCACGGCCTTGGGACTAAATTCAGGGCCTGAGGTAGTCACAGCCTAAGGGCTTTAGTTAGCGTAAGAGGCAGGACATTTGCTAGGGACAGGGTTAGGGTAAAGTTTAGGGATCGTGTCAGGAAATGACCTAGGGATAGTGTCAAGAGCTTAGTTACAGTATCAGGGCCTTATTTAGGACCAGTGTCAGGGCTTCAGGTAGGGACAGCGTCAGTGCCTGACTCTGGGAGAGCAACAGGGCCTGAGTGAGGCCTAGCGTCAGGCCCATAGCTGGGGACACTGTCAGGGCATGATGTAGGAGCAGCATCAGGGCCTTTGTTGCATCAGCATTAGTGTCTTAGTTACAGACATGATCAGGGCCTGAGTTAGTCACAGCGTCAAGGCCTCAGTTAGGCATAGCTTCAGGGACTGAGTTACGGACAGCCTCAGGTCTTCCCTTAGGAACAGCGACAGGGCTTTCTTAGGGACGGTGTCAGGACCTTGGTTAGAAATGGGTCAGGATATTAGCTCAGGATAGTGACCGGATTTTAGTTATTGCCGGCAGCAGGGCCTATATTAGAGATAGATTCCGGGCCTTAGTTAGGGACAGTGTCAGTTAGTTAGGGAGAGCATTAGGGCTTCGGTGAGGAAAAGGGGCAGGACATTAGCTCGGGAGAGAGTCAGGTTCCAGGCCAGTGGTAGTGTCAGGATGTGAGCTAGGGATAGGGTGAAGACCTTAGTTATTGAGAGCATCAGGGCCTTAGGACCAGCGTCAGGGCCTTCATCAGGACCAGTGTCAGGGCTTCACGTACGGACAGCATCAGAGCCTAACTAAGGTACGGCAACAGGGCCTAAGTGAGGCCTATCTTCAGGGCCTGAGTTAGGGACAGTGTCAGGGCATGACTTAGGAGCAGTATAAGGGCCTCTGTAGGATCAGCCTTAGGGTCTTCGTTAAAGACATTCTCAGGGCCTCTGTTAGGGACCGCCTCAGGGCCTCACTTAGGGACAGCGTCAGGGCTTCCTTTGGGACAGTTTCAGGACCTTGGTAAGACATGGGTCAGGATATTAGTTCAGGATAATGTCAGGACTTTAGATATTGACTGCAGCAGGGCCTTAGAGACAGTGTCTCAGCCTGACTTAGGACTAGCATCAGAGCCTTTGTTAGGTCCAGTGTCAGGGACTGAGTTAGGTGTAGTGTCAGGGCCTCAGTTAGGGACAGTGTCAGGGCCTGAGTTAGGACGAGCCTCCAGGCCTCAGTTAGGGCCAGGGTCACAGCCTCGGGACTAATTTTAGGGCCTTAGTTAGGAACAGCATCAGGGATTTATTTAGCATAAGAAGCTCAACATTAGTTAAAGACAAGGTTAGGTTAAGGTCTAGGCATTGTGTCAGGGCATGACCTAGGGATAGTGTCAAGACCTTAGTTACTTAGGGCATCAGGGCCTAATTTAGGACCAGCGTCAGGGCTTCAGGTAGGGATAGCGTCAGAGCCTGACTTCGGGAGAGCGACAGGGCTTGAGTGAGGCCTAGTGTCAGAGCCTTAGCTAGGGATAGTATCAGGGCATGACTTAGGAGCAGCATAAGGGCCTTGGTAGGATCAGCCTCAGGGGCTTTGTTAAAGACATTATCAGGGCCTCTGTTAGGGACAGCCTTAGGGCCTCCCTTAGGGACAGCGTCAGGGCTTACTTAGGGACAGTTTCAGGACCTTGGTAAGAGATGGGTCCGGAAGTTAACTCAGGATAGTGTCAGGACATTAGATATTGACGGCAGCAGGGCCTTAGTTAGGGACAGTGTCAAGGCCTTAGTTAGTACTAGCATCTGGGCCTCTGTTAGGTACAGTGTCAGGGCCTGAGTTAGGAATAGTGTTAGGGCCTTAGTTAGGGACAGTATCACGGCCTTGGGACTAAATTCAGGGCCTGAGGTAGTCACAGCCTAAGGGCTTTAGTTAGCGTAAGAGGCAGGACATTTGCTAGGGACAGGGTTAGGGTAAAGTTTAGGGATCGTGTCAGGAAATGACCTAGGGATAGTGTCAAGAGCTTAGTTACAGTATCAGGGCCTTATTTAGGACCAGTGTCAGGGCTTCAGGTAGGGACAGCGTCAGTGCCTGACTCTGGGAGAGCAACAGGGCCTGAGTGAGGCCTAGCGTCAGGCCCATAGCTGGGGACACTGTCAGGGCATGATGTAGGAGCAGCATCAGGGCCTTTGTTGCATCAGCATTAGTGTCTTAGTTACAGACATGATCAGGGCCTGAGTTAGTCACAGCGTCAAGGCCTCAGTTAGGCATAGCTTCAGGGACTGAGTTACGGACAGCCTCAGGTCTTCCCTTAGGAACAGCGACAGGGCTTTCTTAGGGACGGTGTCAGGACCTTGGTTAGAAATGGGTCAGGATATTAGCTCAGGATAGTGACCGGATTTTAGTTATTGCCGGCAGCAGGGCCTATATTAGAGATAGATTCCGGGCCTTAGTTAGGGACAGTGTCAGTTAGTTAGGGAGAGCATTAGGGCTTCGGTGAGGAAAAGGGGCAGGACATTAGCTCGGGAGAGAGTCAGGTTCCAGGCCAGTGGTAGTGTCAGGATGTGAGCTAGGGATAGGGTGAAGACCTTAGTTATTGAGAGCATCAGGGCCTTAGGACCAGCGTCAGGGCCTTCATCAGGACCAGTGTCAGGGCTTCACGTACGGACAGCATCAGAGCCTAACTAAGGTACGGCAACAGGGCCTAAGTGAGGCCTATCTTCAGGGCCTGAGTTAGGGACAGTGTCAGGGCATGACTTAGGAGCAGTATAAGGGCCTCTGTAGGATCAGCCTTAGGGTCTTCGTTAAAGACATTCTCAGGGCCTCTGTTAGGGACCGCCTCAGGGCCTCACTTAGGGACAGCGTCAGGGCTTCCTTTGGGACAGTTTCAGGACCTTGGTAAGACATGGGTCAGGATATTAGTTCAGGATAATGTCAGGACTTTAGATATTGACTGCAGCAGGGCCTTAGAGACAGTGTCTCAGCCTGACTTAGGACTAGCATCAGAGCCTTTGTTAGGTCCAGTGTCAGGGACTGAGTTAGGTGTAGTGTCAGGGCCTCAGTTAGGGACAGTGTCAGGGCCTGAGTTAGGACGAGCCTCCAGGCCTCAGTTAGGGCCAGGGTCACAGCCTCGGGACTAATTTTAGGGCCTTAGTTAGGAACAGCATCAGGGATTTATTTAGCATAAGAAGCTCAACATTAGTTAAAGACAAGGTTAGGTTAAGGTCTAGGCATTGTGTCAGGGCATGACCTAGGGATAGTGTCAAGACCTTAGTTACTTAGGGCATCAGGGCCTAATTTAGGACCAGTGTCAGGGCTTCAGGTAGGGATAGCGTCAGAGCCTGACTTCGGGAGAGCGACAGGGCTTGAGTGAGGCCTAGTGACAGAGCCTGACTTAGGGAGAGCGACAGGGCTTGAGTGAGGCCTAGTGTCAGAGCCTTAGCTAGGGATAGTATCAGGGCATGACTTAGGAGCAGCACAAGGGCCTTGGTAGGATCAGCCTCAGGGGCTTTGTTAAAGACCTTATCAGGGCCTCTGTTAGGGGCAGCCTTAGGGCCTCCCTTAGGGACAGCGTCAGGGCTTACTTAGGGACAGTTTCAGGACCTTGGTAAGAGATGGGTCCGGAAATTACCTCAGGATAGTGTCAGGACATTAGATATTGACGGCAGCAGGGCCTTACTTAGGGACAGTGTCAAGGCCTTAGTTAGTGCTAGCATCTGGGCCTCTGTTAGGTGCAGTGTCGGGGCCTGAGTTAGGAATAGTGTTAGGGCCTTAGTTAGGGACAGTATCACGGCCTTGGGACTAAATTCAGGGCCTGAGGTAGTCACAGCCTAAGGGCTTTAGTTAGCATAAGAGGCAGGACATTTGCTAGGGACAGGGTGAGGGTAAAGTTTAGGGATCGTGTCAGGAAATGACCTAGGGATAGTGTCAAGAGCTTAGTTACAGTATCAGGGCCTTATTTAGGACCCGTGTCAGGGCTTGAGGTAGGGACAGCGTCAGTGCCTGACTCTGGGAGAGCAACAGGGCCTGAGTGAGGCCTAGCGTCAGGCCCATAGCTGGGGACACTGTCAGGGCATGATGTAGGAGCAGCATCAGGGCCTTTGTTGCGTCAGCATTAGTGTCTTAGTTACAGACATGATCAGGGCCTGAGTTAGTCACAGCGTCAAGGCCTCAGTTAGGCATAGCTTCAGGGACTGAGTTACGGACAGCCTCAGGTCTTCCCTTAGGAACAGCGACAGGGCTCTCTTAGGGACGGTGTCAGGACCTTGGTTAGAAATGGGTCAGGATATTAGCTCAGGATAGTGTCCGGATTTTAGTTATTGCCGGCAGCAGGGCCTATATTAGAGATAGATTCCGGGCCTTAGTTAGGGACAGTGTCAGGGCCTTAATTAGGACTAGTCTGGGCCTTAGTTAGGGAGAGCATTACGGCTTCGCTGAGGATAAGGGGCAGGACGTTAGCTCGGGACAGAGTCAGGTTCCAGGCCAGTGGTAGTGTCAGGATGTGAGCTAGGGATAGGGTGAAGACCTTAGTTATTGAGAGCATCAGGGCCTTAGTTAGGACCAGCGTCAGGGCCTTCATCAGGACCAGTGTCAGGGCTTCACGTACGGACAGCGTCAGAGCCTAACTAAGGTACGGCAACGGGGCCTAAGTGAGGCCTATCTTTAGGGCCTGAGTTAGGGACAGTGTCAGGGCATGACTTAGGAGCAGTATAAGGGCCTCTGTAGGATCAGCATTAGGGTCTTCGTTAAAGACATTCTCAGGGCCTCTGTTAGGGACCGCCTCAGGGCCTCACTTAGGGACAGCGTCAGGGCTTCCTTTGGGACAGTTTCAGGACCTTGGTAAGACATGGGTCAGGATATTAGCTCGGGATAATGTCAGGACTTTAGATATTGACTGCAGCAGGGCCTTAGAGACAGTGTCTCAGCCTGACTTAGGACTAGCATCAGAGCCTTTGTTAGGTCCAGTGTCAGGGACTGAGTTAGGTGTAGTGTCAGGGCCTTAGTTAGGGACAGTGTCAGGGCCTGAGTTAGGACGAGCCTCCAGGCCTCAGTTAGGGCCAGGGTCACGGCCTCGGGACTAATTTTAGGGCCTTAGTTAGGAAGAGCATCAGGGATTTATTTAGCATAAGAAGCTCAACATTAGTTAAAGACAAGGTTAGGTTAAGGTCTAGGCATTGGGTCAGGGCATGACCTAGGGATAGTGTCAAGACCTTAGTTACTTAGGGCATCAGGGCCTAATTTAGGACCAGCGTCAGGGCTTCAGGTAGGGATAGCGTCAGAGCCTGACTTCGGGAGAGCGACAGGGCTTGAGTGAGGCCTAGTGACAGAGCCTGACTTAGGGAGAGCGACAGGGCTTGAGTGAGGCCTAGTGTCAGAGCCTTAGCTAGGGATAGTATCAGGGCATGACTTAGGAGCAGCACAAGGGCCTTGGTAGGATCAGCCTCAGGGGCTTTGTTAAAGACCTTATCAGGGCCTCTGTTAGGGGCAGCCTTAGGGCCTCCCTTAGGGACAGCGTCAGGGCTTACTTAGGGACAGTTTCAGGACCTTGGTAAGAGATGGGTCCGGAAATTACCTCAGGATAGTGTCAGGACATTAGATATTGACGGCAGCAGGGCCTTACTTAGGGACAGTGTCAAGGCCTTAGTTAGTACTAGCATCTGGGCCTCTGTTAGGTACAGTGTCGGGGCCTGAGTTAGGAATAGTGTTAGGGCCTTAGTTAGGGACAGTATCACGGCCTTGAGACTAAATTCAGGGCCTGAGGTAGTCACAGCATAAGGGCTTTAGTTAGCATAAGAGGCAGGACATTTGCTAGGGACAGGGTGAGGGTAAAGTTTAGGGATCGTGTCAGGAAATGACCTAGGGATAGTGTCAAGAGCTTAGTTACAGTATCAGGGCCTTATTTAGGACCTGTGTCAGGGCTTCAGGTAGGGACAGCGTCAGTGCCTGACTCTGGGAGAGCAACAGGGCCTGAGTGAGGCCTAGCGTCAGGCCCATAGCTGGGGACACTGTCAGGGCATGATGTAGGAGCAGCATCAGGGCCTTTGTTGCATCAGCATTAGTGTCTTAGTTACAGACATGATCAGGGCCTGAGTTAGTCACAGCGTCAAGGCCTCAGTTAGGCATAGCTTCAGGGACTGAGTTACGGACAGCCTCAGGTCTTCCCTTAGGAACAGCGACAGGGCTCTCTTAGGGACGGTGTCAGGACCTTGGTTAGAAATGGGTCAGGATATTAGCTCAGGATAGTGTCCGGATTTTAGTTATTGCCGGCAGCAGGGCCTATATTAGAGATAGATTCCGGGCCTTAGTTAGGGACAGTGTCAGGGCCTTAATTAGGACTAGTCTGGGCCTTAGTTAGGGAGAGCATTACGGCTTCGCTGAGGATAAGGGGCAGGACGTTAGCTCGGGACAGAGTCAGGTTCCAGGCCAGTGGTAGTGTCAGGATGTGAGCTAGGGATAGGGTGAAGACCTTAGTTATTGAGAGCATCAGGGCCTTAGTTAGGACCAGCGTCAGGGCCTTCATCAGGACCAGTGTCAGGGCTTCACGTACGGACAGCGTCAGAGCCTAACTAAGGTACGGCAACGGGGCCTAAGTGAGGCCTATCTTTAGGGCCTGAGTTAGGGACAGTGTCAGGGCATGACTTAGGAGCAGTATAAGGGCCTCTGTAGGATCAGCATTAGGGTCTTCGTTAAAGACATTCTCAGGGCCTCTGTTAGGGACCGCCTCAGGGCCTCACTTAGGGACAGCGTCAGGGCTTCCTTTGGGACAGTTTCAGGACCTTGGTAAGACATGGGTCAGGATATTAGCTCGGGATAATGTCAGGACTTTAGATATTGACTGCAGCAGGGCCTTAGAGACAGTGTCTCAGCCTGACTTAGGACTAGCATCAGAGCCTTTGTTAGGTCCAGTGTCAGGGACTGAGTTAGGTGTAGTGTCAGGGCCTTAGTTAGGGACAGTGTCAGGGCCTGAGTTAGGACGAGCCTCCAGGCCTCAGTTAGGGCCAGGGTCACGGCCTCGGGACTAATTTTAGGGCCTTAGTTAGGAAGAGCATCAGGGATTTATTTAGCATAAGAAGCTCAACATTAGTTAAAGACAAGGTTAGGTTAAGGTCTAGGCATTGGGTCAGGGCATGACCTAGGGATAGTGTCAAGACCTTAGTTACTTAGGGCATCAGGGCCTAATTTAGGACCAGCGTCAGGGCTTCAGGTAGGGATAGCGTCAGAGCCTGACTTCGGGAGAGCGACAGGGCTTGAGTGAGGCCTAGTGTCAGAGCCTTAGCTAGGGATAGTATCAGGGCATGACTTAGGAGCAGCACAAGGGCCTTGGTAGGATCAGCCTCAGGGGCTTTGTTAAAGACATTATCAGGGCCTCTGTTAGGGACAGCCTTAGGGCCTCCCTTAGGGACAGCGTCAGGGCTTACTTAGGGACAGTTTCAGGACCTTGGTAAGAGATGGGTCCGGAAGTTAACTCAGGATAGTGTCAGGACATTAGATATTGACGGCAGCAGGGCCTTAGTTAGGGACAGTGTCAAGGCCTTAGTTAGTACTAGCATCTGGGCCTCTGTTAGGTACAGTGTCAGGGCCTGAGTTAGGAATAGTGTTAGGGCCTTAGTTAGGGACAGTATCACGGCCTTGGGACTAAATTCAGGGCCTGAGGTAGTCACAGCCTAAGGGCTTTAGTTAGCGTAAGAGGCAGGACATTTGCTAGGGACAGGGTTAGGGTAAAGTTTAGGGATCGTGTCAGGAAATGACCTAGGGATAGTGTCAAGAGCTTAGTTACAGTATCAGGGCCTTATTTAGGACCAGTGTCAGGGCTTCAGGTAGGGACAGCGTCAGTGCCTGACTCTGGGAGAGCAACAGGGCCTGAGTGAGGCCTAGCGTCAGGCCCATAGCTGGGGACACTGTCAGGGCATGATGTAGGAGCAGCATCAGGGCCTTTGTTGCATCAGCATTAGTGTCTTAGTTACAGACATGATCAGGGCCTGAGTTAGTCACAGCGTCAAGGCCTCAGTTAGGCATAGCTTCAGGGACTGAGTTACGGACAGCCTCAGGTCTTCCCTTAGGAACAGCGACAGGGCTTTCTTAGGGACGGTGTCAGGACCTTGGTTAGAAATGGGTCAGGATATTAGCTCAGGATAGTGACCGGATTTTAGTTATTGCCGGCAGCAGGGCCTATATTAGAGATAGATTCCGGGCCTTAGTTAGGGACAGTGTCAGTTAGTTAGGGAGAGCATTAGGGCTTCGGTGAGGAAAAGGGGCAGGACATTAGCTCGGGAGAGAGTCAGGTTCCAGGCCAGTGGTAGTGTCAGGATGTGAGCTAGGGATAGGGTGAAGACCTTAGTTATTGAGAGCATCAGGGCCTTAGGACCAGCGTCAGGGCCTTCATCAGGACCAGTGTCAGGGCTTCACGTACGGACAGCATCAGAGCCTAACTAAGGTACGGCAACAGGGCCTAAGTGAGGCCTATCTTCAGGGCCTGAGTTAGGGACAGTGTCAGGGCATGACTTAGGAGCAGTATAAGGGCCTCTGTAGGATCAGCCTTAGGGTCTTCGTTAAAGACATTCTCAGGGCCTCTGTTAGGGACCGCCTCAGGGCCTCACTTAGGGACAGCGTCAGGGCTTCCTTTGGGACAGTTTCAGGACCTTGGTAAGACATGGGTCAGGATATTAGTTCAGGATAATGTCAGGACTTTAGATATTGACTGCAGCAGGGCCTTAGAGACAGTGTCTCAGCCTGACTTAGGACTAGCATCAGAGCCTTTGTTAGGTCCAGTGTCAGGGACTGAGTTAGGTGTAGTGTCAGGGCCTCAGTTAGGGACAGTGTCAGGGCCTGAGTTAGGACGAGCCTCCAGGCCTCAGTTAGGGCCAGGGTCACAGCCTCGGGACTAATTTTAGGGCCTTAGTTAGGAACAGCATCAGGGATTTATTTAGCATAAGAAGCTCAACATTAGTTAAAGACAAGGTTAGGTTAAGGTCTAGGCATTGGGTCAGGGCATGACCTAGGGATAGTGTCAAGACCTTAGTTACTTAGGGCATCAGGGCCTAATTTAGGACCAGCGTCAGGGCTTCAGGTAGGGATAGCGTCAGAGCCTGACTTCGGGAGAGCGACAGGGCTTGAGTGAGGCCTAGTGTCAGAGCCTTAGCTAGGGATAGTATCAGGGCATGACTTAGGAGCAGCATAAGGGCCTTGGTAGGATCAGCCTCAGGGGCTTTGTTAAAGACATTATCAGGGCCTCTGTTAGGGACAGCCTTAGGGCCTCCCTTAGGGACAGCGTCAGGGCTTACTTAGGGACAGTTTCAGGACCTTGGTAAGAGATGGGTCCGGAAGTTAACTCAGGATAGTGTCAGGACATTAGATATTGACGGCAGCAGGGCCTTAGTTAGGGACAGTGTCAAGGCCTTAGTTAGTACTAGCATCTGGGCCTCTGTTAGGTACAGTGTCAGGGCCTGAGTTAGGAATAGTGTTAGGGCCTTAGTTAGGGACAGTATCACGGCCTTGGGACTAAATTCAGGGCCTGAGGTAGTCACAGCCTAAGGGCTTTAGTTAGCGTAAGAGGCAGGACATTTGCTAGGGACAGGGTTAGGGTAAAGTTTAGGGATCGTGTCAGGAAATGACCTAGGGATAGTGTCAAGAGCTTAGTTACAGTATCAGGGCCTTATTTAGGACCAGTGTCAGGGCTTCAGGTAGGGACAGCGTCAGTGCCTGACTCTGGGAGAGCAACAGGGCCTGAGTGAGGCCTAGCGTCAGGCCCATAGCTGGGGACACTGTCAGGGCATGATGTAGGAGCAGCATCAGGGCCTTTGTTGCATCAGCATTAGTGTCTTAGTTACAGACATGATCAGGGCCTGAGTTAGTCACAGCGTCAAGGCCTCAGTTAGGCATAGCTTCAGGGACTGAGTTACGGACAGCCTCAGGTCTTCCCTTAGGAACAGCGACAGGGCTTTCTTAGGGACGGTGTCAGGACCTTGGTTAGAAATGGGTCAGGATATTAGCTCAGGATAGTGACCGGATTTTAGTTATTGCCGGCAGCAGGGCCTATATTAGAGATAGATTCCGGGCCTTAGTTAGGGACAGTGTCAGTTAGTTAGGGAGAGCATTAGGGCTTCGGTGAGGAAAAGGGGCAGGACATTAGCTCGGGAGAGAGTCAGGTTCCAGGCCAGTGGTAGTGTCAGGATGTGAGCTAGGGATAGGGTGAAGACCTTAGTTATTGAGAGCATCAGGGCCTTAGGACCAGCGTCAGGGCCTTCATCAGGACCAGTGTCAGGGCTTCACGTACGGACAGCATCAGAGCCTAACTAAGGTACGGCAACAGGGCCTAAGTGAGGCCTATCTTCAGGGCCTGAGTTAGGGACAGTGTCAGGGCATGACTTAGGAGCAGTATAAGGGCCTCTGTAGGATCAGCCTTAGGGTCTTCGTTAAAGACATTCTCAGGGCCTCTGTTAGGGACCGCCTCAGGGCCTCACTTAGGGACAGCGTCAGGGCTTCCTTTGGGACAGTTTCAGGACCTTGGTAAGACATGGGTCAGGATATTAGTTCAGGATAATGTCAGGACTTTAGATATTGACTGCAGCAGGGCCTTAGAGACAGTGTCTCAGCCTGACTTAGGACTAGCATCAGAGCCTTTGTTAGGTCCAGTGTCAGGGACTGAGTTAGGTGTAGTGTCAGGGCCTCAGTTAGGGACAGTGTCAGGGCCTGAGTTAGGACGAGCCTCCAGGCCTCAGTTAGGGCCAGGGTCACAGCCTCGGGACTAATTTTAGGGCCTTAGTTAGGAACAGCATCAGGGATTTATTTAGCATAAGAAGCTCAACATTAGTTAAAGACAAGGTTAGGTTAAGGTCTAGGCATTGTGTCAGGGCATGACCTAGGGATAGTGTCAAGACCTTAGTTACTTAGGGCATCAGGGCCTAATTTAGGACCAGTGTCAGGGCTTCAGGTAGGGATAGCGTCAGAGCCTGACTTCGGGAGAGCGACAGGGCTTGAGTGAGGCCTAGTGTCAGAGCCTTAGCTAGGGATAGTATCAGGGCATGACTTAGGAGCAGCACAAGGGCCTTGGTAGGATCAGCCTCAGGGGCTTTGTTAAAGACCTTATCAGGGCCTCTGTTAGGGGCAGCCTTAGGGCCTCCCTTAGGGACAGCGTCAGGGCTTACTTAGGGACAGTTTCAGGACCTTGGTAAGAGATGGGTCCGGAAATTACCTCAGGATAGTGTCAGGACATTAGATATTGACGGCAGCAGGGCCTTACTTAGGGACAGTGTCAAGGCCTTAGTTAGTGCTAGCATCTGGGCCTCTGTTAGGTGCAGTGTCGGGGCCTGAGTTAGGAATAGTGTTAGGGCCTTAGTTAGGGACAGTATCACGGCCTTGGGACTAAATTCAGGGCCTGAGGTAGTCACAGCCTAAGGGCTTTAGTTAGCATAAGAGGCAGGACATTTGCTAGGGACAGGGTGAGGGTAAAGTTTAGGGATCGTGTCAGGAAATGACCTAGGGATAGTGTCAAGAGCTTAGTTACAGTATCAGGGCCTTATTTAGGACCCGTGTCAGGGCTTGAGGTAGGGACAGCGTCAGTGCCTGACTCTGGGAGAGCAACAGGGCCTGAGTGAGGCCTAGCGTCAGGCCCATAGCTGGGGACACTGTCAGGGCATGATGTAGGAGCAGCATCAGGGCCTTTGTTGCGTCAGCATTAGTGTCTTAGTTACAGACATGATCAGGGCCTGAGTTAGTCACAGCGTCAAGGCCTCAGTTAGGCATAGCTTCAGGGACTGAGTTACGGACAGCCTCAGGTCTTCCCTTAGGAACAGCGACAGGGCTCTCTTAGGGACGGTGTCAGGACCTTGGTTAGAAATGGGTCAGGATATTAGCTCAGGATAGTGTCCGGATTTTAGTTATTGCCGGCAGCAGGGCCTATATTAGAGATAGATTCCGGGCCTTAGTTAGGGACAGTGTCAGGGCCTTAATTAGGACTAGTCTGGGCCTTAGTTAGGGAGAGCATTACGGCTTCGCTGAGGATAAGGGGCAGGACGTTAGCTCGGGACAGAGTCAGGTTCCAGGCCAGTGGTAGTGTCAGGATGTGAGCTAGGGATAGGGTGAAGACCTTAGTTATTGAGAGCATCAGGGCCTTAGTTAGGACCAGCGTCAGGGCCTTCATCAGGACCAGTGTCAGGGCTTCACGTACGGACAGCGTCAGAGCCTAACTAAGGTACGGCAACGGGGCCTAAGTGAGGCCTATCTTTAGGGCCTGAGTTAGGGACAGTGTCAGGGCATGACTTAGGAGCAGTATAAGGGCCTCTGTAGGATCAGCATTAGGGTCTTCGTTAAAGACATTCTCAGGGCCTCTGTTAGGGACCGCCTCAGGGCCTCACTTAGGGACAGCGTCAGGGCTTCCTTTGGGACAGTTTCAGGACCTTGGTAAGACATGGGTCAGGATATTAGCTCGGGATAATGTCAGGACTTTAGATATTGACTGCAGCAGGGCCTTAGAGACAGTGTCTCAGCCTGACTTAGGACTAGCATCAGAGCCTTTGTTAGGTCCAGTGTCAGGGACTGAGTTAGGTGTAGTGTCAGGGCCTTAGTTAGGGACAGTGTCAGGGCCTGAGTTAGGACGAGCCTCCAGGCCTCAGTTAGGGCCATGGTCACGGCCTCGGGACTAATTTTAGGGCCTTAGTTAGGAAGAGCATCAGGGATTTATTTAGCATAAGAAGCTCAACATTAGTTAAAGACAAGGTTAGGTTAAGGTCTAGGGATTGTGTCAGGGCATGACCTAGGGATAGTGTCAAGACCTTAGTTACTTAGGGCATCAGGGCCTAATTTAGGACCAGCGTCAGGGCTTCAGGTAGGGATAGCGTCAGAGCCTGACTTCGGGAGAGCGACAGGGCTTGAGTGAGGCCTAGTGTCAGAGCCTTAGCTAGGGATAGTATCAGGGCATGACTTAGGAGCAGCACAAGGGCCTTGGTAGGATCAGCCTCAGGGGCTTTGTTAAAGACCTTATCAGGGCCTCTGTTAGGGGCAGCCTTAGGGCCTCCCTTAGGGACAGCGTCAGGGCTTACTTAGGGACAGTTTCAGGAGCTTGGTAAGAGATGGGTCCGGAAATTACCTCAGGATAGTGTCAGGACATTAGATATTGACGGCAGCAGGGCCTTACTTAGGGACAGTGTCAAGGCCTTAGTTAGTACTAGCATCTGGGCCTCTGTTAGGTACAGTGTCGGGGCCTGAGTTAGGAATAGTGTTAGGGCCTTAGTTAGGGACAGTATCACGGCCTTGGGACTAAATTCAGGGCCTGAGGTAGTCACAGCCTAAGGGCTTTAGTTAGCATAAGAGGCAGGACATTTGCTAGGGACAGGGTGAGGGTAAAGTTTAGGGATCGTGTCAGGAAATGACCTAGGGATAGTGTCAAGAGCTTAGTTACAGTATCAGGGCCTTATTTAGGACCCGTGTCAGGGCTTCAGGTAGGGACAGCGTCAGTGCCTGACTCTGGGAGAGCAACAGGGCCTGAGTGAGGCCTAGCGTCAGGCCCATAGCTGGGGACACTGTCAGGGCATGATGTAGGAGCAGCATCAGGGCCTTTGTTGCGTCAGCATTAGTGTCTTAGTTACAGACATGATCAGGGCCTGAGTTAGTCACAGCGTCAAGGCCTCAGTTAGGCATAGCTTCAGGGACTGAGTTACGGACAGCCTCAGGTCTTCCCTTAGGAACAGCGACAGGGCTCTCTTAGGGACGGTGTCAGGACCTTGGTTAGAAATGGGTCAGGATATTAGCTCAGGATAGTGTCCGGATTTTAGTTATTGCCGGCAGCAGGGCCTATATTAGAGATAGATTCCGGGCCTTAGTTAGGGACAGTGTCAGGGCCTTAATTAGGACTAGTCTGGGCCTTAGTTAGGGAGAGCATTACGGCTTCGCTGAGGATAAGGGGCAGGACGTTAGCTCGGGACAGAGTCAGGTTCCAGGCCAGTGGTAGTGTCAGGATGTGAGCTAGGGATAGGGTGAAGACCTTAGTTATTGAGAGCATCAGGGCCTTAGTTAGGACCAGCGTCAGGGCCTTCATCAGGACCAGTGTCAGGGCTTCACGTACGGACAGCGTCAGAGCCTAACTAAGGTACGGCAACGGGGCCTAAGTGAGGCCTATCTTTAGGGCCTGAGTTAGGGACAGTGTCAGGGCATGACTTAGGAGCAGTATAAGGGCCTCTGTAGGATCAGCATTAGGGTCTTCGTTAAAGACATTCTCAGGGCCTCTGTTAGGGACCGCCTCAGGGCCTCACTTAGGGACAGCGTCAGGGCTTCCTTTGGGACAGTTTCAGGACCTTGGTAAGACATGGGTCAGGATATTAGCTCGGGATAATGTCAGGACTTTAGATATTGACTGCAGCAGGGCCTTAGAGACAGTGTCTCAGCCTGACTTAGGACTAGCATCAGAGCCTTTGTTAGGTCCAGTGTCAGGGACTGAGTTAGGTGTAGTGTCAGGGCCTTAGTTAGGGACAGTGTCAGGGCCTGAGTTAGGACGAGCCTCCAGGCCTCAGTTAGGGCCAGGGTCACGGCCTCGGGACTAATTTTAGGGCCTTAGTTAGGAAGAGCATCAGGGATTTATTTAGCATAAGAAGCTCAACATTAGTTAAAGACAAGGTTAGGTTAAGGTCTAGGCATTGGGTCAGGGCATGACCTAGGGATAGTGTCAAGACCTTAGTTACTTAGGGCATCAGGGCCTAATTTAGGACCAGCGTCAGGGCTTCAGGTAGGGATAGCGTCAGAGCCTGACTTCGGGAGAGCGACAGGGCTTGAGTGAGGCCTAGTGACAGAGCCTGACTTAGGGAGAGCGACAGGGCTTGAGTGAGGCCTAGTGTCAGAGCCTTAGCTAGGGATAGTATCAGGGCATGACTTAGGAGCAGCACAAGGGCCTTGGTAGGATCAGCCTCAGGGGCTTTGTTAAAGACCTTATCAGGGCCTCTGTTAGGGGCAGCCTTAGGGCCTCCCTTAGGGACAGCGTCAGGGCTTACTTAGGGACAGTTTCAGGACCTTGGTAAGAGATGGGTCCGGAAATTACCTCAGGATAGTGTCAGGACATTAGATATTGACGGCAGCAGGGCCTTACTTAGGGACAGTGTCAAGGCCTTAGTTAGTACTAGCATCTGGGCCTCTGTTAGGTACAGTGTCGGGGCCTGAGTTAGGAATAGTGTTAGGGCCTTAGTTAGGGACAGTATCACGGCCTTGAGACTAAATTCAGGGCCTGAGGTAGTCACAGCCTAAGGGCTTTAGTTAGCATAAGAGGCAGGACATTTGCGAGGGACAGGGTGAGGGTAAAGTTTAGGGATCGTGTCAGGAAATGACCTAGGGATAGTGTCAAGAGCTTAGTTACAGTATCAGGGCCTTATTTAGGACCCGTGTCAGGGCTTCAGGTAGGGACAGCGTCAGTGCCTGACTCTGGGAGAGCAACAGGGCCTGAGTGAGGCCTAGCGTCAGGCCCATAGCTGGGGACACTGTCAGGGCATGATGTAGGAGCAGCATCAGGGCCTTTGTTGCATCAGCATTAGTGTCTTAGTTACAGACATGATCAGGGCCTGAGTTAGTCACAGCGTCAAGGCCTCAGTTAGGCATAGCTTCAGGGACTGAGTTACGGACAGCCTCAGGTCTTCCCTTAGGAACAGCGACAGGGCTTTCTTAGGGACGGTGTCAGGACCTTGGTTAGAAATGGGTCAGGATATTAGCTCAGGATAGTGACCGGATTTTAGTTATTGCCGGCAGCAGGGCCTATATTAGAGATAGATTCCGGGCCTTAGTTAGGGACAGTGTCAGTTAGTTAGGGAGAGCATTAGGGCTTCGGTGAGGAAAAGGGGCAGGACATTAGCTCGGGAGAGAGTCAGGTTCCAGGCCAGTGGTAGTGTCAGGATGTGAGCTAGGGATAGGGTGAAGACCTTAGTTATTGAGAGCATCAGGGCCTTAGGACCAGCGTCAGGGCCTTCATCAGGACCAGTGTCAGGGCTTCACGTACGGACAGCATCAGAGCCTAACTAAGGTACGGCAACAGGGCCTAAGTGAGGCCTATCTTCAGGGCCTGAGTTAGGGACAGTGTCAGGGCATGACTTAGGAGCAGTATAAGGGCCTCTGTAGGATCAGCCTTAGGGTCTTCGTTAAAGACATTCTCAGGGCCTCTGTTAGGGACCGCCTCAGGGCCTCACTTAGGGACAGCGTCAGGGCTTCCTTTGGGACAGTTTCAGGACCTTGGTAAGACATGGGTCAGGATATTAGTTCAGGATAATGTCAGGACTTTAGATATTGACTGCAGCAGGGCCTTAGAGACAGTGTCTCAGCCTGACTTAGGACTAGCATCAGAGCCTTTGTTAGGTCCAGTGTCAGGGACTGAGTTAGGTGTAGTGTCAGGGCCTCAGTTAGGGACAGTGTCAGGGCCTGAGTTAGGACGAGCCTCCAGGCCTCAGTTAGGGCCAGGGTCACAGCCTCGGGACTAATTTTAGGGCCTTAGTTAGGAACAGCATCAGGGATTTATTTAGCATAAGAAGCTCAACATTAGTTAAAGACAAGGTTAGGTTAAGGTCTAGGCATTGTGTCAGGGCATGACCTAGGGATAGTGTCAAGACCTTAGTTACTTAGGGCATCAGGGCCTAATTTAGGACCAGTGTCAGGGCTTCAGGTAGGGATAGCGTCAGAGCCTGACTTCGGGAGAGCGACAGGGCTTGAGTGAGGCCTAGTGACAGAGCCTGACTTAGGGAGAGCGACAGGGCTTGAGTGAGGCCTAGTGTCAGAGCCTTAGCTAGGGATAGTATCAGGGCATGACTTAGGAGCAGCACAAGGGCCTTGGTAGGATCAGCCTCAGGGGCTTTGTTAAAGACCTTATCAGGGCCTCTGTTAGGGGCAGCCTTAGGGCCTCCCTTAGGGACAGCGTCAGGGCTTACTTAGGGACAGTTTCAGGACCTTGGTAAGAGATGGGTCCGGAAATTACCTCAGGATAGTGTCAGGACATTAGATATTGACGGCAGCAGGGCCTTACTTAGGGACAGTGTCAAGGCCTTAGTTAGTGCTAGCATCTGGGCCTCTGTTAGGTGCAGTGTCGGGGCCTGAGTTAGGAATAGTGTTAGGGCCTTAGTTAGGGACAGTATCACGGCCTTGGGACTAAATTCAGGGCCTGAGGTAGTCACAGCCTAAGGGCTTTAGTTAGCATAAGAGGCAGGACATTTGCTAGGGACAGGGTGAGGGTAAAGTTTAGGGATCGTGTCAGGAAATGACCTAGGGATAGTGTCAAGAGCTTAGTTACAGTATCAGGGCCTTATTTAGGACCCGTGTCAGGGCTTGAGGTAGGGACAGCGTCAGTGCCTGACTCTGGGAGAGCAACAGGGCCTGAGTGAGGCCTAGCGTCAGGCCCATAGCTGGGGACACTGTCAGGGCATGATGTAGGAGCAGCATCAGGGCCTTTGTTGCGTCAGCATTAGTGTCTTAGTTACAGACATGATCAGGGCCTGAGTTAGTCACAGCGTCAAGGCCTCAGTTAGGCATAGCTTCAGGGACTGAGTTACGGACAGCCTCAGGTCTTCCCTTAGGAACAGCGACAGGGCTCTCTTAGGGACGGTGTCAGGACCTTGGTTAGAAATGGGTCAGGATATTAGCTCAGGATAGTGTCCGGATTTTAGTTATTGCCGGCAGCAGGGCCTATATTAGAGATAGATTCCGGGCCTTAGTTAGGGACAGTGTCAGGGCCTTAATTAGGACTAGTCTGGGCCTTAGTTAGGGAGAGCATTACGGCTTCGCTGAGGATAAGGGGCAGGACGTTAGCTCGGGACAGAGTCAGGTTCCAGGCCAGTGGTAGTGTCAGGATGTGAGCTAGGGATAGGGTGAAGACCTTAGTTATTGAGAGCATCAGGGCCTTAGTTAGGACCAGCGTCAGGGCCTTCATCAGGACCAGTGTCAGGGCTTCACGTACGGACAGCGTCAGAGCCTAACTAAGGTACGGCAACGGGGCCTAAGTGAGGCCTATCTTTAGGGCCTGAGTTAGGGACAGTGTCAGGGCATGACTTAGGAGCAGTATAAGGGCCTCTGTAGGATCAGCATTAGGGTCTTCGTTAAAGACATTCTCAGGGCCTCTGTTAGGGACCGCCTCAGGGCCTCACTTAGGGACAGCGTCAGGGCTTCCTTTGGGACAGTTTCAGGACCTTGGTAAGACATGGGTCAGGATATTAGCTCGGGATAATGTCAGGACTTTAGATATTGACTGCAGCAGGGCCTTAGAGACAGTGTCTCAGCCTGACTTAGGACTAGCATCAGAGCCTTTGTTAGGTCCAGTGTCAGGGACTGAGTTAGGTGTAGTGTCAGGGCCTTAGTTAGGGACAGTGTCAGGGCCTGAGTTAGGACGAGCCTCCAGGCCTCAGTTAGGGCC
This sequence comes from Balaenoptera borealis, assembly GCF_965194805.1. Lineage (NCBI taxonomy): Eukaryota > Metazoa > Chordata > Mammalia > Artiodactyla > Balaenopteridae > Balaenoptera > Balaenoptera borealis. Next base: position 301,630 of record NW_028123716.1, on the reverse strand, counting down.
ATGGTCACGGCCTCGGGACTAATTTTAGGGCCTTAGTTAGGAAGAGCATCAGGGATTTATTTAGCATAAGAAGCTCAACATTAGTTAAAGACAAGGTTAGGTTAAGGTCTAGGGATTGTGTCAGGGCATGACCTAGGGATAGTGTCAAGACCTTAGTTACTTAGGGCATCAGGGCCTAATTTAGGACCAGCGTCAGGGCTTCAGGTAGGGATAGCGTCAGAGCCTGACTTCGGGAGAGCGACAGGGCTTGAGTGAGGCCTAGTGTCAGAGCCTTAGCTAGGGATAGTATCAGGGCATGACTTAGGAGCAGCACAAGGGCCTTGGTAGGATCAGCCTCAGGGGCTTTGTTAAAGACCTTATCAGGGCCTCTGTTAGGGGCAGCCTTAGGGCCTCCCTTAGGGACAGCGTCAGGGCTTACTTAGGGACAGTTTCAGGAGCTTGGTAAGAGATGGGTCCGGAAATTACCTCAGGATAGTGTCAGGACATTAGATATTGACGGCAGCAGGGCCTTACTTAGGGACAGTGTCAAGGCCTTAGTTAGTACTAGCATCTGGGCCTCTGTTAGGTACAGTGTCGGGGCCTGAGTTAGGAATAGTGTTAGGGCCTTAGTTAGGGACAGTATCACGGCCTTGGGACTAAATTCAGGGCCTGAGGTAGTCACAGCCTAAGGGCTTTAGTTAGCATAAGAGGCAGGACATTTGCTAGGGACAGGGTGAGGGTAAAGTTTAGGGATCGTGTCAGGAAATGACCTAGGGATAGTGTCAAGAGCTTAGTTACAGTATCAGGGCCTTATTTAGGACCCGTGTCAGGGCTTGAGGTAGGGACAGCGTCAGTGCCTGACTCTGGGAGAGCAACAGGGCCTGAGTGAGGCCTAGCGTCAGGCCCATAGCTGGGGACACTGTCAGGGCATGATGTAGGAGCAGCATCAGGGCCTTTGTTGCGTCAGCATTAGTGTCTTAGTTACAGACATGATCAGGGCCTGAGTTAGTCACAGCGTCAAGGCCTCAGTTAGGCATAGCTTCAGGGACTGAGTTACGGACAGCCTCAGGTCTTCCCTTAGGAACAGCGACAGGGCTCTCTTAGGGACGGTGTCAGGACCTTGGTTAGAAATGGGTCAGGATATTAGCTCAGGATAGTGTCCGGATTTTAGTTATTGCCGGCAGCAGGGCCTATATTAGAGATAGATTCCGGGCCTTAGTTAGGGACAGTGTCAGGGCCTTAATTAGGACTAGTCTGGGCCTTAGTTAGGGAGAGCATTACGGCTTCGCTGAGGATAAGGGGCAGGACGTTAGCTCGGGACAGAGTCAGGTTCCAGGCCAGTGGTAGTGTCAGGATGTGAGCTAGGGATAGGGTGAAGACCTTAGTTATTGAGAGCATCAGGGCCTTAGTTAGGACCAGCGTCAGGGCCTTCATCAGGACCAGTGTCAGGGCTTCACGTACGGACAGCGTCAGAGCCTAACTAAGGTACGGCAACGGGGCCTAAGTGAGGCCTATCTTTAGGGCCTGAGTTAGGGACAGTGTCAGGGCATGACTTAGGAGCAGTATAAGGGCCTCTGTAGGATCAGCATTAGGGTCTTCGTTAAAGACATTCTCAGGGCCTCTGTTAGGGACCGCCTCAGGGCCTCACTTAGGGACAGCGTCAGGGCTTCCTTTGGGACAGTTTCAGGACCTTGGTAAGACATGGGTCAGGATATTAGCTCGGGATAATGTCAGGACTTTAGATATTGACTGCAGCAGGGCCTTAGAGACAGTGTCTCAGCCTGACTTAGGACTAGCATCAGAGCCTTTGTTAGGTCCAGTGTCAGGGACTGAGTTAGGTGTAGTGTCAGGGCCTTAGTTAGGGACAGTGTCAGGGCCTGAGTTAGGACGAGCCTCCAGGCCTCAGTTAGGGCCAGGGTCACGGCCTCGGGACTAATTTTAGGGCCTTAGTTAGGAAGAGCATCAGGGATTTATTTAGCATAAGAAGCTCAACATTAGTTAAAGACAAGGTTAGGTTAAGGTCTAGGCATTGGGTCAGGGCATGACCTAGGGATAGTGTCAAGACCTTAGTTACTTAGGGCATCAGGGCCTAATTTAGGACCAGCGTCAGGGCTTCAGGTAGGGATAGCGTCAGAGCCTGACTTCGGGAGAGCGACAGGGCTTGAGTGAGGCCTAGTGACAGAGCCTGACTTAGGGAGAGCGACAGGGCTTGAGTGAGGCCTAGTGTCAGAGCCTTAGCTAGGGATAGTATCAGGGCATGACTTAGGAGCAGCACAAGGGCCTTGGTAGGATCAGCCTCAGGGGCTTTGTTAAAGACCTTATCAGGGCCTCTGTTAGGGGCAGCCTTAGGGCCTCCCTTAGGGACAGCGTCAGGGCTTACTTAGGGACAGTTTCAGGACCTTGGTAAGAGATGGGTCCGGAAATTACCTCAGGATAGTGTCAGGACATTAGATATTGACGGCAGCAGGGCCTTACTTAGGGACAGTGTCAAGGCCTTAGTTAGTACTAGCATCTGGGCCTCTGTTAGGTACAGTGTCGGGGCCTGAGTTAGGAATAGTGTTAGGGCCTTAGTTAGGGACAGTATCACGGCCTTGAGACTAAATTCAGGGCCTGAGGTAGTCACAGCCTAAGGGCTTTAGTTAGCATAAGAGGCAGGACATTTGCGAGGGACAGGGTGAGGGTAAAGTTTAGGGATCGTGTCAGGAAATGACCTAGGGATAGTGTCAAGAGCTTAGTTACAGTATCAGGGCCTTATTTAGGACCCGTGTCAGGGCTTCAGGTAGGGACAGCGTCAGTGCCTGACTCTGGGAGAGCAACAGGGCCTGAGTGAGGCCTAGCGTCAGGCCCATAGCTGGGGACACTGTCAGGGCATGATGTAGGAGCAGCATCAGGGCCTTTGTTGCATCAGCATTAGTGTCTTAGTTACAGACATGATCAGGGCCTGAGTTAGTCACAGCGTCAAGGCCTCAGTTAGGCATAGCTTCAGGGACTGAGTTACGGACAGCCTCAGGTCTTCCCTTAGGAACAGCGACAGGGCTCTCTTAGGGACGGTGTCAGGACCTTGGTTAGAAATGGGTCAGGATATTAGCTCAGGATAGTGTCCGGATTTTAGTTATTGCCGGCAGCAGGGCCTATATTAGAGATAGATTCCGGGCCTTAGTTAGGGACAGTGTCAGGGCCTTAATTAGGACTAGTCTGGGCCTTAGTTAGGGAGAGCATTACGGCTTCGCTGAGGATAAGGGGCAGGACGTTAGCTCGGGACAGAGTCAGGTTCCAGGCCAGTGGTAGTGTCAGGATGTGAGCTAGGGATAGGGTGAAGACCTTAGTTATTGAGAGCATCAGGGCCTTAGTTAGGACCAGCGTCAGGGCCTTCATCAGGACCAGTGTCAGGGCTTCACGTACGGACAGCGTCAGAGCCTAACTAAGGTACGGCAACGGGGCCTAAGTGAGGCCTATCTTTAGGGCCTGAGTTAGGGACAGTGTCAGGGCATGACTTAGGAGCAGTATAAGGGCCTCTGTAGGATCAGCATTAGGGTCTTCGTTAAAGACATTCTCAGGGCCTCTGTTAGGGACCGCCTCAGGGCCTCACTTAGGGACAGCGTCAGGGCTTCCTTTGGGACAGTTTCAGGACCTTGGTAAGACATGGGTCAGGATATTAGCTCGGGATAATGTCAGGACTTTAGATATTGACTGCAGCAGGGCCTTAGAGACAGTGTCTCAGCCTGACTTAGGACTAGCATCAGAGCCTTTGTTAGGTCCAGTGTCAGGGACTGAGTTAGGTGTAGTGTCAGGGCCTTAGTTAGGGACAGTGTCAGGGCCTGAGTTAGGACGAGCCTCCAGGCCTCAGTTAGGGCCAGGGTCACGGCCTCGGGACTAATTTTAGGGCCTTAGTTAGGAAGAGCATCAGGGATTTATTTAGCATAAGAAGCTCAACATTAGTTAAAGACAAGGTTAGGTTAAGGTCTAGGCATTGGGTCAGGGCATGACCTAGGGATAGTGTCAAGACCTTAGTTACTTAGGGCATCAGGGCCTAATTTAGGACCAGCGTCAGGGCTTCAGGTAGGGATAGCGTCAGAGCCTGACTTCGGGAGAGCGACAGGGCTTGAGTGAGGCCTAGTGTCAGAGCCTTAGCTAGGGATAGTATCAGGGCATGACTTAGGAGCAGCACAAGGGCCTTGGTAGGATCAGCCTCAGGGGCTTTGTTAAAGACCTTATCAGGGCCTCTGTTAGGGGCAGCCTTAGGGCCTCCCTTAGGGACAGCGTCAGGGCTTACTTAGGGACAGTTTCAGGAGCTTGGTAAGAGATGGGTCCGGAAATTACCTCAGGATAGTGTCAGGACATTAGATATTGACGGCAGCAGGGCCTTACTTAGGGACAGTGTCAAGGCCTTAGTTAGTACTAGCATCTGGGCCTCTGTTAGGTACAGTGTCGGGGCCTGAGTTAGGAATAGTGTTAGGGCCTTAGTTAGGGACAGTATCACGGCCTTGGGACTAAATTCAGGGCCTGAGGTAGTCACAGCCTAAGGGCTTTAGTTAGCGTAAGAGGCAGGACATTTGCTAGGGACAGGGTGAGGGTAAAGTTTAGGGATCGTGTCAGGAAATGACCTAGGGATAGTGTCAAGAGCTTAGTTACAGTATCAGGGCCTTATTTAGGACCCGTGTCAGGGCTTCAGGTAGGGACAGCGTCAGTGCCTGACTCTGGGAGAGCAACAGGGCCTGAGTGAGGCCTAGCGTCAGGCCCATAGCTGGGGACACTGTCAGGGCATGATGTAGGAGCAGCATCAGGGCCTTTGTTGCGTCAGCATTAGTGTCTTAGTTACAGACATGATCAGGGCCTGAGTTAGTCACAGCGTCAAGGCCTCAGTTAGGCATAGCTTCAGGGACTGAGTTACGGACAGCCTCAGGTCTTCCCTTAGGAACAGCGACAGGGCTCTCTTAGGGACGGTGTCAGGACCTTGGTTAGAAATGGGTCAGGATATTAGCTCAGGATAGTGTCCGGATTTTAGTTATTGCCGGCAGCAGGGCCTATATTAGAGATAGATTCCGGGCCTTAGTTAGGGACAGTGTCAGGGCCTTAATTAGGACTAGTCTGGGCCTTAGTTAGGGAGAGCATTACGGCTTCGCTGAGGATAAGGGGCAGGACGTTAGCTCGGGACAGAGTCAGGTTCCAGGCCAGTGGTAGTGTCAGGATGTGAGCTAGGGATAGGGTGAAGACCTTAGTTATTGAGAGCATCAGGGCCTTAGTTAGGACCAGCGTCAGGGCCTTCATCAGGACCAGTGTCAGGGCTTCACGTACGGACAGCGTCAGAGCCTAACTAAGGTACGGCAACGGGGCCTAAGTGAGGCCTATCTTTAGGGCCTGAGTTAGGGACAGTGTCAGGGCATGACTTAGGAGCAGTATAAGGGCCTCTGTAGGATCAGCATTAGGGTCTTCGTTAAAGACATTCTCAGGGCCTCTGTTAGGGACCGCCTCAGGGCCTCACTTAGGGACAGCGTCAGGGCTTCCTTTGGGACAGTTTCAGGACCTTGGTAAGACATGGGTCAGGATATTAGCTCGGGATAATGTCAGGACTTTAGATATTGACTGCAGCAGGGCCTTAGAGACAGTGTCTCAGCCTGACTTAGGACTAGCATCAGAGCCTTTGTTAGGTCCAGTGTCAGGGACTGAGTTAGGTGTAGTGTCAGGGCCTTAGTTAGGGACAGTGTCAGGGCCTGAGTTAGGACGAGCCTCCAGGCCTCAGTTAGGGCCAGGGTCACGGCCTCGGGACTAATTTTAGGGCCTTAGTTAGGAAGAGCATCAGGGATTTATTTAGCATAAGAAGCTCAACATTAGTTAAAGACAAGGTTAGGTTAAGGTCTAGGCATTGGGTCAGGGCATGACCTAGGGATAGTGTCAAGACCTTAGTTACTTAGGGCATCAGGGCCTAATTTAGGACCAGCGTCAGGGCTTCAGGTAGGGATAGCGTCAGAGCCTGACTTCGGGAGAGCGACAGGGCTTGAGTGAGGCCTAGTGACAGAGCCTGACTTAGGGAGAGCGACAGGGCTTGAGTGAGGCCTAGTGTCAGAGCCTTAGCTAGGGATAGTATCAGGGCATGACTTAGGAGCAGCACAAGGGCCTTGGTAGGATCAGCCTCAGGGGCTTTGTTAAAGACCTTATCAGGGCCTCTGTTAGGGGCAGCCTTAGGGCCTCCCTTAGGGACAGCGTCAGGGCTTACTTAGGGACAGTTTCAGGAGCTTGGTAAGAGATGGGTCCGGAAATTACCTCAGGATAGTGTCAGGACATTAGATATTGACGGCAGCAGGGCCTTACTTAGGGACAGTGTCAAGGCCTTAGTTAGTACTAGCATCTGGGCCTCTGTTAGGTACAGTGTCGGGGCCTGAGTTAGGAATAGTGTTAGGGCCTTAGTTAGGGACAGTATCACGGCCTTGGGACTAAATTCAGGGCCTGAGGTAGTCACAGCCTAAGGGCTTTAGTTAGCATAAGAGGCAGGACATTTGCTAGGGACAGGGTGAGGGTAAAGTTTAGGGATCGTGTCAGGAAATGACCTAGGGATAGTGTCAAGAGCTTAGTTACAGTATCAGGGCCTTATTTAGGACCCGTGTCAGGGCTTCAGGTAGGGACAGCGTCAGTGCCTGACTCTGGGAGAGCAACAGGGCCTGAGTGAGGCCTAGCGTCAGGCCCATAGCTGGGGACACTGTCAGGGCATGATGTAGGAGCAGCATCAGGGCCTTTGTTGCGTCAGCATTAGTGTCTTAGTTACAGACATGATCAGGGCCTGAGTTAGTCACAGCGTCAAGGCCTCAGTTAGGCATAGCTTCAGGGACTGAGTTACGGACAGCCTCAGGTCTTCCCTTAGGAACAGCGACAGGGCTCTCTTAGGGACGGTGTCAGGACCTTGGTTAGAAATGGGTCAGGATATTAGCTCAGGATAGTGTCCGGATTTTAGTTATTGCCGGCAGCAGGGCCTATATTAGAGATAGATTCCGGGCCTTAGTTAGGGACAGTGTCAGGGCCTTAATTAGGACTAGTCTGGGCCTTAGTTAGGGAGAGCATTACGGCTTCGCTGAGGATAAGGGGCAGGACGTTAGCTCGGGACAGAGTCAGGTTCCAGGCCAGTGGTAGTGTCAGGATGTGAGCTAGGGATAGGGTGAAGACCTTAGTTATTGAGAGCATCAGGGCCTTAGTTAGGACCAGCGTCAGGGCCTTCATCAGGACCAGTGTCAGGGCTTCACGTACGGACAGCGTCAGAGCCTAACTAAGGTACGGCAACGGGGCCTAAGTGAGGCCTATCTTTAGGGCCTGAGTTAGGGACAGTGTCAGGGCATGACTTAGGAGCAGTATAAGGGCCTCTGTAGGATCAGCATTAGGGTCTTCGTTAAAGACATTCTCAGGGCCTCTGTTAGGGACCGCCTCAGGGCCTCACTTAGGGACAGCGTCAGGGCTTCCTTTGGGACAGTTTCAGGACCTTGGTAAGACATGGGTCAGGATATTAGCTCGGGATAATGTCAGGACTTTAGATATTGACTGCAGCAGGGCCTTAGAGACAGTGTCTCAGCCTGACTTAGGACTAGCATCAGAGCCTTTGTTAGGTCCAGTGTCAGGGACTGAGTTAGGTGTAGTGTCAGGGCCTTAGTTAGGGACAGTGTCAGGGCCTGAGTTAGGACGAGCCTCCAGGCCTCAGTTAGGGCCAGGGTCACGGCCTCGGGACTAATTTTAGGGCCTTAGTTAGGAAGAGCATCAGGGATTTATTTAGCATAAGAAGCTCAACATTAGTTAAAGACAAGGTTAGGTTAAGGTCTAGGCATTGGGTCAGGGCATGACCTAGGGATAGTGTCAAGACCTTAGTTACTTAGGGCATCAGGGCCTAATTTAGGACCAGCGTCAGGGCTTCAGGTAGGGATAGCGTCAGAGCCTGACTTCGGGAGAGCGACAGGGCTTGAGTGAGGCCTAGTGTCAGAGCCTTAGCTAGGGATAGTATCAGGGCATGACTTAGGAGCAGCACAAGGGCCTTGGTAGGATCAGCCTCAGGGGCTTTGTTAAAGACCTTATCAGGGCCTCTGTTAGGGGCAGCCTTAGGGCCTCCCTTAGGGACAGCGTCAGGGCTTACTTAGGGACAGTTTCAGGACCTTGGTAAGAGATGGGTCCGGAAATTACCTCAGGATAGTGTCAGGACATTAGATATTGACGGCAGCAGGGCCTTACTTAGGGACAGTGTCAAGGCCTTAGTTAGTACTAGCATCTGGGCCTCTGTTAGGTACAGTGTCGGGGCCTGAGTTAGGAATAGTGTTAGGGCCTTAGTTAGGGACAGTATCACGGCCTTGAGACTAAATTCAGGGCCTGAGGTAGTCACAGCATAAGGGCTTTAGTTAGCATAAGAGGCAGGACATTTGCGAGGGACAGGGTGAGGGTAAAGTTTAGGGATCGTGTCAGGAAATGACCTAGGGATAGTGTCAAGAGCTTAGTTACAGTATCAGGGCCTTATTTAGGACCCGTGTCAGGGCTTCAGGTAGGGACAGCGTCAGTGCCTGACTCTGGGAGAGCAACAGGGCCTGAGTGAGGCCTAGCGTCAGGCCCATAGCTGGGGACACTGTCAGGGCATGATGTAGGAGCAGCATCAGGGCCTTTGTTGCATCAGCATTAGTGTCTTAGTTACAGACATGATCAGGGCCTGAGTTAGTCACAGCGTCAAGGCCTCAGTTAGGCATAGCTTCAGGGACTGAGTTACGGACAGCCTCAGGTCTTCCCTTAGGAACAGCGACAGGGCTCTCTTAGGGACGGTGTCAGGACCTTGGTTAGAAATGGGTCAGGATATTAGCTCAGGATAGTGTCCGGATTTTAGTTATTGCCGGCAGCAGGGCCTATATTAGAGATAGATTCCGGGCCTTAGTTAGGGACAGTGTCAGGGCCTTAATTAGGACTAGTCTGGGCCTTAGTTAGGGAGAGCATTACGGCTTCGCTGAGGATAAGGGGCAGGACGTTAGCTCGGGACAGAGTCAGGTTCCAGGCCAGTGGTAGTGTCAGGATGTGAGCTAGGGATAGGGTGAAGACCTTAGTTATTGAGAGCATCAGGGCCTTAGTTAGGACCAGCGTCAGGGCCTTCATCAGGACCAGTGTCAGGGCTTCACGTACGGACAGCGTCAGAGCCTAACTAAGGTACGGCAACGGGGCCTAAGTGAGGCCTATCTTTAGGGCCTGAGTTAGGGACAGTGTCAGGGCATGACTTAGGAGCAGTATAAGGGCCTCTGTAGGATCAGCATTAGGGTCTTCGTTAAAGACATTCTCAGGGCCTCTGTTAGGGACCGCCTCAGGGCCTCACTTAGGGACAGCGTCAGGGCTTCCTTTGGGACAGTTTCAGGACCTTGGTAAGACATGGGTCAGGATATTAGCTCGGGATAATGTCAGGACTTTAGATATTGACTGCAGCAGGGCCTTAGAGACAGTGTCTCAGCCTGACTTAGGACTAGCATCAGAGCCTTTGTTAGGTCCAGTGTCAGGGACTGAGTTAGGTGTAGTGTCAGGGCCTTAGTTAGGGACAGTGTCAGGGCCTGAGTTAGGACGAGCCTCCAGGCCTCAGTTAGGGCCAGGGTCACGGCCTCGGGACTAATTTTAGGGCCTTAGTTAGGAAGAGCATCAGGGATTTATTTAGCATAAGAAGCTCAACATTAGTTAAAGACAAGGTTAGGTTAAGGTCTAGGCATTGGGTCAGGGCATGACCTAGGGATAGTGTCAAGACCTTAGTTACTTAGGGCATCAGGGCCTAATTTAGGACCAGCGTCAGGGCTTCAGGTAGGGATAGCGTCAGAGCCTGACTTCGGGAGAGCGACAGGGCTTGAGTGAGGCCTAGTGTCAGAGCCTTAGCTAGGGATAGTATCAGGGCATGACTTAGGAGCAGCACAAGGGCCTTGGTAGGATCAGCCTCAGGGGCTTTGTTAAAGACCTTATCAGGGCCTCTGTTAGGGGCAGCCTTAGGGCCTCCCTTAGGGACAGCGTCAGGGCTTACTTAGGGACAGTTTCAGGAGCTTGGTAAGAGATGGGTCCGGAAATTACCTCAGGATAGTGTCAGGACATTAGATATTGACGGCAGCAGGGCCTTACTTAGGGACAGTGTCAAGGCCTTAGTTAGTACTAGCATCTGGGCCTCTGTTAGGTACAGTGTCGGGGCCTGAGTTAGGAATAGTGTTAGGGCCTTAGTTAGGGACAGTATCACGGCCTTGGGACTAAATTCAGGGCCTGAGGTAGTCACAGCCTAAGGGCTTTAGTTAGCATAAGAGGCAGGACATTTGCTAGGGACAGGGTGAGGGTAAAGTTTAGGGATCGTGTCAGGAAATGACCTAGGGATAGTGTCAAGAGCTTAGTTACAGTATCAGGGCCTTATTTAGGACCCGTGTCAGGGCTTCAGGTAGGGACAGCGTCAGTGCCTGACTCTGGGAGAGCAACAGGGCCTGAGTGAGGCCTAGCGTCAGGCCCATAGCTGGGGACACTGTCAGGGCATGATGTAGGAGCAGCATCAGGGCTTTGTTGCGTCAGCATTAGTGTCTTAGTTACAGACATGATCAGGGCCTGAGTTAGTCACAGCGTCAAGGCCTCAGTTAGGCATAGCTTCAGGGACTGAGTTACGGACAGCCTCAGGTCTTCCCTTAGGAACAGCGACAGGGCTCTCTTAGGGACGGTGTCAGGACCTTGGTTAGAAATGGGTCAGGATATTAGCTCAGGATAGTGTCCGGATTTTAGTTATTGCCGGCAGCAGGGCCTATATTAGAGATAGATTCCGGGCCTTAGTTAGGGACAGTGTCAGGGCCTTAATTAGGACTAGTCTGGGCCTTAGTTAGGGAGAGCATTACGGCTTCGCTGAGGATAAGGGGCAGGACGTTAGCTCGGGACAGAGTCAGGTTCCAGGCCAGTGGTAGTGTCAGGATGTGAGCTAGGGATAGGGTGAAGACCTTAGTTATTGAGAGCATCAGGGCCTTAGTTAGGACCAGCGTCAGGGCCTTCATCAGGACCAGTGTCAGGGCTTCACGTACGGACAGCGTCAGAGCCTAACTAAGGTACGGCAACGGGGCCTAAGTGAGGCCTATCTTTAGGGCCTGAGTTAGGGACAGTGTCAGGGCATGACTTAGGAGCAGTATAAGGGCCTCTGTAGGATCAGCATTAGGGTCTTCGTTAAAGACATTCTCAGGGCCTCTGTTAGGGACCGCCTCAGGGCCTCACTTAGGGACAGCGTCAGGGCTTCCTTTGGGACAGTTTCAGGACCTTGGTAAGACATGGGTCAGGATATTAGCTCGGGATAATGTCAGGACTTTAGATATTGACTGCAGCAGGGCCTTAGAGACAGTGTCTCAGCCTGACTTAGGACTAGCATCAGAGCCTTTGTTAGGTCCAGTGTCAGGGACTGAGTTAGGTGTAGTGTCAGGGCCTTAGTTAGGGACAGTGTCAGGGCCTGAGTTAGGACGAGCCTCCAGGCCTCAGTTAGGGCCAGGGTCACGGCCTCGGGACTAATTTTAGGGCCTTAGTTAGGAAGAGCATCAGGGATTTATTTAGCATAAGAAGCTCAACATTAGTTAAAGACAAGGTTAGGTTAAGGTCTAGGCATTGGGTCAGGGCATGACCTAGGGATAGTGTCAAGACCTTAGTTACTTAGGGCATCAGGGCCTAATTTAGGACCAGCGTCAGGGCTTCAGGTAGGGATAGCGTCAGAGCCTGACTTCGGGAGAGCGACAGGGCTTGAGTGAGGCCTAGTGTCAGAGCCTTAGCTAGGGATAGTATCAGGGCATGACTTAGGAGCAGCACAAGGGCCTTGGTAGGATCAGCCTCAGGGGCTTTGTTAAAGACCTTATCAGGGCCTCTGTTAGGGGCAGCCTTAGGGCCTCCCTTAGGGACAGCGTCAGGGCTTACTTAGGGACAGTTTCAGGAGCTTGGTAAGAGATGGGTCCGGAAATTACCTCAGGATAGTGTCAGGACATTAGATATTGACGGCAGCAGGGCCTTACTTAGGGACAGTGTCAAGGCCTTAGTTAGTACTAGCATCTGGGCCTCTGTTAGGTACAGTGTCGGGGCCTGAGTTAGGAATAGTGTTAGGGCCTTAGTTAGGGACAGTATCACGGCCTTGGGACTAAATTCAGGGCCTGAGGTAGTCACAGCCTAAGGGCTTTAGTTAGCGTAAGAGGCAGGACATTTGCTAGGGACAGGGTGAGGGTAAAGTTTAGGGATCGTGTCAGGAAATGACCTAGGGATAGTGTCAAGAGCTTAGTTACAGTATCAGGGCCTTATTTAGGACCCGTGTCAGGGCTTCAGGTAGGGACAGCGTCAGTGCCTGACTCTGGGAGAGCAACAGGGCCTGAGTGAGGCCTAGCGTCAGGCCCATAGCTGGGGACACTGTCAGGGCATGATGTAGGAGCAGCATCAGGGCCTTTGTTGCGTCAGCATTAGTGTCTTAGTTACAGACATGATCAGGGCCTGAGTTAGTCACAGCGTCAAGGCCTCAGTTAGGCATAGCTTCAGGGACTGAGTTACGGACAGCCTCAGGTCTTCCCTTAGGAACAGCGACAGGGCTCTCTTAGGGACGGTGTCAGGACCTTGGTTAGAAATGGGTCAGGATATTAGCTCAGGATAGTGTCCGGATTTTAGTTATTGCCGGCAGCAGGGCCTATATTAGAGATAGATTCCGGGCCTTAGTTAGGGACAGTGTCAGGGCCTTAATTAGGACTAGTCTGGGCCTTAGTTAGGGAGAGCATTACGGCTTCGCTGAGGATAAGGGGCAGGACGTTAGCTCGGGACAGAGTCAGGTTCCAGGCCAGTGGTAGTGTCAGGATGTGAGCTAGGGATAGGGTGAAGACCTTAGTTATTGAGAGCATCAGGGCCTTAGTTAGGACCAGCGTCAGGGCCTTCATCAGGACCAGTGTCAGGGCTTCACGTACGGACAGCGTCAGAGCCTAACTAAGGTACGGCAACGGGGCCTAAGTGAGGCCTATCTTTAGGGCCTGAGTTAGGGACAGTGTCAGGGCATGACTTAGGAGCAGTATAAGGGCCTCTGTAGGATCAGCATTAGGGTCTTCGTTAAAGACATTCTCAGGGCCTCTGTTAGGGACCGCCTCAGGGCCTCACTTAGGGACAGCGTCAGGGCTTCCTTTGGGACAGTTTCAGGACCTTGGTAAGACATGGGTCAGGATATTAGCTCGGGATAATGTCAGGACTTTAGATATTGACTGCAGCAGGGCCTTAGAGACAGTGTCTCAGCCTGACTTAGGACTAGCATCAGAGCCTTTGTTAGGTCCAGTGTCAGGGACTGAGTTAGGTGTAGTGTCAGGGCCTTAGTTAGGGACAGTGTCAGGGCCTGAGTTAGGACGAGCCTCCAGGCCTCAGTTAGGGCCAGGGTCACGGCCTCGGGACTAATTTTAGGGCCTTAGTTAGGAAGAGCATCAGGGATTTATTTAGCATAAGAAGCTCAACATTAGTTAAAGACAAGGTTAGGTTAAGGTCTAGGCATTGGGTCAGGGCATGACCTAGGGATAGTGTCAAGACCTTAGTTACTTAGGGCATCAGGGCCTAATTTAGGACCAGCGTCAGGGCTTCAGGTAGGGATAGCGTCAGAGCCTGACTTCGGGAGAGCGACAGGGCTTGAGTGAGGCCTAGTGACAGAGCCTGACTTCGGGAGAGCGACAGGGCTTGAGTGAGGCCTAGTGTCAGAGCCTTAGCTAGGGATAGTATCAGGGCATGACTTAGGAGCAGCACAAGGGCCTTGGTAGGATCAGCCTCAGGGGCTTTGTTAAAGACCTTATCAGGGCCTCTGTTAGGGGCAGCCTTAGGGCCTCCCTTAGGGACAGCGTCAGGGCTTACTTAGGGACAGTTTCAGGAGCTTGGTAAGAGATGGGTCCGGAAATTACCTCAGGATAGTGTCAGGACATTAGATATTGACGGCAGCAGGGCCTTACTTAGGGACAGTGTCAAGGCCTTAGTTAGTACTAGCATCTGGGCCTCTGTTAGGTACAGTGTCGGGGCCTGAGTTAGGAATAGTGTTAGGGCCTTAGTTAGGGACAGTATCACGGCCTTGGGACTAAATTCAGGGCCTGAGGTAGTCACAGCCTAAGGGCTTTAGTTAGCATAAGAGGCAGGACATTTGCTAGGGACAGGGTGAGGGTAAAGTTTAGGGATCGTGTCAGGAAATGACCTAGGGATAGTGTCAAGAGCTTAGTTACAGTATCAGGGCCTTATTTAGGACCCGTGTCAGGGCTTCAGGTAGGGACAGCGTCAGTGCCTGACTCTGGGAGAGCAACAGGGCCTGAGTGAGGCCTAGCGTCAGGCCCATAGCTGGGGACACTGTCAGGGCATGATGTAGGAGCAGCATCAGGGCCTTTGTTGCGTCAGCATTAGTGTCTTAGTTACAGACATGATCAGGGCCTGAGTTAGTCACAGCGTCAAGGCCTCAGTTAGGCATAGCTTCAGGGACTGAGTTACGGACAGCCTCAGGTCTTCCCTTAGGAACAGCGACAGGGCTCTCTTAGGGACGGTGTCAGGACCTTGGTTAGAAATGGGTCAGGATATTAGCTCAGGATAGTGTCCGGATTTTAGTTATTGCCGGCAGCAGGGCCTATATTAGAGATAGATTCCGGGCCTTAGTTAGGGACAGTGTCAGGGCCTTAATTAGGACTAGTCTGGGCCTTAGTTAGGGAGAGCATTACGGCTTCGCTGAGGATAAGGGGCAGGACGTTAGCTCGGGACAGAGTCAGGTTCCAGGCCAGTGGTAGTGTCAGGATGTGAGCTAGGGATAGGGTGAAGACCTTAGTTATTGAGAGCATCAGGGCCTTAGTTAGGACCAGCGTCAGGGCCTTCATCAGGACCAGTGTCAGGGCTTCACGTACGGACAGCGTCAGAGCCTAACTAAGGTACGGCAACGGGGCCTAAGTGAGGCCTATCTTTAGGGCCTGAGTTAGGGACAGTGTCAGGGCATGACTTAGGAGCAGTATAAGGGCCTCTGTAGGATCAGCATTAGGGTCTTCGTTAAAGACATTCTCAGGGCCTCTGTTAGGGACCGCCTCAGGGCCTCACTTAGGGACAGCGTCAGGGCTTCCTTTGGGACAGTTTCAGGACCTTGGTAAGACATGGGTCAGGATATTAGCTCGGGATAATGTCAGGACTTTAGATATTGACTGCAGCAGGGCCTTAGAGACAGTGTCTCAGCCTGACTTAGGACTAGCATCAGAGCCTTTGTTAGGTCCAGTGTCAGGGACTGAGTTAGGTGTAGTGTCAGGGCCTTAGTTAGGGACAGTGTCAGGGCCTGAGTTAGGACGAGCCTCCAGGCCTCAGTTAGGGCCAGGGTCACGGCCTCGGGACTAATTTTAGGGCCTTAGTTAGGAAGAGCATCAGGGATTTATTTAGCATAAGAAGCTCAACATTAGTTAAAGACAAGGTTAGGTTAAGGTCTAGGCATTGGGTCAGGGCATGACCTAGGGATAGTGTCAAGACCTTAGTTACTTAGGGCATCAGGGCCTAATTTAGGACCAGCGTCAGGGCTTCAGGTAGGGATAGCGTCAGAGCCTGACTTCGGGAGAGCGACAGGGCTTGAGTGAGGCCTAGTGACAGAGCCTGACTTAGGGAGAGCGACAGGGCTTGAGTGAGGCCTAGTGTCAGAGCCTTAGCTAGGGATAGTATCAGGGCATGACTTAGGAGCAGCACAAGGGCCTTGGTAGGATCAGCCTCAGGGGCTTTGTTAAAGACCTTATCAGGGCCTCTGTTAGGGGCAGCCTTAGGGCCTCCCTTAGGGACAGCGTCAGGGCTTACTTAGGGACAGTTTCAGGAGCTTGGTAAGAGATGGGTCCGGAAATTACCTCAGGATAGTGTCAGGACATTAGATATTGACGGCAGCAGGGCCTTACTTAGGGACAGTGTCAAGGCCTTAGTTAGTACTAGCATCTGGGCCTCTGTTAGGTACAGTGTCGGGGCCTGAGTTAGGAATAGTGTTAGGGCCTTAGTTAGGGACAGTATCACGGCCTTGAGACTAAATTCAGGGCCTGAGGTAGTCACAGCATAAGGGCTTTAGTTAGCATAAGAGGCAGGACATTTGCGAGGGACAGGGTGAGGGTAAAGTTTAGGGATCGTGTCAGGAAATGACCTAGGGATAGTGTCAAGAGCTTAGTTACAGTATCAGGGCCTTATTTAGGACCCGTGTCAGGGCTTCAGGTAGGGACAGCGTCAGTGCCTGACTCTGGGAGAGCAACAGGGCCTGAGTGAGGCCTAGCGTCAGGCCCATAGCTGGGGACACTGTCAGGGCATGATGTAGGAGCAGCATCAGGGCCTTTGTTGCATCAGCATTAGTGTCTTAGTTACAGACATGATCAGGGCCTGAGTTAGTCACAGCGTCAAGGCCTCAGTTAGGCATAGCTTCAGGGACTGAGTTACGGACAGCCTCAGGTCTTCCCTTAGGAACAGCGACAGGGCTCTCTTAGGGACGGTGTCAGGACCTTGGTTAGAAATGGGTCAGGATATTAGCTCAGGATAGTGTCCGGATTTTAGTTATTGCCGGCAGCAGGGCCTATATTAGAGATAGATTCCGGGCCTTAGTTAGGGACAGTGTCAGGGCCTTAATTAGGACTAGTCTGGGCCTTAGTTAGGGAGAGCATTACGGCTTCGCTGAGGATAAGGGGCAGGACGTTAGCTCGGGACAGAGTCAGGTTCCAGGCCAGTGGTAGTGTCAGGATGTGAGCTAGGGATAGGGTGAAGACCTTAGTTATTGAGAGCATCAGGGCCTTAGTTAGGACCAGCGTCAGGGCCTTCATCAGGACCAGTGTCAGGGCTTCACGTACGGACAGCGTCAGAGCCTAACTAAGGTACGGCAACGGGGCCTAAGTGAGGCCTATCTTTAGGGCCTGAGTTAGGGACAGTGTCAGGGCATGACTTAGGAGCAGTATAAGGGCCTCTGTAGGATCAGCATTAGGGTCTTCGTTAAAGACATTCTCAGGGCCTCTGTTAGGGACCGCCTCAGGGCCTCACTTAGGGACAGCGTCAGGGCTTCCTTTGGGACAGTTTCAGGACCTTGGTAAGACATGGGTCAGGATATTAGCTCGGGATAATGTCAGGACTTTAGATATTGACTGCAGCAGGGCCTTAGAGACAGTGTCTCAGCCTGACTTAGGACTAGCATCAGAGCCTTTGTTAGGTCCAGTGTCAGGGACTGAGTTAGGTGTAGTGTCAGGGCCTTAGTTAGGGACAGTGTCAGGGCCTGAGTTAGGACGAGCCTCCAGGCCTCAGTTAGGGCCAGGGTCACGGCCTCGGGACTAATTTTAGGGCCTTAGTTAGGAAGAGCATCAGGGATTTATTTAGCATAAGAAGCTCAACATTAGTTAAAGACAAGGTTAGGTTAAGGTCTAGGCATTGGGTCAGGGCATGACCTAGGGATAGTGTCAAGACCTTAGTTACTTAGGGCATCAGGGCCTAATTTAGGACCAGCGTCAGGGCTTCAGGTAGGGATAGCGTCAGAGCCTGACTTCGGGAGAGCGACAGGGCTTGAGTGAGGCCTAGTGTCAGAGCCTTAGCTAGGGATAGTATCAGGGCATGACTTAGGAGCAGCACAAGGGCCTTGGTAGGATCAGCCTCAGGGGCTTTGTTAAAGACCTTATCAGGGCCTCTGTTAGGGGCAGCCTTAGGGCCTCCCTTAGGGACAGCGTCAGGGCTTACTTAGGGACAGTTTCAGGAGCTTGGTAAGAGATGGGTCCGGAAATTACCTCAGGATAGTGTCAGGACATTAGATATTGACGGCAGCAGGGCCTTACTTAGGGACAGTGTCAAGGCCTTAGTTAGTACTAGCATCTGGGCCTCTGTTAGGTACAGTGTCGGGGCCTGAGTTAGGAATAGTGTTAGGGCCTTAGTTAGGGACAGTATCACGGCCTTGGGACTAAATTCAGGGCCTGAGGTAGTCACAGCCTAAGGGCTTTAGTTAGCATAAGAGGCAGGACATTTGCTAGGGACAGGGTGAGGGTAAAGTTTAGGGATCGTGTCAGGAAATGACCTAGGGATAGTGTCAAGAGCTTAGTTACAGTATCAGGGCCTTATTTAGGACCCGTGTCAGGGCTTCAGGTAGGGACAGCGTCAGTGCCTGACTCTGGGAGAGCAACAGGGCCTGAGTGAGGCCTAGCGTCAGGCCCATAGCTGGGGACACTGTCAGGGCATGATGTAGGAGCAGCATCAGGGCTTTGTTGCGTCAGCATTAGTGTCTTAGTTACAGACATGATCAGGGCCTGAGTTAGTCACAGCGTCAAGGCCTCAGTTAGGCATAGCTTCAGGGACTGAGTTACGGACAGCCTCAGGTCTTCCCTTAGGAACAGCGACAGGGCTCTCTTAGGGACGGTGTCAGGACCTTGGTTAGAAATGGGTCAGGATATTAGCTCAGGATAGTGTCCGGATTTTAGTTATTGCCGGCAGCAGGGCCTATATTAGAGATAGATTCCGGGCCTTAGTTAGGGACAGTGTCAGGGCCTTAATTAGGACTAGTCTGGGCCTTAGTTAGGGAGAGCATTACGGCTTCGCTGAGGATAAGGGGCAGGACGTTAGCTCGGGACAGAGTCAGGTTCCAGGCCAGTGGTAGTGTCAGGATGTGAGCTAGGGATAGGGTGAAGACCTTAGTTATTGAGAGCATCAGGGCCTTAGTTAGGACCAGCGTCAGGGCCTTCATCAGGACCAGTGTCAGGGCTTCACGTACGGACAGCGTCAGAGCCTAACTAAGGTACGGCAACGGGGCCTAAGTGAGGCCTATCTTTAGGGCCTGAGTTAGGGACAGTGTCAGGGCATGACTTAGGAGCAGTATAAGGGCCTCTGTAGGATCAGCATTAGGGTCTTCGTTAAAGACATTCTCAGGGCCTCTGTTAGGGACCGCCTCAGGGCCTCACTTAGGGACAGCGTCAGGGCTTCCTTTGGGACAGTTTCAGGACCTTGGTAAGACATGGGTCAGGATATTAGCTCGGGATAATGTCAGGACTTTAGATATTGACTGCAGCAGGGCCTTAGAGACAGTGTCTCAGCCTGACTTAGGACTAGCATCAGAGCCTTTGTTAGGTCCAGTGTCAGGGACTGAGTTAGGTGTAGTGTCAGGGCCTTAGTTAGGGACAGTGTCAGGGCCTGAGTTAGGACGAGCCTCCAGGCCTCAGTTAGGGCCAGGGTCACGGCCTCGGGACTAATTTTAGGGCCTTAGTTAGGAAGAGCATCAGGGATTTATTTAGCATAAGAAGCTCAACATTAGTTAAAGACAAGGTTAGGTTAAGGTCTAGGCATTGGGTCAGGGCATGACCTAGGGATAGTGTCAAGACCTTAGTTACTTAGGGCATCAGGGCCTAATTTAGGACCAGCGTCAGGGCTTCAGGTAGGGATAGCGTCAGAGCCTGACTTCGGGAGAGCGACAGGGCTTGAGTGAGGCCTAGTGACAGAGCCTGACTTAGGGAGAGCGACAGGGCTTGAGTGAGGCCTAGTGTCAGAGCCTTAGCTAGGGATAGTATCAGGGCATGACTTAGGAGCAGCACAAGGGCCTTGGTAGGATCAGCCTCAGGGGCTTTGTTAAAGACCTTATCAGGGCCTCTGTTAGGGGCAGCCTTAGGGCCTCCCTTAGGGACAGCGTCAGGGCTTACTTAGGGACAGTTTCAGGAGCTTGGTAAGAGATGGGTCCGGAAATTACCTCAGGATAGTGTCAGGACATTAGATATTGACGGCAGCAGGGCCTTACTTAGGGACAGTGTCAAGGCCTTAGTTAGTACTAGCATCTGGGCCTCTGTTAGGTACAGTGTCGGGGCCTGAGTTAGGAATAGTGTTAGGGCCTTAGTTAGGGACAGTATCACGGCCTTGAGACTAAATTCAGGGCCTGAGGTAGTCACAGCCTAAGGGCTTTAGTTAGCATAAGAGGCAGGACATTTGCGAGGGACAGGGTGAGGGTAAAGTTTAGGGATCGTGTCAGGAAATGACCTAGGGATAGTGTCAAGAGCTTAGTTACAGTATCAGGGCCTTATTTAGGACCCGTGTCAGGGCTTCAGGTAGGGACAGCGTCAGTGCCTGACTCTGGGAGAGCAACAGGGCCTGAGTGAGGCCTAGCGTCAGGCCCATAGCTGGGGACACTGTCAGGGCATGATGTAGGAGCAGCATCAGGGCCTTTGTTGCATCAGCATTAGTGTCTTAGTTACAGACATGATCAGGGCCTGAGTTAGTCACAGCGTCAAGGCCTCAGTTAGGCATAGCTTCAGGGACTGAGTTACGGACAGCCTCAGGTCTTCCCTTAGGAACAGCGACAGGGCTCTCTTAGGGACGGTGTCAGGACCTTGGTTAGAAATGGGTCAGGATATTAGCTCAGGATAGTGTCCGGATTTTAGTTATTGCCGGCAGCAGGGCCTATATTAGAGATAGATTCCGGGCCTTAGTTAGGGACAGTGTCAGGGCCTTAATTAGGACTAGTCTGGGCCTTAGTTAGGGAGAGCATTACGGCTTCGCTGAGGATAAGGGGCAGGACGTTAGCTCGGGACAGAGTCAGGTTCCAGGCCAGTGGTAGTGTCAGGATGTGAGCTAGGGATAGGGTGAAGACCTTAGTTATTGAGAGCATCAGGGCCTTAGTTAGGACCAGCGTCAGGGCCTTCATCAGGACCAGTGTCAGGGCTTCACGTACGGACAGCGTCAGAGCCTAACTAAGGTACGGCAACGGGGCCTAAGTGAGGCCTATCTTTAGGGCCTGAGTTAGGGACAGTGTCAGGGCATGACTTAGGAGCAGTATAAGGGCCTCTGTAGGATCAGCATTAGGGTCTTCGTTAAAGACATTCTCAGGGCCTCTGTTAGGGACCGCCTCAGGGCCTCACTTAGGGACAGCGTCAGGGCTTCCTTTGGGACAGTTTCAGGACCTTGGTAAGACATGGGTCAGGATATTAGCTCGGGATAATGTCAGGACTTTAGATATTGACTGCAGCAGGGCCTTAGAGACAGTGTCTCAGCCTGACTTAGGACTAGCATCAGAGCCTTTGTTAGGTCCAGTGTCAGGGACTGAGTTAGGTGTAGTGTCAGGGCCTTAGTTAGGGACAGTGTCAGGGCCTGAGTTAGGACGAGCCTCCAGGCCTCAGTTAGGGCCAGGGTCACGGCCTCGGGACTAATTTTAGGGCCTTAGTTAGGAAGAGCATCAGGGATTTATTTAGCATAAGAAGCTCAACATTAGTTAAAGACAAGGTTAGGTTAAGGTCTAGGCATTGGGTCAGGGCATGACCTAGGGATAGTGTCAAGACCTTAGTTACTTAGGGCATCAGGGCCTAATTTAGGACCAGCGTCAGGGCTTCAGGTAGGGATAGCGTCAGAGCCTGACTTCGGGAGAGCGACAGGGCTTGAGTGAGGCCTAGTGACAGAGCCTGACTTAGGGAGAGCGACAGGGCTTGAGTGAGGCCTAGTGTCAGAGCCTTAGCTAGGGATAGTATCAGGGCATGACTTAGGAGCAGCACAAGGGCCTTGGTAGGATCAGCCTCAGGGGCTTTGTTAAAGACCTTATCAGGGCCTCTGTTAGGGGCAGCCTTAGGGCCTCCCTTAGGGACAGCGTCAGGGCTTACTTAGGGACAGTTTCAGGACCTTGGTAAGAGATGGGTCCGGAAATTACCTCAGGATAGTGTCAGGACATTAGATATTGACGGCAGCAGGGCCTTACTTAGGGACAGTGTCAAGGCCTTAGTTAGTACTAGCATCTGGGCCTCTGTTAGGTACAGTGTCGGGGCCTGAGTTAGGAATAGTGTTAGGGCCTTAGTTAGGGACAGTATCACGGCCTTGAGACTAAATTCAGGGCCTGAGGTAGTCACAGCCTAAGGGCTTTAGTTAGCATAAGAGGCAGGACATTTGCGAGGGACAGGGTGAGGGTAAAGTTTAGGGATCGTGTCAGGAAATGACCTAGGGATAGTGTCAAGAGCTTAGTTACAGTATCAGGGCCTTATTTAGGACCCGTGTCAGGGCTTCAGGTAGGGACAGCGTCAGTGCCTGACTCTGGGAGAGCAACAGGGCCTGAGTGAGGCCTAGCGTCAGGCCCATAGCTGGGGACACTGTCAGGGCATGATGTAGGAGCAGCATCAGGGCCTTTGTTGCATCAGCATTAGTGTCTTAGTTACAGACATGATCAGGGCCTGAGTTAGTCACAGCGTCAAGGCCTCAGTTAGGCATAGCTTCAGGGACTGAGTTACGGACAGCCTCAGGTCTTCCCTTAGGAACAGCGACAGGGCTCTCTTAGGGACGGTGTCAGGACCTTGGTTAGAAATGGGTCAGGATATTAGCTCAGGATAGTGTCCGGATTTTAGTTATTGCCGGCAGCAGGGCCTATATTAGAGATAGATTCCGGGCCTTAGTTAGGGACAGTGTCAGGGCCTTAATTAGGACTAGTCTGGGCCTTAGTTAGGGAGAGCATTACGGCTTCGCTGAGGATAAGGGGCAGGACGTTAGCTCGGGACAGAGTCAGGTTCCAGGCCAGTGGTAGTGTCAGGATGTGAGCTAAGGATAGGGTGAAGACCTTAGTTATTGAGAGCATCAGGGCCTTAGTTAGGACCAGCGTCAGGGCCTTCATCAGGACCAGTGTCAGGGCTTCACGTACGGACAGCGTCAGAGCCTAACTAAGGTACGGCAACGGGGCCTAAGTGAGGCCTATCTTTAGGGCCTGAGTTAGGGACAGTGTCAGGGCATGACTTAGGAGCAGTATAAGGGCCTCTGTAGGATCAGCATTAGGGTCTTCGTTAAAGACATTCTCAGGGCCTCTGTTAGGGACCGCCTCAGGGCCTCACTTAGGGACAGCGTCAGGGCTTCCTTTGGGACAGTTTCAGGACCTTGGTAAGACATGGGTCAGGATATTAGCTCGGGATAATGTCAGGACTTTAGATATTGACTGCAGCAGGGCCTTAGAGACAGTGTCTCAGCCTGACTTAGGACTAGCATCAGAGCCTTTGTTAGGTCCAGTGTCAGGGACTGAGTTAGGTGTAGTGTCAGGGCCTTAGTTAGGGACAGTGTCAGGGCCTGAGTTAGGACGAGCCTCCAGGCCTCAGTTAGGGCCAGGGTCACGGCCTCGGGACTAATTTTAGGGCCTTAGTTAGGAAGAGCATCAGGGATTTATTTAGCATAAGAAGCTCAACATTAGTTAAAGACAAGGTTAGGTTAAGGTCTAGGCATTGGGTCAGGGCATGACCTAGGGATAGTGTCAAGACCTTAGTTACTTAGGGCATCAGGGCCTAATTTAGGACCAGCGTCAGGGCTTCAGGTAGGGATAGCGTCAGAGCCTGACTTCGGGAGAGCGACAGGGCTTGAGTGAGGCCTAGTGTCAGAGCCTTAGCTAGGGATAGTATCAGGGCATGACTTAGGAGCAGCACAAGGGCCTTGGTAGGATCAGCCTCAGGGGCTTTGTTAAAGACCTTATCAGGGCCTCTGTTAGGGGCAGCCTTAGGGCCTCCCTTAGGGACAGCGTCAGGGCTTACTTAGGGACAGTTTCAGGAGCTTGGTAAGAGATGGGTCCGGAAATTACCTCAGGATAGTGTCAGGACATTAGATATTGACGGCAGCAGGGCCTTACTTAGGGACAGTGTCAAGGCCTTAGTTAGTACTAGCATCTGGGCCTCTGTTAGGTACAGTGTCGGGGCCTGAGTTAGGAATAGTGTTAGGGCCTTAGTTAGGGACAGTATCACGGCCTTGGGACTAAATTCAGGGCCTGAGGTAGTCACAGCCTAAGGGCTTTAGTTAGCGTAAGAGGCAGGACATTTGCTAGGGACAGGGTGAGGGTAAAGTTTAGGGATCGTGTCAGGAAATGACCTAGGGATAGTGTCAAGAGCTTAGTTACAGTATCAGGGCCTTATTTAGGACCCGTGTCAGGGCTTCAGGTAGGGACAGCGTCAGTGCCTGACTCTGGGAGAGCAACAGGGCCTGAGTGAGGCCTAGCGTCAGGCCCATAGCTGGGGACACTGTCAGGGCATGATGTAGGAGCAGCATCAGGGCCTTTGTTGCGTCAGCATTAGTGTCTTAGTTACAGACATGATCAGGGCCTGAGTTAGTCACAGCGTCAAGGCCTCAGTTAGGCATAGCTTCAGGGACTGAGTTACGGACAGCCTCAGGTCTTCCCTTAGGAACAGCGACAGGGCTTTCTTAGGGACGGTGTCAGGACCTTGGTTAGAAATGGGTCAGGATATTAGCTCAGGATAGTGTCCGGATTTTAGTTATTGCCGGCAGCAGGGCCTATATTAGAGATAGATTCCGGGCCTTAGTTAGGGACAGTGTCAGTTAGTTAGGGAGAGCATTAGGGCTTCGGTGAGGAAAAGGGGCAGGACATTAGCTCGGGAGAGAGTCAGGTTCCAGGCCAGTGGTAGTGTCAGGATGTGAGCTAGGGATAGGGTGAAGACCTTAGTTATTGAGAGCATCAGGGCCTTAGTTAGGACCAGCGTCAGGGCCTTCATCAGGACCAGTGTCAGGGCTTCACGTACGGACAGCATCAGAGCCTAACTAAGGTACGGCAACAGGGCCTAAGTGAGGCCTATCTTCAGGGCCTGAGTTAGGGACAGTGTCAGGGCATGACTTAGGAGCAGTATAAGGGCCTCTGTAGGATCAGCCTTAGGGTCTTCGTTAAAGACATTCTCAGGGCCTCTGTTAGGGACCGCCTCAGGGCCTCACTTAGGGACAGCGTCAGGGCTTCCTTTGGGACAGTTTCAGGACCTTGGTAAGACATGGGTCAGGATATTAGTTCAGGATAATGTCAGGACTTTAGATATTGACTGCAGCAGGGCCT
Organism: Balaenoptera borealis; assembly: GCF_965194805.1. Classification (NCBI taxonomy): domain Eukaryota; kingdom Metazoa; phylum Chordata; class Mammalia; order Artiodactyla; family Balaenopteridae; genus Balaenoptera; species Balaenoptera borealis. The sequence goes on along the minus strand of NW_028123716.1, from coordinate 276,912 downwards.
TAGAGACAGTGTCTCAGCCTGACTTAGGACTAGCATCAGAGCCTTTGTTAGGTCCAGTGTCAGGGACTGAGTTAGGTGTAGTGTCAGGGCCTCAGTTAGGGACAGTGTCAGGGCCTGAGTTAGGACGAGCCTCCAGGCCTCAGTTAGGGCCAGGGTCACAGCCTCGGGACTAATTTTAGGGCCTTAGTTAGGAACAGCATCAGGGATTTATTTAGCATAAGAAGCTCAACATTAGTTAAAGACAAGGTTAGGTTAAGGTCTAGGCATTGTGTCAGGGCATGACCTAGGGATAGTGTCAAGACCTTAGTTACTTAGGGCATCAGGGCCTAATTTAGGACCAGTGTCAGGGCTTCAGGTAGGGATAGCGTCAGAGCCTGACTTCGGGAGAGCGACAGGGCTTGAGTGAGGCCTAGTGACAGAGCCTGACTTAGGGAGAGCGACAGGGCTTGAGTGAGGCCTAGTGTCAGAGCCTTAGCTAGGGATAGTATCAGGGCATGACTTAGGAGCAGCACAAGGGCCTTGGTAGGATCAGCCTCAGGGGCTTTGTTAAAGACCTTATCAGGGCCTCTGTTAGGGGCAGCCTTAGGGCCTCCCTTAGGGACAGCGTCAGGGCTTACTTAGGGACAGTTTCAGGACCTTGGTAAGAGATGGGTCCGGAAATTACCTCAGGATAGTGTCAGGACATTAGATATTGACGGCAGCAGGGCCTTACTTAGGGACAGTGTCAAGGCCTTAGTTAGTGCTAGCATCTGGGCCTCTGTTAGGTGCAGTGTCGGGGCCTGAGTTAGGAATAGTGTTAGGGCCTTAGTTAGGGACAGTATCACGGCCTTGGGACTAAATTCAGGGCCTGAGGTAGTCACAGCCTAAGGGCTTTAGTTAGCATAAGAGGCAGGACATTTGCTAGGGACAGGGTGAGGGTAAAGTTTAGGGATCGTGTCAGGAAATGACCTAGGGATAGTGTCAAGAGCTTAGTTACAGTATCAGGGCCTTATTTAGGACCCGTGTCAGGGCTTCAGGTAGGGACAGCGTCAGTGCCTGACTCTGGGAGAGCAACAGGGCCTGAGTGAGGCCTAGCGTCAGGCCCATAGCTGGGGACACTGTCAGGGCATGATGTAGGAGCAGCATCAGGGCCTTTGTTGCATCAGCATTAGTGTCTTAGTTACAGACATGATCAGGGCCTGAGTTAGTCACAGCGTCAAGGCCTCAGTTAGGCATAGCTTCAGGGACTGAGTTACGGACAGCCTCAGGTCTTCCCTTAGGAACAGCGACAGGGCTCTCTTAGGGACGGTGTCAGGACCTTGGTTAGAAATGGGTCAGGATATTAGCTCAGGATAGTGTCCGGATTTTAGTTATTGCCGGCAGCAGGGCCTATATTAGAGATAGATTCCGGGCCTTAGTTAGGGACAGTGTCAGGGCCTTAATTAGGACTAGTCTGGGCCTTAGTTAGGGAGAGCATTACGGCTTCGCTGAGGATAAGGGGCAGGACGTTAGCTCGGGACAGAGTCAGGTTCCAGGCCAGTGGTAGTGTCAGGATGTGAGCTAGGGATAGGGTGAAGACCTTAGTTATTGAGAGCATCAGGGCCTTAGTTAGGACCAGCGTCAGGGCCTTCATCAGGACCAGTGTCAGGGCTTCACGTACGGACAGCGTCAGAGCCTAACTAAGGTACGGCAACGGGGCCTAAGTGAGGCCTATCTTTAGGGCCTGAGTTAGGGACAGTGTCAGGGCATGACTTAGGAGCAGTATAAGGGCCTCTGTAGGATCAGCATTAGGGTCTTCGTTAAAGACATTCTCAGGGCCTCTGTTAGGGACCGCCTCAGGGCCTCACTTAGGGACAGCGTCAGGGCTTCCTTTGGGACAGTTTCAGGACCTTGGTAAGACATGGGTCAGGATATTAGCTCGGGATAATGTCAGGACTTTAGATATTGACTGCAGCAGGGCCTTAGAGACAGTGTCTCAGCCTGACTTAGGACTAGCATCAGAGCCTTTGTTAGGTCCAGTGTCAGGGACTGAGTTAGGTGTAGTGTCAGGGCCTTAGTTAGGGACAGTGTCAGGGCCTGAGTTAGGACGAGCCTCCAGGCCTCAGTTAGGGCCAGGGTCACGGCCTCGGGACTAATTTTAGGGCCTTAGTTAGGAAGAGCATCAGGGATTTATTTAGCATAAGAAGCTCAACATTAGTTAAAGACAAGGTTAGGTTAAGGTCTAGGCATTGGGTCAGGGCATGACCTAGGGATAGTGTCAAGACCTTAGTTACTTAGGGCATCAGGGCCTAATTTAGGACCAGCGTCAGGGCTTCAGGTAGGGATAGCGTCAGAGCCTGACTTCGGGAGAGCGACAGGGCTTGAGTGAGGCCTAGTGACAGAGCCTGACTTAGGGAGAGCGACAGGGCTTGAGTGAGGCCTAGTGTCAGAGCCTTAGCTAGGGATAGTATCAGGGCATGACTTAGGAGCAGCACAAGGGCCTTGGTAGGATCAGCCTCAGGGGCTTTGTTAAAGACCTTATCAGGGCCTCTGTTAGGGGCAGCCTTAGGGCCTCCCTTAGGGACAGCGTCAGGGCTTACTTAGGGACAGTTTCAGGACCTTGGTAAGAGATGGGTCCGGAAATTACCTCAGGATAGTGTCAGGACATTAGATATTGACGGCAGCAGGGCCTTACTTAGGGACAGTGTCAAGGCCTTAGTTAGTACTAGCATCTGGGCCTCTGTTAGGTACAGTGTCGGGGCCTGAGTTAGGAATAGTGTTAGGGCCTTAGTTAGGGACAGTATCACGGCCTTGAGACTAAATTCAGGGCCTGAGGTAGTCACAGCATAAGGGCTTTAGTTAGCATAAGAGGCAGGACATTTGCGAGGGACAGGGTGAGGGTAAAGTTTAGGGATCGTGTCAGGAAATGACCTAGGGATAGTGTCAAGAGCTTAGTTACAGTATCAGGGCCTTATTTAGGACCCGTGTCAGGGCTTCAGGTAGGGACAGCGTCAGTGCCTGACTCTGGGAGAGCAACAGGGCCTGAGTGAGGCCTAGCGTCAGGCCCATAGCTGGGGACACTGTCAGGGCATGATGTAGGAGCAGCATCAGGGCCTTTGTTGCATCAGCATTAGTGTCTTAGTTACAGACATGATCAGGGCCTGAGTTAGTCACAGCGTCAAGGCCTCAGTTAGGCATAGCTTCAGGGACTGAGTTACGGACAGCCTCAGGTCTTCCCTTAGGAACAGCGACAGGGCTCTCTTAGGGACGGTGTCAGGACCTTGGTTAGAAATGGGTCAGGATATTAGCTCAGGATAGTGTCCGGATTTTAGTTATTGCCGGCAGCAGGGCCTATATTAGAGATAGATTCCGGGCCTTAGTTAGGGACAGTGTCAGGGCCTTAATTAGGACTAGTCTGGGCCTTAGTTAGGGAGAGCATTACGGCTTCGCTGAGGATAAGGGGCAGGACGTTAGCTCGGGACAGAGTCAGGTTCCAGGCCAGTGGTAGTGTCAGGATGTGAGCTAGGGATAGGGTGAAGACCTTAGTTATTGAGAGCATCAGGGCCTTAGTTAGGACCAGCGTCAGGGCCTTCATCAGGACCAGTGTCAGGGCTTCACGTACGGACAGCGTCAGAGCCTAACTAAGGTACGGCAACGGGGCCTAAGTGAGGCCTATCTTTAGGGCCTGAGTTAGGGACAGTGTCAGGGCATGACTTAGGAGCAGTATAAGGGCCTCTGTAGGATCAGCATTAGGGTCTTCGTTAAAGACATTCTCAGGGCCTCTGTTAGGGACCGCCTCAGGGCCTCACTTAGGGACAGCGTCAGGGCTTCCTTTGGGACAGTTTCAGGACCTTGGTAAGACATGGGTCAGGATATTAGCTCGGGATAATGTCAGGACTTTAGATATTGACTGCAGCAGGGCCTTAGAGACAGTGTCTCAGCCTGACTTAGGACTAGCATCAGAGCCTTTGTTAGGTTCTGTGTCAGGGACTGAGTTAGGTGTAGTGTCAGGGCCTTAGTTAGGGACAGTGTCAGGGCCTGAGTTAGGACGAGCCTCCAGGCCTCAGTTAGGGCCAGGGTCACGGCCTCGGGACTAATTTTAGGGCCTTAGTTAGGAAGAGCATCAGGGATTTATTTAGCATAAGAAGCTCAACATTAGTTAAAGACAAGGTTAGGTTAAGGTCTAGGCATTGGGTCAGGGCATGACCTAGGGATAGTGTCAAGACCTTAGTTACTTAGGGCATCAGGGCCTAATTTAGGACCAGCGTCAGGGCTTCAGGTAGGGATAGCGTCAGAGCCTGACTTCGGGAGAGCGACAGGGCTTGAGTGAGGCCTAGTGTCAGAGCCTTAGCTAGGGATAGTATCAGGGCATGACTTAGGAGCAGCACAAGGGCCTTGGTAGGATCAGCCTCAGGGGCTTTGTTAAAGACATTATCAGGGCCTCTGTTAGGGACAGCCTTAGGGCCTCCCTTAGGGACAGCGTCAGGGCTTACTTAGGGACAGTTTCAGGACCTTGGTAAGAGATGGGTCCGGAAATTACCTCAGGATAGTGTCAGGACATTAGATATTGACGGCAGCAGGGCCTTAGTTAGGGACAGTGTCAAGGCCTTAGTTAGTACTAGCATCTGGGCCTCTGTTAGGTACAGTGTCAGGGCCAGAGTTAGGAATAGTGTTAGGGCCTTAGTTAGGGACAGTATCACGGCCTTGGGACTAAATTCAGGGCCTGAGGTAGTCACAGCCTAAGGGCTTTAGTTAGCGTAAGAGGCAGGACATTTTCTAGGGACAGGGTTAGGGTAAAGTTTAGGGATCGTGTCAGGAAATGACCTAGGGATAGTGTCAAGAGCTTAGTTACAGTATCAGGGCCTTATTTAGGACCAGTGTCAGGGCTTCAGGTAGGGACAGCGTCAGTGCCTGACTCTGGGAGAGCAACAGGGCCTGAGTGAGGCCTAGCGTCAGGCCCATAGCTGGGGACACTGTCAGGGCATGATGTGGGAGCAGCATCAGGGCCTTTGTTGCATCAGCATTAGTGTCTTAGTTACAGACATGATCAGGGCCTGAGTTAGTCACAGCGTCAAGGCCTCAGTTAGGCATAGCTTCAGGGACTGAGTTACGGACAGCCTCAGGTCTTCCCTTAGGAACAGCGACAGGGCTTTCTTAGGGACGGTGTCAGGACCTTGGTTAGAAATGGGTCAGGATATTAGCTCAGGATAGTGTCCGGATTTTAGTTATTGCCGGCAGCAGGGCCTATATTAGAGATAGATTCCGGGCCTTAGTTAGGGACAGTGTCAGTTAGTTAGGGAGAGCATTAGGGCTTCGGTGAGGAAAAGGGGCAGGACATTAGCTCGGGAGAGAGTCAGGTTCCAGGCCAGTGGTAGTGTCAGGATGTGAGCTAGGGATAGGGTGAAGACCTTAGTTATTGAGAGCATCAGGGCCTTAGGACCAGCGTCAGGGCCTTCATCAGGACCAGTGTCAGGGCTTCACGTACGGACAGCATCAGAGCCTAACTAAGGTACGGCAACAGGGCCTAAGTGAGGCCTATCTTCAGGGCCTGAGTTAGGGACAGTGTCAGGGCATGACTTAGGAGCAGTATAAGGGCCTCTGTAGGATCAGCCTTAGGGTCTTCGTTAAAGACATTCTCAGGGCCTCTGTTAGGGACCGCCTCAGGGCCTCACTTAGGGACAGCGTCAGGGCTTCCTTTGGGACAGTTTCAGGACCTTGGTAAGACATGGGTCAGGATATTAGTTCAGGATAATGTCAGGACTTTAGATATTGACTGCAGCAGGGCCTTAGAGACAGTGTCTCAGCCTGACTTAGGACTAGCATCAGAGCCTTTGTTAGGTCCAGTGTCAGGGACTGAGTTAGGTGTAGTGTCAGGGCCTCAGTTAGGGACAGTGTCAGGGCCTGAGTTAGGACGAGCCTCCAGGCCTCAGTTAGGGCCAGGGTCACAGCCTCGGGACTAATTTTAGGGCCTTAGTTAGGAACAGCATCAGGGATTTATTTAGCATAAGAAGCTCAACATTAGTTAAAGACAAGGTTAGGTTAAGGTCTAGGCATTGTGTCAGGGCATGACCTAGGGATAGTGTCAAGACCTTAGTTACTTAGGGCATCAGGGCCTAATTTAGGACCAGTGTCAGGGCTTCAGGTAGGGATAGCGTCAGAGCCTGACTTCGGGAGAGCGACAGGGCTTGAGTGAGGCCTAGTGACAGAGCCTGACTTAGGGAGAGCGACAGGGCTTGAGTGAGGCCTAGTGTCAGAGCCTTAGCTAGGGATAGTATCAGGGCATGACTTAGGAGCAGCACAAGGGCCTTGGTAGGATCAGCCTCAGGGGCTTTGTTAAAGACCTTATCAGGGCCTCTGTTAGGGGCAGCCTTAGGGCCTCCCTTAGGGACAGCGTCAGGGCTTACTTAGGGACAGTTTCAGGACCTTGGTAAGAGATGGGTCCGGAAATTACCTCAGGATAGTGTCAGGACATTAGATATTGACGGCAGCAGGGCCTTACTTAGGGACAGTGTCAAGGCCTTAGTTAGTACTAGCATCTGGGCCTCTGTTAGGTACAGTGTCGGGGCCTGAGTTAGGAATAGTGTTAGGGCCTTAGTTAGGGACAGTATCACGGCCTTGAGACTAAATTCAGGGCCTGAGGTAGTCACAGCATAAGGGCTTTAGTTAGCATAAGAGGCAGGACATTTGCGAGGGACAGGGTGAGGGTAAAGTTTAGGGATCGTGTCAGGAAATGACCTAGGGATAGTGTCAAGAGCTTAGTTACAGTATCAGGGCCTTATTTAGGACCCGTGTCAGGGCTTCAGGTAGGGACAGCGTCAGTGCCTGACTCTGGGAGAGCAACAGGGCCTGAGTGAGGCCTAGCGTCAGGCCCATAGCTGGGGACACTGTCAGGGCATGATGTAGGAGCAGCATCAGGGCCTTTGTTGCATCAGCATTAGTGTCTTAGTTACAGACATGATCAGGGCCTGAGTTAGTCACAGCGTCAAGGCCTCAGTTAGGCATAGCTTCAGGGACTGAGTTACGGACAGCCTCAGGTCTTCCCTTAGGAACAGCGACAGGGCTCTCTTAGGGACGGTGTCAGGACCTTGGTTAGAAATGGGTCAGGATATTAGCTCAGGATAGTGTCCGGATTTTAGTTATTGCCGGCAGCAGGGCCTATATTAGAGATAGATTCCGGGCCTTAGTTAGGGACAGTGTCAGGGCCTTAATTAGGACTAGTCTGGGCCTTAGTTAGGGAGAGCATTACGGCTTCGCTGAGGATAAGGGGCAGGACGTTAGCTCGGGACAGAGTCAGGTTCCAGGCCAGTGGTAGTGTCAGGATGTGAGCTAGGGATAGGGTGAAGACCTTAGTTATTGAGAGCATCAGGGCCTTAGTTAGGACCAGCGTCAGGGCCTTCATCAGGACCAGTGTCAGGGCTTCACGTACGGACAGCGTCAGAGCCTAACTAAGGTACGGCAACGGGGCCTAAGTGAGGCCTATCTTTAGGGCCTGAGTTAGGGACAGTGTCAGGGCATGACTTAGGAGCAGTATAAGGGCCTCTGTAGGATCAGCATTAGGGTCTTCGTTAAAGACATTCTCAGGGCCTCTGTTAGGGACCGCCTCAGGGCCTCACTTAGGGACAGCGTCAGGGCTTCCTTTGGGACAGTTTCAGGACCTTGGTAAGACATGGGTCAGGATATTAGCTCGGGATAATGTCAGGACTTTAGATATTGACTGCAGCAGGGCCTTAGAGACAGTGTCTCAGCCTGACTTAGGACTAGCATCAGAGCCTTTGTTAGGTTCTGTGTCAGGGACTGAGTTAGGTGTAGTGTCAGGGCCTTAGTTAGGGACAGTGTCAGGGCCTGAGTTAGGACGAGCCTCCAGGCCTCAGTTAGGGCCAGGGTCACGGCCTCGGGACTAATTTTAGGGCCTTAGTTAGGAAGAGCATCAGGGATTTATTTAGCATAAGAAGCTCAACATTAGTTAAAGACAAGGTTAGGTTAAGGTCTAGGCATTGGGTCAGGGCATGACCTAGGGATAGTGTCAAGACCTTAGTTACTTAGGGCATCAGGGCCTAATTTAGGACCAGCGTCAGGGCTTCAGGTAGGGATAGCGTCAGAGCCTGACTTCGGGAGAGCGACAGGGCTTGAGTGAGGCCTAGTGTCAGAGCCTTAGCTAGGGATAGTATCAGGGCATGACTTAGGAGCAGCATAAGGGCCTTGGTAGGATCAGCCTCAGGGGCTTTGTTAAAGACATTATCAGGGCCTCTGTTAGGGACAGCCTTAGGGCCTCCCTTAGGGACAGCGTCAGGGCTTACTTAGGGACAGTTTCAGGACCTTGGTAAGAGATGGGTCCGGAAATTACCTCAGGATAGTGTCAGGACATTAGATATTGACGGCAGCAGGGCCTTAGTTAGGGACAGTGTCAAGGCCTTAGTTAGTACTAGCATCTGGGCCTCTGTTAGGTACAGTGTCAGGGCCTGAGTTAGGAATAGTGTTAGGGCCTTAGTTAGGGACAGTATCACGGCCTTGGGACTAAATTCAGGGCCTGAGGTAGTCACAGCCTAAGGGCTTTAGTTAGCGTAAGAGGCAGGACATTTGCTAGGGACAGGGTTAGGGTAAAGTTTAGGGATCGTGTCAGGAAATGACCTAGGGATAGTGTCAAGAGCTTAGTTACAGTATCAGGGCCTTATTTAGGACCAGTGTCAGGGCTTCAGGTAGGGACAGCGTCAGTGCCTGACTCTGGGAGAGCAACAGGGCCTGAGTGAGGCCTAGCGTCAGGCCCATAGCTGGGGACACTGTCAGGGCATGATGTGGGAGCAGCATCAGGGCCTTTGTTGCATCAGCATTAGTGTCTTAGTTACAGACATGATCAGGGCCTGAGTTAGTCACAGCGTCAAGGCCTCAGTTAGGCATAGCTTCAGGGACTGAGTTACGGACAGCCTCAGGTCTTCCCTTAGGAACAGCGACAGGGCTTTCTTAGGGACGGTGTCAGGACCTTGGTTAGAAATGGGTCAGGATATTAGCTCAGGATAGTGTCCGGATTTTAGTTATTGCCGGCAGCAGGGCCTATATTAGAGATAGATTCCGGGCCTTAGTTAGGGACAGTGTCAGTTAGTTAGGGAGAGCATTAGGGCTTCGGTGAGGAAAAGGGGCAGGACATTAGCTCGGGAGAGAGTCAGGTTCCAGGCCAGTGGTAGTGTCAGGATGTGAGCTAGGGATAGGGTGAAGACCTTAGTTATTGAGAGCATCAGGGCCTTAGGACCAGCGTCAGGGCCTTCATCAGGACCAGTGTCAGGGCTTCACGTACGGACAGCATCAGAGCCTAACTAAGGTACGGCAACAGGGCCTAAGTGAGGCCTATCTTCAGGGCCTGAGTTAGGGACAGTGTCAGGGCATGACTTAGGAGCAGTATAAGGGCCTCTGTAGGATCAGCCTTAGGGTCTTCGTTAAAGACATTCTCAGGGCCTCTGTTAGGGACCGCCTCAGGGCCTCACTTAGGGACAGCGTCAGGGCTTCCTTTGGGACAGTTTCAGGACCTTGGTAAGACATGGGTCAGGATATTAGTTCAGGATAATGTCAGGACTTTAGATATTGACTGCAGCAGGGCCTTAGAGACAGTGTCTCAGCCTGACTTAGGACTAGCATCAGAGCCTTTGTTAGGTCCAGTGTCAGGGACTGAGTTAGGTGTAGTGTCAGGGCCTCAGTTAGGGACAGTGTCAGGGCCTGAGTTAGGACGAGCCTCCAGGCCTCAGTTAGGGCCAGGGTCACAGCCTCGGGACTAATTTTAGGGCCTTAGTTAGGAACAGCATCAGGGATTTATTTAGCATAAGAAGCTCAACATTAGTTAAAGACAAGGTTAGGTTAAGGTCTAGGCATTGTGTCAGGGCATGACCTAGGGATAGTGTCAAGACCTTAGTTACTTAGGGCATCAGGGCCTAATTTAGGACCAGTGTCAGGGCTTCAGGTAGGGATAGCGTCAGAGCCTGACTTCGGGAGAGCGACAGGGCTTGAGTGAGGCCTAGTGACAGAGCCTGACTTAGGGAGAGCGACAGGGCTTGAGTGAGGCCTAGTGTCAGAGCCTTAGCTAGGGATAGTATCAGGGCATGACTTAGGAGCAGCACAAGGGCCTTGGTAGGATCAGCCTCAGGGGCTTTGTTAAAGACCTTATCAGGGCCTCTGTTAGGGGCAGCCTTAGGGCCTCCCTTAGGGACAGCGTCAGGGCTTACTTAGGGACAGTTTCAGGAGCTTGGTAAGAGATGGGTCCGGAAATTACCTCAGGATAGTGTCAGGACATTAGATATTGACGGCAGCAGGGCCTTACTTAGGGACAGTGTCAAGGCCTTAGTTAGTACTAGCATCTGGGCCTCTGTTAGTTACAGTGTCGGGGCCTGAGTTAGGAATAGTGTTAGGGCCTTAGTTAGGGACAGTATCACGGCCTTGAGACTAAATTCAGGGCCTGAGGTAGTCACAGCATAAGGGCTTTAGTTAGCATAAGAGGCAGGACATTTGCGAGGGACAGGGTGAGGGTAAAGTTTAGGGATCGTGTCAGGAAATGACCTAGGGATAGTGTCAAGAGCTTAGTTACAGTATCAGGGCCTTATTTAGGACCCGTGTCAGGGCTTCAGGTAGGGACAGCGTCAGTGCCTGACTCTGGGAGAGCAACAGGGCCTGAGTGAGGCCTAGCGTCAGGCCCATAGCTGGGGACACTGTCAGGGCATGATGTAGGAGCAGCATCAGGGCCTTTGTTGCATCAGCATTAGTGTCTTAGTTACAGACATGATCAGGGCCTGAGTTAGTCACAGCGTCAAGGCCTCAGTTAGGCATAGCTTCAGGGACTGAGTTACGGACAGCCTCAGGTCTTCCCTTAGGAACAGCGACAGGGCTCTCTTAGGGACGGTGTCAGGACCTTGGTTAGAAATGGGTCAGGATATTAGCTCAGGATAGTGTCCGGATTTTAGTTATTGCCGGCAGCAGGGCCTATATTAGAGATAGATTCCGGGCCTTAGTTAGGGACAGTGTCAGGGCCTTAATTAGGACTAGTCTGGGCCTTAGTTAGGGAGAGCATTACGGCTTCGCTGAGGATAAGGGGCAGGACGTTAGCTCGGGACAGAGTCAGGTTCCAGGCCAGTGGTAGTGTCAGGATGTGAGCTAGGGATAGGGTGAAGACCTTAGTTATTGAGAGCATCAGGGCCTTAGTTAGGACCAGCGTCAGGGCCTTCATCAGGACCAGTGTCAGGGCTTCACGTACGGACAGCGTCAGAGCCTAACTAAGGTACGGCAACGGGGCCTAAGTGAGGCCTATCTTTAGGGCCTGAGTTAGGGACAGTGTCAGGGCATGACTTAGGAGCAGTATAAGGGCCTCTGTAGGATCAGCATTAGGGTCTTCGTTAAAGACATTCTCAGGGCCTCTGTTAGGGACCGCCTCAGGGCCTCACTTAGGGACAGCGTCAGGGCTTCCTTTGGGACAGTTTCAGGACCTTGGTAAGACATGGGTCAGGATATTAGCTCGGGATAATGTCAGGACTTTAGATATTGACTGCAGCAGGGCCTTAGAGACAGTGTCTCAGCCTGACTTAGGACTAGCATCAGAGCCTTTGTTAGGTTCTGTGTCAGGGACTGAGTTAGGTGTAGTGTCAGGGCCTTAGTTAGGGACAGTGTCAGGGCCTGAGTTAGGACGAGCCTCCAGGCCTCAGTTAGGGCCAGGGTCACGGCCTCGGGACTAATTTTAGGGCCTTAGTTAGGAAGAGCATCAGGGATTTATTTAGCATAAGAAGCTCAACATTAGTTAAAGACAAGGTTAGGTTAAGGTCTAGGCATTGGGTCAGGGCATGACCTAGGGATAGTGTCAAGACCTTAGTTACTTAGGGCATCAGGGCCTAATTTAGGACCAGCGTCAGGGCTTCAGGTAGGGATAGCGTCAGAGCCTGACTTCGGGAGAGCGACAGGGCTTGAGTGAGGCCTAGTGTCAGAGCCTTAGCTAGGGATAGTATCAGGGCATGACTTAGGAGCAGCATAAGGGCCTTGGTAGGATCAGCCTCAGGGGCTTTGTTAAAGACATTATCAGGGCCTCTGTTAGGGACAGCCTTAGGGCCTCCCTTAGGGACAGCGTCAGGGCTTACTTAGGGACAGTTTCAGGACCTTGGTAAGAGATGGGTCCGGAAATTACCTCAGGATAGTGTCAGGACATTAGATATTGACGGCAGCAGGGCCTTAGTTAGGGACAGTGTCAAGGCCTTAGTTAGTACTAGCATCTGGGCCTCTGTTAGGTACAGTGTCAGGGCCTGAGTTAGGAATAGTGTTAGGGCCTTAGTTAGGGACAGTATCACGGCCTTGGGACTAAATTCAGGGCCTGAGGTAGTCACAGCCTAAGGGCTTTAGTTAGCGTAAGAGGCAGGACATTTGCTAGGGACAGGGTTAGGGTAAAGTTTAGGGATCGTGTCAGGAAATGACCTAGGGATAGTGTCAAGAGCTTAGTTACAGTATCAGGGCCTTATTTAGGACCAGTGTCAGGGCTTCAGGTAGGGACAGCGTCAGTGCCTGACTCTGGGAGAGCAACAGGGCCTGAGTGAGGCCTAGCGTCAGGCCCATAGCTGGGGACACTGTCAGGGCATGATGTGGGAGCAGCATCAGGGCCTTTGTTGCATCAGCATTAGTGTCTTAGTTACAGACATGATCAGGGCCTGAGTTAGTCACAGCGTCAAGGCCTCAGTTAGGCATAGCTTCAGGGACTGAGTTACGGACAGCCTCAGGTCTTCCCTTAGGAACAGCGACAGGGCTTTCTTAGGGACGGTGTCAGGACCTTGGTTAGAAATGGGTCAGGATATTAGCTCAGGATAGTGTCCGGATTTTAGTTATTGCCGGCAGCAGGGCCTATATTAGAGATAGATTCCGGGCCTTAGTTAGGGACAGTGTCAGTTAGTTAGGGAGAGCATTAGGGCTTCGGTGAGGAAAAGGGGCAGGACATTAGCTCGGGAGAGAGTCAGGTTCCAGGCCAGTGGTAGTGTCAGGATGTGAGCTAGGGATAGGGTGAAGACCTTAGTTATTGAGAGCATCAGGGCCTTAGTTAGGACCAGCGTCAGGGCCTTCATCAGGACCAGTGTCAGGGCTTCACGTACGGACAGCATCAGAGCCTAACTAAGGTACGGCAACAGGGCCTAAGTGAGGCCTATCTTCAGGGCCTGAGTTAGGGACAGTGTCAGGGCATGACTTAGGAGCAGTATAAGGGCCTCTGTAGGATCAGCCTTAGGGTCTTCGTTAAAGACATTCTCAGGGCCTCTGTTAGGGACCGCCTCAGGGCCTCACTTAGGGACAGCGTCAGGGCTTCCTTTGGGACAGTTTCAGGACCTTGGTAAGACATGGGTCAGGATATTAGTTCAGGATAATGTCAGGACTTTAGATATTGACTGCAGCAGGGCCTTAGAGACAGTGTCTCAGCCTGACTTAGGACTAGCATCAGAGCCTTTGTTAGGTCCAGTGTCAGGGACTGAGTTAGGTGTAGTGTCAGGGCCTCAGTTAGGGACAGTGTCAGGGCCTGAGTTAGGACGAGCCTCCAGGCCTCAGTTAGGGCCAGGGTCACAGCCTCGGGACTAATTTTAGGGCCTTAGTTAGGAACAGCATCAGGGATTTATTTAGCATAAGAAGCTCAACATTAGTTAAAGACAAGGTTAGGTTAAGGTCTAGGCATTGTGTCAGGGCATGACCTAGGGATAGTGTCAAGACCTTAGTTACTTAGGGCATCAGGGCCTAATTTAGGACCAGTGTCAGGGCTTCAGGTAGGGATAGCGTCAGAGCCTGACTTCGGGAGAGCGACAGGGCTTGAGTGAGGCCTAGTGACAGAGCCTGACTTCGGGAGAGCGACAGGGCTTGAGTGAGGCCTAGTGTCAGAGCCTTAGCTAGGGATAGTATCAGGGCATGACTTAGGAGCAGCACAAGGGCCTTGGTAGGATCAGCCTCAGGGGCTTTGTTAAAGACCTTATCAGGGCCTCTGTTAGGGGCAGCCTTAGGGCCTCCCTTAGGGACAGCGTCAGGGCTTACTTAGGGACAGTTTCAGGACCTTGGTAAGAGATGGGTCCGGAAATTACCTCAGGATAGTGTCAGGACATTAGATATTGACGGCAGCAGGGCCTTACTTAGGGACAGTGTCAAGGCCTTAGTTAGTACTAGCATCTGGGCCTCTGTTAGGTACAGTGTCGGGGCCTGAGTTAGGAATAGTGTTAGGGCCTTAGTTAGGGACAGTATCACGGCCTTGAGACTAAATTCAGGGCCTGAGGTAGTCACAGCATAAGGGCTTTAGTTAGCATAAGAGGCAGGACATTTGCGAGGGACAGGGTGAGGGTAAAGTTTAGGGATCGTGTCAGGAAATGACCTAGGGATAGTGTCAAGAGCTTAGTTACAGTATCAGGGCCTTATTTAGGACCCGTGTCAGGGCTTCAGGTAGGGACGGCGTCAGTGCCTGACTCTGGGAGAGCAACAGGGCCTGAGTGAGGCCTAGCGTCAGGCCCATAGCTGGGGACACTGTCAGGGCATGATGTAGGAGCAGCATCAGGGCCTTTGTTGCATCAGCATTAGTGTCTTAGTTACAGACATGATCAGGGCCTGAGTTAGTCACAGCGTCAAGGCCTCAGTTAGGCATAGCTTCAGGGACTGAGTTACGGACAGCCTCAGGTCTTCCCTTAGGAACAGCGACAGGGCTCTCTTAGGGACGGTGTCAGGACCTTGGTTAGAAATGGGTCAGGATATTAGCTCAGGATAGTGTCCGGATTTTAGTTATTGCCGGCAGCAGGGCCTATATTAGAGATAGATTCCGGGCCTTAGTTAGGGACAGTGTCAGGGCCTTAATTAGGACTAGTCTGGGCCTTAGTTAGGGAGAGCATTACGGCTTCGCTGAGGATAAGGGGCAGGACGTTAGCTCGGGACAGAGTCAGGTTCCAGGCCAGTGGTAGTGTCAGGATGTGAGCTAGGGATAGGGTGAAGACCTTAGTTATTGAGAGCATCAGGGCCTTAGTTAGGACCAGCGTCAGGGCCTTCATCAGGACCAGTGTCAGGGCTTCACGTACGGACAGCGTCAGAGCCTAACTAAGGTACGGCAACGGGGCCTAAGTGAGGCCTATCTTTAGGGCCTGAGTTAGGGACAGTGTCAGGGCATGACTTAGGAGCAGTATAAGGGCCTCTGTAGGATCAGCATTAGGGTCTTCGTTAAAGACATTCTCAGGGCCTCTGTTAGGGACCGCCTCAGGGCCTCACTTAGGGACAGCGTCAGGGCTTCCTTTGGGACAGTTTCAGGACCTTGGTAAGACATGGGTCAGGATATTAGCTCGGGATAATGTCAGGACTTTAGATATTGACTGCAGCAGGGCCTTAGAGACAGTGTCTCAGCCTGACTTAGGACTAGCATCAGAGCCTTTGTTAGGTTCTGTGTCAGGGACTGAGTTAGGTGTAGTGTCAGGGCCTTAGTTAGGGACAGTGTCAGGGCCTGAGTTAGGACGAGCCTCCAGGCCTCAGTTAGGGCCAGGGTCACGGCCTCGGGACTAATTTTAGGGCCTTAGTTAGGAAGAGCATCAGGGATTTATTTAGCATAAGAAGCTCAACATTAGTTAAAGACAAGGTTAGGTTAAGGTCTAGGCATTGGGTCAGGGCATGACCTAGGGATAGTGTCAAGACCTTAGTTACTTAGGGCATCAGGGCCTAATTTAGGACCAGCGTCAGGGCTTCAGGTAGGGATAGCGTCAGAGCCTGACTTCGGGAGAGCGACAGGGCTTGAGTGAGGCCTAGTGTCAGAGCCTTAGCTAGGGATAGTATCAGGGCATGACTTAGGAGCAGCACAAGGGCCTTGGTAGGATCAGCCTCAGGGGCTTTGTTAAAGACCTTATCAGGGCCTCTGTTAGGGGCAGCCTTAGGGCCTCCCTTAGGGACAGCGTCAGGGCTTACTTAGGGACAGTTTCAGGACCTTGGTAAGAGATGGGTCCGGAAATTACCTCAGGATAGTGTCAGGACATTAGATATTGACGGCAGCAGGGCCTTACTTAGGGACAGTGTCAAGGCCTTAGTTAGTACTAGCATCTGGGCCTCTGTTAGGTGCAGTGTCGGGGCCTGAGTTAGGAATAGTGTTAGGGCCTTAGTTAGGGACAGTATCACGGCCTTGGGACTAAATTCAGGGCCTGAGGTAGTCACAGCCTAAGGGCTTTAGTTAGCATAAGAGGCAGGACATTTGCTAGGGACAGGGTGAGGGTAAAGTTTAGGGATCGTGTCAGGAAATGACCTAGGGATAGTGTCAAGAGCTTAGTTACAGTATCAGGGCCTTATTTAGGACCCGTGTCAGGGCTTCAGGTAGGGACAGCGTCAGTGCCTGACTCTGGGAGAGCAACAGGGCCTGAGTGAGGCCTAGCGTCAGGCCCATAGCTGGGGACACTGTCAGGGCATGATGTAGGAGCAGCATCAGGGCCTTTGTTGCATCAGCATTAGTGTCTTAGTTACAGACATGATCAGGGCCTGAGTTAGTCACAGCGTCAAGGCCTCAGTTAGGCATAGCTTCAGGGACTGAGTTACGGACAGCCTCAGGTCTTCCCTTAGGAACAGCGACAGGGCTCTCTTAGGGACGGTGTCAGGACCTTGGTTAGAAATGGGTCAGGATATTAGCTCAGGATAGTGTCCGGATTTTAGTTATTGCCGGCAGCAGGGCCTATATTAGAGATAGATTCCGGGCCTTAGTTAGGGACAGTGTCAGGGCCTTAATTAGGACTAGTCTGGGCCTTAGTTAGGGAGAGCATTACGGCTTCGCTGAGGATAAGGGGCAGGACGTTAGCTCGGGACAGAGTCAGGTTCCAGGCCAGTGGTAGTGTCAGGATGTGAGCTAGGGATAGGGTGAAGACCTTAGTTATTGAGAGCATCAGGGCCTTAGTTAGGACCAGCGTCAGGGCCTTCATCAGGACCAGTGTCAGGGCTTCACGTACGGACAGCGTCAGAGCCTAACTAAGGTACGGCAACGGGGCCTAAGTGAGGCCTATCTTTAGGGCCTGAGTTAGGGACAGTGTCAGGGCATGACTTAGGAGCAGTATAAGGGCCTCTGTAGGATCAGCATTAGGGTCTTCGTTAAAGACATTCTCAGGGCCTCTGTTAGGGACCGCCTCAGGGCCTCACTTAGGGACAGCGTCAGGGCTTCCTTTGGGACAGTTTCAGGACCTTGGTAAGACATGGGTCAGGATATTAGCTCGGGATAATGTCAGGACTTTAGATATTGACTGCAGCAGGGCCTTAGAGACAGTGTCTCAGCCTGACTTAGGCCTAGCATCAGAGCCTTTGTTAGGTCCAGTGTCAGGGACTGAGTTAGGTGTAGTGTCAGGGCCTTAGTTAGGGACAGTGTCAGGGCCTGAGTTAGGACGAGCCTCCAGGCCTCAGTTAGGGCCAGGGTCACGGCCTCGGGACTAATTTTAGGGCCTCAGTTAGGAAGAGCATCAGGGATTTATTTAGCATAAGAAGCTCAACATTAGTTAAAGACAAGGTTAGGTTAAGGTCTAGGCATTGGGTCAGGGCATGACCTAGGGATAGTGTCAAGACCTTAGTTACTTAGGGCATCAGGGCCTAATTTAGGACCAGCGTCAGGGCTTCAGGTAGGGATAGCGTCAGAGCCTGACTTCGGGAGAGCGACAGGGCTTGAGTGAGGCCTAGTGTCAGAGCCTTAGCTAGGGATAGTATCAGGGCATGACTTAGGAGCAGCACAAGGGCCTTGGTAGGATCAGCCTCAGGGGCTTTGTTAAAGACCTTATCAGGGCCTCTGTTAGGGGCAGCCTTAGGGCCTCCCTTAGGGACAGCGTCAGGGCTTACTTAGGGACAGTTTCAGGACCTTGGTAAGAGATGGGTCCGGAAATTACCTCAGGATAGTGTCAGGACATTAGATATTGACGGCAGCAGGGCCTTACTTAGGGACAGTGTCAAGGCCTTAGTTAGTACTAGCATCTGGGCCTCTGTTAGGTGCAGTGTCGGGGCCTGAGTTAGGAATAGTGTTAGGGCCTTAGTTAGGGACAGTATCACGGCCTTGGGACTAAATTCAGGGCCTGAGGTAGTCACAGCCTAAGGGCTTTAGTTAGCATAAGAGGCAGGACATTTGCTAGGGACAGGGTGAGGGTAAAGTTTAGGGATCGTGTCAGGAAATGACCTAGGGATAGTGTCAAGAGCTTAGTTACAGTATCAGGGCCTTATTTAGGACCCGTGTCAGGGCTTCAGGTAGGGACAGCGTCAGTGCCTGACTCTGGGAGAGCAACAGGGCCTGAGTGAGGCCTAGCGTCAGGCCCATAGCTGGGGACACTGTCAGGGCATGATGTAGGAGCAGCATCAGGGCCTTTGTTGCATCAGCATTAGTGTCTTAGTTACAGACATGATCAGGGCCTGAGTTAGTCACAGCGTCAAGGCCTCAGTTAGGCATAGCTTCAGGGACTGAGTTACGGACAGCCTCAGGTCTTCCCTTAGGAACAGCGACAGGGCTCTCTTAGGGACGGTGTCAGGACCTTGGTTAGAAATGGGTCAGGATATTAGCTCAGGATAGTGTCCGGATTTTAGTTATTGCCGGCAGCAGGGCCTATATTAGAGATAGATTCCGGGCCTTAGTTAGGGACAGTGTCAGGGCCTTAATTAGGACTAGTCTGGGCCTTAGTTAGGGAGAGCATTACGGCTTCGCTGAGGATAAGGGGCAGGACGTTAGCTCGGGACAGAGTCAGGTTCCAGGCCAGTGGTAGTGTCAGGATGTGAGCTAGGGATAGGGTGAAGACCTTAGTTATTGAGAGCATCAGGGCCTTAGTTAGGACCAGCGTCAGGGCCTTCATCAGGACCAGTGTCAGGGCTTCACGTACGGACAGCGTCAGAGCCTAACTAAGGTACGGCAACGGGGCCTAAGTGAGGCCTATCTTTAGGGCCTGAGTTAGGGACAGTGTCAGGGCATGACTTAGGAGCAGTATAAGGGCCTCTGTAGGATCAGCATTAGGGTCTTCGTTAAAGACATTCTCAGGGCCTCTGTTAGGGACCGCCTCAGGGCCTCACTTAGGGACAGCGTCAGGGCTTCCTTTGGGACAGTTTCAGGACCTTGGTAAGACATGGGTCAGGATATTAGCTCGGGATAATGTCAGGACTTTAGATATTGACTGCAGCAGGGCCTTAGAGACAGTGTCTCAGCCTGACTTAGGCCTAGCATCAGAGCCTTTGTTAGGTCCAGTGTCAGGGACTGAGTTAGGTGTAGTGTCAGGGCCTCAGTTAGGGACAGTGTCAGGGCCTGAGTTAGGACGAGCCTCCAGGCCTCAGTTAGGGCCAGGGTCACAGCCTCGGGACTAATTTTAGGGCCTTAGTTAGGAAGAGCATCAGGGATTTATTTAGCATAAGAAGCTCAACATTAGTTAAAGACAAGGTTAGGTTAAGGTCTAGGCATTGTGTCAGGGCATGACCTAGGGATAGTGTCAAGACCTTAGTTACTTAGGGCATCAGGGCCTAATTTAGGACCAGTGTCAGGGCTTCAGGTAGGGATAGCGTCAGAGCCTGACTTCGGGAGAGCGACAGGGCTTGAGTGAGGCCTAGTGACAGAGCCTGACTTAGGGAGAGCGACAGGGCTTGAGTGAGGCCTAGTGTCAGAGCCTTAGCTAGGGATAGTATCAGGGCATGACTTAGGAGCAGCACAAGGGCCTTGGTAGGATCAGCCTCAGGGGCTTTGTTAAAGACCTTATCAGGGCCTCTGTTAGGGGCAGCCTTAGGGCCTCCCTTAGGGACAGCGTCAGGGCTTACTTAGGGACAGTTTCAGGAGCTTGGTAAGAGATGGGTCCGGAAATTACCTCAGGATAGTGTCAGGACATTAGATATTGACGGCAGCAGGGCCTTACTTAGGGACAGTGTCAAGGCCTTAGTACTAGCATCTGGGCCTCTGTTAGGTGCAGTGTCGGGGCCTGAGTTAGGAATAGTGTTAGGGCCTTAGTTAGGGACAGTATCACGGCCTTGGGACTAAATTCAGGGCCTGAGGTAGTCACAGCATAAGGGCTTTAGTTAGCATAAGAGGCAGGACATTTGCTAGGGACAGGGTGAGGGTAAAGTTTAGGGATCGTGTCAGGAAATGACCTAGGGATAGTGTCAAGAGCTTAGTTACAGTATCAGGGCCTTATTTAGGACCCGTGTCAGGGCTTCAGGTAGGGACAGCGTCAGTGCCTGACTCTGGGAGAGCAACAGGGCCTGAGTGAGGCCTAGCGTCAGGCCCATAGCTGGGGACACTGTCAGGGCATGATGTAGGAGCAGCATCAGGGCCTTTGTTGCGTCAGCATTAGTGTCTTAGTTACAGACATGATCAGGGCCTGAGTTAGTCACAGCGTCAAGGCCTCAGTTAGGCATAGCTTCAGGGACTGAGTTACGGACAGCCTCAGGTCTTCCCTTAGGAACAGCGACAGGGCTCTCTTAGGGACGGTGTCAGGACCTTGGTTAGAAATGGGTCAGGATATTAGCTCAGGATAGTGTCCGGATTTTAGTTATTGCCGGCAGCAGGGCCTATATTAGAGATAGATTCCGGGCCTTAGTTAGGGACAGTGTCAGGGCCTTAATTAGGACTAGTCTGGGCCTTAGTTAGGGAGAGCATTACGGCTTCGCTGAGGATAAGGGGCAGGACGTTAGCTCGGGACAGAGTCAGGTTCCAGGCCAGTGGTAGTGTCAGGATGTGAGCTAGGGATAGGGTGAAGACCTTAGTTATTGAGAGCATCAGGGCCTTAGTTAGGACCAGCGTCAGGGCCTTCATCAGGACCAGTGTCAGGGCTTCACGTACGGACAGCGTCAGAGCCTAACTAAGGTACGGCAACGGGGCCTAAGTGAGGCCTATCTTTAGGGCCTGAGTTAGGGACAGTGTCAGGGCATGACTTAGGAGCAGTATAAGGGCCTCTGTAGGATCAGCATTAGGGTCTTCGTTAAAGACATTCTCAGGGCCTCTGTTAGGGACCGCCTCAGGGCCTCACTTAGGGACAGCGTCAGGGCTTCCTTTGGGACAGTTTCAGGACCTTGGTAAGACATGGGTCAGGATATTAGCTCGGGATAATGTCAGGACTTTAGATATTGACTGCAGCAGGGCCTTAGAGACAGTGTCTCAGCCTGACTTAGGACTAGCATCAGAGCCTTTGTTAGGTTCTGTGTCAGGGACTGAGTTAGGTGTAGTGTCAGGGCCTTAGTTAGGGACAGTGTCAGGGCCTGAGTTAGGACGAGCCTCCAGGCCTCAGTTAGGGCCAGGGTCACGGCCTCGGGACTAATTTTAGGGCCTTAGTTAGGAAGAGCATCAGGGATTTATTTAGCATAAGAAGCTCAACATTAGTTAAAGACAAGGTTAGGTTAAGGTCTAGGCATTGGGTCAGGGCATGACCTAGGGATAGTGTCAAGACCTTAGTTACTTAGGGCATCAGGGCCTAATTTAGGACCAGCGTCAGGGCTTCAGGTAGGGATAGCGTCAGAGCCTGACTTCGGGAGAGCGACAGGGCTTGAGTGAGGCCTAGTGTCAGAGCCTTAGCTAGGGATAGTATCAGGGCATGACTTAGGAGCAGCATAAGGGCCTTGGTAGGATCAGCCTCAGGGGCTTTGTTAAAGACATTATCAGGGCCTCTGTTAGGGACAGCCTTAGGGCCTCCCTTAGGGACAGCGTCAGGGCTTACTTAGGGACAGTTTCAGGACCTTGGTAAGAGATGGGTCCGGAAGTTAACTCAGGATAGTGTCAGGACATTAGATATTGACGGCAGCAGGGCCTTAGTTAGGGACAGTGTCAAGGCCTTAGTTAGTACTAGCATCTGGGCCTCTGTTAGGTACAGTGTCAGGGCCTGAGTTAGGAATAGTGTTAGGGCCTTAGTTAGGGACAGTATCACGGCCTTGGGACTAAATTCAGGGCCTGAGGTAGTCACAGCATAAGGGGTTTAGTTAGCGTAAGAGGCAGGACATTTGCTAGGGACAGGGTTAGGGTAAAGTTTAGGGATCGTGTCAGGAAATGACCTAGGGATAGTGTCAAGAGCTTAGTTACAGTATCAGGGCCTTATTTAGGACCAGTGTCAGGGCTTCAGGTAGGGACAGCGTCAGTGCCTGACTCTGGGAGAGCAACAGGGCCTGAGTGAGGCCTAGCGTCAGGCCCATAGCTGGGGACACTGTCAGGGCATGATGTAGGAGCAGCATCAGGGCCTTTGTTGCATCAGCATTAGTGTCTTAGTTACAGACATGATCAGGGCCTGAGTTAGTCACAGCGTCAAGGCCTCAGTTAGGCATAGCTTCAGGGACTGAGTTACGGACAGCCTCAGGTCTTCCCTTAGGAACAGCGACAGGGCTCTCTTAGGGACGGTGTCAGGACCTTGGTTAGAAATGGGTCAGGATATTAGCTCAGGATAGTGTCCGGATTTTAGTTATTGCCGGCAGCAGGGCCTATATTAGAGATAGATTCCGGGCCTTAGTTAGGGACAGTGTCAGTTAGTTAGGGAGAGCATTAGGGCTTCGGTGAGGAAAAGGGGCAGGACGTTAGCTCGGGAGAGAGTCAGGTTCCAGGCCAGTGGTAGTGTCAGGATGTGAGCTAGGGATAGGGTGAAGACCTTAGTTATTGAGAGCATCAGGGCCTTAGTTAGGACCAGCGTCAGGGCCTTCATCAGGACCAGTGTCAGGGCTTCACGTACGGACAGCGTCAGAGCCTAACTAAGGTTCGGCAACGGGGCCTAAGTGAGGCCTATCTTTAGGGCCTGAGTTAGGGACAGTGTCAGGGCATGACTTAGGAGCAGTATAAGGGCCTCTGTAGGATCAGCATTAGGGTCTTCGTTAAAGACATTCTCAGGGCCTCTGTTAGGGACCGCCTCAGGGCCTCACTTAGGGACAGCGTCAGGGCTTCCTTTGGGACAGTTTCAGGACCTTGGTAAGACATGGGTCAGGATATTAGCTCGGGATAATGTCAGGACTTTAGATATTGACTGCAGCAGGGCCTTAGAGACAGTGTCTCAGCCTGACTTAGGACTAGCATCAGAGCCTTTGTTAGGTCCAGTGTCAGGGACTGAGTTAGGTGTAGTGTCAGGGCCTCAGTTAGGGACAGTGTCAGGGCCTGAGTTAGGACGAGCCTCCAGGCCTCAGTTAGGGCCAGGGTCACGGCCTCGGGACTAATTTTAGGGCCTTAGTTAGGAAGAGCATCAGGGATTTATTTAGCATAAGAAGCTCAACATTAGTTAAAGACAAGGTTAGGTTAAGGTCTAGGCATTGGGTCAGGGCATGACCTAGGGATAGTGTCAAGACCTTAGTTACTTAGGGCATTAGGGCCTAATTTAGGACCAGCGTCAGGGCTTCAGGTAGGGATAGCGTCAGAGCCTGACTTAGGGAGAGCGACAGGGCTTGAGTGAGGCCTAGTGTCAGAGCCTTAGCTAGGGATAGTATCAGGGCATGACTTAGGAGCAGCACAAGGGCCTTGGTAGGATCAGCCTCAGGGGCTTTGTTAAAGACCTTATCAGGGCCTCTGTTAGGGGCAGCCTTAGGGCCTCCCTTAGGGACAGCGTCAGGGCTTACTTAGGGACAGTTTCAGGAGCTTGGTAAGAGATGGGTCCGGAAATTACCTCAGGATAGTGTCAGGACATTAGATATTGACGGCAGCAGGGCCTTACTTAGGGACAGTGTCAAGGCCTTAGTTAGTACTAGCATCTGGGCCTCTGTTAGGTACACTGTCGGGGCCTGAGTTAGGAATAGTGTTAGGGCCTTAGTTAGGGACAGTATCACGGCCTTGGGACTAAATTCAGGGCCTGAGGTATTCACAGCCTAAGGGCTTTAGTTAGCATAAGAGGCAGGACATTTGCTAGGGACAGGGTGAGGGTAAAGTTTAGGGATCGTGTCAGGAAATGACCTAGGGATAGTGTCAAGAGCTTAGTTACAGTATCAGGGCCTTATTTAGGACCCGTGTCAGGGCTTCAGGTAGGGACAGCGTCAGTGCCTGACTCTGGGAGAGCAACAGGGCCTGAGTGAGGCCTAGCGTCAGGCCCATAGCTGGGGACACTGTCAGGGCATGATGTAGGAGCAGCATCAGGGCCTTTGTTGCATCAGCATTAGTGTCTTAGTTACAGACATGATCAGGGCCTGAGTTAGTCACAGCGTCAAGGCCTCAGTTAGGCATAGCTTCAGGGACTGAGTTACGGACAGCCTCAGGTCTTCCCTTAGGAACAGCGACAGGGCTTTCTTAGGGACGGTGTCAGGACCTTGGTTAGAAATGGGTCAGGATATTAGCTCAGGATAGTGTCCGGATTTTAGTTATTGCCGGCAGCAGGGCCTATATTAGAGATAGATTCCGGGCCTTAGTTAGGGACAGTGTCAGTTAGTTAGGGAGAGCATTAGGGCTTCGGTGAGGAAAAGGGGCAGGACATTAGCTCGGGAGAGAGTCAGGTTCCAGGCCAGTGGTAGTGTCAGGATGTGAGCTAGGGATAGGGTGAAGACCTTAGTTATTGAGAGCATCAGGGCCTTAGGACCAGCGTCAGGGCCTTCATCAGGACCAGTGTCAGGGCTTCACGTACGGACAGCATCAGAGCCTAACTAAGGTACGGCAACAGGGCCTAAGTGAGGCCTATCTTCAGGGCCTGAGTTAGGGACAGTGTCAGGGCATGACTTAGGAGCAGTATAAGGGCCTCTGTAGGATCAGCCTTAGGGTCTTCGTTAAAGACATTCTCAGAGCCTCTGTTAGGGACCGCCTCAGGGCCTCACTTAGGGACAGCGTCAGGGCTTCCTTTGGGACAGTTTCAGGACCTTGGTAAGACATGGGTCAGGATATTAGTTCAGGATAATGTCAGGACTTTAGATATTGACTGCAGCAGGGCCTTAGAGACAGTGTCTCAGCCTGACTTAGGACTAGCATCAGAGCCTTTGTTAGGTCCAGTGTCAGGGACTGAGTTAGGTGTAGTGTCAGGGCCTCAGTTAGGGACAGTGTCAGGGCCTGAGTTAGGACGAGCCTCCAGGCCTCAGTTAGGGCCAGGGTCACAGCCTCGGGACTAATTTTAGGGCCTTAGTTAGGAACAGCATCAGGGATTTATTTAGCATAAGAAGCTCAACATTAGTTAAAGACAAGGTTAGGTTAAGGTCTAGGCATTGTGTCAGGGCATGACCTAGGGATAGTGTCAAGACCTTAGTTACTTAGGGCATCAGGGCCTAATTTAGGACCAGTGTCAGGGCTTCAGGTAGGGATAGCGTCAGAGCCTGACTTCGGGAGAGCGACAGGGCTTGAGTGAGGCCTAGTGACAGAGCCTGACTTAGGGAGAGCGACAGGGCTTGAGTGAGGCCTAGTGTCAGAGCCTTAGCTAGGGATAGTATCAGGGCATGACTTAGGAGCAGCACAAGGGCCTTGGTAGGATCAGCCTCAGGGGCTTTGTTAAAGACCTTATCAGGGCCTCTGTTAGGGGCAGCCTTAGGGCCTCCCTTAGGGACAGCGTCAGGGCTTACTTAGGGACAGTTTCAGGACCTTGGTAAGAGATGGGTCCGGAAATTACCTCAGGATAGTGTCAGGACATTAGATATTGACGGCAGCAGGGCCTTACTTAGGGACAGTGTCAAGGCCTTAGTTAGTACTAGCATCTGGGCCTCTGTTAGGTGCAGTGTCGGGGCCTGAGTTAGGAATAGTGTTAGGGCCTTAGTTAGGGACAGTATCACGGCCTTGGGACTAAATTCAGGGCCTGAGGTATTCACAGCCTAAGGGCTTTAGTTAGCATAAGAGGCAGGACATTTGCTAGGGACAGGGTGAGGGTAAAGTTTAGGGATCGTGTCAGGAAATGACCTAGGGATAGTGTCAAGAGCTTAGTTACAGTATCAGGGCCTTATTTAGGACCCGTGTCAGGGCTTCAGGTAGGGACAGCGTCAGTGCCTGACTCTGGGAGAGCAACAGGGCCTGAGTGAGGCCTAGCGTCAGGCCCATAGCTGGGGACACTGTCAGGGCATGATGTAGGAGCAGCATCAGGGCCTTTGTTGCATCAGCATTAGTGTCTTAGTTACAGACATGATCAGGGCCTGAGTTAGTCACAGCGTCAAGGCCTCAGTTAGGCATAGCTTCAGGGACTGAGTTACGGACAGCCTCAGGTCTTCCCTTAGGAACAGCGACAGGGCTCTCTTAGGGACGGTGTCAGGACCTTGGTTAGAAATGGGTCAGGATATTAGCTCAGGATAGTGTCCGGATTTTAGTTATTGCCGGCAGCAGGGCCTATATTAGAGATAGATTCCGGGCCTTAGTTAGGGACAGTGTCAGGGCCTTAATTAGGACTAGTCTGGGCCTTAGTTAGGGAGAGCATTACGGCTTCGCTGAGGATAAGGGGCAGGACGTTAGCTCGGGACAGAGTCAGGTTCCAGGCCAGTGGTAGTGTCAGGATGTGAGCTAGGGATAGGGTGAAGACCTTAGTTATTGAGAGCATCAGGGCCTTAGTTAGGACCAGCGTCAGGGCCTTCATCAGGACCAGTGTCAGGGCTTCACGTACGGACAGCGTCAGAGCCTAACTAAGGTACGGCAACGGGGCCTAAGTGAGGCCTATCTTTAGGGCCTGAGTTAGGGACAGTGTCAGGGCATGACTTAGGAGCAGTATAAGGGCCTCTGTAGGATCAGCCT
This sequence comes from Balaenoptera borealis, assembly GCF_965194805.1. Taxonomy (NCBI): domain Eukaryota; kingdom Metazoa; phylum Chordata; class Mammalia; order Artiodactyla; family Balaenopteridae; genus Balaenoptera; species Balaenoptera borealis. The sequence continues at coordinate 250,394 of NW_028123716.1, read as the reverse complement.
TAGGGTCTTCGTTAAAGACATTCTCAGGGCCTCTGTTAGGGACCGCCTCAGGGCCTCACTTAGGGACAGCGTCAGGGCTTCCTTTGGGACAGTTTCAGGACCTTGGTAAGACATGGGTCAGGATATTAGTTCAGGATAATGTCAGGACTTTAGATATTGACTGCAGCAGGGCCTTAGAGACAGTGTCTCAGCCTGACTTAGGACTAGCATCAGAGCCTTTGTTAGGTCCAGTGTCAGGGACTGAGTTAGGTGTAGTGTCAGGGCCTTAGTTAGGGACAGTGTCAGGGCCTGAGTTAGGACGAGCCTCCAGGCCTCAGTTAGGGCCAGGGTCACGGCCTCGGGACTAATTTTAGGGCCTTAGTTAGGAAGAGCATCAGGGATTTATTTAGCATAAGAAGCTCAACATTAGTTAAAGACAAGGTTAGGTTAAGGTCTAGGCATTGGGTCAGGGCATGACCTAGGGATAGTGTCAAGACCTTAGTTACTTAGGGCATCAGGGCCTAATTTAGGACCAGCGTCAGGGCTTCAGGTAGGGATAGCGTCAGAGCCTGACTTCGGGAGAGCGACAGGGCTTGAGTGAGGCCTAGTGTCAGAGCCTTAGCTAGGGATAGTATCAGGGCATGACTTAGGAGCAGCACAAGGGCCTTGGTAGGATCAGCCTCAGGGGCTTTGTTAAAGACATTATCAGGGCCTCTGTTAGGGACAGCCTTAGGGCCTCCCTTAGGGACAGCGTCAGGGCTTACTTAGGGACAGTTTCAGGACCTTGGTAAGAGATGGGTCCGGAAGTTAACTCAGGATAGTGTCAGGACATTAGATATTGACGGCAGCAGGGCCTTAGTTAGGGACAGTGTCAAGGCCTTAGTTAGTACTAGCATCTGGGCCTCTGTTAGGTACAGTGTCAGGGCCTGAGTTAGGAATAGTGTTAGGGCCTTAGTTAGGGACAGTATCACGGCCTTGGGACTAAATTCAGGGCCTGAGGTAGTCACAGCCTAAGGGCTTTAGTTAGCGTAAGAGGCAGGACATTTGCTAGGGACAGGGTGAGGGTAAAGTTTAGGGATCGTGTCAGGAAATGACCTAGGGATAGTGTCAAGAGCTTAGTTACAGTATCAGGGCCTTATTTAGGACCAGTGTCAGGGCTTCAGGTAGGGACAGCGTCAGTGCCTGACTCTGGGAGAGCAACAGGGCCTGAGTGAGGCCTAGCGTCAGGCCCATAGCTGGGGACACTGTCAGGGCATGATGTAGGAGCAGCATCAGGGCCTTTGTTGCATCAGCATTAGTGTCTTAGTTACAGACATGATCAGGGCCTGAGTTAGTCACAGCGTCAAGGCCTCAGTTAGGCATAGCTTCAGGGACTGAGTTACGGACAGCCTCAGGTCTTCCCTTAGGAACAGCGACAGGGCTTTCTTAGGGACGGTGTCAGGACCTTGGTTAGAAATGGGTCAGGATATTAGCTCAGGATAGTGTCCGGATTTTAGTTATTGCCGGCAGCAGGGCCTATATTAGAGATAGATTCCGGGCCTTAGTTAGGGACAGTGTCAGTTAGTTAGGGAGAGCATTAGGGCTTCGGTGAGGAAAAGGGGCAGGACATTAGCTCGGGAGAGAGTCAGGTTCCAGGCCAGTGGTAGTGTCAGGATGTGAGCTAGGGATAGGGTGAAGACCTTAGTTATTGAGAGCATCAGGGCCTTAGGACCAGCGTCAGGGCCTTCATCAGGACCAGTGTCAGGGCTTCACGTACGGACAGCATCAGAGCCTAACTAAGGTACGGCAACAGGGCCTAAGTGAGGCCTATCTTCAGGGCCTGAGTTAGGGACAGTGTCAGGGCATGACTTAGGAGCAGTATAAGGGCCTCTGTAGGATCAGCCTTAGGGTCTTCGTTAAAGACATTCTCAGGGCCTCTGTTAGGGACCGCCTCAGGGCCTCACTTAGGGACAGCGTCAGGGCTTCCTTTGGGACAGTTTCAGGACCTTGGTAAGACATGGGTCAGGATATTAGTTCAGGATAATGTCAGGACTTTAGATATTGACTGCAGCAGGGCCTTAGAGACAGTGTCTCAGCCTGACTTAGGACTAGCATCAGAGCCTTTGTTAGGTCCAGTGTCAGGGACTGAGGTGTAGTGTCAGGGCCTCAGTTAGGGACAGTGTCAGGGCCTGAGTTAGGACGAGCCTCCAGGCCTCAGTTAGGGCCAGGGTCACAGCCTCGGGACTAATTTTAGGGCCTTAGTTAGGAACAGCATCAGGGATTTATTTAGCATAAGAAGCTCAACATTAGTTAAAGACAAGGTTAGGTTAAGGTCTAGGCATTGTGTCAGGGCATGACCTAGGGATAGTGTCAAGACCTTAGTTACTTAGGGCATCAGGGCCTAATTTAGGACCAGTGTCAGGGCTTCAGGTAGGGATAGCGTCAGAGCCTGACTTCGGGAGAGCGACAGGGCTTGAGTGAGGCCTAGTGACAGAGCCTGACTTCGGGAGAGCGACAGGGCTTGAGTGAGGCCTAGTGTCAGAGCCTTAGCTAGGGATAGTATCAGGGCATGACTTAGGAGCAGCACAAGGGCCTTGGTAGGATCAGCCTCAGGGGCTTTGTTAAAGACCTTATCAGGGCCTCTGTTAGGGGCAGCCTTAGGGCCTCCCTTAGGGACAGCGTCAGGGCTTACTTAGGGACAGTTTCAGGACCTTGGTAAGAGATGGGTCCGGAAATTACCTCAGGATAGTGTCAGGACATTAGATATTGACGGCAGCAGGGCCTTACTTAGGGACAGTGTCAAGGCCTTAGTTAGTGCTAGCATCTGGGCCTCTGTTAGGTGCAGTGTCGGGGCCTGAGTTAGGAATAGTGTTAGGGCCTTAGTTAGGGACAGTATCACGGCCTTGGGACTAAATTCAGGGCCTGAGGTAGTCACAGCCTAAGGGCTTTAGTTAGCATAAGAGGCAGGACATTTGCTAGGGACAGGGTGAGGGTAAAGTTTAGGGATCGTGTCAGGAAATGACCTAGGGATAGTGTCAAGAGCTTAGTTACAGTATCAGGGCCTTATTTAGGACCCGTGTCAGGGCTTGAGGTAGGGACAGCGTCAGTGCCTGACTCTGGGAGAGCAACAGGGCCTGAGTGAGGCCTAGCGTCAGGCCCATAGCTGGGGACACTGTCAGGGCATGATGTAGGAGCAGCATCAGGGCCTTTGTTGCGTCAGCATTAGTGTCTTAGTTACAGACATGATCAGGGCCTGAGTTAGTCACAGCGTCAAGGCCTCAGTTAGGCATAGCTTCAGGGACTGAGTTACGGACAGCCTCAGGTCTTCCCTTAGGAACAGCGACAGGGCTCTCTTAGGGACGGTGTCAGGACCTTGGTTAGAAATGGGTCAGGATATTAGCTCAGGATAGTGTCCGGATTTTAGTTATTGCCGGCAGCAGGGCCTATATTAGAGATAGATTCCGGGCCTTAGTTAGGGACAGTGTCAGGGCCTTAATTAGGACTAGTCTGGGCCTTAGTTAGGGAGAGCATTACGGCTTCGCTGAGGATAAGGGGCAGGACGTTAGCTCGGGACAGAGTCAGGTTCCAGGCCAGTGGTAGTGTCAGGATGTGAGCTAGGGATAGGGTGAAGACCTTAGTTATTGAGAGCATCAGGGCCTTAGTTAGGACCAGCGTCAGGGCCTTCATCAGGACCAGTGTCAGGGCTTCACGTACGGACAGCGTCAGAGCCTAACTAAGGTACGGCAACGGGGCCTAAGTGAGGCCTATCTTTAGGGCCTGAGTTAGGGACAGTGTCAGGGCATGACTTAGGAGCAGTATAAGGGCCTCTGTAGGATCAGCATTAGGGTCTTCGTTAAAGACATTCTCAGGGCCTCTGTTAGGGACCGCCTCAGGGCCTCACTTAGGGACAGCGTCAGGGCTTCCTTTGGGACAGTTTCAGGACCTTGGTAAGACATGGGTCAGGATATTAGCTCGGGATAATGTCAGGACTTTAGATATTGACTGCAGCAGGGCCTTAGAGACAGTGTCTCAGCCTGACTTAGGACTAGCATCAGAGCCTTTGTTAGGTCCAGTGTCAGGGACTGAGTTAGGTGTAGTGTCAGGGCCTTAGTTAGGGACAGTGTCAGGGCCTGAGTTAGGACGAGCCTCCAGGCCTCAGTTAGGGCCAGGGTCACGGCCTCGGGACTAATTTTAGGGCCTTAGTTAGGAAGAGCATCAGGGATTTATTTAGCATAAGAAGCTCAACATTAGTTAAAGACAAGGTTAGGTTAAGGTCTAGGCATTGGGTCAGGGCATGACCTAGGGATAGTGTCAAGACCTTAGTTACTTAGGGCATCAGGGCCTAATTTAGGACCAGCGTCAGGGCTTCAGGTAGGGATAGCGTCAGAGCCTGACTTAGGGAGAGCGACAGGGCTTGAGTGAGGCCTAGTGTCAGAGCCTTAGCTAGGGATAGTATCAGGGCATGACTTAGGAGCAGCACAAGGGCCTTGGTAGGATCAGCCTCAGGGGCTTTGTTAAAGACCTTATCAGGGCCTCTGTTAGGGGCAGCCTTAGGGCCTCCCTTAGGGACAGCGTCAGGGCTTACTTAGGGACAGTTTCAGGAGCTTGGTAAGAGATGGGTCCGGAAATTACCTCAGGATAGTGTCAGGACATTAGATATTGACGGCAGCAGGGCCTTACTTACGGACAGTGTCAAGGCCTTAGTTAGTACTAGCATCTGGGCCTCTGTTAGGTACAGTGTCGGGGCCTGAGTTAGGAATAGTGTTAGGGCCTTAGTTAGGGACAGTATCACGGCCTTGGGACTAAATTCAGGGCCTGAGGTAGTCACAGCCTAAGGGCTTTAGTTAGCATAAGAGGCAGGACATTTGCTAGGGACAGGGTGAGGGTAAAGTTTAGGGATCGTGTCAGGAAATGACCTAGGGATAGTGTCAAGAGCTTAGTTACAGTATCAGGGCCTTATTTAGGACCCGTGTCAGGGCTTCAGGTAGGGACAGCGTCAGTGCCTGACTCTGGGAGAGCAACAGGGCCTGAGTGAGGCCTAGCGTCAGGCCCATAGCTGGGGACACTGTCAGGGCATGATGTAGGAGCAGCATCAGGGCCTTTGTTGCGTCAGCATTAGTGTCTTAGTTACAGACATGATCAGGGCCTGAGTTAGTCACAGCGTCAAGGCCTCAGTTAGGCATAGCTTCAGGGACTGAGTTACGGACAGCCTCAGGTCTTCCCTTAGGAACAGCGACAGGGCTCTCTTAGGGACGGTGTCAGGACCTTGGTTAGAAATGGGTCAGGATATTAGCTCAGGATAGTGTCCGGATTTTAGTTATTGCCGGCAGCAGGGCCTATATTAGAGATAGATTCCGGGCCTTAGTTAGGGACAGTGTCAGGGCCTTAATTAGGACTAGTCTGGGCCTTAGTTAGGGAGAGCATTACGGCTTCGCTGAGGATAAGGGGCAGGACGTTAGCTCGGGACAGAGTCAGGTTCCAGGCCAGTGGTAGTGTCAGGATGTGAGCTAGGGATAGGGTGAAGACCTTAGTTATTGAGAGCATCAGGGCCTTAGTTAGGACCAGCGTCAGGGCCTTCATCAGGACCAGTGTCAGGGCTTCACGTACGGACAGCGTCAGAGCCTAACTAAGGTACGGCAACGGGGCCTAAGTGAGGCCTATCTTTAGGGCCTGAGTTAGGGACAGTGTCAGGGCATGACTTAGGAGCAGTATAAGGGCCTCTGTAGGATCAGCATTAGGGTCTTCGTTAAAGACATTCTCAGAGCCTCTGTTAGGGACCGCCTCAGGGCCTCACTTAGGGACAGCGTCAGGGCTTCCTTTGGGACAGTTTCAGGACCTTGGTAAGACATGGGTCAGGATATTAGCTCGGGATAATGTCAGGACTTTAGATATTGACTGCAGCAGGGCCTTAGAGACAGTGTCTCAGCCTGACTTAGGACTAGCATCAGAGCCTTTGTTAGGTCCAGTGTCAGGGACTGAGTTAGGTGTAGTGTCAGGGCCTTAGTTAGGGACAGTGTCAGGGCCTGAGTTAGGACGAGCCTCCAGGCCTCAGTTAGGGCCAGGGTCACGGCCTCGGGACTAATTTTAGGGCCTTAGTTAGGAAGAGCATCAGGGATTTATTTAGCATAAGAAGCTCAACATTAGTTAAAGACAAGGTTAGGTTAAGGTCTAGGCATTGGGTCAGGGCATGACCTAGGGATAGTGTCAAGACCTTAGTTACTTAGGGCATCAGGGCCTAATTTAGGACCAGCGTCAGGGCTTCAGGTAGGGATAGCGTCAGAGCCTGACTTCGGGAGAGCGACAGGGCTTGAGTGAGGCCTAGTGTCAGAGCCTTAGCTAGGGATAGTATCAGGGCATGACTTAGGAGCAGCATAAGGGCCTTGGTAGGATCAGCCTCAGGGGCTTTGTTAAAGACATTATCAGGGCCTCTGTTAGGGACAGCCTTAGGGCCTCCCTTAGGGACAGCGTCAGGGCTTACTTAGGGACAGTTTCAGGACCTTGGTAAGAGATGGGTCCGGAAGTTAACTCAGGATAGTGTCAGGACATTAGATATTGACGGCAGCAGGGCCTTACTTAGGGACAGTGTCAAGGCCTTAGTTAGTACTAGCATCTGGGCCTCTGTTAGGTACAGTGTCAGGGCCTGAGTTAGGAATAGTGTTAGGGCCTTAGTTAGGGACAGTATCACGGCCTTGGGACTAAATTCAGGGCCTGAGGTAGTCACAGCATAAGGGGTTTAGTTAGCGTAAGAGGCAGGACATTTGCTAGGGACAGGGTTAGGGTAAAGTTTAGGGATCGTGTCAGGAAATGACCTAGGGATAGTGTCAAGAGCTTAGTTACAGTATCAGGGCCTTATTTAGGACCAGTGTCAGGGCTTCAGGTAGGGACAGCGTCAGTGCCTGACTCTGGGAGAGCAACAGGGCCTGAGTGAGGCCTAGCGTCAGGCCCATAGCTGGGGACACTGTCAGGGCATGATGTAGGAGCAGCATCAGGGCCTTTGTTGCATCAGCATTAGTGTCTTAGTTACAGACATGATCAGGGCCTGAGTTAGTCACAGCGTCAAGGCCTCAGTTAGGCATAGCTTCAGGGACTGAGTTACGGACAGCCTCAGGTCTTCCCTTAGGAACAGCGACAGGGCTCTCTTAGGGACGGTGTCAGGACCTTGGTTAGAAATGGGTCAGGATATTAGCTCAGGATAGTGTCCGGATTTTAGTTATTGCCGGCAGCAGGGCCTATATTAGAGATAGATTCCGGGCCTTAGTTAGGGACAGTGTCAGTTAGTTAGGGAGAGCATTAGGGCTTCGGTGAGGAAAAGGGGCAGGACGTTAGCTCGGGAGAGAGTCAGGTTCCAGGCCAGTGGTAGTGTCAGGATGTGAGCTAGGGATAGGGTGAAGACCTTAGTTATTGAGAGCATCAGGGCCTTAGTTAGGACCAGCGTCAGGGCCTTCATCAGGACCAGTGTCAGGGCTTCACGTACGGACAGCGTCAGAGCCTAACTAAGGTTCGGCAACGGGGCCTAAGTGAGGCCTATCTTTAGGGCCTGAGTTAGGGACAGTGTCAGGGCATGACTTAGGAGCAGTATAAGGGCCTCTGTAGGATCAGCATTAGGGTCTTCGTTAAAGACATTCTCAGGGCCTCTGTTAGGGACCGCCTCAGGGCCTCACTTAGGGACAGCGTCAGGGCTTCCTTTGGGACAGTTTCAGGACCTTGGTAAGACATGGGTCAGGATATTAGCTCGGGATAATGTCAGGACTTTAGATATTGACTGCAGCAGGGCCTTAGAGACAGTGTCTCAGCCTGACTTAGGACTAGCATCAGAGCCTTTGTTAGGTCCAGTGTCAGGGACTGAGTTAGGTGTAGTGTCAGGGCCTCAGTTAGGGACAGTGTCAGGGCCTGAGTTAGGACGAGCCTCCAGGCCTCAGTTAGGGCCAGGGTCACGGCCTCGGGACTAATTTTAGGGCCTTAGTTAGGAAGAGCATCAGGGATTTATTTAGCATAAGAAGCTCAACATTAGTTAAAGACAAGGTTAGGTTAAGGTCTAGGCATTGGGTCAGGGCATGACCTAGGGATAGTGTCAAGACCTTAGTTACTTAGGGCATTAGGGCCTAATTTAGGACCAGCGTCAGGGCTTCAGGTAGGGATAGCGTCAGAGCCTGACTTAGGGAGAGCGACAGGGCTTGAGTGAGGCCTAGTGTCAGAGCCTTAGCTAGGGATAGTATCAGGGCATGACTTAGGAGCAGCACAAGGGCCTTGGTAGGATCAGCCTCAGGGGCTTTGTTAAAGACCTTATCAGGGCCTCTGTTAGGGGCAGCCTTAGGGCCTCCCTTAGGGACAGCGTCAGGGCTTACTTAGGGACAGTTTCAGGAGCTTGGTAAGAGATGGGTCCGGAAATTACCTCAGGATAGTGTCAGGACATTAGATATTGACGGCAGCAGGGCCTTACTTAGGGACAGTGTCAAGGCCTTAGTTAGTACTAGCATCTGGGCCTCTGTTAGGTACACTGTCGGGGCCTGAGTTAGGAATAGTGTTAGGGCCTTAGTTAGGGACAGTATCACGGCCTTGGGACTAAATTCAGGGCCTGAGGTAGTCACAGCCTAAGGGCTTTAGTTAGCATAAGAGGCAGGACATTTGCTAGGGACAGGGTGAGGGTAAAGTTTAGGGATCGTGTCAGGAAATGACCTAGGGATAGTGTCAAGAGCTTAGTTACAGTATCAGGGCCTTATTTAGGACCCGTGTCAGGGCTTCAGGTAGGGACAGCGTCAGTGCCTGACTCTGGGAGAGCAACAGGGCCTGAGTGAGGCCTAGCGTCAGGCCCATAGCTGGGGACACTGTCAGGGCATGATGTAGGAGCAGCATCAGGGCCTTTGTTGCATCAGCATTAGTGTCTTAGTTACAGACATGATCAGGGCCTGAGTTAGTCACAGCGTCAAGGCCTCAGTTAGGCATAGCTTCAGGGACTGAGTTACGGACAGCCTCAGGTCTTCCCTTAGGAACAGCGACAGGGCTTTCTTAGGGACGGTGTCAGGACCTTGGTTAGAAATGGGTCAGGATATTAGCTCAGGATAGTGTCCGGATTTTAGTTATTGCCGGCAGCAGGGCCTATATTAGAGATAGATTCCGGGCCTTAGTTAGGGACAGTGTCAGTTAGTTAGGGAGAGCATTAGGGCTTCGGTGAGGAAAAGGGGCAGGACATTAGCTCGGGAGAGAGTCAGGTTCCAGGCCAGTGGTAGTGTCAGGATGTGAGCTAGGGATAGGGTGAAGACCTTAGTTATTGAGAGCATCAGGGCCTTAGGACCAGCGTCAGGGCCTTCATCAGGACCAGTGTCAGGGCTTCACGTACGGACAGCATCAGAGCCTAACTAAGGTACGGCAACAGGGCCTAAGTGAGGCCTATCTTCAGGGCCTGAGTTAGGGACAGTGTCAGGGCATGACTTAGGAGCAGTATAAGGGCCTCTGTAGGATCAGCCTTAGGGTCTTCGTTAAAGACATTCTCAGAGCCTCTGTTAGGGACCGCCTCAGGGCCTCACTTAGGGACAGCGTCAGGGCTTCCTTTGGGACAGTTTCAGGACCTTGGTAAGATATGGGTCAGGATATTAGTTCAGGATAATGTCAGGACTTTAGATATTGACTGCAGCAGGGCCTTAGAGACAGTGTCTCAGCCTGACTTAGGACTAGCATCAGAGCCTTTGTTAGGTCCAGTGTCAGGGACTGAGTTAGGTGTAGTGTCAGGGCCTCAGTTAGGGACAGTGTCAGGGCCTGAGTTAGGACGAGCCTCCAGGCCTCAGTTAGGGCCAGGGTCACAGCCTCGGGACTAATTTTAGGGCCTTAGTTAGGAACAGCATCAGGGATTTATTTAGCATAAGAAGCTCAACATTAGTTAAAGACAAGGTTAGGTTAAGGTCTAGGCATTGTGTCAGGGCATGACCTAGGGATAGTGTCAAGACCTTAGTTACTTAGGGCATCAGGGCCTAATTTAGGACCAGTGTCAGGGCTTCAGGTAGGGATAGCGTCAGAGCCTGACTTCGGGAGAGCGACAGGGCTTGAGTGAGGCCTAGTGACAGAGCCTGACTTCGGGAGAGCGACAGGGCTTGAGTGAGGCCTAGTGTCAGAGCCTTAGCTAGGGATAGTATCAGGGCATGACTTAGGAGCAGCACAAGGGCCTTGGTAGGATCAGCCTCAGGGGCTTTGTTAAAGACCTTATCAGGGCCTCTGTTAGGGGCAGCCTTAGGGCCTCCCTTAGGGACAGCGTCAGGGCTTACTTAGGGACAGTTTCAGGACCTTGGTAAGAGATGGGTCCGGAAATTACCTCAGGATAGTGTCAGGACATTAGATATTGACGGCAGCAGGGCCTTACTTAGGGACAGTGTCAAGGCCTTAGTTAGTACTAGCATCTGGGCCTCTGTTAGGTGCAGTGTCGGGGCCTGAGTTAGGAATAGTGTTAGGGCCTTAGTTAGGGACAGTATCACGGCCTTGGGACTAAATTCAGGGCCTGAGGTAGTCACAGCCTAAGGGCTTTAGTTAGCATAAGAGGCAGGACATTTGCTAGGGACAGGGTGAGGGTAAAGTTTAGGGATCGTGTCAGGAAATGACCTAGGGATAGTGTCAAGAGCTTAGTTACAGTATCAGGGCCTTATTTAGGACCCGTGTCAGGGCTTCAGGTAGGGACAGCGTCAGTGCCTGACTCTGGGAGAGCAACAGGGCCTGAGTGAGGCCTAGCGTCAGGCCCATAGCTGGGGACACTGTCAGGGCATGATGTAGGAGCAGCATCAGGGCCTTTGTTGCATCAGCATTAGTGTCTTAGTTACAGACATGATCAGGGCCTGAGTTAGTCACAGCGTCAAGGCCTCAGTTAGGCATAGCTTCAGGGACTGAGTTACGGACAGCCTCAGGTCTTCCCTTAGGAACAGCGACAGGGCTCTCTTAGGGACGGTGTCAGGACCTTGGTTAGAAATGGGTCAGGATATTAGCTCAGGATAGTGTCCGGATTTTAGTTATTGCCGGCAGCAGGGCCTATATTAGAGATAGATTTCGGGCCTTAGTTAGGGACAGTGTCAGGGCCTTAATTAGGACTAGTCTGGGCCTTAGTTAGGGAGAGCATTACGGCTTCGCTGAGGATAAGGGGCAGGACGTTAGCTCGGGACAGAGTCAGGTTCCAGGCCAGTGGTAGTGTCAGGATGTGAGCTAGGGATAGGGTGAAGACCTTAGTTATTGAGAGCATCAGGGCCTTAGTTAGGACCAGCGTCAGGGCCTTCATCAGGACCAGTGTCAGGGCTTCACGTACGGACAGCGTCAGAGCCTAACTAAGGTACGGCATCGGGGCCTAAGTGAGGCCTATCTTTAGGGCCTGAGTTAGGGACAGTGTCAGGGCATGACTTAGGAGCAGTATAAGGGCCTCTGTAGGATCAGCATTAGGGTCTTCGTTAAAGACATTCTCAGGGCCTCTGTTAGGGACCGCCTCAGGGCCTCACTTAGGGACAGCGTCAGGGCTTCCTTTGGGACAGTTTCAGGACCTTGGTAAGACATGGGTCAGGATATTAGTTCAGGATAATGTCAGGACTTTAGATATTGACTGCAGCAGGGCCTTAGAGACAGTGTCTCAGCCTGACTTAGGACTAGCATCAGAGCCTTTGTTAGGTCCAGTGTCAGGGACTGAGTTAGGTGTAGTGTCAGGGACTTAGTTAGGGACAGTGTCAGGGCCTGAGTTAGGACGAGCCTCCAGGCCTCAGTTAGGGCCAGGGTCACGGCCTCGGGACTAATTTTAGGGCCTTAGTTAGGAAGAGCATCAGGGATTTATTTAGCATAAGAAGCTCAACATTAGTTAAAGACAAGGTTAGGTTAAGGTCTAGGCATTGGGTCAGGGCATGACCTAGGGATAGTGTCAAGACCTTAGTTACTTAGGGCATCAGGGCCTAATTTAGGACCAGCGTCAGGGCTTCAGGTAGGGATAGCGTCAGAGCCTGACTTCGGGAGAGCGACAGGGCTTGAGTGAGGCCTAGTGTCAGAGCCTTAGCTAGGGATAGTATCAGGGCATGACTTAGGAGCAGCACAAGGGCCTTGGTAGGATCAGCCTCAGGGGCTTTGTTAAAGACATTATCAGGGCCTCTGTTAGGGACAGCCTTAGGGCCTCCCTTAGGGACAGCGTCAGGGCTTACTTAGGGACAGTTTCAGGACCTTGGTAAGAGATGGGTCCGGAAGTTAACTCAGGATAGTGTCAGGACATTAGATATTGACGGCAGCAGGGCCTTAGTTAGGGACAGTGTCAAGGCCTTAGTTAGTACTAGCATCTGGGCCTCTGTTAGGTACAGTGTCAGGGCCTGAGTTAGGAATAGTGTTAGGGCCTTAGTTAGGGACAGTATCACGGCCTTGGGACTAAATTCAGGGCCTGAGGTAGTCACAGCCTAAGGGCTTTAGTTAGCGTAAGAGGCAGGACATTTGCTAGGGACAGGGTGAGGGTAAAGTTTAGGGATCGTGTCAGGAAATGACCTAGGGATAGTGTCAAGAGCTTAGTTACAGTATCAGGGCCTTATTTAGGACCAGTGTCAGGGCTTCAGGTAGGGACAGCGTCAGTGCCTGACTCTGGGAGAGCAACAGGGCCTGAGTGAGGCCTAGCGTCAGGCCCATAGCTGGGGACACTGTCAGGGCATGATGTAGGAGCAGCATCAGGGCCTTTGTTGCATCAGCATTAGTGTCTTAGTTACAGACATGATCAGGGCCTGAGTTAGTCACAGCGTCAAGGCCTCAGTTAGGCATAGCTTCAGGGACTGAGTTACGGACAGCCTCAGGTCTTCCCTTAGGAACAGCGACAGGGCTTTCTTAGGGACGGTGTCAGGACCTTGGTTAGAAATGGGTCAGGATATTAGCTCAGGATAGTGTCCGGATTTTAGTTATTGCCGGCAGCAGGGCCTATATTAGAGATAGATTCCGGGCCTTAGTTAGGGACAGTGTCAGTTAGTTAGGGAGAGCATTAGGGCTTCGGTGAGGAAAAGGGGCAGGACATTAGCTCGGGAGAGAGTCAGGTTCCAGGCCAGTGGTAGTGTCAGGATGTGAGCTAGGGATAGGGTGAAGACCTTAGTTATTGAGAGCATCAGGGCCTTAGTTAGGACCAGCGTCAGGGCCTTCATCAGGACCAGTGTCAGGGCTTCACGTACGGACAGCATCAGAGCCTAACTAAGGTACGGCAACAGGGCCTAAGTGAGGCCTATCTTCAGGGCCTGAGTTAGGGACAGTGTCAGGGCATGACTTAGGAGCAGTATAAGGGCCTCTGTAGGATCAGCCTTAGGGTCTTCGTTAAAGACATTCTCAGGGCCTCTGTTAGGGACCGCCTCAGGGCCTCACTTAGGGACAGCGTCAGGGCTTCCTTTGGGACAGTTTCAGGACCTTGGTAAGACATGGGTCAGGATATTAGTTCAGGATAATGTCAGGACTTTAGATATTGACTGCAGCAGGGCCTTAGAGACAGTGTCTCAGCCTGACTTAGGACTAGCATCAGAGCCTTTGTTAGGTCCAGTGTCAGGGACTGAGTTAGGTGTAGTGTCAGGGCCTCAGTTAGGGACAGTGTCAGGGCCTGAGTTAGGACGAGCCTCCAGGCCTCAGTTAGGGCCAGGGTCACAGCCTCGGGACTAATTTTAGGGCCTTAGTTAGGAACAGCATCAGGGATTTATTTAGCATAAGAAGCTCAACATTAGTTAAAGACAAGGTTAGGTTAAGGTCTAGGCATTGTGTCAGGGCATGACCTAGGGATAGTGTCAAGACCTTAGTTACTTAGGGCATCAGGGCCTAATTTAGGACCAGTGTCAGGGCTTCAGGTAGGGATAGCGTCAGAGCCTGACTTCGGGAGAGCGACAGGGCTTGAGTGAGGCCTAGTGACAGAGCCTGACTTCGGGAGAGCGACAGGGCTTGAGTGAGGCCTAGTGTCAGAGCCTTAGCTAGGGATAGTATCAGGGCATGACTTAGGAGCAGCACAAGGGCCTTGGTAGGATCAGCCTCAGGGGCTTTGTTAAAGACCTTATCAGGGCCTCTGTTAGGGGCAGCCTTAGGGCCTCCCTTAGGGACAGCGTCAGGGCTTACTTAGGGACAGTTTCAGGACCTTGGTAAGAGATGGGTCCGGAAATTACCTCAGGATAGTGTCAGGACATTAGATATTGACGGCAGCAGGGCCTTACTTAGGGACAGTGTCAAGGCCTTAGTTAGTACTAGCATCTGGGCCTCTGTTAGGTGCAGTGTCGGGGCCTGAGTTAGGAATAGTGTTAGGGCCTTAGTTAGGGACAGTATCACGGCCTTGGGACTAAATTCAGGGCCTGAGGTAGTCACAGCCTAAGGGCTTTAGTTAGCATAAGAGGCAGGACATTTGCTAGGGACAGGGTGAGGGTAAAGTTTAGGGATCGTGTCAGGAAATGACCTAGGGATAGTGTCAAGAGCTTAGTTACAGTATCAGGGCCTTATTTAGGACCCGTGTCAGGGCTTCAGGTAGGGACAGCGTCAGTGCCTGACTCTGGGAGAGCAACAGGGCCTGAGTGAGGCCTAGCGTCAGGCCCATAGCTGGGGACACTGTCAGGGCATGATGTAGGAGCAGCATCAGGGCCTTTGTTGCGTCAGCATTAGTGTCTTAGTTACAGACATGATCAGGGCCTGAGTTAGTCACAGCGTCAAGGCCTCAGTTAGGCATAGCTTCAGGGACTGAGTTACGGACAGCCTCAGGTCTTCCCTTAGGAACAGCGACAGGGCTCTCTTAGGGACGGTGTCAGGACCTTGGTTAGAAATGGGTCAGGATATTAGCTCAGGATAGTGTCCGGATTTTAGTTATTGCCGGCAGCAGGGCCTATATTAGAGATAGATTCCGGGCCTTAGTTAGGGACAGTGTCAGGGCCTTAATTAGGACTAGTCTGGGCCTTAGTTAGGGAGAGCATTACGGCTTCGCTGAGGATAAGGGGCAGGACGTTAGCTCGGGACAGAGTCAGGTTCCAGGCCAGTGGTAGTGTCAGGATGTGAGCTAGGGATAGGGTGAAGACCTTAGTTATTGAGAGCATCAGGGCCTTAGTTAGGACCAGCGTCAGGGCCTTCATCAGGACCAGTGTCAGGGCTTCACGTACGGACAGCGTCAGAGCCTAACTAAGGTACGGCAACGGGGCCTAAGTGAGGCCTATCTTTAGGGCCTGAGTTAGGGACAGTGTCAGGGCATGACTTAGGAGCAGTATAAGGGCCTCTGTAGGATCAGCATTAGGGTCTTCGTTAAAGACATTCTCAGGGCCTCTGTTAGGGACCGCCTCAGGGCCTCACTTAGGGACAGCGTCAGGGCTTCCTTTGGGACAGTTTCAGGACCTTGGTAAGACATGGGTCAGGATATTAGCTCGGGATAATGTCAGGACTTTAGATATTGACTGCAGCAGGGCCTTAGAGACAGTGTCTCAGCCTGACTTAGGCCTAGCATCAGAGCCTTTGTTAGGTCCAGTGTCAGGGACTGAGTTAGGTGTAGTGTCAGGGCCTTAGTTAGGGACAGTGTCAGGGCCTGAGTTAGGACGAGCCTCCAGGCCTCAGTTAGGGCCAGGGTCACGGCCTCGGGACTAATTTTAGGGCCTTAGTTAGGAAGAGCATCAGGGATTTATTTAGCATAAGAAGCTCAACATTAGTTAAAGACAAGGTTAGGTTAAGGTCTAGGCATTGGGTCAGGGCATGACCTAGGGATAGTGTCAAGACCTTAGTTACTTAGGGCATCAGGGCCTAATTTAGGACCAGCGTCAGGGCTTCAGGTAGGGATAGCGTCAGAGCCTGACTTCGGGAGAGCGACAGGGCTTGAGTGAGGCCTAGTGTCAGAGCCTTAGCTAGGGATAGTATCAGGGCATGACTTAGGAGCAGCACAAGGGCCTTGGTAGGATCAGCCTCAGGGGCTTTGTTAAAGACCTTATCAGGGCCTCTGTTAGGGGCAGCCTTAGGGCCTCCCTTAGGGACAGCGTCAGGGCTTACTTAGGGACAGTTTCAGGACCTTGGTAAGAGATGGGTCCGGAAATTACCTCAGGATAGTGTCAGGACATTAGATATTGACGGCAGCAGGGCCTTACTTAGGGACAGTGTCAAGGCCTTAGTTAGTACTAGCATCTGGGCCTCTGTTAGGTGCAGTGTCGGGGCCTGAGTTAGGAATAGTGTTAGGGCCTTAGTTAGGGACAGTATCACGGCCTTGGGACTAAATTCAGGGCCTGAGGTAGTCACAGCCTAAGGGCTTTAGTTAGCATAAGAGGCAGGACATTTGCTAGGGACAGGGTGAGGGTAAAGTTTAGGGATCGTGTCAGGAAATGACCTAGGGATAGTGTCAAGAGCTTAGTTACAGTATCAGGGCCTTATTTAGGACCCGTGTCAGGGCTTCAGGTAGGGACAGCGTCAGTGCCTGACTCTGGGAGAGCAACAGGGCCTGAGTGAGGCCTAGCGTCAGGCCCATAGCTGGGGACACTGTCAGGGCATGATGTAGGAGCAGCATCAGGGCCTTTGTTGCATCAGCATTAGTGTCTTAGTTACAGACATGATCAGGGCCTGAGTTAGTCACAGCGTCAAGGCCTTAGTTAGGCATAGCTTCAGGGACTGAGTTACGGACAGCCTCAGGTCTTCCCTTAGGAACAGCGACAGGGCTCTCTTAGGGACGGTGTCAGGACCTTGGTTAGAAATGGGTCAGGATATTAGCTCAGGATAGTGTCCGGATTTTAGTTATTGCCGGCAGCAGGGCCTATATTAGAGATAGATTCCGGGCCTTAGTTAGGGACAGTGTCAGGGCCTTAATTAGGACTAGTCTGGGCCTTAGTTAGGGAGAGCATTACGGCTTCGCTGAGGATAAGGGGCAGGACGTTAGCTCGGGACAGAGTCAGGTTCCAGGCCAGTGGTAGTGTCAGGATGTGAGCTAGGGATAGGGTGAAGACCTTAGTTATTGAGAGCATCAGGGCCTTAGTTAGGACCAGCGTCAGGGCCTTCATCAGGACCAGTGTCAGGGCTTCACGTACGGACAGCGTCAGAGCCTAACTAAGGTACGGCAACGGGGCCTAAGTGAGGCCTATCTTTAGGGCCTGAGTTAGGGACAGTGTCAGGGCATGACTTAGGAGCAGTATAAGGGCCTCTGTAGGATCAGCATTAGGGTCTTCGTTAAAGACATTCTCAGGGCCTCTGTTAGGGACCGCCTCAGGGCCTCACTTAGGGACAGCGTCAGGGCTTCCTTTGGGACAGTTTCAGGACCTTGGTAAGACATGGGTCAGGATATTAGCTCGGGATAATGTCAGGACTTTAGATATTGACTGCAGCAGGGCCTTAGAGACAGTGTCTCAGCCTGACTTAGGACTAGCATCAGAGCCTTTGTTAGGTCCAGTGTCAGGGACTGAGTTAGGTGTAGTGTCAGGGCCTCAGTTAGGGACAGTGTCAGGGCCTGAGTTAGGACGAGCCTCCAGGCCTCAGTTAGGGCCAGGGTCACAGCCTCGGGACTAATTTTAGGGCCTTAGTTAGGAAGAGCATCAGGGATTTATTTAGCATAAGAAGCTCAACATTAGTTAAAGACAAGGTTAGGTTAAGGTCTAGGCATTGTGTCAGGGCATGACCTAGGGATAGTGTCAAGACCTTAGTTACTTAGGGCATCAGGGCCTAATTTAGGACCAGTGTCAGGGCTTCAGGTAGGGATAGCGTCAGAGCCTGACTTCGGGAGAGCGACAGGGCTTGAGTGAGGCCTAGTGACAGAGCCTGACTTCGGGAGAGCGACAGGGCTTGAGTGAGGCCTAGTGTCAGAGCCTTAGCTAGGGATAGTATCAGGGCATGACTTAGGAGCAGCACAAGGGCCTTGGTAGGATCAGCCTCAGGGGCTTTGTTAAAGACCTTATCAGGGCCTCTGTTAGGGGCAGCCTTAGGGCCTCCCTTAGGGACAGCGTCAGGGCTTACTTAGGGACAGTTTCAGGAGCTTGGTAAGAGATGGGTCCGGAAATTACCTCAGGATAGTGTCAGGACATTAGATATTGACGGCAGCAGGGCCTTACTTAGGGACAGTGTCAAGGCCTTAGTACTAGCATCTGGGCCTCTGTTAGGTGCAGTGTCGGGGCCTGAGTTAGGAATAGTGTTAG
Source organism: Balaenoptera borealis (assembly GCF_965194805.1). Lineage (NCBI taxonomy): Eukaryota > Metazoa > Chordata > Mammalia > Artiodactyla > Balaenopteridae > Balaenoptera > Balaenoptera borealis. Next base: position 232,359 of record NW_028123716.1, on the reverse strand, counting down.
GGCCTTAGTTAGGGACAGTATCACGGCCTTGGGACTAAATTCAGGGCCTGAGGTAGTCACAGCATAAGGGCTTTAGTTAGCATAAGAGGCAGGACATTTGCTAGGGACAGGGTGAGGGTAAAGTTTAGGGATCGTGTCAGGAAATGACCTAGGGATAGTGTCAAGAGCTTAGTTACAGTATCAGGGCCTTATTTAGGACCCGTGTCAGGGCTTCAGGTAGGGACAGCGTCAGTGCCTGACTCTGGGAGAGCAACAGGGCCTGAGTGAGGCCTAGCGTCAGGCCCATAGCTGGGGACACTGTCAGGGCATGATGTAGGAGCAGCATCAGGGCCTTTGTTGCGTCAGCATTAGTGTCTTAGTTACAGACATGATCAGGGCCTGAGTTAGTCACAGCGTCAAGGCCTCAGTTAGGCATAGCTTCAGGGACTGAGTTACGGACAGCCTCAGGTCTTCCCTTAGGAACAGCGACAGGGCTCTCTTAGGGACGGTGTCAGGACCTTGGTTAGAAATGGGTCAGGATATTAGCTCAGGATAGTGTCCGGATTTTAGTTATTGCCGGCAGCAGGGCCTATATTAGAGATAGATTCCGGGCCTTAGTTAGGGACAGTGTCAGGGCCTTAATTAGGACTAGTCTGGGCCTTAGTTAGGGAGAGCATTACGGCTTCGCTGAGGATAAGGGGCAGGACGTTAGCTCGGGACAGAGTCAGGTTCCAGGCCAGTGGTAGTGTCAGGATGTGAGCTAGGGATAGGGTGAAGACCTTAGTTATTGAGAGCATCAGGGCCTTAGTTAGGACCAGCGTCAGGGCCTTCATCAGGACCAGTGTCAGGGCTTCACGTACGGACAGCGTCAGAGCCTAACTAAGGTACGGCAACGGGGCCTAAGTGAGGCCTATCTTTAGGGCCTGAGTTAGGGACAGTGTCAGGGCATGACTTAGGAGCAGTATAAGGGCCTCTGTAGGATCAGCATTAGGGTCTTCGTTAAAGACATTCTCAGGGCCTCTGTTAGGGACCGCCTCAGGGCCTCACTTAGGGACAGCGTCAGGGCTTCCTTTGGGACAGTTTCAGGACCTTGGTAAGACATGGGTCAGGATATTAGCTCGGGATAATGTCAGGAATTTAGATATTGACTGCAGCAGGGCCTTAGAGACAGTGTCTCAGCCTGACTTAGGACTAGCATCAGAGCCTTTGTTAGGTTCTGTGTCAGGGACTGAGTTAGGTGTAGTGTCAGGGCCTTAGTTAGGGACAGTGTCAGGGCCTGAGTTAGGACGAGCCTCCAGGCCTCAGTTAGGGCCAGGGTCACGGCCTCGGGACTAATTTTAGGGCCTTAGTTAGGAAGAGCATCAGGGATTTATTTAGCATAAGAAGCTCAACATTAGTTAAAGACAAGGTTAGGTTAAGGTCTAGGCATTGGGTCAGGGCATGACCTAGGGATAGTGTCAAGACCTTAGTTACTTAGGGCATCAGGGCCTAATTTAGGACCAGCGTCAGGGCTTCAGGTAGGGATAGCGTCAGAGCCTGACTTCGGGAGAGCGACAGGGCTTGAGTGAGGCCTAGTGTCAGAGCCTTAGCTAGGGATAGTATCAGGGCATGACTTAGGAGCAGCATAAGGGCCTTGGTAGGATCAGCCTCAGGGGCTTTGTTAAAGACATTATCAGGGCCTCTGTTAGGGACAGCCTTAGGGCCTCACTTAGGGACAGCGTCAGGGCTTACTTAGGGACAGTTTCAGGACCTTGGTAAGAGATGGGTCCGGAAGTTAACTCAGGATAGTGTCAGGACATTAGATATTGACGGCAGCAGGGCCTTAGTTAGGGACAGTGTCAAGGCCTTAGTTAGTACTAGCATCTGGGCCTCTGTTAGGTACAGTGTCAGGGCCTGAGTTAGGAATAGTGTTAGGGCCTTAGTTAGGGACAGTATCACGGCCTTGGGACTAAATTCAGGGCCTGAGGTAGTCACAGCATAAGGGGTTTAGTTAGCGTAAGAGGCAGGACATTTGCTAGGGACAGGGTTAGGGTAAAGTTTAGGGATCGTGTCAGGAAATGACCTAGGGATAGTGTCAAGAGCTTAGTTACAGTATCAGGGCCTTATTTAGGACCAGTGTCAGGGCTTCAGGTAGGGACAGCGTCAGTGCCTGACTCTGGGAGAGCAACAGGGCCTGAGTGAGGCCTAGCGTCAGGCCCATAGCTGGGGACACTGTCAGGGCATGATGTAGGAGCAGCATCAGGGCCTTTGTTGCATCAGCATTAGTGTCTTAGTTACAGACATGATCAGGGCCTGAGTTAGTCACAGCGTCAAGGCCTCAGTTAGGCATAGCTTCAGGGACTGAGTTACGGACAGCCTCAGGTCTTCCCTTAGGAACAGCGACAGGGCTCTCTTAGGGACGGTGTCAGGACCTTGGTTAGAAATGGGTCAGGATATTAGCTCAGGATAGTGTCCGGATTTTAGTTATTGCCGGCAGCAGGGCCTATATTAGAGATAGATTCCGGGCCTTAGTTAGGGACAGTGTCAGTTAGTTAGGGAGAGCATTAGGGCTTCGGTGAGGAAAAGGGGCAGGACGTTAGCTCGGGAGAGAGTCAGGTTCCAGGCCAGTGGTAGTGTCAGGATGTGAGCTAGGGATAGGGTGAAGACCTTAGTTATTGAGAGCATCAGGGCCTTAGTTAGGACCAGCGTCAGGGCCTTCATCAGGACCAGTGTCAGGGCTTCACGTACGGACAGCGTCAGAGCCTAACTAAGGTTCGGCAACGGGGCCTAAGTGAGGCCTATCTTTAGGGCCTGAGTTAGGGACAGTGTCAGGGCATGACTTAGGAGCAGTATAAGGGCCTCTGTAGGATCAGCATTAGGGTCTTCGTTAAAGACATTCTCAGGGCCTCTGTTAGGGACCGCCTCAGGGCCTCACTTAGGGACAGCGTCAGGGCTTCCTTTGGGACAGTTTCAGGACCTTGGTAAGACATGGGTCAGGATATTAGCTCGGGATAATGTCAGGACTTTAGATATTGACTGCAGCAGGGCCTTAGAGACAGTGTCTCAGCCTGACTTAGGACTAGCATCAGAGCCTTTGTTAGGTCCAGTGTCAGGGACTGAGTTAGGTGTAGTGTCAGGGCCTCAGTTAGGGACAGTGTCAGGGCCTGAGTTAGGACGAGCCTCCAGGCCTCAGTTAGGGCCAGGGTCACGGCCTCGGGACTAATTTTAGGGCCTTAGTTAGGAAGAGCATCAGGGATTTATTTAGCATAAGAAGCTCAACATTAGTTAAAGACAAGGTTAGGTTAAGGTCTAGGCATTGGGTCAGGGCATGACCTAGGGATAGTGTCAAGACCTTAGTTACTTAGGGCATTAGGGCCTAATTTAGGACCAGCGTCAGGGCTTCAGGTAGGGATAGCGTCAGAGCCTGACTTAGGGAGAGCGACAGGGCTTGAGTGAGGCCTAGTGTCAGAGCCTTAGCTAGGGATAGTATCAGGGCATGACTTAGGAGCAGCACAAGGGCCTTGGTAGGATCAGCCTCAGGGGCTTTGTTAAAGACCTTATCAGGGCCTCTGTTAGGGGCAGCCTTAGGGCCTCCCTTAGGGACAGCGTCAGGGCTTACTTAGGGACAGTTTCAGGAGCTTGGTAAGAGATGGGTCCGGAAATTACCTCAGGATAGTGTCAGGACATTAGATATTGACGGCAGCAGGGCCTTACTTAGGGACAGTGTCAAGGCCTTAGTTAGTACTAGCATCTGGGCCTCTGTTAGGTACACTGTCGGGGCCTGAGTTAGGAATAGTGTTAGGGCCTTAGTTAGGGACAGTATCACGGCCTTGGGACTAAATTCAGGGCCTGAGGTAGTCACAGCCTAAGGGCTTTAGTTAGCATAAGAGGCAGGACATTTGCTAGGGACAGGGTGAGGGTAAAGTTTAGGGATCGTGTCAGGAAATGACCTAGGGATAGTGTCAAGAGCTTAGTTACAGTATCAGGGCCTTATTTAGGACCCGTGTCAGGGCTTCAGGTAGGGACAGCGTCAGTGCCTGACTCTGGGAGAGCAACAGGGCCTGAGTGAGGCCTAGCGTCAGGCCCATAGCTGGGGACACTGTCAGGGCATGATGTAGGAGCAGCATCAGGGCCTTTGTTGCATCAGCATTAGTGTCTTAGTTACAGACATGATCAGGGCCTGAGTTAGTCACAGCGTCAAGGCCTCAGTTAGGCATAGCTTCAGGGACTGAGTTACGGACAGCCTCAGGTCTTCCCTTAGGAACAGCGACAGGGCTTTCTTAGGGACGGTGTCAGGACCTTGGTTAGAAATGGGTCAGGATATTAGCTCAGGATAGTGTCCGGATTTTAGTTATTGCCGGCAGCAGGGCCTATATTAGAGATAGATTCCGGGCCTTAGTTAGGGACAGTGTCAGTTAGTTAGGGAGAGCATTAGGGCTTCGGTGAGGAAAAGGGGCAGGACATTAGCTCGGGAGAGAGTCAGGTTCCAGGCCAGTGGTAGTGTCAGGATGTGAGCTAGGGATAGGGTGAAGACCTTAGTTATTGAGAGCATCAGGGCCTTAGGACCAGCGTCAGGGCCTTCATCAGGACCAGTGTCAGGGCTTCACGTACGGACAGCATCAGAGCCTAACTAAGGTACGGCAACAGGGCCTAAGTGAGGCCTATCTTCAGGGCCTGAGTTAGGGACAGTGTCAGGGCATGACTTAGGAGCAGTATAAGGGCCTCTGTAGGATCAGCCTTAGGGTCTTCGTTAAAGACATTCTCAGAGCCTCTGTTAGGGACCGCCTCAGGGCCTCACTTAGGGACAGCGTCAGGGCTTCCTTTGGGACAGTTTCAGGACCTTGGTAAGACATGGGTCAGGATATTAGTTCAGGATAATGTCAGGACTTTAGATATTGACTGCAGCAGGGCCTTAGAGACAGTGTCTCAGCCTGACTTAGGACTAGCATCAGAGCCTTTGTTAGGTCCAGTGTCAGGGACTGAGTTAGGTGTAGTGTCAGGGCCTCAGTTAGGGACAGTGTCAGGGCCTGAGTTAGGACGAGCCTCCAGGCCTCAGTTAGGGCCAGGGTCACAGCCTCGGGACTAATTTTAGGGCCTTAGTTAGGAACAGCATCAGGGATTTATTTAGCATAAGAAGCTCAACATTAGTTAAAGACAAGGTTAGGTTAAGGTCTAGGCATTGTGTCAGGGCATGACCTAGGGATAGTGTCAAGACCTTAGTTACTTAGGGCATCAGGGCCTAATTTAGGACCAGTGTCAGGGCTTCAGGTAGGGATAGCGTCAGAGCCTGACTTCGGGAGAGCGACAGGGCTTGAGTGAGGCCTAGTGACAGAGCCTGACTTCGGGAGAGCGACAGGGCTTGAGTGAGGCCTAGTGTCAGAGCCTTAGCTAGGGATAGTATCAGGGCATGACTTAGGAGCAGCACAAGGGCCTTGGTAGGATCAGCCTCAGGGGCTTTGTTAAAGACCTTATCAGGGCCTCTGTTAGGGGCAGCCTTAGGGCCTCCCTTAGGGACAGCGTCAGGGCTTACTTAGGGACAGTTTCAGGACCTTGGTAAGAGATGGGTCCGGAAATTACCTCAGGATAGTGTCAGGACATTAGATATTGACGGCAGCAGGGCCTTACTTAGGGACAGTGTCAAGGCCTTAGTTAGTACTAGCATCTGGGCCTCTGTTAGGTGCAGTGTCGGGGCCTGAGTTAGGAATAGTGTTAGGGCCTTAGTTAGGGACAGTATCACGGCCTTGGGACTAAATTCAGGGCCTGAGGTATTCACAGCCTAAGGGCTTTAGTTAGCATAAGAGGCAGGACATTTGCTAGGGACAGGGTGAGGGTAAAGTTTAGGGATCGTGTCAGGAAATGACCTAGGGATAGTGTCAAGAGCTTAGTTACAGTATCAGGGCCTTATTTAGGACCCGTGTCAGGGCTTCAGGTAGGGACAGCGTCAGTGCCTGACTCTGGGAGAGCAACAGGGCCTGAGTGAGGCCTAGCGTCAGGCCCATAGCTGGGGACACTGTCAGGGCATGATGTAGGAGCAGCATCAGGGCCTTTGTTGCATCAGCATTAGTGTCTTAGTTACAGACATGATCAGGGCCTGAGTTAGTCACAGCGTCAAGGCCTCAGTTAGGCATAGCTTCAGGGACTGAGTTACGGACAGCCTCAGGTCTTCCCTTAGGAACAGCGACAGGGCTCTCTTAGGGACGGTGTCAGGACCTTGGTTAGAAATGGGTCAGGATATTAGCTCAGGATAGTGTCCGGATTTTAGTTATTGCCGGCAGCAGGGCCTATATTAGAGATAGATTCCGGGCCTTAGTTAGGGACAGTGTCAGGGCCTTAATTAGGACTAGTCTGGGCCTTAGTTAGGGAGAGCATTACGGCTTCGCTGAGGATAAGGGGCAGGACGTTAGCTCGGGACAGAGTCAGGTTCCAGGCCAGTGGTAGTGTCAGGATGTGAGCTAGGGATAGGGTGAAGACCTTAGTTATTGAGAGCATCAGGGCCTTAGTTAGGACCAGCGTCAGGGCCTTCATCAGGACCAGTGTCAGGGCTTCACGTACGGACAGCGTCAGAGCCTAACTAAGGTACGGCAACGGGGCCTAAGTGAGGCCTATCTTTAGGGCCTGAGTTAGGGACAGTGTCAGGGCATGACTTAGGAGCAGTATAAGGGCCTCTGTAGGATCAGCCTTAGGGTCTTCGTTAAAGACATTCTCAGGGCCTCTGTTAGGGACCGCCTCAGGGCCTCACTTAGGGACAGCGTCAGGGCTTCCTTTGGGACAGTTTCAGGACCTTGGTAAGACATGGGTCAGGATATTAGTTCAGGATAATGTCAGGACTTTAGATATTGACTGCAGCAGGGCCTTAGAGACAGTGTCTCAGCCTGACTTAGGACTAGCATCAGAGCCTTTGTTAGGTCCAGTGTCAGGGACTGAGTTAGGTGTAGTGTCAGGGCCTTAGTTAGGGACAGTGTCAGGGCCTGAGTTAGGACGAGCCTCCAGGCCTCAGTTAGGGCCAGGGTCACGGCCTCGGGACTAATTTTAGGGCCTTAGTTAGGAAGAGCATCAGGGATTTATTTAGCATAAGAAGCTCAACATTAGTTAAAGACAAGGTTAGGTTAAGGTCTAGGCATTGGGTCAGGGCATGACCTAGGGATAGTGTCAAGACCTTAGTTACTTAGGGCATCAGGGCCTAATTTAGGACCAGCGTCAGGGCTTCAGGTAGGGATAGCGTCAGAGCCTGACTTCGGGAGAGCGACAGGGCTTGAGTGAGGCCTAGTGTCAGAGCCTTAGCTAGGGATAGTATCAGGGCATGACTTAGGAGCAGCACAAGGGCCTTGGTAGGATCAGCCTCAGGGGCTTTGTTAAAGACATTATCAGGGCCTCTGTTAGGGACAGCCTTAGGGCCTCCCTTAGGGACAGCGTCAGGGCTTACTTAGGGACAGTTTCAGGACCTTGGTAAGAGATGGGTCCGGAAGTTAACTCAGGATAGTGTCAGGACATTAGATATTGACGGCAGCAGGGCCTTACTTAGGGACAGTGTCAAGGCCTTAGTTAGTACTAGCATCTGGGCCTCTGTTAGGTACAGTGTCAGGGCCTGAGTTAGGAATAGTGTTAGGGCCTTAGTTAGGGACAGTATCACGGCCTTGGGACTAAATTCAGGGCCTGAGGTAGTCACAGCCTAAGGGCTTTAGTTAGCGTAAGAGGCAGGACATTTGCTAGGGACAGGGTGAGGGTAAAGTTTAGGGATCGTGTCAGGAAATGACCTAGGGATAGTGTCAAGAGCTTAGTTACAGTATCAGGGCCTTATTTAGGACCAGTGTCAGGGCTTCAGGTAGGGACAGCGTCAGTGCCTGACTCTGGGAGAGCAACAGGGCCTGAGTGAGGCCTAGCGTCAGGCCCATAGCTGGGGACACTGTCAGGGCATGATGTAGGAGCAGCATCAGGGCCTTTGTTGCATCAGCATTAGTGTCTTAGTTACAGACATGATCAGGGCCTGAGTTAGTCACAGCGTCAAGGCCTCAGTTAGGCATAGCTTCAGGGACTGAGTTACGGACAGCCTCAGGTCTTCCCTTAGGAACAGCGACAGGGCTTTCTTAGGGACGGTGTCAGGACCTTGGTTAGAAATGGGTCAGGATATTAGCTCAGGATAGTGTCCGGATTTTAGTTATTGCCGGCAGCAGGGCCTATATTAGAGATAGATTCCGGGCCTTAGTTAGGGACAGTGTCAGTTAGTTAGGGAGAGCATTAGGGCTTCGGTGAGGAAAAGGGGCAGGACATTAGCTCGGGAGAGAGTCAGGTTCCAGGCCAGTGGTAGTGTCAGGATGTGAGCTAGGGATAGGGTGAAGACCTTAGTTATTGAGAGCATCAGGGCCTTAGGACCAGCGTCAGGGCCTTCATCAGGACCAGTGTCAGGGCTTCACGTACGGACAGCATCAGAGCCTAACTAAGGTACGGCAACAGGGCCTAAGTGAGGCCTATCTTCAGGGCCTGAGTTAGGGACAGTGTCAGGGCATGACTTAGGAGCAGTATAAGGGCCTCTGTAGGATCAGCCTTAGGGTCTTCGTTAAAGACATTCTCAGGGCCTCTGTTAGGGACCGCCTCAGGGCCTCACTTAGGGACAGCGTCAGGGCTTCCTTTGGGACAGTTTCAGGACCTTGGTAAGACATGGGTCAGGATATTAGTTCAGGATAATGTCAGGACTTTAGATATTGACTGCAGCAGGGCCTTAGAGACAGTGTCTCAGCCTGACTTAGGACTAGCATCAGAGCCTTTGTTAGGTCCAGTGTCAGGGACTGAGGTGTAGTGTCAGGGCCTCAGTTAGGGACAGTGTCAGGGCCTGAGTTAGGACGAGCCTCCAGGCCTCAGTTAGGGCCAGGGTCACAGCCTCGGGACTAATTTTAGGGCCTTAGTTAGGAACAGCATCAGGGATTTATTTAGCATAAGAAGCTCAACATTAGTTAAAGACAAGGTTAGGTTAAGGTCTAGGCATTGTGTCAGGGCATGACCTAGGGATAGTGTCAAGACCTTAGTTACTTAGGGCATCAGGGCCTAATTTAGGACCAGTGTCAGGGCTTCAGGTAGGGATAGCGTCAGAGCCTGACTTCGGGAGAGCGACAGGGCTTGAGTGAGGCCTAGTGACAGAGCCTGACTTCGGGAGAGCGACAGGGCTTGAGTGAGGCCTAGTGTCAGAGCCTTAGCTAGGGATAGTATCAGGGCATGACTTAGGAGCAGCACAAGGGCCTTGGTAGGATCAGCCTCAGGGGCTTTGTTAAAGACCTTATCAGGGCCTCTGTTAGGGGCAGCCTTAGGGCCTCCCTTAGGGACAGCGTCAGGGCTTACTTAGGGACAGTTTCAGGACCTTGGTAAGAGATGGGTCCGGAAATTACCTCAGGATAGTGTCAGGACATTAGATATTGACGGCAGCAGGGCCTTACTTAGGGACAGTGTCAAGGCCTTAGTTAGTGCTAGCATCTGGGCCTCTGTTAGGTGCAGTGTCGGGGCCTGAGTTAGGAATAGTGTTAGGGCCTTAGTTAGGGACAGTATCACGGCCTTGGGACTAAATTCAGGGCCTGAGGTAGTCACAGCCTAAGGGCTTTAGTTAGCATAAGAGGCAGGACATTTGCTAGGGACAGGGTGAGGGTAAAGTTTAGGGATCGTGTCAGGAAATGACCTAGGGATAGTGTCAAGAGCTTAGTTACAGTATCAGGGCCTTATTTAGGACCCGTGTCAGGGCTTCAGGTAGGGACAGCGTCAGTGCCTGACTCTGGGAGAGCAACAGGGCCTGAGTGAGGCCTAGCGTCAGGCCCATAGCTGGGGACACTGTCAGGGCATGATGTAGGAGCAGCATCAGGGCCTTTGTTGCGTCAGCATTAGTGTCTTAGTTACAGACATGATCAGGGCCTGAGTTAGTCACAGCGTCAAGGCCTCAGTTAGGCATAGCTTCAGGGACTGAGTTACGGACAGCCTCAGGTCTTCCCTTAGGAACAGCGACAGGGCTCTCTTAGGGACGGTGTCAGGACCTTGGTTAGAAATGGGTCAGGATATTAGCTCAGGATAGTGTCCGGATTTTAGTTATTGCCGGCAGCAGGGCCTATATTAGAGATAGATTCCGGGCCTTAGTTAGGGACAGTGTCAGGGCCTTAATTAGGACTAGTCTGGGCCTTAGTTAGGGAGAGCATTACGGCTTCGCTGAGGATAAGGGGCAGGACGTTAGCTCGGGACAGAGTCAGGTTCCAGGCCAGTGGTAGTGTCAGGATGTGAGCTAGGGATAGGGTGAAGACCTTAGTTATTGAGAGCATCAGGGCCTTAGTTAGGACCAGCGTCAGGGCCTTCATCAGGACCAGTGTCAGGGCTTCACGTACGGACAGCGTCAGAGCCTAACTAAGGTACGGCAACGGGGCCTAAGTGAGGCCTATCTTTAGGGCCTGAGTTAGGGACAGTGTCAGGGCATGACTTAGGAGCAGTATAAGGGCCTCTGTAGGATCAGCATTAGGGTCTTCGTTAAAGACATTCTCAGGGCCTCTGTTAGGGACCGCCTCAGGGCCTCACTTAGGGACAGCGTCAGGGCTTCCTTTGGGACAGTTTCAGGACCTTGGTAAGACATGGGTCAGGATATTAGCTCGGGATAATGTCAGGACTTTAGATATTGACTGCAGCAGGGCCTTAGAGACAGTGTCTCAGCCTGACTTAGGACTAGCATCAGAGCCTTTGTTAGGTCCAGTGTCAGGGACTGAGTTAGGTGTAGTGTCAGGGCCTTAGTTAGGGACAGTGTCAGGGCCTGAGTTAGGACGAGCCTCCAGGCCTCAGTTAGGGCCAGGGTCACGGCCTCGGGACTAATTTTAGGGCCTTAGTTAGGAAGAGCATCAGGGATTTATTTAGCATAAGAAGCTCAACATTAGTTAAAGACAAGGTTAGGTTAAGGTCTAGGCATTGGGTCAGGGCATGACCTAGGGATAGTGTCAAGACCTTAGTTACTTAGGGCATCAGGGCCTAATTTAGGACCAGCGTCAGGGCTTCAGGTAGGGATAGCGTCAGAGCCTGACTTAGGGAGAGCGACAGGGCTTGAGTGAGGCCTAGTGTCAGAGCCTTAGCTAGGGATAGTATCAGGGCATGACTTAGGAGCAGCACAAGGGCCTTGGTAGGATCAGCCTCAGGGGCTTTGTTAAAGACCTTATCAGGGCCTCTGTTAGGGGCAGCCTTAGGGCCTCCCTTAGGGACAGCGTCAGGGCTTACTTAGGGACAGTTTCAGGAGCTTGGTAAGAGATGGGTCCGGAAATTACCTCAGGATAGTGTCAGGACATTAGATATTGACGGCAGCAGGGCCTTACTTAGGGACAGTGTCAAGGCCTTAGTTAGTACTAGCATCTGGGCCTCTGTTAGGTACAGTGTCGGGGCCTGAGTTAGGAATAGTGTTAGGGCCTTAGTTAGGGACAGTATCACGGCCTTGGGACTAAATTCAGGGCCTGAGGTAGTCACAGCCTAAGGGCTTTAGTTAGCATAAGAGGCAGGACATTTGCTAGGGACAGGGTGAGGGTAAAGTTTAGGGATCGTGTCAGGAAATGACCTAGGGATAGTGTCAAGAGCTTAGTTACAGTATCAGGGCCTTATTTAGGACCCGTGTCAGGGCTTCAGGTAGGGACAGCGTCAGTGCCTGACTCTGGGAGAGCAACAGGGCCTGAGTGAGGCCTAGCGTCAGGCCCATAGCTGGGGACACTGTCAGGGCATGATGTAGGAGCAGCATCAGGGCCTTTGTTGCGTCAGCATTAGTGTCTTAGTTACAGACATGATCAGGGCCTGAGTTAGTCACAGCGTCAAGGCCTCAGTTAGGCATAGCTTCAGGGACTGAGTTACGGACAGCCTCAGGTCTTCCCTTAGGAACAGCGACAGGGCTCTCTTAGGGACGGTGTCAGGACCTTGGTTAGAAATGGGTCAGGATATTAGCTCAGGATAGTGTCCGGATTTTAGTTATTGCCGGCAGCAGGGCCTATATTAGAGATAGATTCCGGGCCTTAGTTAGGGACAGTGTCAGGGCCTTAATTAGGACTAGTCTGGGCCTTAGTTAGGGAGAGCATTACGGCTTCGCTGAGGATAAGGGGCAGGACGTTAGCTCGGGACAGAGTCAGGTTCCAGGCCAGTGGTAGTGTCAGGATGTGAGCTAGGGATAGGGTGAAGACCTTAGTTATTGAGAGCATCAGGGCCTTAGTTAGGACCAGCGTCAGGGCCTTCATCAGGACCAGTGTCAGGGCTTCACGTACGGACAGCGTCAGAGCCTAACTAAGGTACGGCAACGGGGCCTAAGTGAGGCCTATCTTTAGGGCCTGAGTTAGGGACAGTGTCAGGGCATGACTTAGGAGCAGTATAAGGGCCTCTGTAGGATCAGCATTAGGGTCTTCGTTAAAGACATTCTCAGAGCCTCTGTTAGGGACCGCCTCAGGGCCTCACTTAGGGACAGCGTCAGGGCTTCCTTTGGGACAGTTTCAGGACCTTGGTAAGACATGGGTCAGGATATTAGCTCGGGATAATGTCAGGACTTTAGATATTGACTGCAGCAGGGCCTTAGAGACAGTGTCTCAGCCTGACTTAGGACTAGCATCAGAGCCTTTGTTAGGTCCAGTGTCAGGGACTGAGTTAGGTGTAGTGTCAGGGCCTTAGTTAGGGACAGTGTCAGGGCCTGAGTTAGGACGAGCCTCCAGGCCTCAGTTAGGGCCAGGGTCACGGCCTCGGGACTAATTTTAGGGCCTTAGTTAGGAAGAGCATCAGGGATTTATTTAGCATAAGAAGCTCAACATTAGTTAAAGACAAGGTTAGGTTAAGGTCTAGGCATTGGGTCAGGGCATGACCTAGGGATAGTGTCAAGACCTTAGTTACTTAGGGCATCAGGGCCTAATTTAGGACCAGCGTCAGGGCTTCAGGTAGGGATAGCGTCAGAGCCTGACTTCGGGAGAGCGACAGGGCTTGAGTGAGGCCTAGTGTCAGAGCCTTAGCTAGGGATAGTATCAGGGCATGACTTAGGAGCAGCATAAGGGCCTTGGTAGGATCAGCCTCAGGGGCTTTGTTAAAGACATTATCAGGGCCTCTGTTAGGGACAGCCTTAGGGCCTCCCTTAGGGACAGCGTCAGGGCTTACTTAGGGACAGTTTCAGGACCTTGGTAAGAGATGGGTCCGGAAGTTAACTCAGGATAGTGTCAGGACATTAGATATTGACGGCAGCAGGGCCTTACTTAGGGACAGTGTCAAGGCCTTAGTTAGTACTAGCATCTGGGCCTCTGTTAGGTACAGTGTCAGGGCCTGAGTTAGGAATAGTGTTAGGGCCTTAGTTAGGGACAGTATCACGGCCTTGGGACTAAATTCAGGGCCTGAGGTAGTCACAGCATAAGGGGTTTAGTTAGCGTAAGAGGCAGGACATTTGCTAGGGACAGGGTTAGGGTAAAGTTTAGGGATCGTGTCAGGAAATGACCTAGGGATAGTGTCAAGAGCTTAGTTACAGTATCAGGGCCTTATTTAGGACCAGTGTCAGGGCTTCAGGTAGGGACAGCGTCAGTGCCTGACTCTGGGAGAGCAACAGGGCCTGAGTGAGGCCTAGCGTCAGGCCCATAGCTGGGGACACTGTCAGGGCATGATGTAGGAGCAGCATCAGGGCCTTTGTTGCATCAGCATTAGTGTCTTAGTTACAGACATGATCAGGGCCTGAGTTAGTCACAGCGTCAAGGCCTCAGTTAGGCATAGCTTCAGGGACTGAGTTACGGACAGCCTCAGGTCTTCCCTTAGGAACAGCGACAGGGCTCTCTTAGGGACGGTGTCAGGACCTTGGTTAGAAATGGGTCAGGATATTAGCTCAGGATAGTGTCCGGATTTTAGTTATTGCCGGCAGCAGGGCCTATATTAGAGATAGATTCCGGGCCTTAGTTAGGGACAGTGTCAGTTAGTTAGGGAGAGCATTAGGGCTTCGGTGAGGAAAAGGGGCAGGACGTTAGCTCGGGAGAGAGTCAGGTTCCAGGCCAGTGGTAGTGTCAGGATGTGAGCTAGGGATAGGGTGAAGACCTTAGTTATTGAGAGCATCAGGGCCTTAGTTAGGACCAGCGTCAGGGCCTTCATCAGGACCAGTGTCAGGGCTTCACGTACGGACAGCGTCAGAGCCTAACTAAGGTTCGGCAACGGGGCCTAAGTGAGGCCTATCTTTAGGGCCTGAGTTAGGGACAGTGTCAGGGCATGACTTAGGAGCAGTATAAGGGCCTCTGTAGGATCAGCATTAGGGTCTTCGTTAAAGACATTCTCAGGGCCTCTGTTAGGGACCGCCTCAGGGCCTCACTTAGGGACAGCGTCAGGGCTTCCTTTGGGACAGTTTCAGGACCTTGGTAAGACATGGGTCAGGATATTAGCTCGGGATAATGTCAGGACTTTAGATATTGACTGCAGCAGGGCCTTAGAGACAGTGTCTCAGCCTGACTTAGGACTAGCATCAGAGCCTTTGTTAGGTCCAGTGTCAGGGACTGAGTTAGGTGTAGTGTCAGGGCCTCAGTTAGGGACAGTGTCAGGGCCTGAGTTAGGACGAGCCTCCAGGCCTCAGTTAGGGCCAGGGTCACGGCCTCGGGACTAATTTTAGGGCCTTAGTTAGGAAGAGCATCAGGGATTTATTTAGCATAAGAAGCTCAACATTAGTTAAAGACAAGGTTAGGTTAAGGTCTAGGCATTGGGTCAGGGCATGACCTAGGGATAGTGTCAAGACCTTAGTTACTTAGGGCATTAGGGCCTAATTTAGGACCAGCGTCAGGGCTTCAGGTAGGGATAGCGTCAGAGCCTGACTTAGGGAGAGCGACAGGGCTTGAGTGAGGCCTAGTGTCAGAGCCTTAGCTAGGGATAGTATCAGGGCATGACTTAGGAGCAGCACAAGGGCCTTGGTAGGATCAGCCTCAGGGGCTTTGTTAAAGACCTTATCAGGGCCTCTGTTAGGGGCAGCCTTAGGGCCTCCCTTAGGGACAGCGTCAGGGCTTACTTAGGGACAGTTTCAGGAGCTTGGTAAGAGATGGGTCCGGAAATTACCTCAGGATAGTGTCAGGACATTAGATATTGACGGCAGCAGGGCCTTACTTAGGGACAGTGTCAAGGCCTTAGTTAGTACTAGCATCTGGGCCTCTGTTAGGTACACTGTCGGGGCCTGAGTTAGGAATAGTGTTAGGGCCTTAGTTAGGGACAGTATCACGGCCTTGGGACTAAATTCAGGGCCTGAGGTAGTCACAGCCTAAGGGCTTTAGTTAGCATAAGAGGCAGGACATTTGCTAGGGACAGGGTGAGGGTAAAGTTTAGGGATCGTGTCAGGAAATGACCTAGGGATAGTGTCAAGAGCTTAGTTACAGTATCAGGGCCTTATTTAGGACCCGTGTCAGGGCTTCAGGTAGGGACAGCGTCAGTGCCTGACTCTGGGAGAGCAACAGGGCCTGAGTGAGGCCTAGCGTCAGGCCCATAGCTGGGGACACTGTCAGGGCATGATGTAGGAGCAGCATCAGGGCCTTTGTTGCATCAGCATTAGTGTCTTAGTTACAGACATGATCAGGGCCTGAGTTAGTCACAGCGTCAAGGCCTCAGTTAGGCATAGCTTCAGGGACTGAGTTACGGACAGCCTCAGGTCTTCCCTTAGGAACAGCGACAGGGCTTTCTTAGGGACGGTGTCAGGACCTTGGTTAGAAATGGGTCAGGATATTAGCTCAGGATAGTGTCCGGATTTTAGTTATTGCCGGCAGCAGGGCCTATATTAGAGATAGATTCCGGGCCTTAGTTAGGGACAGTGTCAGTTAGTTAGGGAGAGCATTAGGGCTTCGGTGAGGAAAAGGGGCAGGACATTAGCTCGGGAGAGAGTCAGGTTCCAGGCCAGTGGTAGTGTCAGGATGTGAGCTAGGGATAGGGTGAAGACCTTAGTTATTGAGAGCATCAGGGCCTTAGGACCAGCGTCAGGGCCTTCATCAGGACCAGTGTCAGGGCTTCACGTACGGACAGCATCAGAGCCTAACTAAGGTACGGCAACAGGGCCTAAGTGAGGCCTATCTTCAGGGCCTGAGTTAGGGACAGTGTCAGGGCATGACTTAGGAGCAGTATAAGGGCCTCTGTAGGATCAGCCTTAGGGTCTTCGTTAAAGACATTCTCAGAGCCTCTGTTAGGGACCGCCTCAGGGCCTCACTTAGGGACAGCGTCAGGGCTTCCTTTGGGACAGTTTCAGGACCTTGGTAAGATATGGGTCAGGATATTAGTTCAGGATAATGTCAGGACTTTAGATATTGACTGCAGCAGGGCCTTAGAGACAGTGTCTCAGCCTGACTTAGGACTAGCATCAGAGCCTTTGTTAGGTCCAGTGTCAGGGACTGAGTTAGGTGTAGTGTCAGGGCCTCAGTTAGGGACAGTGTCAGGGCCTGAGTTAGGACGAGCCTCCAGGCCTCAGTTAGGGCCAGGGTCACAGCCTCGGGACTAATTTTAGGGCCTTAGTTAGGAAGAGCATCAGGGATTTATTTAGCATAAGAAGCTCAACATTAGTTAAAGACAAGGTTAGGTTAAGGTCTAGGCATTGTGTCAGGGCATGACCTAGGGATAGTGTCAAGACCTTAGTTACTTAGGGCATCAGGGCCTAATTTAGGACCAGTGTCAGGGCTTCAGGTAGGGATAGCGTCAGAGCCTGACTTCGGGAGAGCGACAGGGCTTGAGTGAGGCCTAGTGACAGAGCCTGACTTAGGGAGAGCGACAGGGCTTGAGTGAGGCCTAGTGTCAGAGCCTTAGCTAGGGATAGTATCAGGGCATGACTTAGGAGCAGCACAAGGGCCTTGGTAGGATCAGCCTCAGGGGCTTTGTTAAAGACCTTATCAGGGCCTCTGTTAGGGGCAGCCTTAGGGCCTCCCTTAGGGACAGCGTCAGGGCTTACTTAGGGACAGTTTCAGGACCTTGGTAAGAGATGGGTCCGGAAATTACCTCAGGATAGTGTCAGGACATTAGATATTGACGGCAGCAGGGCCTTACTTAGGGACAGTGTCAAGGCCTTAGTTAGTACTAGCATCTGGGCCTCTGTTAGGTACACTGTCGGGGCCTGAGTTAGGAATAGTGTTAGGGCCTTAGTTAGGGACAGTATCACGGCCTTGGGACTAAATTCAGGGCCTGAGGTAGTCACAGCATAAGGGCTTTAGTTAGCATAAGAGGCAGGACATTTGCTAGGGACAGGGTGAGGGTAAAGTTTAGGGATCGTGTCAGGAAATGACCTAGGGATAGTGTCAAGAGCTTAGTTACAGTATCAGGGCCTTATTTAGGACCCGTGTCAGGGCTTCAGGTAGGGACAGCGTCAGTGCCTGACTCTGGGAGAGCAACAGGGCCTGAGTGAGGCCTAGCGTCAGGCCCATAGCTGGGGACACTGTCAGGGCATGATGTAGGAGCAGCATCAGGGCCTTTGTTGCATCAGCATTAGTGTCTTAGTTACAGACATGATCAGGGCCTGAGTTAGTCACAGCGTCAAGGCCTTAGTTAGGCATAGCTTCAGGGACTGAGTTACGGACAGCCTCAGGTCTTCCCTTAGGAACAGCGACAGGGCTTTCTTAGGGACGGTGTCAGGACCTTGGTTAGAAATGGGTCAGGATATTAGCTCAGGATAGTGTCCGGATTTTAGTTATTGCCGGCAGCAGGGCCTATATTAGAGATAGATTCCGGGCCTTAGTTAGGGACAGTGTCAGTTAGTTAGGGAGAGCATTAGGGCTTCGGTGAGGAAAAGGGGCAGGACATTAGCTCGGGAGAGAGTCAGGTTCCAGGCCAGTGGTAGTGTCAGGATGTGAGCTAGGGATAGGGTGAAGACCTTAGTTATTGAGAGCATCAGGGCCTTAGGACCAGCGTCAGGGCCTTCATCAGGACCAGTGTCAGGGCTTCACGTACGGACAGCATCAGAGCCTAACTAAGGTACGGCAACAGGGCCTAAGTGAGGCCTATCTTCAGGGCCTGAGTTAGGGACAGTGTCAGGGCATGACTTAGGAGCAGTATAAGGGCCTCTGTAGGATCAGCCTTAGGGTCTTCGTTAAAGACATTCTCAGAGCCTCTGTTAGGGACCGCCTCAGGGCCTCACTTAGGGACAGCGTCAGGGCTTCCTTTGGGACAGTTTCAGGACCTTGGTAAGATATGGGTCAGGATATTAGTTCAGGATAATGTCAGGACTTTAGATATTGACTGCAGCAGGGCCTTAGAGACAGTGTCTCAGCCTGACTTAGGACTAGCATCAGAGCCTTTGTTAGGTCCAGTGTCAGGGACTGAGTTAGGTGTAGTGTCAGGGCCTCAGTTAGGGACAGTGTCAGGGCCTGAGTTAGGACGAGCCTCCAGGCCTCAGTTAGGGCCAGGGTCACAGCCTCGGGACTAATTTTAGGGCCTTAGTTAGGAACAGCATCAGGGATTTATTTAGCATAAGAAGCTCAACATTAGTTAAAGACAAGGTTAGGTTAAGGTCTAGGCATTGTGTCAGGGCATGACCTAGGGATAGTGTCAAGACCTTAGTTACTTAGGGCATCAGGGCCTAATTTAGGACCAGTGTCAGGGCTTCAGGTAGGGATAGCGTCAGAGCCTGACTTCGGGAGAGCGACAGGGCTTGAGTGAGGCCTAGTGACAGAGCCTGACTTCGGGAGAGCGACAGGGCTTGAGTGAGGCCTAGTGTCAGAGCCTTAGCTAGGGATAGTATCAGGGCATGACTTAGGAGCAGCACAAGGGCCTTGGTAGGATCAGCCTCAGGGGCTTTGTTAAAGACCTTATCAGGGCCTCTGTTAGGGGCAGCCTTAGGGCCTCCCTTAGGGACAGCGTCAGGGCTTACTTAGGGACAGTTTCAGGACCTTGGTAAGAGATGGGTCCGGAAATTACCTCAGGATAGTGTCAGGACATTAGATATTGACGGCAGCAGGGCCTTACTTAGGGACAGTGTCAAGGCCTTAGTTAGTACTAGCATCTGGGCCTCTGTTAGGTGCAGTGTCGGGGCCTGAGTTAGGAATAGTGTTAGGGCCTTAGTTAGGGACAGTATCACGGCCTTGGGACTAAATTCAGGGCCTGAGGTAGTCACAGCCTAAGGGCTTTAGTTAGCATAAGAGGCAGGACATTTGCTAGGGACAGGGTGAGGGTAAAGTTTAGGGATCGTGTCAGGAAATGACCTAGGGATAGTGTCAAGAGCTTAGTTACAGTATCAGGGCCTTATTTAGGACCCGTGTCAGGGCTTCAGGTAGGGACAGCGTCAGTGCCTGACTCTGGGAGAGCAACAGGGCCTGAGTGAGGCCTAGCGTCAGGCCCATAGCTGGGGACACTGTCAGGGCATGATGTAGGAGCAGCATCAGGGCCTTTGTTGCATCAGCATTAGTGTCTTAGTTACAGACATGATCAGGGCCTGAGTTAGTCACAGCGTCAAGGCCTCAGTTAGGCATAGCTTCAGGGACTGAGTTACGGACAGCCTCAGGTCTTCCCTTAGGAACAGCGACAGGGCTCTCTTAGGGACGGTGTCAGGACCTTGGTTAGAAATGGGTCAGGATATTAGCTCAGGATAGTGTCCGGATTTTAGTTATTGCCGGCAGCAGGGCCTATATTAGAGATAGATTTCGGGCCTTAGTTAGGGACAGTGTCAGGGCCTTAATTAGGACTAGTCTGGGCCTTAGTTAGGGAGAGCATTACGGCTTCGCTGAGGATAAGGGGCAGGACGTTAGCTCGGGACAGAGTCAGGTTCCAGGCCAGTGGTAGTGTCAGGATGTGAGCTAGGGATAGGGTGAAGACCTTAGTTATTGAGAGCATCAGGGCCTTAGTTAGGACCAGCGTCAGGGCCTTCATCAGGACCAGTGTCAGGGCTTCACGTACGGAAAGCGTCAGAGCCTAACTAAGGTACGGCATCGGGGCCTAAGTGAGGCCTATCTTTAGGGCCTGAGTTAGGGACAGTGTCAGGGCATGACTTAGGAGCAGTATAAGGGCCTCTGTAGGATCAGCATTAGGGTCTTCGTTAAAGACATTCTCAGGGCCTCTGTTAGGGACCGCCTCAGGGCCTCACTTAGGGACAGCGTCAGGGCTTCCTTTGGGACAGTTTCAGGACCTTGGTAAGACATGGGTCAGGATATTAGTTCAGGATAATGTCAGGACTTTAGATATTGACTGCAGCAGGGCCTTAGAGACAGTGTCTCAGCCTGACTTAGGACTAGCATCAGAGCCTTTGTTAGGTCCAGTGTCAGGGACTGAGTTAGGTGTAGTGTCAGGGCCTTAGTTAGGGACAGTGTCAGGGCCTGAGTTAGGACGAGCCTCCAGGCCTCAGTTAGGGCCAGGGTCACGGCCTCGGGACTAATTTTAGGGCCTTAGTTAGGAAGAGCATCAGGGATTTATTTAGCATAAGAAGCTCAACATTAGTTAAAGACAAGGTTAGGTTAAGGTCTAGGCATTGGGTCAGGGCATGACCTAGGGATAGTGTCAAGACCTTAGTTACTTAGGGCATCAGGGCCTAATTTAGGACCAGCGTCAGGGCTTCAGGTAGGGATAGCGTCAGAGCCTGACTTCGGGAGAGCGACAGGGCTTGAGTGAGGCCTAGTGTCAGAGCCTTAGCTAGGGATAGTATCAGGGCATGACTTAGGAGCAGCACAAGGGCCTTGGTAGGATCAGCCTCAGGGGCTTTGTTAAAGACATTATCAGGGCCTCTGTTAGGGACAGCCTTAGGGCCTCCCTTAGGGACAGCGTCAGGGCTTACTTAGGGACAGTTTCAGGACCTTGGTAAGAGATGGGTCCGGAAGTTAACTCAGGATAGTGTCAGGACATTAGATATTGACGGCAGCAGGGCCTTAGTTAGGGACAGTGTCAAGGCCTTAGTTAGTACTAGCATCTGGGCCTCTGTTAGGTACAGTGTCAGGGCCTGAGTTAGGAATAGTGTTAGGGCCTTAGTTAGGGACAGTATCACGGCCTTGGGACTAAATTCAGGGCCTGAGGTAGTCACAGCCTAAGGGCTTTAGTTAGCGTAAGAGGCAGGACATTTGCTAGGGACAGGGTGAGGGTAAAGTTTAGGGATCGTGTCAGGAAATGACCTAGGGATAGTGTCAAGAGCTTAGTTACAGTATCAGGGCCTTATTTAGGACCAGTGTCAGGGCTTCAGGTAGGGACAGCGTCAGTGCCTGACTCTGGGAGAGCAACAGGGCCTGAGTGAGGCCTAGCGTCAGGCCCATAGCTGGGGACACTGTCAGGGCATGATGTAGGAGCAGCATCAGGGCCTTTGTTGCATCAGCATTAGTGTCTTAGTTACAGACATGATCAGGGCCTGAGTTAGTCACAGCGTCAAGGCCTCAGTTAGGCATAGCTTCAGGGACTGAGTTACGGACAGCCTCAGGTCTTCCCTTAGGAACAGCGACAGGGCTTTCTTAGGGACGGTGTCAGGACCTTGGTTAGAAATGGGTCAGGATATTAGCTCAGGATAGTGTCCGGATTTTAGTTATTGCCGGCAGCAGGGCCTATATTAGAGATAGATTCCGGGCCTTAGTTAGGGACAGTGTCAGTTAGTTAGGGAGAGCATTAGGGCTTCGGTGAGGAAAAGGGGCAGGACATTAGCTCGGGAGAGAGTCAGGTTCCAGGCCAGTGGTAGTGTCAGGATGTGAGCTAGGGATAGGGTGAAGACCTTAGTTATTGAGAGCATCAGGGCCTTAGTTAGGACCAGCGTCAGGGCCTTCATCAGGACCAGTGTCAGGGCTTCACGTACGGACAGCATCAGAGCCTAACTAAGGTACGGCAACAGGGCCTAAGTGAGGCCTATCTTCAGGGCCTGAGTTAGGGACAGTGTCAGGGCATGACTTAGGAGCAGTATAAGGGCCTCTGTAGGATCAGCCTTAGGGTCTTCGTTAAAGACATTCTCAGAGCCTCTGTTAGGGACCGCCTCAGGGCCTCACTTAGGGACAGCGTCAGGGCTTCCTTTGGGACAGTTTCAGGACCTTGGTAAGACATGGGTCAGGATATTAGTTCAGGATAATGTCAGGACTTTAGATATTGACTGCAGCAGGGCCTTAGAGACAGTGTCTCAGCCTGACTTAGGACTAGCATCAGAGCCTTTGTTAGGTCCAGTGTCAGGGACTGAGTTAGGTGTAGTGTCAGGGCCTCAGTTAGGGACAGTGTCAGGGCCTGAGTTAGGACGAGCCTCCAGGCCTCAGTTAGGGCCAGGGTCACAGCCTCGGGACTAATTTTAGGGCCTTAGTTAGGAACAGCATCAGGGATTTATTTAGCATAAGAAGCTCAACATTAGTTAAAGACAAGGTTAGGTTAAGGTCTAGGCATTGTGTCAGGGCATGACCTAGGGATAGTGTCAAGACCTTAGTTACTTAGGGCATCAGGGCCTAATTTAGGACCAGTGTCAGGGCTTCAGGTAGGGATAGCGTCAGAGCCTGACTTCGGGAGAGCGACAGGGCTTGAGTGAGGCCTAGTGACAGAGCCTGACTTCGGGAGAGCGACAGGGCTTGAGTGAGGCCTAGTGTCAGAGCCTTAGCTAGGGATAGTATCAGGGCATGACTTAGGAGCAGCACAAGGGCCTTGGTAGGATCAGCCTCAGGGGCTTTGTTAAAGACCTTATCAGGGCCTCTGTTAGGGGCAGCCTTAGGGCCTCCCTTAGGGACAGCGTCAGGGCTTACTTAGGGACAGTTTCAGGACCTTGGTAAGAGATGGGTCCGGAAATTACCTCAGGATAGTGTCAGGACATTAGATATTGACGGCAGCAGGGCCTTACTTAGGGACAGTGTCAAGGCCTTAGTTAGTACTAGCATCTGGGCCTCTGTTAGGTGCAGTGTCGGGGCCTGAGTTAGGAATAGTGTTAGGGCCTTAGTTAGGGACAGTATCACGGCCTTGGGACTAAATTCAGGGCCTGAGGTAGTCACAGCCTAAGGGCTTTAGTTAGCATAAGAGGCAGGACATTTGCTAGGGACAGGGTGAGGGTAAAGTTTAGGGATCGTGTCAGGAAATGACCTAGGGATAGTGTCAAGAGCTTAGTTACAGTATCAGGGCCTTATTTAGGACCCGTGTCAGGGCTTCAGGTAGGGACAGCGTCAGTGCCTGACTCTGGGAGAGCAACAGGGCCTGAGTGAGGCCTAGCGTCAGGCCCATAGCTGGGGACACTGTCAGGGCATGATGTAGGAGCAGCATCAGGGCCTTTGTTGCGTCAGCATTAGTGTCTTAGTTACAGACATGATCAGGGCCTGAGTTAGTCACAGCGTCAAGGCCTCAGTTAGGCATAGCTTCAGGGACTGAGTTACGGACAGCCTCAGGTCTTCCCTTAGGAACAGCGACAGGGCTCTCTTAGGGACGGTGTCAGGACCTTGGTTAGAAATGGGTCAGGATATTAGCTCAGGATAGTGTCCGGATTTTAGTTATTGCCGGCAGCAGGGCCTATATTAGAGATAGATTCCGGGCCTTAGTTAGGGACAGTGTCAGGGCCTTAATTAGGACTAGTCTGGGCCTTAGTTAGGGAGAGCATTACGGCTTCGCTGAGGATAAGGGGCAGGACGTTAGCTCGGGACAGAGTCAGGTTCCAGGCCAGTGGTAGTGTCAGGATGTGAGCTAGGGATAGGGTGAAGACCTTAGTTATTGAGAGCATCAGGGCCTTAGTTAGGACCAGCGTCAGGGCCTTCATCAGGACCAGTGTCAGGGCTTCACGTACGGACAGCGTCAGAGCCTAACTAAGGTACGGCAACGGGGCCTAAGTGAGGCCTATCTTTAGGGCCTGAGTTAGGGACAGTGTCAGGGCATGACTTAGGAGCAGTATAAGGGCCTCTGTAGGATCAGCATTAGGGTCTTCGTTAAAGACATTCTCAGGGCCTCTGTTAGGGACCGCCTCAGGGCCTCACTTAGGGACAGCGTCAGGGCTTCCTTTGGGACAGTTTCAGGACCTTGGTAAGACATGGGTCAGGATATTAGCTCGGGATAATGTCAGGACTTTAGATATTGACTGCAGCAGGGCCTTAGAGACAGTGTCTCAGCCTGACTTAGGACTAGCATCAGAGCCTTTGTTAGGTCCAGTGTCAGGGACTGAGTTAGGTGTAGTGTCAGGGCCTTAGTTAGGGACAGTGTCAGGGCCTGAGTTAGGACGAGCCTCCAGGCCTCAGTTAGGGCCAGGGTCACGGCCTCGGGACTAATTTTAGGGCCTTAGTTAGGAAGAGCATCAGGGATTTATTTAGCATAAGAAGCTCAACATTAGTTAAAGACAAGGTTAGGTTAAGGTCTAGGCATTGGGTCAGGGCATGACCTAGGGATAGTGTCAAGACCTTAGTTACTTAGGGCATCAGGGCCTAATTTAGGACCAGCGTCAGGGCTTCAGGTAGGGATAGCGTCAGAGCCTGACTTCGGGAGAGCGACAGGGCTTGAGTGAGGCCTAGTGTCAGAGCCTTAGCTAGGGATAGTATCAGGGCATGACTTAGGAGCAGCACAAGGGCCTTGGTAGGATCAGCCTCAGGGGCTTTGTTAAAGACCTTATCAGGGCCTCTGTTAGGGGCAGCCTTAGGGCCTCCCTTAGGGACAGCGTCAGGGCTTACTTAGGGACAGTTTCAGGAGCTTGGTAAGAGATGGGTCCGGAAATTACCTCAGGATAGTGTCAGGACATTAGATATTGACGGCAGCAGGGCCTTACTTAGGGACAGTGTCAAGGCCTTAGTTAGTACTAGCATCTGGGCCTCTGTTAGGTACAGTGTCGGGGCCTGAGTTAGGAATAGTGTTAGGGCCTTAGTTAGGGACAGTATCACGGCCTTGGGACTAAATTCAGGGCCTGAGGTAGTCACAGCCTAAGGGCTTTAGTTAGCATAAGAGGCAGGACATTTGCTAGGGACAGGGTGAGGGTAAAGTTTAGGGATCGTGTCAGGAAATGACCTAGGGATAGTGTCAAGAGCTTAGTTACAGTATCAGGGCCTTATTTAGGACCCGTGTCAGGGCTTCAGGTAGGGACAGCGTCAGTGCCTGACTCTGGGAGAGCAACAGGGCCTGAGTGAGGCCTAGCGTCAGGCCCATAGCTGGGGACACTGTCAGGGCATGATGTAGGAGCAGCATCAGGGCCTTTGTTGCATCAGCATTAGTGTCTTAGTTACAGACATGATCAGGGCCTGAGTTAGTCACAGCGTCAAGGCCTCAGTTAGGCATAGCTTCAGGGACTGAGTTACGGACAGCCTCAGGTCTTCCCTTAGGAACAGCGACAGGGCTCTCTTAGGGACGGTGTCAGGACCTTGGTTAGAAATGGGTCAGGATATTAGCTCAGGATAGTGTCCGGATTTTAGTTATTGCCGGCAGCAGGGCCTATATTAGAGATAGATTCCGGGCCTTAGTTAGGGACAGTGTCAGGGCCTTAATTAGGACTAGTCTGGGCCTTAGTTAGGGAGAGCATTACGGCTTCGCTGAGGATAAGGGGCAGGACGTTAGCTCGGGACAGAGTCAGGTTCCAGGCCAGTGGTAGTGTCAGGATGTGAGCTAGGGATAGGGTGAAGACCTTAGTTATTGAGAGCATCAGGGCCTTAGTTAGGACCAGCGTCAGGGCCTTCATCAGGACCAGTGTCAGGGCTTCACGTACGGACAGCGTCAGAGCCTAACTAAGGTACGGCAACGGGGCCTAAGTGAGGCCTATCTTTAGGGCCTGAGTTAGGGACAGTGTCAGGGCATGACTTAGGAGCAGTATAAGGGCCTCTGTAGGATCAGCATTAGGGTCTTCGTTAAAGACATTCTCAGGGCCTCTGTTAGGGACCGCCTCAGGGCCTCACTTAGGGACAGCGTCAGGGCTTCCTTTGGGACAGTTTCAGGACCTTGGTAAGACATGGGTCAGGATATTAGCTCGGGATAATGTCAGGACTTTAGATATTGACTGCAGCAGGGCCTTAGAGACAGTGTCTCAGCCTGACTTAGGACTAGCATCAGAGCCTTTGTTAGGTCCAGTGTCAGGGACTGAGTTAGGTGTAGTGTCAGGGCCTTAGTTAGGGACAGTGTCAGGGCCTGAGTTAGGACGAGCCTCCAGGCCTCAGTTAGGGCCAGGGTCACGGCCTCGGGACTAATTTTAGGGCCTTAGTTAGGAAGAGCATCAGGGATTTATTTAGCATAAGAAGCTCAACATTAGTTAAAGACAAGGTTAGGTTAAGGTCTAGGCATTGGGTCAGGGCATGACCTAGGGATAGTGTCAAGACCTTAGTTACTTAGGGCATCAGGGCCTAATTTAGGACCAGCGTCAGGGCTTCAGGTAGGGATAGCGTCAGAGCCTGACTTCGGGAGAGCGACAGGGCTTGAGTGAGGCCTAGTGTCAGAGCCTTAGCTAGGGATAGTATCAGGGCATGACTTAGGAGCAGCACAAGGGCCTTGGTAGGATCAGCCTCAGGGGCTTTGTTAAAGACCTTATCAGGGCCTCTGTTAGGGGCAGCCTTAGGGCCTCCCTTAGGGACAGCGTCAGGGCTTACTTAGGGACAGTTTCAGGACCTTGGTAAGAGATGGGTCCGGAAATTACCTCAGGATAGTGTCAGGACATTAGATATTGACGGCAGCAGGGCCTTACTTAGGGACAGTGTCAAGGCCTTAGTTAGTACTAGCATCTGGGCCTCTGTTAGGTGCAGTGTCGGGGCCTGAGTTAGGAATAGTGTTAGGGCCTTAGTTAGGGACAGTATCACGGCCTTGGGACTAAATTCAGGGCCTGAGGTAGTCACAGCCTAAGGGCTTTAGTTAGCATAAGAGGCAGGACATTTGCTAGGGACAGGGTGAGGGTAAAGTTTAGGGATCGTGTCAGGAAATGACCTAGGGATAGTGTCAAGAGCTTAGTTACAGTATCAGGGCCTTATTTAGGACCCGTGTCAGGGCTTCAGGTAGGGACAGCGTCAGTGCCTGACTCTGGGAGAGCAACAGGGCCTGAGTGAGGCCTAGCGTCAGGCCCATAGCTGGGGACACTGTCAGGGCATGATGTAGGAGCAGCATCAGGGCCTTTGTTGCATCAGCAGTAGTGTCTTAGTTACAGACATGATCAGGGCCTGAGTTAGTCACAGCGTCAAGGCCTCAGTTAGGCATAGCTTCAGGGACTGAGTTACGGACAGCCTCAGGTCTTCCCTTAGGAACAGCGACAGGGCTCTCTTAGGGACGGTGTCAGGACCTTGGTTAGAAATGGGTCAGGATATTAGCTCAGGATAGTGTCCGGATTTTAGTTATTGCCGGCAGCAGGGCCTATATTAGAGATAGATTCCGGGCCTTAGTTAGGGACAGTGTCAGGGCCTTAATTAGGACTAGTCTGGGCCTTAGTTAGGGAGAGCATTACGGCTTCGCTGAGGATAAGGGGCAGGACGTTAGCTCGGGACAGAGTCAGGTTCCAGGCCAGTGGTAGTGTCAGGATGTGAGCGAGGGATAGGGTGAAGACCTTAGTTATTGAGAGCATCAGGGCCTTAGTTAGGACCAGCGTCAGGGCCTTCATCAGGACCAGTGTCAGGGCTTCATGTACGGACAGCGTCAGAGCCTAACTAAGGTACGGCATCGGGGCCTAAGTGAGGCCTATCTTTAGGGCCTGAGTTAGGGACAGTGTCAGGGCATGACTTAGGAGCAGTATAAGGGCCTCTGTAGGATCAGCCTTAGGGTCTTCGTTAAAGACATTCTCAGGGCCTCTGTTAGGGACCGCCTCAGGGCCTCACTTAGGGACAGCGTCAGGGCTTCCTTTGGGACAGTTTCAGGACCTTGGTAAGACATGGGTCAGGATATTAGTTCAGGATAATGTCAGGACTTTAGATATTGACTGCAGCAGGGCCTTAGAGACAGTGTCTCAGCCTGACTTAGGACTAGCATCAGAGCCTTTGTTAGGTCCAGTGTCAGGGACTGAGTTAGGTGTAGTGTCAGGGCCTTAGTTAGGGACAGTGTCAGGGCCTGAGTTAGGACGAGCCTCCAGGCCTCAGTTAGGGCCAGGGTCACGGCCTCGGGACTAATTTTAGGGCCTTAGTTAGGAAGAGCATCAGGGATTTATTTAGCATAAGAAGCTCAACATTAGTTAAAGACAAGGTTAGGTTAAGGTCTAGGCATTGGGTCAGGGCATGACCTAGGGATAGTGTCAAGACCTTAGTTACTTAGGGCATCAGGGCCTAATTTAGGACCAGCGTCAGGGCTTCAGGTAGGGATAGCGTCAGAGCCTGACTTCGGGAGAGCGACAGGGCTTGAGTGAGGCCTAGTGTCAGAGCCTTAGCTAGGGATAGTATCAGGGCATGACTTAGGAGCAGCACAAGGGCCTTGGTAGGATCAGCCTCAGGGGCTTTGTTAAAGACATTATCAGGGCCTCTGTTAGGGACAGCCTTAGGGCCTCCCTTAGGGACAGCGTCAGGGCTTACTTAGGGACAGTTTCAGGACCTTGGTAAGAGATGGGTCCGGAAGTTAACTCAGGATAGTGTCAGGACATTAGATATTGACGGCAGCAGGGCCTTAGTTAGGGACAGTGTCAAGGCCTTAGTTAGTACTAGCATCTGGGCCTCTGTTAGGTACAGTGTCAGGGCCTGAGTTAGGAATAGTGTTAGGGCCTTAGTTAGGGACAGTATCACGGCCTTGGGACTAAATTCAGGGCCTGAGGTAGTCACAGCCTAAGGGCTTTAGTTAGCGTAAGAGGCAGGACATTTGCTAGGGACAGGGTAAGTGTAAAGTTTAGGGATCGTGTCAGGAAATGACCTAGGGATAGTGTCAAGAGCTTAGTTACAGTATCAGGGCCTTATTTAGGACCAGTGTCAGGGCTTCAGGTAGGGACAGCGTCAGTGCCTGACTCTGGGAGAGCAACAGGGCCTGAGTGAGGCCTAGCGTCAGGCCCATAGCTGGGGACACTGTCAGGGCATGATGTAGGAGCAGCATCAGGGCCTTTGTTGCATCAGCATTAGTGTCTTAGTTACAGACATGATCAGGGCCTGAGTTAGTCACAGCGTCAAGGCCTCAGTTAGGCATAGCTTCAGGGACTGAGTTACGGACAGCCTCAGGTCTTCCCTTAGGAACAGCGACAGGGCTTTCTTAGGGACGGTGTCAGGACCTTGGTTAGAAATGGGTCAGGATATTAGCTCAGGATAGTGTCCGGATTTTAGTTATTGCCGGCAGCAGGGCCTATATTAGAGATAGATTCCGGGCCTTAGTTAGGGACAGTGTCAGTTAGTTAGGGAGAGCATTAGGGCTTCGGTGAGGAAAAGGGGCAGGACATTAGCTCGGGAGAGAGTCAGGTTCCAGGCCAGTGGTAGTGTCAGGATGTGAGCTAGGGATAGGGTGAAGACCTTAGTTATTGAGAGCATCAGGGCCTTAGGACCAGCGTCAGGGCCTTCATCAGGACCAGTGTCAGGGCTTCACGTACGGACAGCATCAGAGCCTAACTAAGGTACGGCAACAGGGCCTAAGTGAGGCCTATCTTCAGGGCCTGAGTTAGGGACAGTGTCAGGGCATGACTTAGGAGCAGTATAAGGGCCTCTGTAGGATCAGCCTTAGGGTCTTCGTTAAAGACATTCTCAGGGCCTCTGTTAGGGACCGCCTCAGGGCCTCACTTAGGGATAGCGTCAGGGCTTCCTTTGGGACAGTTTCAGGACCTTGGTAAGACATGGGTCAGGATATTAGTTCAGGATAATGTCAGGACTTTAGATATTGACTGCAGCAGGGCCTTAGAGACAGTGTCTCAGCCTGACTTAGGACTAGCATCAGAGCCTTTGTTAGGTCCAGTGTCAGGGACTGAGGTGTAGTGTCAGGGCCTCAGTTAGGGACAGTGTCAGGGCCTGAGTTAGGACGAGCCTCCAGGCCTCAGTTAGGGCCAGGGTCACAGCCTCGGGACTAATTTTAGGGCCTTAGTTAGGAACAGCATCAGGGATTTATTTAGCATAAGAAGCTCAACATTAGTTAAAGACAAGGTTAGGTTAAGGTCTAGGCATTGTGTCAGGGCATGACCTAGGGATAGTGTCAAGACCTTAGTTACTTAGGGCATCAGGGCCTAATTTAGGACCAGTGTCAGGGCTTCAGGTAGGGATAGCGTCAGAGCCTGACTTCGGGAGAGCGACAGGGCTTGAGTGAGGCCTAGTGACAGAGCCTGACTTCGGGAGAGCGACAGGGCTTGAGTGAGGCCTAGTGTCAGAGCCTTAGCTAGGGATAGTATCAGGGCATGACTTAGGAGCAGCACAAGGGCCTTGGTAGGATCAGCCTCAGGGGCTTTGTTAAAGACCTTATCAGGGCCTCTGTTAGGGGCAGCCTTAGGGCCTCCCTTAGGGACAGCGTCAGGGCTTACTTAGGGACAGTTTCAGGACCTTGGTAAGAGATGGGTCCGGAAATTACCTCAGGATAGTGTCAGGACATTAGATATTGACGGCAGCAGGGCCTTACTTAGGGACAGTGTCAAGGCCTTAGTTAGTGCTAGCATCTGGGCCTCTGTTAGGTGCAGTGTCGGGGCCTGAGTTAGGAATAGTGTTAGGGCCTTAGTTAGGGACAGTATCACGGCCTTGGGACTAAATTCAGGGCCTGAGGTAGTCACAGCCTAAGGGCTTTAGTTAGCATAAGAGGCAGGACATTTGCTAGGGACAGGGTGAGGGTAAAGTTTAGGGATCGTGTCAGGAAATGACCTAGGGATAGTGTCAAGAGCTTAGTTACAGTATCAGGGCCTTATTTAGGACCCGTGTCAGGGCTTCAGGTAGGGACAGCGTCAGTGCCTGACTCTGGGAGAGCAACAGGGCCTGAGTGAGGCCTAGCGTCAGGCCCATAGCTGGGGACACTGTCAGGGCATGATGTAGGAGCAGCATCAGGGCCTTTGTTGCGTCAGCATTAGTGTCTTAGTTACAGACATGATCAGGGCCTGAGTTAGTCACAGCGTCAAGGCCTCAGTTAGGCATAGCTTCAGGGACTGAGTTACGGACAGCCTCAGGTCTTCCCTTAGGAACAGCGACAGGGCTCTCTTAGGGACGGTGTCAGGACCTTGGTTAGAAATGGGTCAGGATATTAGCTCAGGATAGTGTCCGGATTTTAGTTATTGCCGGCAGCAGGGCCTATATTAGAGATAGATTCCGGGCCTTAGTTAGGGACAGTGTCAGGGCCTTAATTAGGACTAGTCTGGGCCTTAGTTAGGGAGAGCATTACGGCTTCGCTGAGGATAAGGGGCAGGACGTTAGCTCGGGACAGAGTCAGGTTCCAGGCCAGTGGTAGTGTCAGGATGTGAGCTAGGGATAGGGTGAAGACCTTAGTTATTGAGAGCATCAGGGCCTTAGTTAGGACCAGCGTCAGGGCCTTCATCAGGACCAGTGTCAGGGCTTCACGTACGGACAGCGTCAGAGCCTAACTAAGGTACGGCAACGGGGCCTAAGTGAGGCCTATCTTTAGGGCCTGAGTTAGGGACAGTGTCAGGGCATGACTTAGGAGCAGTATAAGGGCCTCTGTAGGATCAGCATTAGGGTCTTCGTTAAAGACATTCTCAGGGCCTCTGTTAGGGACCGCCTCAGGGCCTCACTTAGGGACAGCGTCAGGGCTTCCTTTGGGACAGTTTCAGGACCTTGGTAAGACATGGGTCAGGATATTAGCTCGGGATAATGTCAGGACTTTAGATATTGACTGCAGCAGGGCCTTAGAGACAGTGTCTCAGCCTGACTTAGGACTAGCATCAGAGCCTTTGTTAGGTCCAGTGTCAGGGACTGAGTTAGGTGTAGTGTCAGGGCCTTAGTTAGGGACAGTGTCAGGGCCTGAGTTAGGACGAGCCTCCAGGCCTCAGTTAGGGCCAGGGTCACGGCCTCGGGACTAATTTTAGGGCCTTAGTTAGGAAGAGCATCAGGGATTTATTTAGCATAAGAAGCTCAACATTAGTTAAAGACAAGGTTAGGTTAAGGTCTAGGCATTGGGTCAGGGCATGACCTAGGGATAGTGTCAAGACCTTAGTTACTTAGGGCATTAGGGCCTAATTTAGGACCAGCGTCAGGGCTTCAGGTAGGGATAGCGTCAGAGCCTGACTTAGGGAGAGCGACAGGGCTTGAGTGAGGCCTAGTGTCAGAGCCTTAGCTAGGGATAGTATCAGGGCATGACTTAGGAGCAGCACAAGGGCCTTGGTAGGATCAGCCTCAGGGGCTTTGTTAAAGACCTTATCAGGGCCTCTGTTAGGGGCAGCCTTAGGGCCTCCCTTAGGGACAGCGTCAGGGCTTACTTAGGGACAGTTTCAGGAGCTTGGTAAGAGATGGGTCCGGAAATTACCTCAGGATAGTGTCAGGACATTAGATATTGACGGCAGCAGGGCCTTAGTTAGGGACAGTGTCAAGGCCTTAGTTAGTACTAGCATCTGGGCCTCTGTTAGGTACAGTGTCGGGGCCTGAGTTAGGAATAGTGTTAGGGCCTTAGTTAGGGACAGTATCACGGCCTTGGGACTAAATTCAGGGCCTGAGGTAGTCACAGCCTAAGGGCTTTAGTTAGCATAAGAGGCAGGACATTTGCTAGGGACAGGGTGAGGGTAAAGTTTAGGGATCGTGTCAGGAAATGACCTAGGGATAGTGTCAAGAGCTTAGTTACAGTATCAGGGCCTTATTTAGGACCCGTGTCAGGGCTTCAGGTAGGGACAGCGTCAGTGCCTGACTCTGGGAGAGCAACAGGGCCTGAGTGAGGCCTAGCGTCAGGCCCATAGCTGGGGACACTGTCAGGGCATGATGTAGGAGCAGCATCAGGGCCTTTGTTGCGTCAGCATTAGTGTCTTAGTTACAGACATGATCAGGGCCTGAGTTAGTCACAGCGTCAAGGCCTCAGTTAGGCATAGCTTCAGGGACTGAGTTACGGACAGCCTCAGGTCTTCCCTTAGGAACAGCGACAGGGCTCTCTTAGGGACGGTGTCAGGACCTTGGTTAGAAATGGGTCAGGATATTAGCTCAGGATAGTGTCCGGATTTTAGTTATTGCCGGCAGCAGGGCCTATATTAGAGATAGATTCCGGGCCTTAGTTAGGGACAGTGTCAGGGCCTTAATTAGGACTAGTCTGGGCCTTAGTTAGGGAGAGCATTACGGCTTCGCTGAGGATAAGGGGCAGGACGTTAGCTCGGGACAGAGTCAGGTTCCAGGCCAGTGGTAGTGTCAGGATGTGAGCTAGGGATAGGGTGAAGACCTTAGTTATTGAGAGCATCAGGGCCTTAGTTAGGACCAGCGTCAGGGCCTTCATCAGGACCAGTGTCAGGGCTTCACGTACGGACAGCGTCAGAGCCTAACTAAGGTACGGCAACGGGGCCTAAGTGAGGCCTATCTTTAGGGCCTGAGTTAGGGACAGTGTCAGGGCATGACTTAGGAGCAGTATAAGGGCCTCTGTAGGATCAGCATTAGGGTCTTCGTTAAAGACATTCTCAGAGCCTCTGTTAGGGACCGCCTCAGGGCCTCACTTAGGGACAGCGTCAGGGCTTCCTTTGGGACAGTTTCAGGACCTTGGTAAGACATGGGTCAGGATATTAGCTCGGGATAATGTCAGGACTTTAGATATTGACTGCAGCAGGGCCTTAGAGACAGTGTCTCAGCCTGACTTAGGACTAGCATCAGAGCCTTTGTTAGGTCCAGTGTCAGGGACTGAGTTAGGTGTAGTGTCAGGGCCTTAGTTAGGGACAGTGTCAGGGCCTGAGTTAGGACGAGCCTCCAGGCCTCAGTTAGGGCCAGGGTCACGGCCTCGGGACTAATTTTAGGGCCTTAGTTAGGAAGAGCATCAGGGATTTATTTAGCATAAGAAGCTCAACATTAGTTAAAGACAAGGTTAGGTTAAGGTCTAGGCATTGGGTCAGGGCATGACCTAGGGATAGTGTCAAGACCTTAGTTACTTAGGGCATCAGGGCCTAATTTAGGACCAGCGTCAGGGCTTCAGGTAGGGATAGCGTCAGAGCCTGACTTCGGGAGAGCGACAGGGCTTGAGTGAGGCCTAGTGTCAGAGCCTTAGCTAGGGATAGTATCAGGGCATGACTTAGGAGCAGCATAAGGGCCTTGGTAGGATCAGCCTCAGGGGCTTTGTTAAAGACATTATCAGGGCCTCTGTTAGGGACAGCCTTAGGGCCTCCCTTAGGGACAGCGTCAGGGCTTACTTAGGGACAGTTTCAGGACCTTGGTAAGAGATGGGTCCGGAAGTTAACTCAGGATAGTGTCAGGACATTAGATATTGACGGCAGCAGGGCCTTACTTAGGGACAGTGTCAAGGCCTTAGTTAGTACTAGCATCTGGGCCTCTGTTAGGTACAGTGTCAGGGCCTGAGTTAGGAATAGTGTTAGGGCCTTAGTTAGGGACAGTATCACGGCCTTGGGACTAAATTCAGGGCCTGAGGTAGTCACAGCATAAGGGGTTTAGTTAGCGTAAGAGGCAGGACATTTGCTAGGGACAGGGTTAGGGTAAAGTTTAGGGATCGTGTCAGGAAATGACCTAGGGATAGTGTCAAGAGCTTAGTTACAGTATCAGGGCCTTATTTAGGACCAGTGTCAGGGCTTCAGGTAGGGACAGCGTCAGTGCCTGACTCTGGGAGAGCAACAGGGCCTGAGTGAGGCCTAGCGTCAGGCCCATAGCTGGGGACACTGTCAGGGCATGATGTAGGAGCAGCATCAGGGCCTTTGTTGCATCAGCATTAGTGTCTTAGTTACAGACATGATCAGGGCCTGAGTTAGTCACAGCGTCAAGGCCTCAGTTAGGCATAGCTTCAGGGACTGAGTTACGGACAGCCTCAGGTCTTCCCTTAGGAACAGCGACAGGGCTCTCTTAGGGACGGTGTCAGGACCTTGGTTAGAAATGGGTCAGGATATTAGCTCAGGATAGTGTCCGGATTTTAGTTATTGCCGGCAGCAGGGCCTATATTAGAGATAGATTCCGGGCCTTAGTTAGGGACAGTGTCAGTTAGTTAGGGAGAGCATTAGGGCTTCGGTGAGGAAAAGGGGCAGGACGTTAGCTCGGGAGAGAGTCAGGTTCCAGGCCAGTGGTAGTGTCAGGATGTGAGCTAGGGATAGGGTGAAGACCTTAGTTATTGAGAGCATCAGGGCCTTAGTTAGGACCAGCGTCAGGGCCTTCATCAGGACCAGTGTCAGGGCTTCACGTACGGACAGCGTCAGAGCCTAACTAAGGTATGGCAACGGGGCCTAAGTGAGGCCTATCTTTAGGGCCTGAGTTAGGGACAGTGTCAGGGCATGACTTAGGAGCAGTATAAGGGCCTCTGTAGGATCAGCCTTAGGGTCTTCGTTAAAGACATTCTCAGGGCCTCTGTTAGGGACCGCCTCAGGGCCTCACTTAGGGACAGCGTCAGGGCTTCCTTTGGGACAGTTTCAGGACCTTGGTAAGACATGGGTCAGGATATTAGCTCGGGATAATGTCAGGACTTTAGATATTGACTGCAGCAGGGCCTTAGAGACAGTGTCTCAGCCTGACTTAGGACTAGCATCAGAGCCTTTGTTAGGTCCAGTGTCAGGGACTGAGTTAGGTGTAGTGTCAGGGCCTTAGTTAGGGACAGTGTCAGGGCCTGAGTTAGGACGAGCCTCCAGGCCTCAGTTAGGGCCAGGGTCACGGCCTCGGGACTAATTTTAGGGCCTTAGTTAGGAAGAGCATCAGGGATTTATTTAGCATAAGAAGCTCAACATTAGTTAAAGACAAGGTTAGGTTAAGGTCTAGGCATTGGGTCAGGGCATGACCTAGGGATAGTGTCAAGACCTTAGTTACTTAGGGCATTAGGGCCTAATTTAGGACCAGCGTCAGGGCTTCAGGTAGGGATAGCGTCAGAGCCTGACTTAGGGAGAGCGACAGGGCTTGAGTGAGGCCTAGTGTCAGAGCCTTAGCTAGGGATAGTATCAGGGCATGACTTAGGAGCAGCACAAGGGCCTTGGTAGGATCAGCCTCAGGGGCTTTGTTAAAGACCTTATCAGGGCCTCTGTTAGGGGCAGCCTTAGGGCCTCCCTTAGGGACAGCGTCAGGGCTTACTTAGGGACAGTTTCAGGAGCTTGGTAAGAGATGGGTCCGGAAATTACCTCAGGATAGTGTCAGGACATTAGATATTGACGGCAGCAGGGCCTTACTTAGGGACAGTGTCAAGGCCTTAGTTAGTACTAGCATCTGGGCCTCTGTTAGGTACACTGTCGGGGCCTGAGTTAGGAATAGTGTTAGGGCCTTAGTTAGGGACAGTATCACGGCCTTGGGACTAAATTCAGGGCCTGAGGTAGTCACAGCATAAGGGCTTTAGTTAGCATAAGAGGCAGGACATTTGCTAGGGACAGGGTGAGGGTAAAGTTTAGGGATCGTGTCAGGAAATGACCTAGGGATAGTGTCAAGAGCTTAGTTACAGTATCAGGGCCTTATTTAGGACCCGTGTCAGGGCTTCAGGTAGGGACAGCGTCAGTGCCTGACTCTGGGAGAGCAACAGGGCCTGAGTGAGGCCTAGCGTCAGGCCCATAGCTGGGGACACTGTCAGGGCATGATGTAGGAGCAGCATCAGGGCCTTTGTTGCATCAGCATTAGTGTCTTAGTTACAGACATGATCAGGGCCTGAGTTAGTCACAGCGTCAAGGCCTCAGTTAGGCATAGCTTCAGGGACTGAGTTACGGACAGCCTCAGGTCTTCCCTTAGGAACAGCGACAGGGCTTTCTTAGGGACGGTGTCAGGACCTTGGTTAGAAATGGGTCAGGATATTAGCTCAGGATAGTGTCCGGATTTTAGTTATTGCCGGCAGCAGGGCCTATATTAGAGATAGATTCCGGGCCTTAGTTAGGGACAGTGTCAGTTAGTTAGGGAGAGCATTAGGGCTTCGGTGAGGAAAAGGGGCAGGACATTAGCTCGGGAGAGAGTCAGGTTCCAGGCCAGTGGTAGTGTCAGGATGTGAGCTAGGGATAGGGTGAAGACCTTAGTTATTGAGAGCATCAGGGCCTTAGGACCAGCGTCAGGGCCTTCATCAGGACCAGTGTCAGGGCTTCACGTACGGACAGCATCAGAGCCTAACTAAGGTACGGCAACAGGGCCTAAGTGAGGCCTATCTTCAGGGCCTGAGTTAGGGACAGTGTCAGGGCATGACTTAGGAGCAGTATAAGGGCCTCTGTAGGATCAGCCTTAGGGTCTTCGTTAAAGACATTCTCAGAGCCTCTGTTAGGGACCGCCTCAGGGCCTCACTTAGGGACAGCGTCAGGGCTTCCTTTGGGACAGTTTCAGGACCTTGGTAAGATATGGGTCAGGATATTAGTTCAGGATAATGTCAGGACTTTAGATATTGACTGCAGCAGGGCCTTAGAGACAGTGTCTCAGCCTGACTTAGGACTAGCATCAGAGCCTTTGTTAGGTCCAGTGTCAGGGACTGAGTTAGGTGTAGTGTCAGGGCCTCAGTTAGGGACAGTGTCAGGGCCTGAGTTAGGACGAGCCTCCAGGCCTCAGTTAGGGCCAGGGTCACAGCCTCGGGACTAATTTTAGGGCCTTAGTTAGGAACAGCATCAGGGATTTATTTAGCATAAGAAGCTCAACATTAGTTAAAGACAAGGTTAGGTTAAGGTCTAGGCATTGTGTCAGGGCATGACCTAGGGATAGTGTCAAGACCTTAGTTACTTAGGGCATCAGGGCCTAATTTAGGACCAGTGTCAGGGCTTCAGGTAGGGATAGCGTCAGAGCCTGACTTCGGGAGAGCGACAGGGCTTGAGTGAGGCCTAGTGACAGAGCCTGACTTCGGGAGAGCGACAGGGCTTGAGTGAGGCCTAGTGTCAGAGCCTTAGCTAGGGATAGTATCAGGGCATGACTTAGGAGCAGCACAAGGGCCTTGGTAGGATCAGCCTCAGGGGCTTTGTTAAAGACCTTATCAGGGCCTCTGTTAGGGGCAGCCTTAGGGCCTCCCTTAGGGACAGCGTCAGGGCTTACTTAGGGACAGTTTCAGGACCTTGGTAAGAGATGGGTCCGGAAATTACCTCAGGATAGTGTCAGGACATTAGATATTGACGGCAGCAGGGCCTTACTTAGGGACAGTGTCAAGGCCTTAGTTAGTACTAGCATCTGGGCCTCTGTTAGGTGCAGTGTCGGGGCCTGAGTTAGGAATAGTGTTAGGGCCTTAGTTAGGGACAGTATCACGGCCTTGGGACTAAATTCAGGGCCTGAGGTAGTCACAGCCTAAGGGCTTTAGTTAGCATAAGAGGCAGG
Source organism: Balaenoptera borealis (assembly GCF_965194805.1). Classification (NCBI taxonomy): domain Eukaryota; kingdom Metazoa; phylum Chordata; class Mammalia; order Artiodactyla; family Balaenopteridae; genus Balaenoptera; species Balaenoptera borealis. Next base: position 194,362 of record NW_028123716.1, on the reverse strand, counting down.
ACATTTGCTAGGGACAGGGTGAGGGTAAAGTTTAGGGATCGTGTCAGGAAATGACCTAGGGATAGTGTCAAGAGCTTAGTTACAGTATCAGGGCCTTATTTAGGACCCGTGTCAGGGCTTCAGGTAGGGACAGCGTCAGTGCCTGACTCTGGGAGAGCAACAGGGCCTGAGTGAGGCCTAGCGTCAGGCCCATAGCTGGGGACACTGTCAGGGCATGATGTAGGAGCAGCATCAGGGCCTTTGTTGCATCAGCATTAGTGTCTTAGTTACAGACATGATCAGGGCCTGAGTTAGTCACAGCGTCAAGGCCTCAGTTAGGCATAGCTTCAGGGACTGAGTTACGGACAGCCTCAGGTCTTCCCTTAGGAACAGCGACAGGGCTCTCTTAGGGACGGTGTCAGGACCTTGGTTAGAAATGGGTCAGGATATTAGCTCAGGATAGTGTCCGGATTTTAGTTATTGCCGGCAGCAGGGCCTATATTAGAGATAGATTCCGGGCCTTAGTTAGGGACAGTGTCAGGGCCTTAATTAGGACTAGTCTGGGCCTTAGTTAGGGAGAGCATTACGGCTTCGGTGAGGATAAGGGGCAGGACGTTAGCTCGGGACAGAGTCAGGTTCCAGGCCAGTGGTAGTGTCAGGATGTGAGCTAGGGATAGGGTGAAGACCTTAGTTATTGAGAGCATCAGGGCCTTAGTTAGGACCAGCGTCAGGGCCTTCATCAGGACCAGTGTCAGGGCTTCACGTACGGACAGCGTCAGAGCCTAACTAAGGTACGGCATCGGGGCCTAAGTGAGGCCTATCTTTAGGGCCTGAGTTAGGGACAGTGTCAGGGCATGACTTAGGAGCAGTATAAGGGCCTCTGTAGGATCAGCATTAGGGTCTTCGTTAAAGACATTCTCAGGGCCTCTGTTAGGGACCGCCTCAGGGCCTCACTTAGGGACAGCGTCAGGGCTTCCTTTGGGACAGTTTCAGGACCTTGGTAAGACATGGGTCAGGATATTAGCTCGGGATAATGTCAGGACTTTAGATATTGACTGCAGCAGGGCCTTAGAGACAGTGTCTCAGCCTGACTTAGGACTAGCATCAGAGCCTTTGTTAGGTTCTGTGTCAGGGACTGAGTTAGGTGTAGTGTCAGGGCCTTAGTTAGGGACAGTGTCAGGGCCTGAGTTAGGACGAGCCTCCAGGCCTCAGTTAGGGCCAGGGTCACGGCCTCGGGACTAATTTTAGGGCCTTAGTTAGGAAGAGCATCAGGGATTTATTTAGCATAAGAAGCTCAACATTAGTTAAAGACAAGGTTAGGTTAAGGTCTAGGCATTGGGTCAGGGCATGACCTAGGGATAGTGTCAAGACCTTAGTTACTTAGGGCATCAGGGCCTAATTTAGGACCAGCGTCAGGGCTTCAGGTAGGGATAGCGTCAGAGCCTGACTTCGGGAGAGCGACAGGGCTTGAGTGAGGCCTAGTGACAGAGCCTGACTTCGGGAGAGCGACAGGGCTTGAGTGAGGCCTAGTGTCAGAGCCTTAGCTAGGGATAGTATCAGGGCATGACTTAGGAGCAGCACAAGGGCCTTGGTAGGATCAGCCTCAGGGGCTTTGTTAAAGACATTATCAGGGCCTCTGTTAGGGACAGCCTTAGGGCCTCCCTTAGGGACAGCGTCAGGGCTTACTTAGGGACAGTTTCAGGACCTTGGTAAGAGATGGGTCCGGAAGTTAACTCAGGATAGTGTCAGGACATTAGATATTGACGGCAGCAGGGCCTTAGTTAGGGACAGTGTCAAGGCCTTAGTTAGTACTAGCATCTGGGCCTCTGTTAGGTACAGTGTCAGGGCCTGAGTTAGGAATAGTGTTAGGGCCTTAGTTAGGGACAGTATCACGGCCTTGGGACTAAATTCAGGGCCTGAGGTAGTCACAGCCTAAGGGCTTTAGTTAGCGTAAGAGGCAGGACATTTGCTAGGGACAGGGTTAGGGTAAAGTTTAGGGATCGTGTCAGGAAATGACCTAGGGATTGTGTCAAGAGCTTAGTTACAGTATCAGGGCCTTATTTAGGACCAGTGTCAGGGCTTCAGGTAGGGACAGCGTCAGTGCCTGACTCTGGGAGAGCAACAGGGCCTGAGTGAGGCCTAGCGTCAGGCCCATAGCTGGGGACACTGTCAGGGCATGATGTAGGAGCAGCATCAGGGCCTTTGTTGCATCAGCATTAGTGTCTTAGTTACAGACATGATCAGGGCCTGAGTTAGTCACAGCGTCAAGGCCTCAGTTAGGCATAGCTTCAGGGACTGAGTTACGGACAGCCTCAGGTCTTCCCTTAGGAACAGCGACAGGGCTTTCTTAGGGACGGTGTCAGGACCTTGGTTAGAAATGGGTCAGGATATTAGCTCAGGATAGTGTCCGGATTTTAGTTATTGCCGGCAGCAGGGCCTATATTAGAGATAGATTCCGGGCCTTAGTTAGGGACAGTGTCAGTTAGTTAGGGAGAGCATTAGGGCTTCGGTGAGGAAAAGGGGCAGGACATTAGCTCGGGAGAGAGTCAGGTTCCAGGCCAGTGGTAGTGTCAGGATGTGAGCTAGGGATAGGGTGAAGACCTTAGTTATTGAGAGCATCAGGGCCTTAGTTAGGACCAGCGTCAGGGCCTTCATCAGGACCAGTGTCAGGGCTTCACGTACGGACAGCATCAGAGCCTAACTAAGGTACGGCAACAGGGCCTAAGTGAGGCCTATCTTCAGGGCCTGAGTTAGGGACAGTGTCAGGGCATGACTTAGGAGCAGTATAAGGGCCTCTGTAGGATCAGCCTTAGGGTCTTCGTTAAAGACATTCTCAGGGCCTCTGTTAGGGACCGCCTCAGGGCCTCACTTAGGGACAGCGTCAGGGCTTCCTTTGGGACAGTTTCAGGACCTTGGTAAGACATGGGTCAGGATATTAGTTCAGGATAATGTCAGGACTTTAGATATTGACTGCAGCAGGGCCTTAGAGACAGTGTCTCAGCCTGACTTAGGACTAGCATCAGAGCCTTTGTTAGGTCCAGTGTCAGGGACTGAGTTAGGTGTAGTGTCAGGGCCTTAGTTAGGGACAGTGTCAGGGCCTGAGTTAGGACGAGCCTCCAGGCCTCAGTTAGGGCCAGGGTCACGGCCTCGGGACTAATTTTAGGGCCTTAGTTAGGAAGAGCATCAGGGATTTATTTAGCATAAGAAGCTCAACATTAGTTAAAGACAAGGTTAGGTTAAGGTCTAGGGATTGGGTCAGGGCATGACCTAGGGATAGTGTCAAGACCTTAGTTACTTAGGGCATCAGGGCCTAATTTAGGACCAGCGTCAGGGCTTCAGGTAGGGATAGCGTCAGAGCCTGACTTCGGGAGAGCGACAGGGCTTGAGTGAGGCCTAGTGTCAGAGCCTTAGCTAGGGATAGTATCAGGGCATGACTTAGGAGCAGCACAAGGGCCTTGGTAGGATCAGCCTCAGGGGCTTTGTTAAAGACCTTATCAGGGCCTCTGTTAGGGGCAGCCTTAGGGCCTCCCTTAGGGACAGCGTCAGGGCTTACTTAGGGACAGTTTCAGGACCTTGGTAAGAGATGGGTCCGGAAATTACCTCAGGATAGTGTCAGGACATTAGATATTGACGGCAGCAGGGCCTTACTTAGGGACAGTGTCAAGGCCTTAGTTAGTACTAGCATCTGGGCCTCTGTTAGGTACAGTGTCGGGGCCTGAGTTAGGAATAGTGTTAGGGCCTTAGTTAGGGACAGTATCACGGCCTTGGGACTAAATTCAGGGCCTGAGGTAGTCACAGCCTAAGGGCTTTAGTTAGCATAAGAGGCAGGACATTTGCTAGGGACAGGGTGAGGGTAAAGTTTAGGGATCGTGTCAGGAAATGACCTAGGGATAGTGTCAAGAGCTTAGTTACAGTATCAGGGCCTTATTTAGGACCCGTGTCAGGGCTTCAGGTAGGGACAGCGTCAGTGCCTGACTCTGGGAGAGCAACAGGGCCTGAGTGAGGCCTAGCGTCAGGCCCATAGCTGGGGACACTGTCAGGGCATGATGTAGGAGCAGCATCAGGGCCTTTGTTGCATCAGCATTAGTGTCTTAGTTACAGACATGATCAGGGCCTGAGTTAGTCACAGCGTCAAGGCCTCAGTTAGGCATAGCTTCAGGGACTGAGTTACGGACAGCCTCAGGTCTTCCCTTAGGAACAGCGACAGGGCTCTCTTAGGGACGGTGTCAGGACCTTGGTTAGAAATGGGTCAGGATATTAGCTCAGGATAGTGTCCGGATTTTAGTTATTGCCGGCAGCAGGGCCTATATTAGAGATAGATTCCGGGCCTTAGTTAGGGACAGTGTCAGGGCCTTAATTAGGACTAGTCTGGGCCTTAGTTAGGGAGAGCATTACGGCTTCGCTGAGGATAAGGGGCAGGACGTTAGCTCGGGACAGAGTCAGGTTCCAGGCCAGTGGTAGTGTCAGGATGTGAGCTAGGGATAGGGTGAAGACCTTAGTTATTGAGAGCATCAGGGCCTTAGTTAGGACCAGCGTCAGGGCCTTCATCAGGACCAGTGTCAGGGCTTCACGTACGGACAGCGTCAGAGCCTAACTAAGGTACGGCATCGGGGCCTAAGTGAGGCCTATCTTTAGGGCCTGAGTTAGGGACAGTGTCAGGGCATGACTTAGGAGCAGTATAAGGGCCTCTGTAGGATCAGCATTAGGGTCTTCGTTAAAGACATTCTCAGGGCCTCTGTTAGGGACCGCCTCAGGGCCTCACTTAGGGACAGCGTCAGGGCTTCCTTTGGGACAGTTTCAGGACCTTGGTAAGACATGGGTCAGGATATTAGCTCGGGATAATGTCAGGACTTTAGATATTGACTGCAGCAGGGCCTTAGAGACAGTGTCTCAGCCTGACTTAGGACTAGCATCAGAGCCTTTGTTAGGTTCTGTGTCAGGGACTGAGTTAGGTGTAGTGTCAGGGCCTTAGTTAGGGACAGTGTCAGGGCCTGAGTTAGGACGAGCCTCCAGGCCTCAGTTAGGGCCAGGGTCACGGCCTCGGGACTAATTTTAGGGCCTTAGTTAGGAAGAGCATCAGGGATTTATTTAGCATAAGAAGCTCAACATTAGTTAAAGACAAGGTTAGGTTAAGGTCTAGGCATTGGGTCAGGGCATGACCTAGGGATAGTGTCAAGACCTTAGTTACTTAGGGCATCAGGGCCTAATTTAGGACCAGCGTCAGGGCTTCAGGTAGGGATAGCGTCAGAGCCTGACTTCGGGAGAGCGACAGGGCTTGAGTGAGGCCTAGTGACAGAGCCTGACTTCGGGAGAGCGACAGGGCTTGAGTGAGGCCTAGTGTCAGAGCCTTAGCTAGGGATAGTATCAGGGCATGACTTAGGAGCAGCACAAGGGCCTTGGTAGGATCAGCCTCAGGGGCTTTGTTAAAGACATTATCAGGGCCTCTGTTAGGGACAGCCTTAGGGCCTCCCTTAGGGACAGCGTCAGGGCTTACTTAGGGACAGTTTCAGGACCTTGGTAAGAGATGGGTCCGGAAGTTAACTCAGGATAGTGTCAGGACATTAGATATTGACGGCAGCAGGGCCTTAGTTAGGGACAGTGTCAAGGCCTTAGTTAGTACTAGCATCTGGGCCTCTGTTAGGTACAGTGTCAGGGCCTGAGTTAGGAATAGTGTTAGGGCCTTAGTTAGGGACAGTATCACGGCCTTGGGACTAAATTCAGGGCCTGAGGTAGTCACAGCCTAAGGGCTTTAGTTAGCGTAAGAGGCAGGACATTTGCTAGGGACAGGGTTAGGGTAAAGTTTAGGGATCGTGTCAGGAAATGACCTAGGGATTGTGTCAAGAGCTTAGTTACAGTATCAGGGCCTTATTTAGGACCAGTGTCAGGGCTTCAGGTAGGGACAGCGTCAGTGCCTGACTCTGGGAGAGCAACAGGGCCTGAGTGAGGCCTAGCGTCAGGCCCATAGCTGGGGACACTGTCAGGGCATGATGTAGGAGCAGCATCAGGGCCTTTGTTGCATCAGCATTAGTGTCTTAGTTACAGACATGATCAGGGCCTGAGTTAGTCACAGCGTCAAGGCCTCAGTTAGGCATAGCTTCAGGGACTGAGTTACGGACAGCCTCAGGTCTTCCCTTAGGAACAGCGACAGGGCTTTCTTAGGGACGGTGTCAGGACCTTGGTTAGAAATGGGTCAGGATATTAGCTCAGGATAGTGTCCGGATTTTAGTTATTGCCGGCAGCAGGGCCTATATTAGAGATAGATTCCGGGCCTTAGTTAGGGACAGTGTCAGTTAGTTAGGGAGAGCATTAGGGCTTCGGTGAGGAAAAGGGGCAGGACATTAGCTCGGGAGAGAGTCAGGTTCCAGGCCAGTGGTAGTGTCAGGATGTGAGCTAGGGATAGGGTGAAGACCTTAGTTATTGAGAGCATCAGGGCCTTAGTTAGGACCAGCGTCAGGGCCTTCATCAGGACCAGTGTCAGGGCTTCACGTACGGACAGCATCAGAGCCTAACTAAGGTACGGCAACAGGGCCTAAGTGAGGCCTATCTTCAGGGCCTGAGTTAGGGACAGTGTCAGGGCATGACTTAGGAGCAGTATAAGGGCCTCTGTAGGATCAGCCTTAGGGTCTTCGTTAAAGACATTCTCAGGGCCTCTGTTAGGGACCGCCTCAGGGCCTCACTTAGGGACAGCGTCAGGGCTTCCTTTGGGACAGTTTCAGGACCTTGGTAAGACATGGGTCAGGATATTAGTTCAGGATAATGTCAGGACTTTAGATATAGACTGCAGCAGGGCCTTAGAGACAGTGTCTCAGCCTGACTTAGGACTAGCATCAGAGCCTTTGTTAGGTCCAGTGTCAGGGACTGAGTTAGGTGTAGTGTCAGGGCCTCAGTTAGGGACAGTGTCAGGGCCTGAGTTAGGACGAGCCTCCAGGCCTCAGTTAGGGCCAGGGTCACAGCCTCGGGACTAATTTTAGGGCCTTAGTTAGGAACAGCATCAGGGATTTATTTAGCATAAGAAGCTCAACATTAGTTAAAGACAAGGTTAGGTTAAGGTCTAGGCATTGTGTCAGGGCATGACCTAGGGATAGTGTCAAGACCTTAGTTACTTAGGGCATCAGGGCCTAATTTAGGACCAGTGTCAGGGCTTCAGGTAGGGATAGCGTCAGAGCCTGACTTCGGGAGAGCGACAGGGCTTGAGTGAGGCCTAGTGACAGAGCCTGACTTAGGGAGAGCGACAGGGCTTGAGTGAGGCCTAGTGTCAGAGCCTTAGCTAGGGATAGTATCAGGGCATGACTTAGGAGCAGCACAAGGGCCTTGGTAGGATCAGCCTCAGGGGCTTTGTTAAAGATCTTATCAGGGCCTCTGTTAGGGGCAGCCTTAGGGCCTCCCTTAGGGACAGCGTCAGGGCTTACTTAGGGACAGTTTCAGGACCTTGGTAAGAGATGGGTCCGGAAATTACCTCAGGATAGTGTCAGGACATTAGATATTGACGGCAGCAGGGCCTTACTTAGGGACAGTGTCAAGGCCTTAGTTAGTACTAGCATCTGGGCCTCTGTTAGGTGCAGTGTCGGGGCCTGAGTTAGGAATAGTGTTAGGGCCTTAGTTAGGGACAGTATCACGGCCTTGGGACTAAATTCAGGGCCTGAGGTAGTCACAGCCTAAGGGCTTTAGTTAGCATAAGAGGCAGGACATTTGCTAGGGACAGGGTGAGGGTAAAGTTTAGGGATCGTGTCAGGAAATGACCTAGGGATAGTGTCAAGAGCTTAGTTACAGTATCAGGGCCTTATTTAGGACCCGTGTCAGGGCTTCAGGTAGGGACAGCGTCAGTGCCTGACTCTGGGAGAGCAACAGGGCCTGAGTGAGGCCTAGCGTCAGGCCCATAGCTGGGGACACTGTCAGGGCATGATGTAGGAGCAGCATCAGGGCCTTTGTTGCGTCAGCATTAGTGTCTTAGTTACAGACATGATCAGGGCCTGAGTTAGTCACAGCGTCAAGGCCTCAGTTAGGCATAGCTTCAGGGACTGAGTTACGGACAGCCTCAGGTCTTCCCTTAGGAACAGCGACAGGGCTCTCTTAGGGACGGTGTCAGGACCTTGGTTAGAAATGGGTCAGGATATTAGCTCAGGATAGTGTCCGGATTTTAGTTATTGCCGGCAGCAGGGCCTATATTAGAGATAGATTCCGGGCCTTAGTTAGGGACAGTGTCAGGGCCTTAATTAGGACTAGTCTGGGCCTTAGTTAGGGAGAGCATTACGGCTTCGCTGAGGATAAGGGGCAGGACGTTAGCTCGGGACAGAGTCAGGTTCCAGGCCAGTGGTAGTGTCAGGATGTGAGCTAGGGATAGGGTGAAGACCTTAGTTATTGAGAGCATCAGGGCCTTAGTTAGGACCAGCGTCAGGGCCTTCATCAGGACCAGTGTCAGGGCTTCACGTACGGACAGCGTCAGAGCCTAACTAAGGTACGGCAACGGGGCCTAAGTGAGGCCTATCTTTAGGGCCTGAGTTAGGGACAGTGTCAGGGCATGACTTAGGAGCAGTATAAGGGCCTCTGTAGGATCAGCATTAGGGTCTTCGTTAAAGACATTCTCAGGGCCTCTGTTAGGGACCGCCTCAGGGCCTCACTTAGGGACAGCGTCAGGGCTTCCTTTGGGACAGTTTCAGGACCTTGGTAAGACATGGGTCAGGATATTAGCTCGGGATAATGTCAGGACTTTAGATATTGACTGCAGCAGGGCCTTAGAGACAGTGTCTCAGCCTGACTTAGGACTAGCATCAGAGCCTTTGTTAGGTCCAGTGTCAGGGACTGAGTTAGGTGTAGTGTCAGGGCCTTAGTTAGGGACAGTGTCAGGGCCTGAGTTAGGACGAGCCTCCAGGCCTCAGTTAGGGCCAGGGTCACGGCCTCGGGACTAATTTTAGGGCCTTAGTTAGGAAGAGCATCAGGGATTTATTTAGCATAAGAAGCTCAACATTAGTTAAAGACAAGGTTAGGTTAAGGTCTAGGCATTGGGTCAGGGCATGACCTAGGGATAGTGTCAAGACCTTAGTTACTTAGGGCATCAGGGCCTAATTTAGGACCAGCGTCAGGGCTTCAGGTAGGGATAGCGTCAGAGCCTGACTTAGGGAGAGCGACAGGGCTTGAGTGAGGCCTAGTGTCAGAGCCTTAGCTAGGGATAGTATCAGGGCATGACTTAGGAGCAGCACAAGGGCCTTGGTAGGATCAGCCTCAGGGGCTTTGTTAAAGACCTTATCAGGGCCTCTGTTAGGGGCAGCCTTAGGGCCTCCCTTAGGGACAGCGTCAGGGCTTACTTAGGGACAGTTTCAGGAGCTTGGTAAGAGATGGGTCCGGAAATTACCTCAGGATAGTGTCAGGACATTAGATATTGACGGCAGCAGGGCCTTACTTAGGGACAGTGTCAAGGCCTTAGTTAGTACTAGCATCTGGGCCTCTGTTAGGTACAGTGTCGGGGCCTGAGTTAGGAATAGTGTTAGGGCCTTAGTTAGGGACAGTATCACGGCCTTGGGACTAAATTCAGGGCCTGAGGTAGTCACAGCCTAAGGGCTTTAGTTAGCATAAGAGGCAGGACATTTGCTAGGGACAGGGTGAGGGTAAAGTTTAGGGATCGTGTCAGGAAATGACCTAGGGATAGTGTCAAGAGCTTAGTTACAGTATCAGGGCCTTATTTAGGACCCGTGTCAGGGCTTGAGGTAGGGACAGCGTCAGTGCCTGACTCTGGGAGAGCAACAGGGCCTGAGTGAGGCCTAGCGTCAGGCCCATAGCTGGGGACACTGTCAGGGCATGATGTAGGAGCAGCATCAGGGCCTTTGTTGCATCAGCATTAGTGTCTTAGTTACAGACATGATCAGGGCCTGAGTTAGTCACAGCGTCAAGGCCTCAGTTAGGCATAGCTTCAGGGACTGAGTTACGGACAGCCTCAGGTCTTCCCTTAGGAACAGCGACAGGGCTCTCTTAGGGACGGTGTCAGGACCTTGGTTAGAAATGGGTCAGGATATTAGCTCAGGATAGTGTCCGGATTTTAGTTATTGCCGGCAGCAGGGCCTATATTAGAGATAGATTCCGGGCCTTAGTTAGGGACAGTGTCAGGGCCTTAATTAGGACTAGTCTGGGCCTTAGTTAGGGAGAGCATTACGGCTTCGCTGAGGATAAGGGGCAGGACGTTAGCTCGGGACAGAGTCAGGTTCCAGGCCAGTGGTAGTGTCAGGATGTGAGCTAGGGATAGGGTGAAGACCTTAGTTATTGAGAGCATCAGGGCCTTAGTTAGGACCAGCGTCAGGGCCTTCATCAGGACCAGTGTCAGGGCTTCACGTACGGACAGCATCAGAGCCTAACTAAGGTACGGCATCGGGGCCTAAGTGAGGCCTATCTTTAGGGCCTGAGTTAGGGACAGTGTCAGGGCATGACTTAGGAGCAGTATAAGGGCCTCTGTAGGATCAGCATTAGGGTCTTCGTTAAAGACATTCTCAGGGCCTCTGTTAGGGACCGCCTCAGGGCCTCACTTAGGGACAGCGTCAGGGCTTCCTTTGGGACAGTTTCAGGACCTTGGTAAGACATGGGTCAGGATATTAGCTCGGGATAATGTCAGGACTTTAGATATTGACTGCAGCAGGGCCTTAGAGACAGTGTCTCAGCCTGACTTAGGACTAGCATCAGAGCCTTTGTTAGGTCCAGTGTCAGGGACTGAGTTAGGTGTAGTGTCAGGGCCTTAGTTAGGGACAGTGTCAGGGCCTGAGTTAGGACGAGCCTCCAGGCCTCAGTTAGGGCCAGGGTCACGGCCTCGGGACTAATTTTAGGGCCTTAGTTAGGAAGAGCATCAGGGATTTATTTAGCATAAGAAGCTCAACATTAGTTAAAGACAAGGTTAGGTTAAGGTCTAGGCATTGGGTCAGGGCATGACCTAGGGATAGTGTCAAGACCTTAGTTACTTAGGGCATCAGGGCCTAATTTAGGACCAGCGTCAGGGCTTCAGGTAGGGATAGCGTCAGAGCCTGACTTAGGGAGAGCGACAGGGCTTGAGTGAGGCCTAGTGTCAGAGCCTTAGCTAGGGATAGTATCAGGGCATGACTTAGGAGCAGCACAAGGGCCTTGGTAGGATCAGCCTCAGGGGCTTTGTTAAAGACCTTATCAGGGCCTCTGTTAGGGGCAGCCTTAGGGCCTCCCTTAGGGACAGCGTCAGGGCTTACTTAGGGACAGTTTCAGGACCTTGGTAAGAGATGGGTCCGGAAATTACCTCAGGATAGTGTCAGGACATTAGATATTGACGGCAGCAGGGCCTTACTTAGGGACAGTGTCAAGGCCTTAGTTAGTACTAGCATCTGGGCCTCTGTTAGGTACAGTGTCGGGGCCTGAGTTAGGAATAGTGTTAGGGCCTTAGTTAGGGACAGTATCACGGCCTTGGGACTAAATTCAGGGCCTGAGGTAGTCACAGCCTAAGGGCTTTAGTTAGCATAAGAGGCAGGACATTTGCTAGGGACAGGGTGAGGGTAAAGTTTAGGGATCGTGTCAGGAAATGACCTAGGGATAGTGTCAAGAGCTTAGTTACAGTATCAGGGCCTTATTTAGGACCCGTGTCAGGGCTTCAGGTAGGGACAGCGTCAGTGCCTGACTCTGGGAGAGCAACAGGGCCTGAGTGAGGCCTAGCGTCAGGCCCATAGCTGGGGACACTGTCAGGGCATGATGTAGGAGCAGCATCAGGGCCTTTGTTGCATCAGCATTAGTGTCTTAGTTACAGACATGATCAGGGCCTGAGTTAGTCACAGCGTCAAGGCCTCAGTTAGGCATAGCTTCAGGGACTGAGTTACGGACAGCCTCAGGTCTTCCCTTAGGAACAGCGACAGGGCTCTCTTAGGGACGGTGTCAGGACCTTGGTTAGAAATGGGTCAGGATATTAGCTCAGGATAGTGTCCGGATTTTAGTTATTGCCGGCAGCAGGGCCTATATTAGAGATAGATTCCGGGCCTTAGTTAGGGACAGTGTCAGGGCCTTAATTAGGACTAGTCTGGGCCTTAGTTAGGGAGAGCATTACGGCTTCGCTGAGGATAAGGGGCAGGACGTTAGCTCGGGACAGAGTCAGGTTCCAGGCCAGTGGTAGTGTCAGGATGTGAGCGAGGGATAGGGTGAAGACCTTAGTTATTGAGAGCATCAGGGCCTTAGTTAGGACCAGCGTCAGGGCCTTCATCAGGACCAGTGTCAGGGCTTCACGTACGGACAGCGTCAGAGCCTAACTAAGGTACGGCATCGGGGCCTAAGTGAGGCCTATCTTTAGGGCCTGAGTTAGGGACAGTGTCAGGGCATGACTTAGGAGCAGTATAAGGGCCTCTGTAGGATCAGCCTTAGGGTCTTCGTTAAAGACATTCTCAGGGCCTCTGTTAGGGACCGCCTCAGGGCCTCACTTAGGGACAGCGTCAGGGCTTCCTTTGGGACAGTTTCAGGACCTTGGTAAGACATGGGTCAGGATATTAGTTCAGGATAATGTCAGGACTTTAGATATTGACTGCAGCAGGGCCTTAGAGACAGTGTCTCAGCCTGACTTAGGACTAGCATCAGAGCCTTTGTTAGGTCCAGTGTCAGGGACTGAGTTAGGTGTAGTGTCAGGGCCTTAGTTAGGGACAGTGTCAGGGCCTGAGTTAGGACGAGCCTCCAGGCCTCAGTTAGGGCCAGGGTCACGGCCTCGGGACTAATTTTAGGGCCTTAGTTAGGAAGAGCATCAGGGATTTATTTAGCATAAGAAGCTCAACATTAGTTAAAGACAAGGTTAGGTTAAGGTCTAGGCATTGGGTCAGGGCATGACCTAGGGATAGTGTCAAGACCTTAGTTACTTAGGGCATCAGGGCCTAATTTAGGACCAGCGTCAGGGCTTCAGGTAGGGATAGCGTCAGAGCCTGACTTCGGGAGAGCGACAGGGCTTGAGTGAGGCCTAGTGTCAGAGCCTTAGCTAGGGATAGTATCAGGGCATGACTTAGGAGCAGCACAAGGGCCTTGGTAGGATCAGCCTCAGGGGCTTTGTTAAAGACATTATCAGGGCCTCTGTTAGGGACAGCCTTAGGGCCTCCCTTAGGGACAGCGTCAGGGCTTACTTAGGGACAGTTTCAGGACCTTGGTAAGAGATGGGTCCGGAAGTTAACTCAGGATAGTGTCAGGACATTAGATATTGACGGCAGCAGGGCCTTAGTTAGGGACAGTGTCAAGGCCTTAGTTAGTACTAGCATCTGGGCCTCTGTTAGGTACAGTGTCAGGGCCTGAGTTAGGAATAGTGTTAGGGCCTTAGTTAGGGACAGTATCACGGCCTTGGGACTAAATTCAGGGCCTGAGGTAGTCACAGCCTAAGGGCTTTAGTTAGCGTAAGAGGCAGGACATTTGCTAGGGACAGGGTAAGTGTAAAGTTTAGGGATCGTGTCAGGAAATGACCTAGGGATAGTGTCAAGAGCTTAGTTACAGTATCAGGGCCTTATTTAGGACCAGTGTCAGGGCTTCAGGTAGGGACAGCGTCAGTGCCTGACTCTGGGAGAGCAACAGGGCCTGAGTGAGGCCTAGCGTCAGGCCCATAGCTGGGGACACTGTCAGGGCATGATGTAGGAGCAGCATCAGGGCCTTTGTTGCATCAGCATTAGTGTCTTAGTTACAGACATGATCAGGGCCTGAGTTAGTCACAGCGTCAAGGCCTCAGTTAGGCATAGCTTCAGGGACTGAGTTACGGACAGCCTCAGGTCTTCCCTTAGGAACAGCGACAGGGCTTTCTTAGGGACGGTGTCAGGACCTTGGTTAGAAATGGGTCAGGATATTAGCTCAGGATAGTGTCCGGATTTTAGTTATTGCCGGCAGCAGGGCCTATATTAGAGATAGATTCCGGGCCTTAGTTAGGGACAGTGTCAGTTAGTTAGGGAGAGCATTAGGGCTTCGGTGAGGAAAAGGGGCAGGACATTAGCTCGGGAGAGAGTCAGGTTCCAGGCCAGTGGTAGTGTCAGGATGTGAGCTAGGGATAGGGTGAAGACCTTAGTTATTGAGAGCATCAGGGCCTTAGGACCAGCGTCAGGGCCTTCATCAGGACCAGTGTCAGGGCTTCACGTACGGACAGCATCAGAGCCTAACTAAGGTACGGCAACAGGGCCTAAGTGAGGCCTATCTTCAGGGCCTGAGTTAGGGACAGTGTCAGGGCATGACTTAGGAGCAGTATAAGGGCCTCTGTAGGATCAGCCTTAGGGTCTTCGTTAAAGACATTCTCAGGGCCTCTGTTAGGGACCGCCTCAGGGCCTCACTTAGGGATAGCGTCAGGGCTTCCTTTGGGACAGTTTCAGGACCTTGGTAAGACATGGGTCAGGATATTAGTTCAGGATAATGTCAGGACTTTAGATATTGACTGCAGCAGGGCCTTAGAGACAGTGTCTCAGCCTGACTTAGGACTAGCATCAGAGCCTTTGTTAGGTCCAGTGTCAGGGACTGAGGTGTAGTGTCAGGGCCTCAGTTAGGGACAGTGTCAGGGCCTGAGTTAGGACGAGCCTCCAGGCCTCAGTTAGGGCCAGGGTCACAGCCTCGGGACTAATTTTAGGGCCTTAGTTAGGAACAGCATCAGGGATTTATTTAGCATAAGAAGCTCAACATTAGTTAAAGACAAGGTTAGGTTAAGGTCTAGGCATTGTGTCAGGGCATGACCTAGGGATAGTGTCAAGACCTTAGTTACTTAGGGCATCAGGGCCTAATTTAGGACCAGTGTCAGGGCTTCAGGTAGGGATAGCGTCAGAGCCTGACTTCGGGAGAGCGACAGGGCTTGAGTGAGGCCTAGTGACAGAGCCTGACTTCGGGAGAGCGACAGGGCTTGAGTGAGGCCTAGTGTCAGAGCCTTAGCTAGGGATAGTATCAGGGCATGACTTAGGAGCAGCACAAGGGCCTTGGTAGGATCAGCCTCAGGGGCTTTGTTAAAGACCTTATCAGGGCCTCTGTTAGGGGCAGCCTTAGGGCCTCCCTTAGGGACAGCGTCAGGGCTTACTTAGGGACAGTTTCAGGACCTTGGTAAGAGATGGGTCCGGAAATTACCTCAGGATAGTGTCAGGACATTAGATATTGACGGCAGCAGGGCCTTACTTAGGGACAGTGTCAAGGCCTTAGTTAGTGCTAGCATCTGGGCCTCTGTTAGGTGCAGTGTCGGGGCCTGAGTTAGGAATAGTGTTAGGGCCTTAGTTAGGGACAGTATCACGGCCTTGGGACTAAATTCAGGGCCTGAGGTAGTCACAGCCTAAGGGCTTTAGTTAGCATAAGAGGCAGGACATTTGCTAGGGACAGGGTGAGGGTAAAGTTTAGGGATCGTGTCAGGAAATGACCTAGGGATAGTGTCAAGAGCTTAGTTACAGTATCAGGGCCTTATTTAGGACCCGTGTCAGGGCTTCAGGTAGGGACAGCGTCAGTGCCTGACTCTGGGAGAGCAACAGGGCCTGAGTGAGGCCTAGCGTCAGGCCCATAGCTGGGGACACTGTCAGGGCATGATGTAGGAGCAGCATCAGGGCCTTTGTTGCGTCAGCATTAGTGTCTTAGTTACAGACATGATCAGGGCCTGAGTTAGTCACAGCGTCAAGGCCTCAGTTAGGCATAGCTTCAGGGACTGAGTTACGGACAGCCTCAGGTCTTCCCTTAGGAACAGCGACAGGGCTCTCTTAGGGACGGTGTCAGGACCTTGGTTAGAAATGGGTCAGGATATTAGCTCAGGATAGTGTCCGGATTTTAGTTATTGCCGGCAGCAGGGCCTATATTAGAGATAGATTCCGGGCCTTAGTTAGGGACAGTGTCAGGGCCTTAATTAGGACTAGTCTGGGCCTTAGTTAGGGAGAGCATTACGGCTTCGCTGAGGATAAGGGGCAGGACGTTAGCTCGGGACAGAGTCAGGTTCCAGGCCAGTGGTAGTGTCAGGATGTGAGCTAGGGATAGGGTGAAGACCTTAGTTATTGAGAGCATCAGGGCCTTAGTTAGGACCAGCGTCAGGGCCTTCATCAGGACCAGTGTCAGGGCTTCACGTACGGACAGCGTCAGAGCCTAACTAAGGTACGGCAACGGGGCCTAAGTGAGGCCTATCTTTAGGGCCTGAGTTAGGGACAGTGTCAGGGCATGACTTAGGAGCAGTATAAGGGCCTCTGTAGGATCAGCATTAGGGTCTTCGTTAAAGACATTCTCAGGGCCTCTGTTAGGGACCGCCTCAGGGCCTCACTTAGGGACAGCGTCAGGGCTTCCTTTGGGACAGTTTCAGGACCTTGGTAAGACATGGGTCAGGATATTAGCTCGGGATAATGTCAGGACTTTAGATATTGACTGCAGCAGGGCCTTAGAGACAGTGTCTCAGCCTGACTTAGGACTAGCATCAGAGCCTTTGTTAGGTCCAGTGTCAGGGACTGAGTTAGGTGTAGTGTCAGGGCCTTAGTTAGGGACAGTGTCAGGGCCTGAGTTAGGACGAGCCTCCAGGCCTCAGTTAGGGCCAGGGTCACGGCCTCGGGACTAATTTTAGGGCCTTAGTTAGGAAGAGCATCAGGGATTTATTTAGCATAAGAAGCTCAACATTAGTTAAAGACAAGGTTAGGTTAAGGTCTAGGCATTGGGTCAGGGCATGACCTAGGGATAGTGTCAAGACCTTAGTTACTTAGGGCATTAGGGCCTAATTTAGGACCAGCGTCAGGGCTTCAGGTAGGGATAGCGTCAGAGCCTGACTTAGGGAGAGCGACAGGGCTTGAGTGAGGCCTAGTGTCAGAGCCTTAGCTAGGGATAGTATCAGGGCATGACTTAGGAGCAGCACAAGGGCCTTGGTAGGATCAGCCTCAGGGGCTTTGTTAAAGACCTTATCAGGGCCTCTGTTAGGGGCAGCCTTAGGGCCTCCCTTAGGGACAGCGTCAGGGCTTACTTAGGGACAGTTTCAGGAGCTTGGTAAGAGATGGGTCCGGAAATTACCTCAGGATAGTGTCAGGACATTAGATATTGACGGCAGCAGGGCCTTAGTTAGGGACAGTGTCAAGGCCTTAGTTAGTACTAGCATCTGGGCCTCTGTTAGGTACAGTGTCGGGGCCTGAGTTAGGAATAGTGTTAGGGCCTTAGTTAGGGACAGTATCACGGCCTTGGGACTAAATTCAGGGCCTGAGGTAGTCACAGCCTAAGGGCTTTAGTTAGCATAAGAGGCAGGACATTTGCTAGGGACAGGGTGAGGGTAAAGTTTAGGGATCGTGTCAGGAAATGACCTAGGGATAGTGTCAAGAGCTTAGTTACAGTATCAGGGCCTTATTTAGGACCCGTGTCAGGGCTTCAGGTAGGGACAGCGTCAGTGCCTGACTCTGGGAGAGCAACAGGGCCTGAGTGAGGCCTAGCGTCAGGCCCATAGCTGGGGACACTGTCAGGGCATGATGTAGGAGCAGCATCAGGGCCTTTGTTGCGTCAGCATTAGTGTCTTAGTTACAGACATGATCAGGGCCTGAGTTAGTCACAGCGTCAAGGCCTCAGTTAGGCATAGCTTCAGGGACTGAGTTACGGACAGCCTCAGGTCTTCCCTTAGGAACAGCGACAGGGCTCTCTTAGGGACGGTGTCAGGACCTTGGTTAGAAATGGGTCAGGATATTAGCTCAGGATAGTGTCCGGATTTTAGTTATTGCCGGCAGCAGGGCCTATATTAGAGATAGATTCCGGGCCTTAGTTAGGGACAGTGTCAGGGCCTTAATTAGGACTAGTCTGGGCCTTAGTTAGGGAGAGCATTACGGCTTCGCTGAGGATAAGGGGCAGGACGTTAGCTCGGGACAGAGTCAGGTTCCAGGCCAGTGGTAGTGTCAGGATGTGAGCTAGGGATAGGGTGAAGACCTTAGTTATTGAGAGCATCAGGGCCTTAGTTAGGACCAGCGTCAGGGCCTTCATCAGGACCAGTGTCAGGGCTTCACGTACGGACAGCGTCAGAGCCTAACTAAGGTACGGCAACGGGGCCTAAGTGAGGCCTATCTTTAGGGCCTGAGTTAGGGACAGTGTCAGGGCATGACTTAGGAGCAGTATAAGGGCCTCTGTAGGATCAGCATTAGGGTCTTCGTTAAAGACATTCTCAGAGCCTCTGTTAGGGACCGCCTCAGGGCCTCACTTAGGGACAGCGTCAGGGCTTCCTTTGGGACAGTTTCAGGACCTTGGTAAGACATGGGTCAGGATATTAGCTCGGGATAATGTCAGGACTTTAGATATTGACTGCAGCAGGGCCTTAGAGACAGTGTCTCAGCCTGACTTAGGACTAGCATCAGAGCCTTTGTTAGGTCCAGTGTCAGGGACTGAGTTAGGTGTAGTGTCAGGGCCTTAGTTAGGGACAGTGTCAGGGCCTGAGTTAGGACGAGCCTCCAGGCCTCAGTTAGGGCCAGGGTCACGGCCTCGGGACTAATTTTAGGGCCTTAGTTAGGAAGAGCATCAGGGATTTATTTAGCATAAGAAGCTCAACATTAGTTAAAGACAAGGTTAGGTTAAGGTCTAGGCATTGGGTCAGGGCATGACCTAGGGATAGTGTCAAGACCTTAGTTACTTAGGGCATCAGGGCCTAATTTAGGACCAGCGTCAGGGCTTCAGGTAGGGATAGCGTCAGAGCCTGACTTCGGGAGAGCGACAGGGCTTGAGTGAGGCCTAGTGTCAGAGCCTTAGCTAGGGATAGTATCAGGGCATGACTTAGGAGCAGCATAAGGGCCTTGGTAGGATCAGCCTCAGGGGCTTTGTTAAAGACATTATCAGGGCCTCTGTTAGGGACAGCCTTAGGGCCTCCCTTAGGGACAGCGTCAGGGCTTACTTAGGGACAGTTTCAGGACCTTGGTAAGAGATGGGTCCGGAAGTTAACTCAGGATAGTGTCAGGACATTAGATATTGACGGCAGCAGGGCCTTAGTTAGGGACAGTGTCAAGGCCTTAGTTAGTACTAGCATCTGGGCCTCTGTTAGGTACAGTGTCAGGGCCTGAGTTAGGAATAGTGTTAGGGCCTTAGTTAGGGACAGTATCACGGCCTTGGGACTAAATTCAGGGCCTGAGGTAGTCACAGCATAAGGGGTTTAGTTAGCGTAAGAGGCAGGACATTTGCTAGGGACAGGGTTAGGGTAAAGTTTAGGGATCGTGTCAGGAAATGACCTAGGGATAGTGTCAAGAGCTTAGTTACAGTATCAGGGCCTTATTTAGGACCAGTGTCAGGGCTTCAGGTAGGGACAGCGTCAGTGCCTGACTCTGGGAGAGCAACAGGGCCTGAGTGAGGCCTAGCGTCAGGCCCATAGCTGGGGACACTGTCAGGGCATGATGTAGGAGCAGCATCAGGGCCTTTGTTGCATCAGCATTAGTGTCTTAGTTACAGACATGATCAGGGCCTGAGTTAGTCACAGCGTCAAGGCCTCAGTTAGGCATAGCTTCAGGGACTGAGTTACGGACAGCCTCAGGTCTTCCCTTAGGAACAGCGACAGGGCTCTCTTAGGGACGGTGTCAGGACCTTGGTTAGAAATGGGTCAGGATATTAGCTCAGGATAGTGTCCGGATTTTAGTTATTGCCGGCAGCAGGGCCTATATTAGAGATAGATTCCGGGCCTTAGTTAGGGACAGTGTCAGTTAGTTAGGGAGAGCATTAGGGCTTCGGTGAGGAAAAGGGGCAGGACGTTAGCTCGGGAGAGAGTCAGGTTCCAGGCCAGTGGTAGTGTCAGGATGTGAGCTAGGGATAGGGTGAAGACCTTAGTTATTGAGAGCATCAGGGCCTTAGTTAGGACCAGCGTCAGGGCCTTCATCAGGACCAGTGTCAGGGCTTCACGTACGGACAGCGTCAGAGCCTAACTAAGGTATGGCAACGGGGCCTAAGTGAGGCCTATCTTTAGGGCCTGAGTTAGGGACAGTGTCAGGGCATGACTTAGGAGCAGTATAAGGGCCTCTGTAGGATCAGCCTTAGGGTCTTCGTTAAAGACATTCTCAGGGCCTCTGTTAGGGACCGCCTCAGGGCCTCACTTAGGGACAGCGTCAGGGCTTCCTTTGGGACAGTTTCAGGACCTTGGTAAGACATGGGTCAGGATATTAGCTCGGGATAATGTCAGGACTTTAGATATTGACTGCAGCAGGGCCTTAGAGACAGTGTCTCAGCCTGACTTAGGACTAGCATCAGAGCCTTTGTTAGGTCCAGTGTCAGGGACTGAGTTAGGTGTAGTGTCAGGGCCTTAGTTAGGGACAGTGTCAGGGCCTGAGTTAGGACGAGCCTCCAGGCCTCAGTTAGGGCCAGGGTCACGGCCTCGGGACTAATTTTAGGGCCTTAGTTAGGAAGAGCATCAGGGATTTATTTAGCATAAGAAGCTCAACATTAGTTAAAGACAAGGTTAGGTTAAGGTCTAGGCATTGGGTCAGGGCATGACCTAGGGATAGTGTCAAGACCTTAGTTACTTAGGGCATTAGGGCCTAATTTAGGACCAGCGTCAGGGCTTCAGGTAGGGATAGCGTCAGAGCCTGACTTAGGGAGAGCGACAGGGCTTGAGTGAGGCCTAGTGTCAGAGCCTTAGCTAGGGATAGTATCAGGGCATGACTTAGGAGCAGCACAAGGGCCTTGGTAGGATCAGCCTCAGGGGCTTTGTTAAAGACCTTATCAGGGCCTCTGTTAGGGGCAGCCTTAGGGCCTCCCTTAGGGACAGCGTCAGGGCTTACTTAGGGACAGTTTCAGGAGCTTGGTAAGAGATGGGTCCGGAAATTACCTCAGGATAGTGTCAGGACATTAGATATTGACGGCAGCAGGGCCTTACTTAGGGACAGTGTCAAGGCCTTAGTTAGTACTAGCATCTGGGCCTCTGTTAGGTACACTGTCGGGGCCTGAGTTAGGAATAGTGTTAGGGCCTTAGTTAGGGACAGTATCACGGCCTTGGGACTAAATTCAGGGCCTGAGGTAGTCACAGCATAAGGGCTTTAGTTAGCATAAGAGGCAGGACATTTGCTAGGGACAGGGTGAGGGTAAAGTTTAGGGATCGTGTCAGGAAATGACCTAGGGATAGTGTCAAGAGCTTAGTTACAGTATCAGGGCCTTATTTAGGACCCGTGTCAGGGCTTCAGGTAGGGACAGCGTCAGTGCCTGACTCTGGGAGAGCAACAGGGCCTGAGTGAGGCCTAGCGTCAGGCCCATAGCTGGGGACACTGTCAGGGCATGATGTAGGAGCAGCATCAGGGCCTTTGTTGCGTCAGCATTAGTGTCTTAGTTACAGACATGATCAGGGCCTGAGTTAGTCACAGCGTCAAGGCCTCAGTTAGGCATAGCTTCAGGGACTGAGTTACGGACAGCCTCAGGTCTTCCCTTAGGAACAGCGACAGGGCTCTCTTAGGGACGGTGTCAGGACCTTGGTTAGAAATGGGTCAGGATATTAGCTCAGGATAGTGTCCGGATTTTAGTTATTGCCGGCAGCAGGGCCTATATTAGAGATAGATTCCGGGCCTTAGTTAGGGACAGTGTCAGGGCCTTAATTAGGACTAGTCTGGGCCTTAGTTAGGGAGAGCATTACGGCTTCGCTGAGGATAAGGGGCAGGACGTTAGCTCGGGACAGAGTCAGGTTCCAGGCCAGTGGTAGTGTCAGGATGTGAGCTAGGGATAGGGTGAAGACCTTAGTTATTGAGAGCATCAGGGCCTTAGTTAGGACCAGCGTCAGGGCCTTCATCAGGACCAGTGTCAGGGCTTCACGTACGGACAGCGTCAGAGCCTAACTAAGGTACGGCAACGGGGCCTAAGTGAGGCCTATCTTTAGGGCCTGAGTTAGGGACAGTGTCAGGGCATGACTTAGGAGCAGTATAAGGGCCTCTGTAGGATCAGCATTAGGGTCTTCGTTAAAGACATTCTCAGAGCCTCTGTTAGGGACCGCCTCAGGGCCTCACTTAGGGACAGCGTCAGGGCTTCCTTTGGGACAGTTTCAGGACCTTGGTAAGACATGGGTCAGGATATTAGCTCGGGATAATGTCAGGACTTTAGATATTGACTGCAGCAGGGCCTTAGAGACAGTGTCTCAGCCTGACTTAGGACTAGCATCAGAGCCTTTGTTAGGTCCAGTGTCAGGGACTGAGTTAGGTGTAGTGTCAGGGCCTTAGTTAGGGACAGTGTCAGGGCCTGAGTTAGGACGAGCCTCCAGGCCTCAGTTAGGGCCAGGGTCACGGCCTCGGGACTAATTTTAGGGCCTTAGTTAGGAAGAGCATCAGGGATTTATTTAGCATAAGAAGCTCAACATTAGTTAAAGACAAGGTTAGGTTAAGGTCTAGGCATTGGGTCAGGGCATGACCTAGGGATAGTGTCAAGACCTTAGTTACTTAGGGCATCAGGGCCTAATTTAGGACCAGCGTCAGGGCTTCAGGTAGGGATAGCGTCAGAGCCTGACTTCGGGAGAGCGACAGGGCTTGAGTGAGGCCTAGTGTCAGAGCCTTAGCTAGGGATAGTATCAGGGCATGACTTAGGAGCAGCATAAGGGCCTTGGTAGGATCAGCCTCAGGGGCTTTGTTAAAGACATTATCAGGGCCTCTGTTAGGGACAGCCTTAGGGCCTCCCTTAGGGACAGCGTCAGGGCTTACTTAGGGACAGTTTCAGGACCTTGGTAAGAGATGGGTCCGGAAGTTAACTCAGGATAGTGTCAGGACATTAGATATTGACGGCAGCAGGGCCTTAGTTAGGGACAGTGTCAAGGCCTTAGTTAGTACTAGCATCTGGGCCTCTGTTAGGTACAGTGTCAGGGCCTGAGTTAGGAATAGTGTTAGGGCCTTAGTTAGGGACAGTATCACGGCCTTGGGACTAAATTCAGGGCCTGAGGTAGTCACAGCATAAGGGGTTTAGTTAGCGTAAGAGGCAGGACATTTGCTAGGGACAGGGTTAGGGTAAAGTTTAGGGATCGTGTCAGGAAATGACCTAGGGATAGTGTCAAGAGCTTAGTTACAGTATCAGGGCCTTATTTAGGACCAGTGTCAGGGCTTCAGGTAGGGACAGCGTCAGTGCCTGACTCTGGGAGAGCAACAGGGCCTGAGTGAGGCCTAGCGTCAGGCCCATAGCTGGGGACACTGTCAGGGCATGATGTAGGAGCAGCATCAGGGCCTTTGTTGCATCAGCATTAGTGTCTTAGTTACAGACATGATCAGGGCCTGAGTTAGTCACAGCGTCAAGGCCTCAGTTAGGCATAGCTTCAGGGACTGAGTTACGGACAGCCTCAGGTCTTCCCTTAGGAACAGCGACAGGGCTCTCTTAGGGACGGTGTCAGGACCTTGGTTAGAAATGGGTCAGGATATTAGCTCAGGATAGTGTCCGGATTTTAGTTATTGCCGGCAGCAGGGCCTATATTAGAGATAGATTCCGGGCCTTAGTTAGGGACAGTGTCAGTTAGTTAGGGAGAGCATTAGGGCTTCGGTGAGGAAAAGGGGCAGGACGTTAGCTCGGGAGAGAGTCAGGTTCCAGGCCAGTGGTAGTGTCAGGATGTGAGCTAGGGATAGGGTGAAGACCTTAGTTATTGAGAGCATCAGGGCCTTAGTTAGGACCAGCGTCAGGGCCTTCATCAGGACCAGTGTCAGGGCTTCACGTACGGACAGCGTCAGAGCCTAACTAAGGTATGGCAACGGGGCCTAAGTGAGGCCTATCTTTAGGGCCTGAGTTAGGGACAGTGTCAGGGCATGACTTAGGAGCAGTATAAGGGCCTCTGTAGGATCAGCCTTAGGGTCTTCGTTAAAGACATTCTCAGGGCCTCTGTTAGGGACCGCCTCAGGGCCTCACTTAGGGACAGCGTCAGGGCTTCCTTTGGGACAGTTTCAGGACCTTGGTAAGACATGGGTCAGGATATTAGCTCGGGATAATGTCAGGACTTTAGATATTGACTGCAGCAGGGCCTTAGAGACAGTGTCTCAGCCTGACTTAGGACTAGCATCAGAGCCTTTGTTAGGTCCAGTGTCAGGGACTGAGTTAGGTGTAGTGTCAGGGCCTTAGTTAGGGACAGTGTCAGGGCCTGAGTTAGGACGAGCCTCCAGGCCTCAGTTAGGGCCAGGGTCACGGCCTCGGGACTAATTTTAGGGCCTTAGTTAGGAAGAGCATCAGGGATTTATTTAGCATAAGAAGCTCAACATTAGTTAAAGACAAGGTTAGGTTAAGGTCTAGGCATTGGGTCAGGGCATGACCTAGGGATAGTGTCAAGACCTTAGTTACTTAGGGCATTAGGGCCTAATTTAGGACCAGCGTCAGGGCTTCAGGTAGGGATAGCGTCAGAGCCTGACTTAGGGAGAGCGACAGGGCTTGAGTGAGGCCTAGTGTCAGAGCCTTAGCTAGGGATAGTATCAGGGCATGACTTAGGAGCAGCACAAGGGCCTTGGTAGGATCAGCCTCAGGGGCTTTGTTAAAGACCTTATCAGGGCCTCTGTTAGGGGCAGCCTTAGGGCCTCCCTTAGGGACAGCGTCAGGGCTTACTTAGGGACAGTTTCAGGAGCTTGGTAAGAGATGGGTCCGGAAATTACCTCAGGATAGTGTCAGGACATTAGATATTGACGGCAGCAGGGCCTTACTTAGGGACAGTGTCAAGGCCTTAGTTAGTACTAGCATCTGGGCCTCTGTTAGGTACACTGTCGGGGCCTGAGTTAGGAATAGTGTTAGGGCCTTAGTTAGGGACAGTATCACGGCCTTGGGACTAAATTCAGGGCCTGAGGTAGTCACAGCATAAGGGCTTTAGTTAGCATAAGAGGCAGGACATTTGCTAGGGACAGGGTGAGGGTAAAGTTTAGGGATCGTGTCAGGAAATGACCTAGGGATAGTGTCAAGAGCTTAGTTACAGTATCAGGGCCTTATTTAGGACCCGTGTCAGGGCTTCAGGTAGGGACAGCGTCAGTGCCTGACTCTGGGAGAGCAACAGGGCCTGAGTGAGGCCTAGCGTCAGGCCCATAGCTGGGGACACTGTCAGGGCATGATGTAGGAGCAGCATCAGGGCCTTTGTTGCATCAGCATTAGTGTCTTAGTTACAGACATGATCAGGGCCTGAGTTAGTCACAGCGTCAAGGCCTCAGTTAGGCATAGCTTCAGGGACTGAGTTACGGACAGCCTCAGGTCTTCCCTTAGGAACAGCGACAGGGCTTTCTTAGGGACGGTGTCAGGACCTTGGTTAGAAATGGGTCAGGATATTAGCTCAGGATAGTGTCCGGATTTTAGTTATTGCCGGCAGCAGGGCCTATATTAGAGATAGATTCCGGGCCTTAGTTAGGGACAGTGTCAGTTAGTTAGGGAGAGCATTAGGGCTTCGGTGAGGAAAAGGGGCAGGACATTAGCTCGGGAGAGAGTCAGGTTCCAGGCCAGTGGTAGTGTCAGGATGTGAGCTAGGGATAGGGTGAAGACCTTAGTTATTGAGAGCATCAGGGCCTTAGGACCAGCGTCAGGGCCTTCATCAGGACCAGTGTCAGGGCTTCACGTACGGACAGCATCAGAGCCTAACTAAGGTACGGCAACAGGGCCTAAGTGAGGCCTATCTTCAGGGCCTGAGTTAGGGACAGTGTCAGGGCATGACTTAGGAGCAGTATAAGGGCCTCTGTAGGATCAGCCTTAGGGTCTTCGTTAAAGACATTCTCAGAGCCTCTGTTAGGGACCGCCTCAGGGCCTCACTTAGGGACAGCGTCAGGGCTTCCTTTGGGACAGTTTCAGGACCTTGGTAAGATATGGGTCAGGATATTAGTTCAGGATAATGTCAGGACTTTAGATATTGACTGCAGCAGGGCCTTAGAGACAGTGTCTCAGCCTGACTTAGGACTAGCATCAGAGCCTTTGTTAGGTCCAGTGTCAGGGACTGAGTTAGGTGTAGTGTCAGGGCCTCAGTTAGGGACAGTGTCAGGGCCTGAGTTAGGACGAGCCTCCAGGCCTCAGTTAGGGCCAGGGTCACAGCCTCGGGACTAATTTTAGGGCCTTAGTTAGGAACAGCATCAGGGATTTATTTAGCATAAGAAGCTCAACATTAGTTAAAGACAAGGTTAGGTTAAGGTCTAGGCATTGTGTCAGGGCATGACCTAGGGATAGTGTCAAGACCTTAGTTACTTAGGGCATCAGGGCCTAATTTAGGACCAGTGTCAGGGCTTCAGGTAGGGATAGCGTCAGAGCCTGACTTCGGGAGAGCGACAGGGCTTGAGTGAGGCCTAGTGACAGAGCCTGACTTAGGGAGAGCGACAGGGCTTGAGTGAGGCCTAGTGTCAGAGCCTTAGCTAGGGATAGTATCAGGGCATGACTTAGGAGCAGCACAAGGGCCTTGGTAGGATCAGCCTCAGGGGCTTTGTTAAAGACCTTATCAGGGCCTCTGTTAGGGGCAGCCTTAGGGCCTCCCTTAGGGACAGCGTCAGGGCTTACTTAGGGACAGTTTCAGGACCTTGGTAAGAGATGGGTCCGGAAATTACCTCAGGATAGTGTCAGGACATTAGATATTGACGGCAGCAGGGCCTTACTTAGGGACAGTGTCAAGGCCTTAGTTAGTACTAGCATCTGGGCCTCTGTTAGGTGCAGTGTCGGGGCCTGAGTTAGGAATAGTGTTAGGGCCTTAGTTAGGGACAGTATCACGGCCTTGGGACTAAATTCAGGGCCTGAGGTAGTCACAGCCTAAGGGCTTTAGTTAGCATAAGAGGCAGGACATTTGCTAGGGACAGGGTGAGGGTAAAGTTTAGGGATCGTGTCAGGAAATGACCTAGGGATAGTGTCAAGAGCTTAGTTACAGTATCAGGGCCTTATTTAGGACCCGTGTCAGGGCTTCAGGTAGGGACAGCGTCAGTGCCTGACTCTGGGAGAGCAACAGGGCCTGAGTGAGGCCTAGCGTCAGGCCCATAGCTGGGGACACTGTCAGGGCATGATGTAGGAGCAGCATCAGGGCCTTTGTTGCATCAGCATTAGTGTCTTAGTTACAGACATGATCAGGGCCTGAGTTAGTCACAGCGTCAAGGCCTCAGTTAGGCATAGCTTCAGGGACTGAGTTACGGACAGCCTCAGGTCTTCCCTTAGGAACAGCGACAGGGCTCTCTTAGGGACGGTGTCAGGACCTTGGTTAGAAATGGGTCAGGATATTAGCTCAGGATAGTGTCCGGATTTTAGTTATTGCCGGCAGCAGGGCCTATATTAGAGATAGATTCCGGGCCTTAGTTAGGGACAGTGTCAGGGCCTTAATTAGGACTAGTCTGGGCCTTAGTTAGGGAGAGCATTACGGCTTCGCTGAGGATAAGGGGCAGGACGTTAGCTCGGGACAGAGTCAGGTTCCAGGCCAGTGGTAGTGTCAGGATGTGAGCTAGGGATAGGGTGAAGACCTTAGTTATTGAGAGCATCAGGGCCTTAGTTAGGACCAGCGTCAGGGCCTTCATCAGGACCAGTGTCAGGGCTTCACGTACGGACAGCGTCAGAGCCTAACTAAGGTACGGCATCGGGGCCTAAGTGAGGCCTATCTTTAGGGCCTGAGTTAGGGACAGTGTCAGGGCATGACTTAGGAGCAGTATAAGGGCCTCTGTAGGATCAGCATTAGGGTCTTCGTTAAAGACATTCTCAGGGCCTCTGTTAGGGACCGCCTCAGGGCCTCACTTAGGGACAGCGTCAGGGCTTCCTTTGGGACAGTTTCAGGACCTTGGTAAGACATGGGTCAGGATATTAGTTCAGGATAATGTCAGGACTTTAGATATTGACTGCAGCAGGGCCTTAGAGACAGTGTCTCAGCCTGACTTAGGACTAGCATCAGAGCCTTTGTTAGGTCCAGTGTCAGGGACTGAGTTAGGTGTAGTGTCAGGGCCTTAGTTAGGGACAGTGTCAGGGCCTGAGTTAGGACGAGCCTCCAGGCCTCAGTTAGGGCCAGGGTCACGGCCTCGGGACTAATTTTAGGGCCTTAGTTAGGAAGAGCATCAGGGATTTATTTAGCATAAGAAGCTCAACATTAGTTAAAGACAAGGTTAGGTTAAGGTCTAGGCATTGGGTCAGGGCATGACCTAGGGATAGTGTCAAGACCTTAGTTACTTAGGGCATCAGGGCCTAATTTAGGACCAGCGTCAGGG
This sequence comes from Balaenoptera borealis, assembly GCF_965194805.1. Lineage (NCBI taxonomy): Eukaryota > Metazoa > Chordata > Mammalia > Artiodactyla > Balaenopteridae > Balaenoptera > Balaenoptera borealis. The sequence goes on along the minus strand of NW_028123716.1, from coordinate 166,391 downwards.
CTTCAGGTAGGGATAGCGTCAGAGCCTGACTTCGGGAGAGCGACAGGGCTTGAGTGAGGCCTAGTGTCAGAGCCTTAGCTAGGGATAGTATCAGGGCATGACTTAGGAGCAGCACAAGGGCCTTGGTAGGATCAGCCTCAGGGGCTTTGTTAAAGACATTATCAGGGCCTCTGTTAGGGACAGCCTTAGGGCCTCCCTTAGGGACAGCGTCAGGGCTTACTTAGGGACAGTTTCAGGACCTTGGTAAGAGATGGGTCCGGAAGTTAACTCAGGATAGTGTCAGGACATTAGATATTGACGGCAGCAGGGCCTTAGTTAGGGACAGTGTCAAGGCCTTAGTTAGTACTAGCATCTGGGCCTCTGTTAGGTACAGTGTCAGGGCCTGAGTTAGGAATAGTGTTAGGGCCTTAGTTAGGGACAGTATCACGGCCTTGGGACTAAATTCAGGGCCTGAGGTAGTCACAGCCTAAGGGCTTTAGTTAGCGTAAGAGGCAGGACATTTGCTAGGGACAGGGTTAGGGTAAAGTTTAGGGATCGTGTCAGGAAATGACCTAGGGATAGTGTCAAGAGCTTAGTTACAGTATCAGGGCCTTATTTAGGACCAGTGTCAGGGCTTCAGGTAGGGACAGCGTCAGTGCCTGACTCTGGGAGAGCAACAGGGCCTGAGTGAGGCCTAGCGTCAGGCCCATAGCTGGGGACACTGTCAGGGCATGATGTAGGAGCAGCATCAGGGCCTTTGTTGCATCAGCATTAGTGTCTTAGTTACAGACATGATCAGGGCCTGAGTTAGTCACAGCGTCAAGGCCTCAGTTAGGCATAGCTTCAGGGACTGAGTTACGGACAGCCTCAGGTCTTCCCTTAGGAACAGCGACAGGGCTTTCTTAGGGACGGTGTCAGGACCTTGGTTAGAAATGGGTCAGGATATTAGCTCAGGATAGTGTCCGGATTTTAGTTATTGCCGGCAGCAGGGCCTATATTAGAGATAGATTCCGGGCCTTAGTTAGGGACAGTGTCAGTTAGTTAGGGAGAGCATTAGGGCTTCGGTGAGGAAAAGGGGCAGGACATTAGCTCGGGAGAGAGTCAGGTTCCAGGCCAGTGGTAGTGTCAGGATGTGAGCTAGGGATAGGGTGAAGACCTTAGTTATTGAGAGCATCAGGGCCTTAGTTAGGACCAGCGTCAGGGCCTTCATCAGGACCAGTGTCAGGGCTTCACGTACGGACAGCATCAGAGCCTAACTAAGGTACGGCAACAGGGCCTAAGTGAGGCCTATCTTCAGGGCCTGAGTTAGGGACAGTGTCAGGGCATGACTTAGGAGCAGTATAAGGGCCTCTGTAGGATCAGCCTTAGGGTCTTCGTTAAAGACATTCTCAGGGCCTCTGTTAGGGACCGCCTCAGGGCCTCACTTAGGGACAGCGTCAGGGCTTCCTTTGGGACAGTTTCAGGACCTTGGTAAGACATGGGTCAGGATATTAGTTCAGGATAATGTCAGGACTTTAGATATTGACTGCAGCAGGGCCTTAGAGACAGTGTCTCAGCCTGACTTAGGACTAGCATCAGAGCCTTTGTTAGGTCCAGTGTCAGGGACTGAGTTAGGTGTAGTGTCAGGGCCTCAGTTAGGGACAGTGTCAGGGCCTGAGTTAGGACGAGCCTCCAGGCCTCAGTTAGGGCCAGGGTCACAGCCTCGGGACTAATTTTAGGGCCTTAGTTAGGAACAGCATCAGGGATTTATTTAGCATAAGAAGCTCAACATTAGTTAAAGACAAGGTTAGGTTAAGGTCTAGGCATTGTGTCAGGGCATGACCTAGGGATAGTGTCAAGACCTTAGTTACTTAGGGCATCAGGGCCTAATTTAGGACCAGTGTCAGGGCTTCAGGTAGGGATAGCGTCAGAGCCTGACTTCGGGAGAGCGACAGGGCTTGAGTGAGGCCTAGTGACAGAGCCTGACTTAGGGAGAGCGACAGGGCTTGAGTGAGGCCTAGTGTCAGAGCCTTAGCTAGGGATAGTATCAGGGCATGACTTAGGAGCAGCACAAGGGCCTTGGTAGGATCAGCCTCAGGGGCTTTGTTAAAGACCTTATCAGGGCCTCTGTTAGGGGCAGCCTTAGGGCCTCCCTTAGGGACAGCGTCAGGGCTTACTTAGGGACAGTTTCAGGACCTTGGTAAGAGATGGGTCCGGAAATTACCTCAGGATAGTGTCAGGACATTAGATATTGACGGCAGCAGGGCCTTACTTAGGGACAGTGTCAAGGCCTTAGTTAGTACTAGCATCTGGGCCTCTGTTAGGTGCAGTGTCGGGGCCTGAGTTAGGAATAGTGTTAGGGCCTTAGTTAGGGACAGTATCACGGCCTTGGGACTAAATTCAGGGCCTGAGGTAGTCACAGCCTAAGGGCTTTAGTTAGCATAAGAGGCAGGACATTTGCTAGGGACAGGGTGAGGGTAAAGTTTAGGGATCGTGTCAGGAAATGACCTAGGGATAGTGTCAAGAGCTTAGTTACAGTATCAGGGCCTTATTTAGGACCCGTGTCAGGGCTTCAGGTAGGGACAGCGTCAGTGCCTGACTCTGGGAGAGCAACAGGGCCTGAGTGAGGCCTAGCGTCAGGCCCATAGCTGGGGACACTGTCAGGGCATGATGTAGGAGCAGCATCAGGGCCTTTGTTGCGTCAGCATTAGTGTCTTAGTTACAGACATGATCAGGGCCTGAGTTAGTCACAGCGTCAAGGCCTCAGTTAGGCATAGCTTCAGGGACTGAGTTACGGACAGCCTCAGGTCTTCCCTTAGGAACAGCGACAGGGCTCTCTTAGGGACGGTGTCAGGACCTTGGTTAGAAATGGGTCAGGATATTAGCTCAGGATAGTGTCCGGATTTTAGTTATTGCCGGCAGCAGGGCCTATATTAGAGATAGATTCCGGGCCTTAGTTAGGGACAGTGTCAGGGCCTTAATTAGGACTAGTCTGGGCCTTAGTTAGGGAGAGCATTACGGCTTCGCTGAGGATAAGGGGCAGGACGTTAGCTCGGGACAGAGTCAGGTTCCAGGCCAGTGGTAGTGTCAGGATGTGAGCTAGGGATAGGGTGAAGACCTTAGTTATTGAGAGCATCAGGGCCTTAGTTAGGACCAGCGTCAGGGCCTTCATCAGGACCAGTGTCAGGGCTTCACGTACGGACAGCGTCAGAGCCTAACTAAGGTACGGCATCGGGGCCTAAGTGAGGCCTATCTTTAGGGCCTGAGTTAGGGACAGTGTCAGGGCATGACTTAGGAGCAGTATAAGGGCCTCTGTAGGATCAGCATTAGGGTCTTCGTTAAAGACATTCTCAGGGCCTCTGTTAGGGACCGCCTCAGGGCCTCACTTAGGGACAGCGTCAGGGCTTCCTTTGGGACAGTTTCAGGACCTTGGTAAGACATGGGTCAGGATATTAGTTCGGGATAATGTCAGGACTTTAGATATTGACTGCAGCAGGGCCTTAGAGACAGTGTCTCAGCCTGACTTAGGACTAGCATCAGAGCCTTTGTTAGGTCCAGTGTCAGGGACTGAGTTAGGTGTAGTGTCAGGGCCTTAGTTAGGGACAGTGTCAGGGCCTGAGTTAGGACGAGCCTCCAGGCCTCAGTTAGGGCCAGGGTCACGGCCTCGGGACTAATTTTAGGGCCTTAGTTAGGAAGAGCATCAGGGATTTATTTAGCATAAGAAGCTCAACATTAGTTAAAGACAAGGTTAGGTTAAGGTCTAGGCATTGGGTCAGGGCATGACCTAGGGATAGTGTCAAGACCTTAGTTACTTAGGGCATCAGGGCCTAATTTAGGACCAGCGTCAGGGCTTCAGGTAGGGATAGCGTCAGAGCCTGACTTCGGGAGAGCGACAGGGCTTGAGTGAGGCCTAGTGTCAGAGCCTTAGCTAGGGATAGTATCAGGGCATGACTTAGGAGCAGCACAAGGGCCTTGGTAGGATCAGCCTCAGGGGCTTTGTTAAAGACATTATCAGGGCCTCTGTTAGGGACAGCCTTAGGGCCTCCCTTAGGGACAGCGTCAGGGCTTACTTAGGGACAGTTTCAGGACCTTGGTAAGAGATGGGTCCGGAAGTTAACTCAGGATAGTGTCAGGACATTAGATATTGACGGCAGCAGGGCCTTAGTTAGGGACAGTGTCAAGGCCTTAGTTAGTACTAGCATCTGGGCCTCTGTTAGGTACAGTGTCAGGGCCTGAGTTAGGAATAGTGTTAGGGCCTTAGTTAGGGACAGTATCACGGCCTTGGGACTAAATTCAGGGCCTGAGGTAGTCACAGCCTAAGGGCTTTAGTTAGCGTAAGAGGCAGGACATTTGCTAGGGACAGGGTTAGGGTAAAGTTTAGGGATCGTGTCAGGAAATGACCTAGGGATAGTGTCAAGAGCTTAGTTACAGTATCAGGGCCTTATTTAGGACCAGTGTCAGGGCTTCAGGTAGGGACAGCGTCAGTGCCTGACTCTGGGAGAGCAACAGGGCCTGAGTGAGGCCTAGCGTCAGGCCCATAGCTGGGGACACTGTCAGGGCATGATGTAGGAGCAGCATCAGGGCCTTTGTTGCATCAGCATTAGTGTCTTAGTTACAGACATGATCAGGGCCTGAGTTAGTCACAGCGTCAAGGCCTCAGTTAGGCATAGCTTCAGGGACTGAGTTACGGACAGCCTCAGGTCTTCCCTTAGGAACAGCGACAGGGCTTTCTTAGGGACGGTGTCAGGACCTTGGTTAGAAATGGGTCAGGATATTAGCTCAGGATAGTGTCCGGATTTTAGTTATTGCCGGCAGCAGGGCCTATATTAGAGATAGATTCCGGGCCTTAGTTAGGGACAGTGTCAGTTAGTTAGGGAGAGCATTAGGGCTTCGGTGAGGAAAAGGGGCAGGACATTAGCTCGGGAGAGAGTCAGGTTCCAGGCCAGTGGTAGTGTCAGGATGTGAGCTAGGGATAGGGTGAAGACCTTAGTTATTGAGAGCATCAGGGCCTTAGTTAGGACCAGCGTCAGGGCCTTCATCAGGACCAGTGTCAGGGCTTCACGTACGGACAGCATCAGAGCCTAACTAAGGTACGGCAACAGGGCCTAAGTGAGCCCTATCTTCAGGGCCTGAGTTAGGGACAGTGTCAGGGCATGACTTAGGAGCAGTATAAGGGCCTCTGTAGGATCAGCCTTAGGGTCTTCGTTAAAGACATTCTCAGGGCCTCTGTTAGGGACCGCCTCAGGGCCTCACTTAGGGACAGCGTCAGGGCTTCCTTTGGGACAGTTTCAGGACCTTGGTAAGACATGGGTCAGGATATTAGTTCAGGATAATGTCAGGACTTTAGATATTGACTGCAGCAGGGCCTTAGAGACAGTGTCTCAGCCTGACTTAGGACTAGCATCAGAGCCTTTGTTAGGTCCAGTGTCAGGGACTGAGTTAGGTGTAGTGTCAGGGCCTCAGTTAGGGACAGTGTCAGGGCCTGAGTTAGGACGAGCCTCCAGGCCTCAGTTAGGGCCAGGGTCACAGCCTCGGGACTAATTTTAGGGCCTTAGTTAGGAACAGCATCAGGGATTTATTTAGCATAAGAAGCTCAACATTAGTTAAAGACAAGGTTAGGTTAAGGTCTAGGCATTGTGTCAGGGCATGACCTAGGGATAGTGTCAAGACCTTAGTTACTTAGGGCATCAGGGCCTAATTTAGGACCAGTGTCAGGGCTTCAGGTAGGGATAGCGTCAGAGCCTGACTTCGGGAGAGCGACAGGGCTTGAGTGAGGCCTAGTGACAGAGCCTGACTTAGGGAGAGCGACAGGGCTTGAGTGAGGCCTAGTGTCAGAGCCTTAGCTAGGGATAGTATCAGGGCATGACTTAGGAGCAGCACAAGGGCCTTGGTAGGATCAGCCTCAGGGGCTTTGTTAAAGACCTTATCAGGGCCTCTGTTAGGGGCAGCCTTAGGGCCTCCCTTAGGGACAGCGTCAGGGCTTACTTAGGGACAGTTTCAGGACCTTGGTAAGAGATGGGTCCGGAAATTACCTCAGGATAGTGTCAGGACATTAGATATTGACGGCAGCAGGGCCTTACTTAGGGACAGTGTCAAGGCCTTAGTTAGTACTAGCATCTGGGCCTCTGTTAGGTGCAGTGTCGGGGCCTGAGTTAGGAATAGTGTTAGGGCCTTAGTTAGGGACAGTATCACGGCCTTGGGACTAAATTCAGGGCCTGAGGTAGTCACAGCCTAAGGGCTTTAGTTAGCATAAGAGGCAGGACATTTGCTAGGGACAGGGTGAGGGTAAAGTTTAGGGATCGTGTCAGGAAATGACCTAGGGATAGTGTCAAGAGCTTAGTTACAGTATCAGGGCCTTATTTAGGACCCGTGTCAGGGCTTCAGGTAGGGACAGCGTCAGTGCCTGACTCTGGGAGAGCAACAGGGCCTGAGTGAGGCCTAGCGTCAGGCCCATAGCTGGGGACACTGTCAGGGCATGATGTAGGAGCAGCATCAGGGCCTTTGTTGCGTCAGCATTAGTGTCTTAATTACAGACATGATCAGGGCCTGAGTTAGTCACAGCGTCAAGGCCTCAGTTAGGCATAGCTTCAGGGACTGAGTTACGGACAGCCTCAGGTCTTCCCTTAGGAACAGCGACAGGGCTCTCTTAGGGACGGTGTCAGGACCTTGGTTAGAAATGGGTCAGGATATTAGCTCAGGATAGTGTCCGGATTTTAGTTATTGCCGGCAGCAGGGCCTATATTAGAGATAGATTCCGGGCCTTAGTTAGGGACAGTGTCAGGGCCTTAATTAGGACTAGTCTGGGCCTTAGTTAGGGAGAGCATTACGGCTTCGCTGAGGATAAGGGGCAGGACGTTAGCTCGGGACAGAGTCAGGTTCCAGGCCAGTGGTAGTGTCAGGATGTGAGCTAGGGATAGGGTGAAGACCTTAGTTATTGAGAGCATCAGGGCCTTAGTTAGGACCAGCGTCAGGGCCTTCATCAGGACCAGTGTCAGGGCTTCACGTACGGACAGCGTCAGAGCCTAACTAAGGTACGGCAACGGGGCCTAAGTGAGGCCTATCTTTAGGGCCTGAGTTAGGGACAGTGTCAGGGCATGACTTAGGAGCAGTATAAGGGCCTCTGTAGGATCAGCATTAGGGTCTTCGTTAAAGACATTCTCAGGGCCTCTGTTAGGGACCGCCTCAGGGCCTCACTTAGGGACAGCGTCAGGGCTTCCTTTGGGACAGTTTCAGGACCTTGGTAAGACATGGGTCAGGATATTAGCTCGGGATAATGTCAGGACTTTAGATATTGACTGCAGCAGGGCCTTAGAGACAGTGTCTCAGCCTGACTTAGGACTAGCATCAGAGCCTTTGTTAGGTCCAGTGTCAGGGACTGAGTTAGGTGTAGTGTCAGGGCCTTAGTTAGGGACAGTGTCAGGGCCTGAGTTAGGACGAGCCTCCAGGCCTCAGTTAGGGCCAGGGTCACGGCCTCGGGACTAATTTTAGGGCCTTAGTTAGGAAGAGCATCAGGGATTTATTTAGCATAAGAAGCTCAACATTAGTTAAAGACAAGGTTAGGTTAAGGTCTAGGCATTGGGTCAGGGCATGACCTAGGGATAGTGTCAAGACCTTAGTTACTTAGGGCATCAGGGCCTAATTTAGGACCAGCGTCAGGGCTTCAGGTAGGGATAGCGTCAGAGCCTGACTTCGGGAGAGCGACAGGGCTTGAGTGAGGCCTAGTGTCAGAGCCTTAGCTAGGGATAGTATCAGGGCATGACTTAGGAGCAGCACAAGGGCCTTGGTAGGATCAGCCTCAGGGGCTTTGTTAAAGACCTTATCAGGGCCTCTGTTAGGGGCAGCCTTAGGGCCTCCCTTAGGGACAGCGTCAGGGCTTACTTAGGGACAGTTTCAGGAGCTTGGTAAGAGATGGGTCCGGAAATTACCTCAGGATAGTGTCAGGACATTAGATATTGACGGCAGCAGGGCCTTACTTAGGGACAGTGTCAAGGCCTTAGTTAGTACTAGCATCTGGGCCTCTGTTAGGTACAGTGTCGGGGCCTGAGTTAGGAATAGTGTTAGGGCCTTAGTTAGGGACAGTATCACGGCCTTGGGACTAAATTCAGGGCCTGAGGTAGTCACAGCCTAAGGGCTTTAGTTAGCATAAGAGGCAGGACATTTGCTAGGGACAGGGTGAGGGTAAAGTTTAGGGATCGTGTCAGGAAATGACCTAGGGATAGTGTCAAGAGCTTAGTTACAGTATCAGGGCCTTATTTAGGACCCGTGTCAGGGCTTCAGGTAGGGACAGCGTCAGTGCCTGACTCTGGGAGAGCAACAGGGCCTGAGTGAGGCCTAGCGTCAGGCCCATAGCTGGGGACACTGTCAGGGCATGATGTAGGAGCAGCATCAGGGCCTTTGTTGCATCAGCATTAGTGTCTTAGTTACAGACATGATCAGGTCCTGAGTTAGTCACAGCGTCAAGGCCTCAGTTAGGCATAGCTTCAGGGACTGAGTTACGGACAGCCTCAGGTCTTCCCTTAGGAACAGCGACAGGGCTCTCTTAGGGACGGTGTCAGGACCTTGGTTAGAAATGGGTCAGGATATTAGCTCAGGATAGTGTCCGGATTTTAGTTATTGCCGGCAGCAGGGCCTATATTAGAGATAGATTCCGGGCCTTAGTTAGGGACAGTGTCAGGGCCTTAATTAGGACTAGTCTGGGCCTTAGTTAGGGAGAGCATTACGGCTTCGCTGAGGATAAGGGGCAGGACGTTAGCTCGGGACAGAGTCAGGTTCCAGGCCAGTGGTAGTGTCAGGATGTGAGCTAGGGATAGGGTGAAGACCTTAGTTATTGAGAGCATCAGGGCCTTAGTTAGGACCAGCGTCAGGGCCTTCATCAGGACCAGTGTCAGGGCTTCACGTACGGACAGCATCAGAGCCTAACTAAGGTACGGCATCGGGGCCTAAGTGAGGCCTATCTTTAGGGCCTGAGTTAGGGACAGTGTCAGGGCATGACTTAGGAGCAGTATAAGGGCCTCTGTAGGATCAGCATTAGGGTCTTCGTTAAAGACATTCTCAGGGCCTCTGTTAGGGACCGCCTCAGGGCCTCACTTAGGGACAGCGTCAGGGCTTCCTTTGGGACAGTTTCAGGACCTTGGTAAGACATGGGTCAGGATATTAGTTCAGGATAATGTCAGGACTTTAGATATTGACTGCAGCAGGGCCTTAGAGACAGTGTCTCAGCCTGACTTAGGACTAGCATCAGAGCCTTTGTTAGGTCCAGTGTCAGGGACTGAGTTAGGTGTAGTGTCAGGGCCTTAGTTAGGGACAGTGTCAGGGCCTGAGTTAGGACGAGCCTCCAGGCCTCAGTTAGGGCCAGGGTCACGGCCTCGGGACTAATTTTAGGGCCTTAGTTAGGAAGAGCATCAGGGATTTATTTAGCATAAGAAGCTCAACATTAGTTAAAGACAAGGTTAGGTTAAGGTCTAGGCATTGGGTCAGGGCATGACCTAGGGATAGTGTCAAGACCTTAGTTACTTAGGGCATCAGGGCCTAATTTAGGACCAGCGTCAGGGCTTCAGGTAGGGATAGCGTCAGAGCCTGACTTCGGGAGAGCGACAGGGCTTGAGTGAGGCCTAGTGTCAGAGCCTTAGCTAGGGATAGTATCAGGGCATGACTTAGGAGCAGCACAAGGGCCTTGGTAGGATCAGCCTCAGGGGCTTTGTTAAAGACATTATCAGGGCCTCTGTTAGGGACAGCCTTAGGGCCTCCCTTAGGGACAGCGTCAGGGCTTACTTAGGGACAGTTTCAGGACCTTGGTAAGAGATGGGTCCGGAAGTTAACTCAGGATAGTGTCAGGACATTAGATATTGACGGCAGCAGGGCCTTAGTTAGGGACAGTGTCAAGGCCTTAGTTAGTACTAGCATCTGGGCCTCTGTTAGGTACAGTGTCAGGGCCTGAGTTAGGAATAGTGTTAGGGCCTTAGTTAGGGACAGTATCACGGCCTTGGGACTAAATTCAGGGCCTGAGGTAGTCACAGCCTAAGGGCTTTAGTTAGCATAAGAGGCAGGACATTTGCTAGGGACAGGGTGAGGGTAAAGTTTAGGGATCGTGTCAGGAAATGACCTAGGGATAGTGTCAAGAGCTTAGTTACAGTATCAGGGCCTTATTTAGGACCAGTGTCAGGGCTTCAGGTAGGGACAGCGTCAGTGCCTGACTCTGGGAGAGCAACAGGGCCTGAGTGAGGCCTAGCGTCAGGCCCATAGCTGGGGACACTGTCAGGGCATGATGTAGGAGCAGCATCAGGGCCTTTGTTGCATCAGCATTAGTGTCTTAGTTACAGACATGATCAGGGCCTGAGTTAGTCACAGCGTCAAGGCCTCAGTTAGGCATAGCTTCAGGGACTGAGTTACGGACAGCCTCAGGTCTTCCCTTAGGAACAGCGACAGGGCTTTCTTAGGGACGGTGTCAGGACCTTGGTTAGAAATGGGTCAGGATATTAGCTCAGGATAGTGTCCGGATTTTAGTTATTGCCGGCAGCAGGGCCTATATTAGAGATAGATTCCGGGCCTTAGTTAGGGACAGTGTCAGTTAGTTAGGGAGAGCATTAGGGCTTCGGTGAGGAAAAGGGGCAGGACATTAGCTCGGGAGAGAGTCAGGTTCCAGGCCAGTGGTAGTGTCAGGATGTGAGCTAGGGATAGGGTGAAGACCTTAGTTATTGAGAGCATCAGGGCCTTAGTTAGGACCAGCGTCAGGGCCTTCATCAGGACCAGTGTCAGGGCTTCACGTACGGACAGCATCAGAGCCTAACTAAGGTACGGCAACAGGGCCTAAGTGAGGCCTATCTTCAGGGCCTGAGTTAGGGACAGTGTCAGGGCATGACTTAGGAGCAGTATAAGGGCCTCTGTAGGATCAGCCTTAGGGTCTTCGTTAAAGACATTCTCAGGGCCTCTGTTAGGGACCGCCTCAGGGCCTCACTTAGGGACAGCGTCAGGGCTTCCTTTGGGACAGTTTCAGGACCTTGGTAAGACATGGGTCAGGATATTAGTTCAGGATAATGTCAGGACTTTAGATATTGACTGCAGCAGGGCCTTAGAGACAGTGTCTCAGCCTGACTTAGGACTAGCATCAGAGCCTTTGTTAGGTCCAGTGTCAGGGACTGAGTTAGGTGTAGTGTCAGGGCCTCAGTTAGGGACAGTGTCAGGGCCTGAGTTAGGACGAGCCTCCAGGCCTCAGTTAGGGCCAGGGTCACAGCCTCGGGACTAATTTTAGGGCCTTAGTTAGGAACAGCATCAGGGATTTATTTAGCATAAGAAGCTCAACATTAGTTAAAGACAAGGTTAGGTTAAGGTCTAGGCATTGTGTCAGGGCATGACCTAGGGATAGTGTCAAGACCTTAGTTACTTAGGGCATCAGGGCCTAATTTAGGACCAGTGTCAGGGCTTCAGGTAGGGATAGCGTCAGAGCCTGACTTCGGGAGAGCGACAGGGCTTGAGTGAGGCCTAGTGACAGAGCCTGACTTAGGGAGAGCGACAGGGCTTGAGTGAGGCCTAGTGTCAGAGCCTTAGCTAGGGATAGTATCAGGGCATGACTTAGGAGCAGCACAAGGGCCTTGGTAGGATCAGCCTCAGGGGCTTTGTTAAAGATCTTATCAGGGCCTCTGTTAGGGGCAGCCTTAGGGCCTCCCTTAGGGACAGCGTCAGGGCTTACTTAGGGACAGTTTCAGGACCTTGGTAAGAGATGGGTCCGGAAATTACCTCAGGATAGTGTCAGGACATTAGATATTGACGGCAGCAGGGCCTTACTTAGGGACAGTGTCAAGGCCTTAGTTAGTACTAGCATCTGGGCCTCTGTTAGGTGCAGTGTCGGGGCCTGAGTTAGGAATAGTGTTAGGGCCTTAGTTAGGGACAGTATCACGGCCTTGGGACTAAATTCAGGGCCTGAGGTAGTCACAGCCTAAGGGCTTTAGTTAGCATAAGAGGCAGGACATTTGCTAGGGACAGGGTGAGGGTAAAGTTTAGGGATCGTGTCAGGAAATGACCTAGGGATAGTGTCAAGAGCTTAGTTACAGTATCAGGGCCTTATTTAGGACCCGTGTCAGGGCTTCAGGTAGGGACAGCGTCAGTGCCTGACTCTGGGAGAGCAACAGGGCCTGAGTGAGGCCTAGCGTCAGGCCCATAGCTGGGGACACTGTCAGGGCATGATGTAGGAGCAGCATCAGGGCCTTTGTTGCGTCAGCATTAGTGTCTTAGTTACAGACATGATCAGGGCCTGAGTTAGTCACAGCGTCAAGGCCTCAGTTAGGCATAGCTTCAGGGACTGAGTTACGGACAGCCTCAGGTCTTCCCTTAGGAACAGCGACAGGGCTCTCTTAGGGACGGTGTCAGGACCTTGGTTAGAAATGGGTCAGGATATTAGCTCAGGATAGTGTCCGGATTTTAGTTATTGCCGGCAGCAGGGCCTATATTAGAGATAGATTCCGGGCCTTAGTTAGGGACAGTGTCAGGGCCTTAATTAGGACTAGTCTGGGCCTTAGTTAGGGAGAGCATTACGGCTTCGCTGAGGATAAGGGGCAGGACGTTAGCTCGGGACAGAGTCAGGTTCCAGGCCAGTGGTAGTGTCAGGATGTGAGCTAGGGATAGGGTGAAGACCTTAGTTATTGAGAGCATCAGGGCCTTAGTTAGGACCAGCGTCAGGGCCTTCATCAGGACCAGTGTCAGGGCTTCACGTACGGACAGCGTCAGAGCCTAACTAAGGTACGGCAACGGGGCCTAAGTGAGGCCTATCTTTAGGGCCTGAGTTAGGGACAGTGTCAGGGCATGACTTAGGAGCAGTATAAGGGCCTCTGTAGGATCAGCATTAGGGTCTTCGTTAAAGACATTCTCAGGGCCTCTGTTAGGGACCGCCTCAGGGCCTCACTTAGGGACAGCGTCAGGGCTTCCTTTGGGACAGTTTCAGGACCTTGGTAAGACATGGGTCAGGATATTAGCTCGGGATAATGTCAGGACTTTAGATATTGACTGCAGCAGGGCCTTAGAGACAGTGTCTCAGCCTGACTTAGGACTAGCATCAGAGCCTTTGTTAGGTCCAGTGTCAGGGACTGAGTTAGGTGTAGTGTCAGGGCCTTAGTTAGGGACAGTGTCAGGGCCTGAGTTAGGACGAGCCTCCAGGCCTCAGTTAGGGCCAGGGTCACGGCCTCGGGACTAATTTTAGGGCCTTAGTTAGGAAGAGCATCAGGGATTTATTTAGCATAAGAAGCTCAACATTAGTTAAAGACAAGGTTAGGTTAAGGTCTAGGCATTGGGTCAGGGCATGACCTAGGGATAGTGTCAAGACCTTAGTTACTTAGGGCATCAGGGCCTAATTTAGGACCAGCGTCAGGGCTTCAGGTAGGGATAGCGTCAGAGCCTGACTTCGGGAGAGCGACAGGGCTTGAGTGAGGCCTAGTGTCAGAGCCTTAGCTAGGGATAGTATCAGGGCATGACTTAGGAGCAGCACAAGGGCCTTGGTAGGATCAGCCTCAGGGGCTTTGTTAAAGACCTTATCAGGGCCTCTGTTAGGGGCAGCCTTAGGGCCTCCCTTAGGGACAGCGTCAGGGCTTACTTAGGGACAGTTTCAGGAGCTTGGTAAGAGATGGGTCCGGAAATTACCTCAGGATAGTGTCAGGACATTAGATATTGACGGCAGCAGGGCCTTACTTAGGGACAGTGTCAAGGCCTTAGTTAGTACTAGCATCTGGGCCTCTGTTAGGTACAGTGTCGGGGCCTGAGTTAGGAATAGTGTTAGGGCCTTAGTTAGGGACAGTATCACGGCCTTGGGACTAAATTCAGGGCCTGAGGTAGTCACAGCCTAAGGGCTTTAGTTAGCATAAGAGGCAGGACATTTGCTAGGGACAGGGTGAGGGTAAAGTTTAGGGATCGTGTCAGGAAATGACCTAGGGATAGTGTCAAGAGCTTAGTTACAGTATCAGGGCCTTATTTAGGACCCGTGTCAGGGCTTCAGGTAGGGACAGCGTCAGTGCCTGACTCTGGGAGAGCAACAGGGCCTGAGTGAGGCCTAGCGTCAGGCCCATAGCTGGGGACACTGTCAGGGCATGATGTAGGAGCAGCATCAGGGCCTTTGTTGCATCAGCATTAGTGTCTTAGTTACAGACATGATCAGGGCCTGAGTTAGTCACAGCGTCAAGGCCTCAGTTAGGCATAGCTTCAGGGACTGAGTTACGGACAGCCTCAGGTCTTCCCTTAGGAACAGCGACAGGGCTCTCTTAGGGACGGTGTCAGGACCTTGGTTAGAAATGGGTCAGGATATTAGCTCAGGATAGTGTCCGGATTTTAGTTATTGCCGGCAGCAGGGCCTATATTAGAGATAGATTCCGGGCCTTAGTTAGGGACAGTGTCAGTTAGTTAGGGAGAGCATTAGGGCTTCGGTGAGGAAAAGGGGCAGGATGTTAGCTCGGGAGAGAGTCAGGTTCCAGGCCAGTGGTAGTGTCAGGATGTGAGCTAGGGATAGGGTGAAGACCTTAGTTATTGAGAGCATCAGGGCCTTAGTTAGGACCAGCGTCAGGGCCTTCATCAGGACCAGTGTCAGGGCTTCACGTACGGACAGCGTCAGAGCCTAACTAAGGTACGGCAACGGGGCCTAAGTGAGGCCTATCTTTAGGGCCTGAGTTAGGGACAGTGTCAGGGCATGACTTAGGAGCAGTATAAGGGCCTCTGTAGGATCAGCATTAGGGTCTTCGTTAAAGACATTCTCAGGGCCTCTGTTAGGGACCGCCTCAGGGCCTCACTTAGGGACAGCGTCAGGGCTTCCTTTGGGACAGTTTCAGGACCTTGGTAAGACATGGGTCAGGATATTAGCTCGGGATAATGTCAGGACTTTAGATATTGACTGCAGCAGGGCCTTAGAGACAGTGTCTCAGCCTGACTTAGGACTAGCATCAGAGCCTTTGTTAGGTCCAGTGTCAGGGACTGAGTTAGGTGTAGTGTCAGGGCCTCAGTTAGGGACAGTGTCAGGGCCTGAGTTAGGACGAGCCTCCAGGCCTCAGTTAGGGCCAGGGTCACGGCCTCGGGACTAATTTTAGGGCCTTAGTTAGGAAGAGCATCAGGGATTTATTTAGCATAAGAAGCTCAACATTAGTTAAAGACAAGGTTAGGTTAAGGTCTAGGCATTGGGTCAGGGCATGACCTAGGGATAGTGTCAAGACCTTAGTTACTTAGGGCATTAGGGCCTAATTTAGGACCAGCGTCAGGGCTTCAGGTAGGGATAGCGTCAGAGCCTGACTTCGGGAGAGCGACAGGGCTTGAGTGAGGCCTAGTGTCAGAGCCTTAGCTAGGGATAGTATCAGGGCATGACTTAGGAGCAGCACAAGGGCCTTGGTAGGATCAGCCTCAGGGGCTTTGTTAAAGACCTTATCAGGGCCTCTGTTAGGGGCAGCCTTAGGGCCTCCCTTAGGGACAGCGTCAGGGCTTACTTAGGGACAGTTTCAGGACCTTGGTAAGAGATGGGTCCGGAAATTACCTCAGGATAGTGTCAGGACATTAGATATTGACGGCAGCAGGGCCTTACTTAGGGACAGTGTCAAGGCCTTAGTTAGTACTAGCATCTGGGCCTCTGTTAGGTACAGTGTCGGGGCCTGAGTTAGGAATAGTGTTAGGGCCTTAGTTAGGGACAGTATCACGGCCTTGGGACTAAATTCAGGGCCTGAGGTAGTCACAGCCTAAGGGCTTTAGTTAGCATAAGAGGCAGGACATTTGCTAGGGACAGGGTGAGGGTAAAGTTTAGGGATCGTGTCAGGAAATGACCTAGGGATAGTGTCAAGAGCTTAGTTACAGTATCAGGGCCTTATTTAGGACCCGTGTCAGGGCTTCAGGTAGGGACAGCGTCAGTGCCTGACTCTGGGAGAGCAACAGGGCCTGAGTGAGGCCTAGCGTCAGGCCCATAGCTGGGGACACTGTCAGGGCATGATGTAGGAGCAGCATCAGGGCCTTTGTTGCATCAGCATTAGTGTCTTAGTTACAGACATGATCAGGGCCTGAGTTAGTCACAGCGTCAAGGCCTCAGTTAGGCATAGCTTCAGGGACTGAGTTACGGACAGCCTCAGGTCTTCCCTTAGGAACAGCGACAGGGCTCTCTTAGGGACGGTGTCAGGACCTTGGTTAGAAATGGGTCAGGATATTAGCTCAGGATAGTGTCCGGATTTTAGTTATTGCCGGCAGCAGGGCCTATATTAGAGATAGATTCCGGGCCTTAGTTAGGGACAGTGTCAGGGCCTTAATTAGGACTAGTCTGGGCCTTAGTTAGGGAGAGCATTACGGCTTCGCTGAGGATAAGGGGCAGGACGTTAGCTCGGGACAGAGTCAGGTTCCAGGCCAGTGGTAGTGTCAGGATGTGAGCTAGGGATAGGGTGAAGACCTTAGTTATTGAGAGCATCAGGGCCTTAGTTAGGACCAGGGTCAGGGCCTTCATCAGGACCAGTGTCAGGGCTTCACGTACGGACAGCGTCAGAGCCTAACTAAGGTACGGCAACGGGGCCTAAGTGAGGCCTATCTTTAGGGCCTGAGTTAGGGACAGTGTCAGGGCATGACTTAGGAGCAGTATAAGGGCCTCTGTAGGATCAGCATTAGGGTCTTCGTTAAAGACATTCTCAGGGCCTCTGTTAGGGACCGCCTCAGGGCCTCACTTAGGGACAGCGTCAGGGCTTTCTTAGGGACAGTTTCAGGACCTTGGTAAGAGATGGGTCCGGAAATTACCTCAGGATAGTGTCAGGACATTAGATATTGACGGCAGCAGGGTCTTACTTAGGGACAGTGTCAAGGCCTTAGTTAGTACTAGCATCTGGGCCTCTGTTAGGTACAGTGTCGGGGCCTGAGTTAGGAATAGTGTTAGGGCCTTAGTTAGGGACAGTATCACGGCCTTGGGACTAAATTCAGGGCCTGAGGTAGTCACAGCCTAAGGGCTTTAGTTAGCATAAGAGGCAGGACATTTGCTAGGGACAGGGTGAGGGTAAAGTTTAGGGATCGTGTCAGGAAATGACCTAGGGATAGTGTCAAGAGCTTAGTTACAGTATCAGGGCCTTATTTAGGACCCGTGTCAGGGCTTGAGGTAGGGACAGCGTCAGTGCCTGACTCTGGGAGAGCAACAGGGCCTGAGTGAGGCCTAGCGTCAGGCCCATAGCTGGGGACACTGTCAGGGCATGATGTAGGAGCAGCATCAGGGCCTTTGTTGCATCAGCATTAGTGTCTTAGTTACAGACATGATCAGGGCCTGAGTTAGTCACAGCGTCAAGGCCTCAGTTAGGCATAGCTTCAGGGACTGAGTTACGGACAGCCTCAGGTCTTCCCTTAGGAACAGCGACAGGGCTTTCTTAGGGACGGTGTCAGGACCTTGGTTAGAAATGGGTCAGGATATTAGCTCAGGATAGTGTCCGGATTTTAGTTATTGCCGGCAGCAGGGCCTATATTAGAGATAGATTCCGGGCCTTAGTTAGGGACAGTGTCAGTTAGTTAGGGAGAGCATTAGGGCTTCGGTGAGGAAAAGGGGCAGGACATTAGCTCGGAGAGAGTCAGGTTCCAGGCCAGTGGTAGTGTCAGGATGTGAGCTAGGGATAGGGTGAAGACCTTAGTTATTGAGAGCATCAGGGCCTTAGGACCAGCGTCAGGGCCTTCATCAGGACCAGTGTCAGGGCTTCACGTACGGACAGCATCAGAGCCTAACTAAGGTACGGCAACAGAGCCTAAGTGAGGCCTATCTTCAGGGCCTGAGTTAGGGACAGTGTCAGGGCATGACTTAGGAGCAGTATAAGGGCCTCTGTAGGATCAGCCTTAGGGTCTTCGTTAAAGACATTCTCAGGGCCTCTGTTAGGGACCGCCTCAGGGCCTCACTTAGGGACAGCGTCAGGGCTTCCTTTGGGACAGTTTCAGGACCTTGGTAAGACATGGGTCAGGATATTAGTTCAGGATAATGTCAGGACTTTAGATATTGACTGCAGCAGGGCCTTAGAGACAGTGTCTCAGCCTGACTTAGGACTAGCATCAGAGCCTTTGTTAGGTCCAGTGTCAGGGACTGAGTTAGGTGTAGTGTCAGGGCCTCAGTTAGGGACAGTGTCAGGGCCTGAGTTAGGACGAGCCTCCAGGCCTCAGTTAGGGCCAGGGTCACAGCCTCGGGACTAATTTTAGGGCCTTAGTTAGGAACAGCATCAGGGATTTATTTAGCATAAGAAGCTCAACATTAGTTAAAGACAAGGTTAGGTTAAGGTCTAGGCATTGTGTCAGGGCATGACCTAGGGATAGTGTCAAGACCTTAGTTACTTAGGGCATCAGGGCCTAATTTAGGACCAGTGTCAGGGCTTCAGGTAGGGATAGCGTCAGAGCCTGACTTCGGGAGAGCGACAGGGCTTGAGTGAGGCCTAGTGACAGAGCCTGACTTCGGGAGAGCGACAGGGCTTGAGTGAGGCCTAGTGTCAGAGCCTTAGCTAGGGATAGTATCAGGGCATGACTTAGGAGCAGCACAAGGGCCTTGGTAGGATCAGCCTCAGGGGCTTTGTTAAAGACCTTATCAGGGCCTCTGTTAGGGGCAGCCTTAGGGCCTCCCTTAGGGACAGCGTCAGGGCTTACTTAGGGACAGTTTCAGGACCTTGGTAAGAGATGGGTCCGGAAATTACCTCAGGATAGTGTCAGGACATTAGATATTAACGGCAGCAGGGCCTTACTTAGGGACAGTGTCAAGGCCTTAGTTAGTGCTAGCATCTGGGCCTCTGTTAGGTGCAGTGTCGGGGCCTGAGTTAGGAATAGTGTTAGGGCCTTAGTTAGGGACAGTATCACGGCCTTGGGACTAAATTCAGGGCCTGAGGTAGTCACAGCCTAAGGGCTTTAGTTAGCATAAGAGGCAGGACATTTGCTAGGGACAGGGTGAGGGTAAAGTTTAGGGATCGTGTCAGGAAATGACCTAGGGATAGTGTCAAGAGCTTAGTTACAGTATCAGGGCCTTATTTAGGACCCGTGTCAGGGCTTCAGGTAGGGACAGCGTCAGTGCCTGACTCTGGGAGAGCAACAGGGCCTGAGTGAGGCCTAGCGTCAGGCCCATAGCTGGGGACACTGTCAGGGCATGATGTAGGAGCAGCATCAGGGCCTTTGTTGCATCAGCATTAGTGTCTTAGTTACAGACATGATCAGGGCCTGAGTTAGTCACAGCGTCAAGGCCTCAGTTAGGCATAGCTTCAGGGACTGAGTTACGGACAGCCTCAGGTCTTCCCTTAGGAACAGCGACAGGGCTCTCTTAGGGACGGTGTCAGGACCTTGGTTAGAAATGGGTCAGGATATTAGCTCAGGATAGTGTCCGGATTTTAGTTATTGCCGGCAGCAGGGCCTATATTAGAGATAGATTCCGGGCCTTAGTTAGGGACAGTGTCAGGGCCTTAATTAGGACTAGTCTGGGCCTTAGTTAGGGAGAGCATTACGGCTTCGCTGAGGATAAGGGGCAGGACGTTAGCTCGGGACAGAGTCAGGTTCCAGGCCAGTGGTAGTGTCAGGATGTGAGCTAGGGATAGGGTGAAGACCTTAGTTATTGAGAGCATCAGGGCCTTAGTTAGGACCAGCGTCAGGGCCTTCATCAGGACCAGTGTCAGGGCTTCACGTACGGACAGCGTCAGAGCCTAACTAAGGTACGGCAACGGGGCCTAAGTGAGGCCTATCTTTAGGGCCTGAGTTAGGGACAGTGTCAGGGCATGACTTAGGAGCAGTATAAGGGCCTCTGTAGGATCAGCATTAGGGTCTTCGTTAAAGACATTCTCAGGGCCTCTGTTAGGGACCGCCTCAGGGCCTCACTTAGGGACAGCGTCAGGGCTTCCTTTGGGACAGTTTCAGGACCTTGGTAAGACATGGGTCAGGATATTAGCTCGGGATAATGTCAGGACTTTAGATATTGACTGCAGCAGGGCCTTAGAGACAGTGTCTCAGCCTGACTTAGGACTAGCATCAGAGC
The DNA here is from genome assembly GCF_965194805.1 of Balaenoptera borealis. Lineage (NCBI taxonomy): Eukaryota > Metazoa > Chordata > Mammalia > Artiodactyla > Balaenopteridae > Balaenoptera > Balaenoptera borealis. Next base: position 146,479 of record NW_028123716.1, on the reverse strand, counting down.
CTTTGTTAGGTCCAGTGTCAGGGACTGAGTTAGGTGTAGTGTCAGGGCCTTAGTTAGGGACAGTGTCAGGGCCTGAGTTAGGACGAGCCTCCAGGCCTCAGTTAGGGCCAGGGTCACGGCCTCGGGACTAATTTTAGGGCCTTAGTTAGGAAGAGCATCAGGGATTTATTTAGCATAAGAAGCTCAACATTAGTTAAAGACAAGGTTAGGTTAAGGTCTAGGCATTGGGTCAGGGCATGACCTAGGGATAGTGTCAAGACCTTAGTTACTTAGGGCATCAGGGCCTAATTTAGGACCAGCGTCAGGGCTTCAGGTAGGGATAGCGTCAGAGCCTGACTTCGGGAGAGCGACAGGGCTTGAGTGAGGCCTAGTGTCAGAGCCTTAGCTAGGGATAGTATCAGGGCATGACTTAGGAGCAGCACAAGGGCCTTGGTAGGATCAGCCTCAGGGGCTTTGTTAAAGACCTTATCAGGGCCTCTGTTAGGGGCAGCCTTAGGGCCTCCCTTAGGGACAGCGTCAGGGCTTACTTAGGGACAGTTTCAGGACCTTGGTAAGAGATGGGTCCGGAAATTACCTCAGGATAGTGTCAGGACATTAGATATTGACGGCAGCAGGGCCTTACTTAGGGACAGTGTCAAGGCCTTAGTTAGTACTAGCATCTGGGCCTCTGTTAGGTGCAGTGTCGGGGCCTGAGTTAGGAATAGTGTTAGGGCCTTAGTTAGGGACAGTATCACGGCCTTGGGACTAAATTCAGGGCCTGAGGTAGTCACAGCCTAAGGGCTTTAGTTAGCGTAAGAGGCAGGACATTTGCTAGGGACAGGGTTAGGGTAAAGTTTAGGGATCGTGTCAGGAAATGACCTAGGGATAGTGTCAAGAGCTTAGTTACAGTATCAGGGCCTTATTTAGGACCAGTGTCAGGGCTTCAGGTAGGGACAGCGTCAGTGCCTGACTCTGGGAGAGCAACAGGGCCTGAGTGAGGCCTAGCGTCAGGCCCATAGCTGGGGACACTGTCAGGGCATGATGTAGGAGCAGCATCAGGGCCTTTGTTGCGTCAGCATTAGTGTCTTAGTTACAGACATGATCAGGGCCTGAGTTAGTCACAGCGTCAAGGCCTCAGTTAGGCATAGCTTCAGGGACTGAGTTACGGACAGCCTCAGGTCTTCCCTTAGGAACAGCGACAGGGCTTTCTTAGGGACGGTGTCAGGACCTTGGTTAGAAATGGGTCAGGATATTAGCTCAGGATAGTGTCCGGATTTTAGTTATTGCCGGCAGCAGGGCCTATATTAGAGATAGATTCCGGGCCTTAGTTAGGGACAGTGTCAGTTAGTTAGGGAGAGCATTAGGGCTTCGGTGAGGAAAAGGGGCAGGACATTAGCTCGGGAGAGAGTCAGGTTCCAGGCCAGTGGTAGTGTCAGGATGTGAGCTAGGGATAGGGTGAAGACCTTAGTTATTGAGAGCATCAGGGCCTTAGGACCAGCGTCAGGGCCTTCATCAGGACCAGTGTCAGGGCTTCACGTACGGACAGCATCAGAGCCTAACTAAGGTACGGCAACAGGGCCTAAGTGAGGCCTATCTTCAGGACCTGAGTTAGGGACAGTGTCAGGGCATGACTTAGGAGCAGTATAAGGGCCTCTGTAGGATCAGCCTTAGGGTCTTCGTTAAAGACATTCTCAGGGCCTCTGTTAGGGACCGCCTCAGGGCCTCACTTAGGGACAGCGTCAGGGCTTCCTTTGGGACAGTTTCAGGACCTTGGTAAGACATGGGTCAGGATATTAGTTCAGGATAATGTCAGGACTTTAGATATTGACTGCAGCAGGGCCTTAGAGACAGTGTCTCAGCCTGACTTAGGACTAGCATCAGAGCCTTTGTTAGGTCCAGTGTCAGGGACTGAGTTAGGTGTAGTGTCAGGGCCTCAGTTAGGGACAGTGTCAGGGCCTGAGTTAGGACGAGCCTCCAGGCCTCAGTTAGGGCCAGGGTCACAGCCTCGGGACTAATTTTAGGGCCTTAGTTAGGAACAGCATCAGGGATTTATTTAGCATAAGAAGCTCAACATTAGTTAAAGACAAGATTAGGTTAAGGTCTAGGCATTGTGTCAGGGCATGACCTAGGGATAGTGTCAAGACCTTAGTTACTTAGGGCATCAGGGCCTAATTTAGGACCAGTGTCAGGGCTTCAGGTAGGGATAGCGTCAGAGCCTGACTTCGGGAGAGCGACAGGGCTTGAGTGAGGCCTAGTGACAGAGCCTGACTTCGGGAGAGCGACAGGGCTTGAGTGAGGCCTAGTGTCAGAGCCTTAGCTAGGGATAGTATCAGGGCATGACTTAGGAGCAGCACAAGGGCCTTGGTAGGATCAGCCTCAGGGGCTTTGTTAAAGACCTTATCAGGGCCTCTGTTAGGGGCAGCCTTAGGGCCTCCCTTAGGGACAGCGTCAGGGCTTACTTAGGGACAGTTTCAGGAGCTTGGTAAGAGATGGGTCCGGAAATTACCTCAGGATAGTGTCAGGACATTAGATATTGACGGCAGCAGGGCCTTACTTAGGGACAGTGTCAAGGCCTTAGTTAGTACTAGCATCTGGGCCTCTGTTAGGTACAGTGTCGGGGCCTGAGTTAGGAATAGTGTTAGGGCCTTAGTTAGGGACAGTATCACGGCCTTGGGACTAAATTCAGGGCCTGAGGTAGTCACAGCCTAAGGGCTTTAGTTAGCATAAGAGGCAGGACATTTGCTAGGGACAGGGTGAGGGTAAAGTTTAGGGATCGTGTCAGGAAATGACCTAGGGATAGTGTCAAGAGCTTAGTTACAGTATCAGGGCCTTATTTAGGACCCGTGTCAGGGCTTCAGGTAGGGACAGCGTCAGTGCCTGACTCTGGGAGAGCAACAGGGCCTGAGTGAGGCCTAGCGTCAGGCCCATAGCTGGGGACACTGTCAGGGCATGATGTAGGAGCAGCATCAGGGCCTTTGTTGCGTCAGCATTAGTGTCTTAGTTACAGACATGATCAGGGCCTGAGTTAGTCACAGCGTCAAGGCCTCAGTTAGGCATAGCTTCAGGGACTGAGTTACGGACAGCCTCAGGTCTTCCCTTAGGAACAGCGACAGGGCTCTCTTAGGGACGGTGTCAGGACCTTGGTTAGAAATGGGTCAGGATATTAGCTCAGGATAGTGTCCGGATTTTAGTTATTGCCGGCAGCAGGGCCTATATTAGAGATAGATTCCGGGCCTTAGTTAGGGACAGTGTCAGGGCCTTAATTAGGACTAGTCTGGGCCTTAGTTAGGGAGAGCATTACGGCTTCGCTGAGGATAAGGGGCAGGACGTTAGCTCGGGACAGAGTCAGGTTCCAGGCCAGTGGTAGTGTCAGGATGTGAGCTAGGGATAGGGTGAAGACCTTAGTTATTGAGAGCATCAGGGCCTTAGTTAGGACCAGCGTCAGGGCCTTCATCAGGACCAGTGTCAGGGCTTCACGTACGGACAGCGTCAGAGCCTAACTAAGGTACGGCAACGGGGCCTAAGTGAGGCCTATCTTTAGGGCCTGAGTTAGGGACAGTGTCAGGGCATGACTTAGGAGCAGTATAAGGGCCTCTGTAGGATCAGCATTAGGGTCTTCGTTAAAGACATTCTCAGGGCCTCTGTTAGGGACCGCCTCAGGGCCTCACTTAGGGACAGCGTCAGGGCTTCCTTTGGGACAGTTTCAGGACCTTGGTAAGACATGGGTCAGGATATTAGCTCGGGATAATGTCAGGACTTTAGATATTGACTGCAGCAGGGCCTTAGAGACAGTGTCTCAGCCTGACTTAGGACTAGCATCAGAGCCTTTGTTAGGTCCAGTGTCAGGGACTGAGTTAGGTGTAGTGTCAGGGCCTTAGTTAGGGACAGTGTCAGGGCCTGAGTTAGGACGAGCCTCCAGGCCTCAGTTAGGGCCAGGGTCACGGCCTCGGGACTAATTTTAGGGCCTTAGTTAGGAAGAGCATCAGGGATTTATTTAGCATAAGAAGCTCAACATTAGTTAAAGACAAGGTTAGGTTAAGGTCTAGGCATTGGGTCAGGGCATGACCTAGGGATAGTGTCAAGACCTTAGTTACTTAGGGCATTAGGGCCTAATTTAGGACCAGCGTCAGGGCTTCAGGTAGGGATAGCGTCAGAGCCTGACTTCGGGAGAGCGACAGGGCTTGAGTGAGGCCTAGTGTCAGAGCCTTAGCTAGGGATAGTATCAGGGCATGACTTAGGAGCAGCACAAGGGCCTTGGTAGGATCAGCCTCAGGGGCTTTGTTAAAGACCTTATCAGGGCCTCTGTTAGGGGCAGCCTTAGGGCCTCCCTTAGGGACAGCGTCAGGGCTTACTTAGGGACAGTTTCAGGAGCTTGGTAAGAGATGGGTCCGGAAATTACCTCAGGATAGTGTCAGGACATTAGATATTGACGGCAGCAGGGCCTTACTTAGGGACAGTGTCAAGGCCTTAGTTAGTACTAGCATCTGGGCCTCTGTTAGGTACAGTGTCGGGGCCTGAGTTAGGAATAGTGTTAGGGCCTTAGTTAGGGACAGTATCACGGCCTTGGGACTAAATTCAGGGCCTGAGGTAGTCACAGCCTAAGGGCTTTAGTTAGCATAAGAGGCAGGACATTTGCTAGGGACAGGGTGAGGGTAAAGTTTAGGGATCGTGTCAGGAAATGACCTAGGGATAGTGTCAAGAGCTTAGTTACAGTATCAGGGCCTTATTTAGGACCCGTGTCAGGGCTTGAGGTAGGGACAGCGTCAGTGCCTGACTCTGGGAGAGCAACAGGGCCTGAGTGAGGCCTAGCGTCAGGCCCATAGCTGGGGACACTGTCAGGGCATGATGTAGGAGCAGCATCAGGGCCTTTGTTGCGTCAGCATTAGTGTCTTAGTTACAGACATGATCAGGGCCTGAGTTAGTCACAGCGTCAAGGCCTCAGTTAGGCATAGCTTCAGGGACTGAGTTACGGACAGCCTCAGGTCTTCCCTTAGGAACAGCGACAGGGCTCTCTTAGGGACGGTGTCAGGACCTTGGTTAGAAATGGGTCAGGATATTAGCTCAGGATAGTGTCCGGATTTTAGTTATTGCCGGCAGCAGGGCCTATATTAGAGATAGATTCCGGGCCTTAGTTAGGGACAGTGTCAGGGCCTTAATTAGGACTAGTCTGGGCCTTAGTTAGGGAGAGCATTACGGCTTCGCTGAGGATAAGGGGCAGGACGTTAGCTCGGGACAGAGTCAGGTTCCAGGCCAGTGGTAGTGTCAGGATGTGAGCTAGGGATAGGGTGAAGACCTTAGTTATTGAGAGCATCAGGGCCTTAGTTAGGACCAGCGTCAGGGCCTTCATCAGGACCAGTGTCAGGGCTTCACGTACGGACAGCGTCAGAGCCTAACTAAGGTACGGCAACGGGGCCTAAGTGAGGCCTGTCTTTAGGGCCTGAGTTAGGGACAGTGTCAGGGCATGACTTAGGAGCAGTATAAGGGCCTCTGTAGGATCAGCATTAGGGTCTTCGTTAAAGACATTCTCAGGGCCTCTGTTAGGGACCGCCTCAGGGCCTCACTTAGGGACAGCGTCAGGGCTTCCTTTGGGACAGTTTCAGGACCTTGGTAAGACATGGGTCAGGATATTAGCTCGGGATAATGTCAGGACTTTAGATATTGACTGCAGCAGGGCCTTAGAGACAGTGTCTCAGCCTGACTTAGGACTAGCATCAGAGCCTTTGTTAGGTCCAGTGTCAGGGACTGAGTTAGGTGTAGTGTCAGGGCCTTAGTTAGGGACAGTGTCAGGGCCTGAGTTAGGACGAGCCTCCAGGCCTCAGTTAGGGCCAGGGTCACGGCCTCGGGACTAATTTTAGGGCCTTAGTTAGGAAGAGCATCAGGGATTTATTTAGCATAAGAAGCTCAACATTAGTTAAAGACAAGGTTAGGTTAAGGTCTAGGCATTGGGTCAGGGCATGACCTAGGGATAGTGTCAAGACCTTAGTTACTTAGGGCATCAGGGCCTAATTTAGGACCAGCGTCAGGGCTTCAGGTAGGGATAGCGTCAGAGCCTGACTTCGGGAGAGCGACAGGGCTTGAGTGAGGCCTAGTGTCAGAGCCTTAGCTAGGGATAGTATCAGGGCATGACTTAGGAGCAGCACAAGGGCCTTGGTAGGATCAGCCTCAGGGGCTTTGTTAAAGACCTTATCAGGGCCTCTGTTAGGGGCAGCCTTAGGGCCTCCCTTAGGGACAGCGTCAGGGCTTACTTAGGGACAGTTTCAGGAGCTTGGTAAGAGATGGGTCCGGAAATTACCTCAGGATAGTGTCAGGACATTAGATATTGACGGCAGCAGGGCCTTACTTAGGGACAGTGTCAAGGCCTTAGTTAGTACTAGCATCTGGGCCTCTGTTAGGTACAGTGTCGGGGCCTGAGTTAGGAATAGTGTTAGGGCCTTAGTTAGGGACAGTATCACGGCCTTGGGACTAAATTCAGGGCCTGAGGTAGTCACAGCCTAAGGGCTTTAGTTAGCATAAGAGGCAGGACATTTGCTAGGGACAGGGTGAGGGTAAAGTTTAGGGATCGTGTCAGGAAATGACCTAGGGATAGTGTCAAGAGCTTAGTTACAGTATCAGGGCCTTATTTAGGACCCGTGTCAGGGCTTGAGGTAGGGACAGTGTCAGTGCCTGACTCTGGGAGAGCAACAGGGCCTGAGTGAGGCCTAGCGTCAGGCCCATAGCTGGGGACACTGTCAGGGCATGATGTAGGAGCAGCATCAGGGCCTTTGTTGCGTCAGCATTAGTGTCTTAGTTACAGACATGATCAGGGCCTGAGTTAGTCACAGCGTCAAGGCCTCAGTTAGGCATAGCTTCAGGGACTGAGTTACGGACAGCCTCAGGTCTTCCCTTAGGAACAGCGACAGGGCTCTCTTAGGGACGGTGTCAGGACCTTGGTTAGAAATGGGTCAGGATATTAGCTCAGGATAGTGTCCGGATTTTAGTTATTGCCGGCAGCAGGGCCTATATTAGAGATAGATTCCGGGCCTTAGTTAGGGACAGTGTCAGGGCCTTAATTAGGACTAGTCTGGGCCTTAGTTAGGGAGAGCATTACGGCTTCGCTGAGGATAAGGGGCAGGACGTTAGCTCGGGACAGAGTCAGGTTCCAGGCCAGTGGTAGTGTCAGGATGTGAGCTAGGGATAGGGTGAAGACCTTAGTTATTGAGAGCATCAGGGCCTTAGTTAGGACCAGCGTCAGGGCCTTCATCAGGACCAGTGTCAGGGCTTCACGTACGGACAGCGTCAGAGCCTAACTAAGGTACGGCAACGGGGCCTAAGTGAGGCCTGTCTTTAGGGCCTGAGTTAGGGACAGTGTCAGGGCATGACTTAGGAGCAGTATAAGGGCCTCTGTAGGATCAGCATTAGGGTCTTCGTTAAAGACATTCTCAGGGCCTCTGTTAGGGACCGCCTCAGGGCCTCACTTAGGGACAGCGTCAGGGCTTCCTTTGGGACAGTTTCAGGACCTTGGTAAGACATGGGTCAGGATATTAGCTCGGGATAATGTCAGGACTTTAGATATTGACTGCAGCAGGGCCTTAGAGACAGTGTCTCAGCCTGACTTAGGACTAGCATCAGAGCCTTTGTTAGGTCCAGTGTCAGGGACTGAGTTAGGTGTAGTGTCAGGGCCTTAGTTAGGGACAGTGTCAGGGCCTGAGTTAGGACGAGCCTCCAGGCCTCAGTTAGGGCCAGGGTCACGGCCTCGGGACTAATTTTAGGGCCTTAGTTAGGAAGAGCATCAGGGATTTATTTAGCATAAGAAGCTCAACATTAGTTAAAGACAAGGTTAGGTTAAGGTCTAGGCATTGGGTCAGGGCATGACCTAGGGATAGTGTCAAGACCTTAGTTACTTAGGGCATCAGGGCCTAATTTAGGACCAGCGTCAGGGCTTCAGGTAGGGATAGCGTCAGAGCCTGACTTCGGGAGAGCGACAGGGCTTGAGTGAGGCCTAGTGTCAGAGCCTTAGCTAGGGATAGTATCAGGGCATGACTTAGGAGCAGCATAAGGGCCTTGGTAGGATCAGCCTCAGGGGCTTTGTTAAAGACATTATCAGGGCCTCTGTTAGGGACAGCCTTAGGGCCTCCCTTAGGGACAGCGTCAGGGCTTACTTAGGGACAGTTTCAGGACCTTGGTAAGAGATGGGTCCGGAAGTTAACTCAGGATAGTGTCAGGACATTAGATATTGACGGCAGCAGGGCCTTAGTTAGGGACAGTGTCAAGGCCTTAGTTAGTACTAGCATCTGGGCCTCTGTTAGGTACAGTGTCAGGGCCTGAGTTAGGAATAGTGTTAGGGCCTTAGTTAGGGACAGTATCACGGCCTTGGGACTAAATTCAGGGCCTGAGGTAGTCACAGCATAAGGGCTTTAGTTAGCATAAGAGGCAGGACATTTGCTAGGGACAGGGTGAGGGTAAAATTTAGGGATCGTGTCAGGAAATGACCTAGGGATAGTGTCAAGAGCTTAGTTACAGTATCAGGGCCTTATTTAGGACCCGTGTCAGGGCTTGAGGTAGGGACAGTGTCAGTGCCTGACTCTGGGAGAGCAACAGGGCCTGAGTGAGGCCTAGCGTCAGGCCCATAGCTGGGGACACTGTCAGGGCATGATGTAGGAGCAGCATCAGGGCCTTTGTTGCGTCAGCATTAGTGTCTTAGTTACAGACATGATCAGGGCCTGAGTTAGTCACAGCGTCAAGGCCTCAGTTAGGCATAGCTTCAGGGACTGAGTTACGGACAGCCTCAGGTCTTCCCTTAGGAACAGCGACAGGGCTCTCTTAGGGACGGTGTCAGGACCTTGGTTAGAAATGGGTCAGGATATTAGCTCAGGATAGTGTCCGGATTTTAGTTATTGCCGGCAGCAGGGCCTATATTAGAGATAGATTCCGGGCCTTAGTTAGGGACAGTGTCAGGGCCTTAATTAGGACTAGTCTGGGCCTTAGTTAGGGAGAGCATTACGGCTTCGCTGAGGATAAGGGGCAGGACGTTAGCTCGGGACAGAGTCAGGTTCCAGGCCAGTGGTAGTGTCAGGATGTGAGCTAGGGATAGGGTGAAGACCTTAGTTATTGAGAGCATCAGGGCCTTAGTTAGGACCAGCGTCAGGGCCTTCATCAGGACCAGTGTCAGGGCTTCACGTACGGACAGCGTCAGAGCCTAACTAAGGTATGGCAACGGGGCCTAAGTGAGGCCTATCTTTAGGGCCTGAGTTAGGGACAGTGTCAGGGCATGACTTAGGAGCAGTATAAGGGCCTCTGTAGGATCAGCATTAGGGTCTTCGTTAAAGACATTCTCAGGGCCTCTGTTAGGGACCGCCTCAGGGCCTCACTTAGGGACAGCGTCAGGGCTTCCTTTGGGACAGTTTCAGGACCTTGGTAAGACATGGGTCAGGATATTAGCTCGGGATAATGTCAGGACTTTAGATATTGACTGCAGCAGGGCCTTAGAGACAGTGTCTCAGCCTGACTTAGGACTAGCATCAGAGCCTTTGTTAGGTCCAGTGTCAGGGACTGAGTTAGGTGTAGTGTCAGGTCCTTAGTTAGGGACAGTGTCAGGGCCTGAGTTAGGACGAGCCTCCAGGCCTCAGTTAGGGCCAGGGTCACGGCCTCGGGACTAATTTTAGGGCCTTAGTTAGGAAGAGCATCAGGGATTTATTTAGCATAAGAAGCTCAACATTAGTTAAAGACAAGGTTAGGTTAAGGTCTAGGCATTGGGTCAGGGCATGACCTAGGGATAGTGTCAAGACCTTAGTTACTTAGGGCATCAGGGCCTAATTTAGGACCAGCGTCAGGGCTTCAGGTAGGGATAGCGTCAGAGCCTGACTTAGGGAGAGCGACAGGGCTTGAGTGAGGCCTAGTGTCAGAGCCTTAGCTAGGGATAGTATCAGGGCATGACTTAGGAGCAGCACAAGGGCCTTGGTAGGATCAGCCTCAGGGGCTTTGTTAAAGACCTTATCAGGGCCTCTGTTAGGGGCAGCCTTAGGGCCTCCCTTAGGGACAGCGTCAGGGCTTACTTAGGGACAGTTTCAGGAGCTTGGTAAGAGATGGGTCCGGAAATTACCTCAGGATAGTGTCAGGACATTAGATATTGACGGCAGCAGGGCCTTACTTAGGGACAGTGTCAAGGCCTTAGTTAGTACTAGCATCTGGGCCTCTGTTAGGTACAGTGTCGGGGCCTGAGTTAGGAATAGTGTTAGGGCCTTAGTTAGGGACAGTATCACGGCCTTGGGACTAAATTCAGGGCCTGAGGTAGTCACAGCCTAAGGGCTTTAGTTAGCATAAGAGGCAGGACATTTGCTAGGGACAGGGTGAGGGTAAAGTTTAGGGATCGTGTCAGGAAATGACCTAGGGATAGTGTCAAGAGCTTAGTTACAGTATCAGGGCCTTATTTAGGACCCGTGTCAGGGCTTGAGGTAGGGACAGTGTCAGTGCCTGACTCTGGGAGAGCAACAGGGCCTGAGTGAGGCCTAGCGTCAGGCCCATAGCTGGGGACACTGTCAGGGCATGATGTAGGAGCAGCATCAGGGCCTTTGTTGCGTCAGCATTAGTGTCTTAGTTACAGACATGATCAGGGCCTGAGTTAGTCACAGCGTCAAGGCCTCAGTTAGGCATAGCTTCAGGGACTGAGTTACGGACAGCCTCAGGTCTTCCCTTAGGAACAGCGACAGGGCTCTCTTAGGGACGGTGTCAGGACCTTGGTTAGAAATGGGTCAGGATATTAGCTCAGGATAGTGTCCGGATTTTAGTTATTGCCGGCAGCAGGGCCTATATTAGAGATAGATTCCGGGCCTTAGTTAGGGACAGTGTCAGGGCCTTAATTAGGACTAGTCTGGGCCTTAGTTAGGGAGAGCATTATGGCTTCGCTGAGGATAAGGGGCAGGACGTTAGCTCGGGACAGAGTCAGGTTCCAGGCCAGTGGTAGTGTCAGGATGTGAGCTAGGGATAGGGTGAAGACCTTAGTTATTGAGAGCATCAGGGCCTTAGTTAGGACCAGCGTCAGGGCCTTCATCAGGACCAGTGTCAGGGCTTCACGTACGGACAGCGTCAGAGCCTAACTAAGGTACGGCAACGGGGCCTAAGTGAGGCCTGTCTTTAGGGCCTGAGTTAGGGACAGTGTCAGGGCATGACTTAGGAGCAGTATAAGGGCCTCTGTAGGATCAGCATTAGGGTCTTCGTTAAAGACATTCTCAGGGCCTCTGTTAGGGACCGCCTCAGGGCCTCACTTAGGGACAGCGTCAGGGCTTCCTTTGGGACAGTTTCAGGACCTTGGTAAGACATGGGTCAGGATATTAGCTCGGGATAATGTCAGGACTTTAGATATTGACTGCAGCAGGGCCTTAGAGACAGTGTCTCAGCCTGACTTAGGACTAGCATCAGAGCCTTTGTTAGGTCCAGTGTCAGGGACTGAGTTAGGTGTAGTGTCAGGGCCTTAGTTAGGGACAGTGTCAGGGCCTGAGTTAGGACGAGCCTCCAGGCCTCAGTTAGGGCCAGGGTCACGGCCTCGGGACTAATTTTAGGGCCTTAGTTAGGAAGAGCATCAGGGATTTATTTAGCATAAGAAGCTCAACATTAGTTAAAGACAAGGTTAGGTTAAGGTCTAGGCATTGGGTCAGGGCATGACCTAGGGATAGTGTCAAGACCTTAGTTACTTAGGGCATCAGGGCCTAATTTAGGACCAGCGTCAGGGCTTCAGGTAGGGATAGCGTCAGAGCCTGACTTCGGGAGAGCGACAGGGCTTGAGTGAGGCCTAGTGTCAGAGCCTTAGCTAGGGATAGTATCAGGGCATGACTTAGGAGCAGCATAAGGGCCTTGGTAGGATCAGCCTCAGGGGCTTTGTTAAAGACATTATCAGGGCCTCTGTTAGGGACAGCCTTAGGGCCTCCCTTAGGGACAGCGTCAGGGCTTACTTAGGGACAGTTTCAGGACCTTGGTAAGAGATGGGTCCGGAAGTTAACTCAGGATAGTGTCAGGACATTAGATATTGACGGCAGCAGGGCCTTAGTTAGGGACAGTGTCAAGGCCTTAGTTAGTACTAGCATCTGGGCCTCTGTTAGGTACAGTGTCAGGGCCTGAGTTAGGAATAGTGTTAGGGCCTTAGTTAGGGACAGTATCACGGCCTTGGGACTAAATTCAGGGTCTGAGGTAGTCACAGCCTAAGGGCTTTAGTTAGCGTAAGAGGCAGGACATTTGCTAGGGACAGGGTTAGGGTAAAGTTTAGGGATCGTGTCAGGAAATGACCTAGGGATAGTGTCAAGAGCTTAGTTACAGTATCAGGGCCTTATTTAGGACCAGTGTCAGGGCTTCAGGTAGGGACAGCGTCAGTGCCTGACTCTGGGAGAGCAACAGGGCCTGAGTGAGGCCTAGCGTCAGGCCCATAGCTGGGGACACTGTCAGGGCATGATGTAGGAGCAGCATCAGGGCCTTTGTTGCATCAGCATTAGTGTCTTAGTTACAGACATGATCAGGGCCTGAGTTAGTCACAGCGTCAAGGCCTCAGTTAGGCATAGCTTCAGGGACTGAGTTACGGACAGCCTCAGGTCTTCCCTTAGGAACAGCGACAGGGCTTTCTTAGGGACGGTGTCAGGACCTTGGTTAGAAATGGGTCAGGATATTAGCTCAGGATAGTGTCCGGATTTTAGTTATTGCCGGCAGCAGGGCCTATATTAGAGATAGATTCCGGGCCTTAGTTAGGGACAGTGTCAGTTAGTTAGGGAGAGCATTAGGGCTTCGGTGAGGAAAAGGGGCAGGACATTAGCTCGGGAGAGAGTCAGGTTCCAGGCCAGTGGTAGTGTCAGGATGTGAGCTAGGGATAGGGTGAAGACCTTAGTTATTGAGAGCATCAGGGCCTTAGGACCAGCGTCAGGGCCTTCATCAGGACCAGTGTCAGGGCTTCACGTACGGACAGCATCAGAGCCTAACTAAGGTACGGCAACAGGGCCTAAGTGAGGCCTATCTTCAGGGCCTGAGTTAGGGACAGTGTCAGGGCATGACTTAGGAGCAGTATAAGGGCCTCTGTAGGATCAGCATTAGGGTCTTCGTTAAAGACATTCTCAGGGCCTCTGTTAGGGACCGCCTCAGGGCCTCACTTAGGGACAGCGTCAGGGCTTCCTTTGGGACAGTTTCAGGACCTTGGTAAGACATGGGTCAGGATATTAGTTCAGGATAATGTCAGGACTTTAGATATTGACTGCAGCAGGGCCTTAGAGACAGTGTCTCAGCCTGACTTAGGACTAGCATCAGAGCCTTTGTTAGGTCCAGTGTCAGGGACTGAGTTAGGTGTAGTGTCAGGGCCTTAGTTAGGGACAGTGTCAGGGCCTGAGTTAGGACGAGCCTCCAGGCCTCAGTTAGGGCCAGGGTCACAGCCTCGGGACTAATTTTAGGGCCTTAGTTAGGAACAGCATCAGGGATTTATTTAGCATAAGAAGCTCAACATTAGTTAAAGACAAGGTTAGGTTAAGGTCTAGGCATTGTGTCAGGGCATGACCTAGGGATAGTGTCAAGACCTTAGTTACTTAGGGCATCAGGGCCTAATTTAGGACCAGTGTCAGGGCTTCAGGTAGGGATAGCGTCAGAGCCTGACTTCGGGAGAGCGACAGGGCTTGAGTGAGGCCTAGTGACAGAGCCTGACTTAGGGAGAGCGACAGGGCTTGAGTGAGGCCTAGTGTCAGAGCCTTAGCTAGGGATAGTATCAGGGCATGACTTAGGAGCAGCACAAGGGCCTTGGTAGGATCAGCCTCAGGGGCTTTGTTAAAGACCTTATCAGGGCCTCTGTTAGGGGCAGCCTTAGGGCCTCCCTTAGGGACAGCGTCAGGGCTTACTTAGGGACAGTTTCAGGACCTTGGTAAGAGATGGGTCCGGAAATTACCTCAGGATAGTGTCAGGACATTAGATATTGACGGCAGCAGGGCCTTACTTAGGGACAGTGTCAAGGCCTTAGTTAGTACTAGCATCTGGGCCTCTGTTAGGTGCAGTGTCGGGGCCTGAGTTAGGAATAGTGTTAGGGCCTTAGTTAGGGACAGTATCACGGCCTTGGGACTAAATTCAGGGCCTGAGGTAGTCACAGCATAAGGGCTTTAGTTAGCATAAGAGGCAGGACATTTGCTAGGGACAGGGTGAGGGTAAAGTTTAGGGATCGTGTCAGGAAATGACCTAGGGATAGTGTCAAGAGCTTAGTTACAGTATCAGGGCCTTATTTAGGACCCGTGTCAGGGCTTGAGGTAGGGACAGCGTCAGTGCCTGACTCTGGGAGAGCAACAGGGCCTGAGTGAGGCCTAGCGTCAGGCCCATAGCTGGGGACACTGTCAGGGCATGATGTAGGAGCAGCATCAGGGCCTTTGTTGCGTCAGCATTAGTGTCTTAGTTACAGACATGATCAGGGCCTGAGTTAGTCACAGCGTCAAGGCCTCAGTTAGGCATAGCTTCAGGGACTGAGTTACGGACAGCCTCAGGTCTTCCCTTAGGAACAGCGACAGGGCTCTCTTAGGGACGGTGTCAGGACCTTGGTTAGAAATGGGTCAGGATATTAGCTCAGGATAGTGTCCGGATTTTAGTTATTGCCGGCAGCAGGGCCTATATTAGAGATAGATTCCGGGCCTTAGTTAGGGACAGTGTCAGGGCCTTAATTAGGACTAGTCTGGGCCTTAGTTAGGGAGAGCATTACGGCTTCGCTGAGGATAAGGGGCAGGACGTTAGCTCGGGACAGAGTCAGGTTCCAGGCCAGTGGTAGTGTCAGGATGTGAGCTAGGGATAGGGTGAAGACCTTAGTTATTGAGAGCATCAGGGCCTTAGTTAGGACCAGCGTCAGGGCCTTCATCAGGACCAGTGTCAGGGCTTCACGTACGGACAGCGTCAGAGCCTAACTAAGGTATGGCAACGGGGCCTAAGTGAGGCCTATCTTTAGGGCCTGAGTTAGGGACAGTGTCAGGGCATGACTTAGGAGCAGTATAAGGGCCTCTGTAGGATCAGCATTAGGGTCTTCGTTAAAGACATTCTCAGGGCCTCTGTTAGGGACCGCCTCAGGGCCTCACTTAGGGACAGCGTCAGGGCTTCCTTTGGGACAGTTTCAGGACCTTGGTAAGACATGGGTCAGGATATTAGCTCGGGATAATGTCAGGACTTTAGATATTGACTGCAGCAGGGCCTTAGAGACAGTGTCTCAGCCTGACTTAGGACTAGCATCAGAGCCTTTGTTAGGTCCAGTGTCAGGGACTGAGTTAGGTGTAGTGTCAGGGCCTTAGTTAGGGACAGTGTCAGGGCCTGAGTTAGGACGAGCCTCCAGGCCTCAGTTAGGGCCAGGGTCACGGCCTCGGGACTAATTTTAGGGCCTTAGTTAGGAAGAGCATCAGGGATTTATTTAGCATAAGAAGCTCAACATTAGTTAAAGACAAGGTTAGGTTAAGGTCTAGGCATTGGGTCAGGGCATGACCTAGGGATAGTGTCAAGACCTTAGTTACTTAGGGCATCAGGGCCTAATTTAGGACCAGCGTCAGGGCTTCAGGTAGGGATAGCGTCAGAGCCTGACTTAGGGAGAGCGACAGGGCTTGAGTGAGGCCTAGTGTCAGAGCCTTAGCTAGGGATAGTATCAGGGCATGACTTAGGAGCAGCACAAGGGCCTTGGTAGGATCAGCCTCAGGGGCTTTGTTAAAGACCTTATCAGGGCCTCTGTTAGGGGCAGCCTTAGGGCCTCCCTTAGGGACAGCGTCAGGGCTTACTTAGGGACAGTTTCAGGAGCTTGGTAAGAGATGGGTCCGGAAATTACCTCAGGATAGTGTCAGGACATTAGATATTGACGGCAGCAGGGCCTTACTTAGGGACAGTGTCAAGGCCTTAGTTAGTACTAGCATCTGGGCCTCTGTTAGGTACAGTGTCGGGGCCTGAGTTAGGAATAGTGTTAGGGCCTTAGTTAGGGACAGTATCACGGCCTTGGGACTAAATTCAGGGCCTGAGGTAGTCACAGCCTAAGGGCTTTAGTTAGCATAAGAGGCAGGACATTTGCTAGGGACAGGGTGAGGGTAAAGTTTAGGGATCGTGTCAGGAAATGACCTAGGGATAGTGTCAAGAGCTTAGTTACAGTATCAGGGCCTTATTTAGGACCCGTGTCAGGGCTTGAGGTAGGGACAGTGTCAGTGCCTGACTCTGGGAGAGCAACAGGGCCTGAGTGAGGCCTAGCGTCAGGCCCATAGCTGGGGACACTGTCAGGGCATGATGTAGGAGCAGCATCAGGGCCTTTGTTGCGTCAGCATTAGTGTCTTAGTTACAGACATGATCAGGGCCTGAGTTAGTCACAGCGTCAAGGCCTCAGTTAGGCATAGCTTCAGGGACTGAGTTACGGACAGCCTCAGGTCTTCCCTTAGGAACAGCGACAGGGCTCTCTTAGGGACGGTGTCAGGACCTTGGTTAGAAATGGGTCAGGATATTAGCTCAGGATAGTGTCCGGATTTTAGTTATTGCCGGCAGCAGGGCCTATATTAGAGATAGATTCCGGGCCTTAGTTAGGGACAGTGTCAGGGCCTTAATTAGGACTAGTCTGGGCCTTAGTTAGGGAGAGCATTACGGCTTCGCTGAGGATAAGGGGCAGGACGTTAGCTCGGGACAGAGTCAGGTTCCAGGCCAGTGGTAGTGTCAGGATGTGAGCTAGGGATAGGGTGAAGACCTTAGTTATTGAGAGCATCAGGGCCTTAGTTAGGACCAGCGTCAGGGCCTTCATCAGGACCAGTGTCAGGGCTTCACGTACGGACAGCGTCAGAGCCTAACTAAGGTACGGCAACGGGGCCTAAGTGAGGCCTGTCTTTAGGGCCTGAGTTAGGGACAGTGTCAGGGCATGACTTAGGAGCAGTATAAGGGCCTCTGTAGGATCAGCATTAGGGTCTTCGTTAAAGACATTCTCAGGGCCTCTGTTAGGGACCGCCTCAGGGCCTCACTTAGGGACAGCGTCAGGGCTTCCTTTGGGACAGTTTCAGGACCTTGGTAAGACATGGGTCAGGATATTAGCTCGGGATAATGTCAGGACTTTAGATATTGACTGCAGCAGGGCCTTAGAGACAGTGTCTCAGCCTGACTTAGGACTAGCATCAGAGCCTTTGTTAGGTCCAGTGTCAGGGACTGAGTTAGGTGTAGTGTCAGGGCCTTAGTTAGGGACAGTGTCAGGGCCTGAGTTAGGACGAGCCTCCAGGCCTCAGTTAGGGCCAGGGTCACGGCCTCGGGACTAATTTTAGGGCCTTAGTTAGGAAGAGCATCAGGGATTTATTTAGCATAAGAAGCTCAACATTAGTTAAAGACAAGGTTAGGTTAAGGTCTAGGCATTGGGTCAGGGCATGACCTAGGGATAGTGTCAAGACCTTAGTTACTTAGGGCATCAGGGCCTAATTTAGGACCAGCGTCAGGGCTTCAGGTAGGGATAGCGTCAGAGCCTGACTTCGGGAGAGCGACAGGGCTTGAGTGAGGCCTAGTGTCAGAGCCTTAGCTAGGGATAGTATCAGGGCATGACTTAGGAGCAGCATAAGGGCCTTGGTAGGATCAGCCTCAGGGGCTTTGTTAAAGACATTATCAGGGCCTCTGTTAGGGACAGCCTTAGGGCCTCCCTTAGGGACAGCGTCAGGGCTTACTTAGGGACAGTTTCAGGACCTTGGTAAGAGATGGGTCCGGAAGTTAACTCAGGATAGTGTCAGGACATTAGATATTGACGGCAGCAGGGCCTTAGTTAGGGACAGTGTCAAGGCCTTAGTTAGTACTAGCATCTGGGCCTCTGTTAGGTACAGTGTCAGGGCCTGAGTTAGGAATAGTGTTAGGGCCTTAGTTAGGGACAGTATCACGGCCTTGGGACTAAATTCAGGGCCTGAGGTAGTCACAGCCTAAGGGCTTTAGTTAGCGTAAGAGGCAGGACATTTGCTAGGGACAGGGTTAGGGTAAAGTTTAGGGATCGTGTCAGGAAATGACCTAGGGATAGTGTCAAGAGCTTAGTTACAGTATCAGGGCCTTATTTAGGACCAGTGTCAGGGCTTCAGGTAGGGACAGCGTCAGTGCCTGACTCTGGGAGAGCAACAGGGCCTGAGTGAGGCCTAGCGTCAGGCCCATAGCTGGGGACACTGTCAGGGCATGATGTAGGAGCAGCATCAGGGCCTTTGTTGCATCAGCATTAGTGTCTTAGTTACAGACATGATCAGGGCCTGAGTTAGTCACAGCGTCAAGGCCTCAGTTAGGCATAGCTTCAGGGACTGAGTTACGGACAGCCTCAGGTCTTCCCTTAGGAACAGCGACAGGGCTCTCTTAGGGACGGTGTCAGGACCTTGGTTAGAAATGGGTCAGGATATTAGCTCAGGATAGTGTCCGGATTTTAGTTATTGCCGGCAGCAGGGCCTATATTAGAGATAGATTCCGGGCCTTAGTTAGGGACAGTGTCAGTTAGTTAGGGAGAGCATTAGGGCTTCGGTGAGGAAAAGGGGCAGGACATTAGCTCGGGAGAGAGTCAGGTTCCAGGCCAGTGGTAGTGTCAGGATGTGAGCTAGGGATAGGGTGAAGACCTTAGTTATTGAGAGCATCAGGGCCTTAGGACCAGCGTCAGGGCCTTCATCAGGACCAGTGTCAGGGCTTCACGTACGGACAGCATCAGAGCCTAACTAAGGTACGGCAACAGGGCCTAAGTGAGGCCTATCTTCAGGGCCTGAGTTAGGGACAGTGTCAGGGCATGACTTAGGAGCAGTATAAGGGCCTCTGTAGGATCAGCCTTAGGGTCTTCGTTAAAGACATTCTCAGGGCCTCTGTTAGGGACCGCCTCAGGGCCTCACTTAGGGACAGCGTCAGGGCTTCCTTTGGGACAGTTTCAGGACCTTGGTAAGACATGGGTCAGGATATTAGTTCAGGATAATGTCAGGACTTTAGATATTGACTGCAGCAGGGCCTTAGAGACAGTGTCTCAGCCTGACTTAGGACTAGCATCAGAGCCTTTGTTAGGTCCAGTGTCAGGGACTGAGTTAGGTGTAGTGTCAGGGCCTTAGTTAGGGACAGTGTCAGGGCCTGAGTTAGGACGAGCCTCCAGGCCTCAGTTAGGGCCAGGGTCACAGCCTCGGGACTAATTTTAGGGCCTTAGTTAGGAACAGCATCAGGGATTTATTTAGCATAAGAAGCTCAACATTAGTTAAAGACAAGGTTAGGTTAAGGTCTAGGCATTGTGTCAGGGCATGACCTAGGGATAGTGTCAAGACCTTAGTTACTTAGGGCATCAGGGCCTAATTTAGGACCAGTGTCAGGGCTTCAGGTAGGGATAGCGTCAGAGCCTGACTTCGGGAGAGCGACAGGGCTTGAGTGAGGCCTAGTGACAGAGCCTGACTTAGGGAGAGCGACAGGGCTTGAGTGAGGCCTAGTGTCAGAGCCTTAGCTAGGGATAGTATCAGGGCATGACTTAGGAGCAGCACAAGGGCCTTGGTAGGATCAGCCTCAGGGGCTTTGTTAAAGACCTTATCAGGGCCTCTGTTAGGGGCAGCCTTAGGGCCTCCCTTAGGGACAGCGTCAGGGCTTACTTAGGGACAGTTTCAGGACCTTGGTAAGAGATGGGTCCGGAAATTACCTCAGGATAGTGTCAGGACATTAGATATTGACGGCAGCAGGGCCTTACTTAGGGACAGTGTCAAGGCCTTAGTTAGTGCTAGCATCTGGGCCTCTGTTAGGTGCAGTGTCGGGGCCTGAGTTAGGAATAGTGTTAGGGCCTTAGTTAGGGACAGTATCACGGCCTTGGGACTAAATTCAGGGCCTGAGGTAGTCACAGCCTAAGGGCTTTAGTTAGCATAAGAGGCAGGACATTTGCTAGGGACAGGGTGAGGGTAAAGTTTAGGGATCGTGTCAGGAAATGACCTAGGGATAGTGTCAAGAGCTTAGTTACAGTATCAGGGCCTTATTTAGGACCCGTGTCAGGGCTTCAGGTAGGGACAGCGTCAGTGCCTGACTCTGGGAGAGCAACAGGGCCTGAGTGAGGCCTAGCGTCAGGCCCATAGCTGGGGACACTGTCAGGGCATGATGTAGGAGCAGCATCAGGGCCTTTGTTGCATCAGCATTAGTGTCTTAGTTACAGACATGATCAGGGCCTGAGTTAGTCACAGCGTCAAGGCCTCAGTTAGGCATAGCTTCAGGGACTGAGTTACGGACAGCCTCAGGTCTTCCCTTAGGAACAGCGACAGGGCTCTCTTAGGGACGGTGTCAGGACCTTGGTTAGAAATGGGTCAGGATATTAGCTCAGGATAGTGTCCGGATTTTAGTTATTGCCGGCAGCAGGGCCTATATTAGAGATAGATTCCGGGCCTTAGTTAGGGACAGTGTCAGGGCCTTAATTAGGACTAGTCTGGGCCTTAGTTAGGGAGAGCATTACGGCTTCGCTGAGGATAAGGGGCAGGACGTTAGCTCGGGACAGAGTCAGGTTCCAGGCCAGTGGTAGTGTCAGGATGTGAGCTAGGGATAGGGTGAAGACCTTAGTTATTGAGAGCATCAGGGCCTTAGTTAGGACCAGCGTCAGGGCCTTCATCAGGACCAGTGTCAGGGCTTCACGTACGGACAGCGTCAGAGCCTAACTAAGGTACGGCAACGGGGCCTAAGTGAGGCCTATCTTTAGGGCCTGAGTTAGGGACAGTGTCAGGGCATGACTTAGGAGCAGTATAAGGGCCTCTGTAGGATCAGCATTAGGGTCTTCGTTAAAGACATTCTCAGGGCCTCTGTTAGGGACCGCCTCAGGGCCTCACTTAGGGACAGCGTCAGGGCTTCCTTTGGGACAGTTTCAGGACCTTGGTAAGACATGGGTCAGGATATTAGTTCAGGATAATGTCAGGACTTTAGATATTGACTGCAGCAGGGCCTTAGAGACAGTGTCTCAGCCTGACTTAGGACTAGCATCAGAGCCTTTGTTAGGTCCAGTGTCAGGGACTGAGTTAGGTGTAGTGTCAGGGCCTTAGTTAGGGACAGTGTCAGGGCCTGAGTTAGGACGAGCCTCCAGGCCTCAGTTAGGGCCAGGGTCACAGCCTCGGGACTAATTTTAGGGCCTTAGTTAGGAACAGCATCAGGGATTTATTTAGCATAAGAAGCTCAACATTAGTTAAAGACAAGGTTAGGTTAAGGTCTAGGCATTGTGTCAGGGCATGACCTAGGGATAGTGTCAAGACCTTAGTTACTTAGGGCATCAGGGCCTAATTTAGGACCAGTGTCAGGGCTTCAGGTAGGGATAGCGTCAGAGCCTGACTTCGGGAGAGCGACAGGGCTTGAGTGAGGCCTAGTGACAGAGCCTGACTTAGGGAGAGCGACAGGGCTTGAGTGAGGCCTAGTGTCAGAGCCTTAGCTAGGGATAGTATCAGGGCATGACTTAGGAGCAGCACAAGGGCCTTGGTAGGATCAGCCTCAGGGGCTTTGTTAAAGACCTTATCAGGGCCTCTGTTAGGGGCAGCCTTAGGGCCTCCCTTAGGGACAGCGTCAGGGCTTACTTAGGGACAGTTTCAGGACCTTGGTAAGAGATGGGTCCGGAAATTACCTCAGGATAGTGTCAGGACATTAGATATTGACGGCAGCAGGGCCTTACTTAGGGACAGTGTCAAGGCCTTAGTTAGTACTAGCATCTGGGCCTCTGTTAGGTGCAGTGTCGGGGCCTGAGTTAGGAATAGTGTTAGGGCCTTAGTTAGGGACAGTATCACGGCCTTGGGACTAAATTCAGGGCCTGAGGTAGTCACAGCATAAGGGCTTTAGTTAGCATAAGAGGCAGGACATTTGCTAGGGACAGGGTGAGGGTAAAGTTTAGGGATCGTGTCAGGAAATGACCTAGGGATAGTGTCAAGAGCTTAGTTACAGTATCAGGGCCTTATTTAGGACCCGTGTCAGGGCTTGAGGTAGGGACAGCGTCAGTGCCTGACTCTGGGAGAGCAACAGGGCCTGAGTGAGGCCTAGCGTCAGGCCCATAGCTGGGGACACTGTCAGGGCATGATGTAGGAGCAGCATCAGGGCCTTTGTTGCGTCAGCATTAGTGTCTTAGTTACAGACATGATCAGGGCCTGAGTTAGTCACAGCGTCAAGGCCTCAGTTAGGCATAGCTTCAGGGACTGAGTTACGGACAGCCTCAGGTCTTCCCTTAGGAACAGCGACAGGGCTCTCTTAGGGACGGTGTCAGGACCTTGGTTAGAAATGGGTCAGGATATTAGCTCAGGATAGTGTCCGGATTTTAGTTATTGCCGGCAGCAGGGCCTATATTAGAGATAGATTCCGGGCCTTAGTTAGGGACAGTGTCAGGGCCTTAATTAGGACTAGTCTGGGCCTTAGTTAGGGAGAGCATTACGGCTTCGCTGAGGATAAGGGGCAGGACGTTAGCTCGGGACAGAGTCAGGTTCCAGGCCAGTGGTAGTGTCAGGATGTGAGCTAGGGATAGGGTGAAGACCTTAGTTATTGAGAGCATCAGGGCCTTAGTTAGGACCAGCGTCAGGGCCTTCATCAGGACCAGTGTCAGGGCTTCACGTACGGACAGCGTCAGAGCCTAACTAAGGTATGGCAACGGGGCCTAAGTGAGGCCTATCTTTAGGGCCTGAGTTAGGGACAGTGTCAGGGCATGACTTAGGAGCAGTATAAGGGCCTCTGTAGGATCAGCATTAGGGTCTTCGTTAAAGACATTCTCAGGGCCTCTGTTAGGGACCGCCTCAGGGCCTCACTTAGGGACAGCGTCAGGGCTTCCTTTGGGACAGTTTCAGGACCTTGGTAAGACATGGGTCAGGATATTAGCTCGGGATAATGTCAGGACTTTAGATATTGACTGCAGCAGGGCCTTAGAGACAGTGTCTCAGCCTGACTTAGGACTAGCATCAGAGCCTTTGTTAGGTCCAGTGTCAGGGACTGAGTTAGGTGTAGTGTCAGGGCCTTAGTTAGGGACAGTGTCAGGGCCTGAGTTAGGACGAGCCTCCAGGCCTCAGTTAGGGCCAGGGTCACGGCCTCGGGACTAATTTTAGGGCCTTAGTTAGGAAGAGCATCAGGGATTTATTTAGCATAAGAAGCTCAACATTAGTTAAAGACAAGGTTAGGTTAAGGTCTAGGCATTGGGTCAGGGCATGACCTAGGGATAGTGTCAAGACCTTAGTTACTTAGGGCATCAGGGCCTAATTTAGGACCAGCGTCAGGGCTTCAGGTAGGGATAGCGTCAGAGCCTGACTTCGGGAGAGCGACAGGGCTTGAGTGAGGCCTAGTGTCAGAGCCTTAGCTAGGGATAGTATCAGGGCATGACTTAGGAGCAGCACAAGGGCCTTGGTAGGATCAGCCTCAGGGGCTTTGTTAAAGACCTTATCAGGGCCTCTGTTAGGGGCAGCCTTAGGGCCTCCCTTAGGGACAGCGTCAGGGCTTACTTAGGGACAGTTTCAGGACCTTGGTAAGAGATGGGTCCGGAAATTACCTCAGGATAGTGTCAGGACATTAGATATTGACGGCAGCAGGGCCTTACTTAGGGACAGTGTCAAGGCCTTAGTTAGTACTAGCATCTGGGCCTCTGTTAGGTACAGTGTCGGGGCCTGAGTTAGGAATAGTGTTAGGGCCTTAGTTAGGGACAGTATCACGGCCTTGGGACTAAATTCAGGGCCTGAGGTAGTCACAGCCTAAGGGCTTTAGTTAGCATAAGAGGCAGGACATTTGCTAGGGACAGGGTGAGGGTAAAATTTAGGGATCGTGTCAGGAAATGACCTAGGGATAGTGTCAAGAGCTTAGTTACAGTATCAGGGCCTTATTTAGGACCCGTGTCAGGGCTTGAGGTAGGGACAGTGTCAGTGCCTGACTCTGGGAGAGCAACAGGGCCTGAGTGAGGCCTAGCGTCAGGCCCATAGCTGGGGACACTGTCAGGGCATGATGTAGGAGCAGCATCAGGGCCTTTGTTGCGTCAGCATTAGTGTCTTAGTTACAGACATGATCAGGGCCTGAGTTAGTCACAGCGTCAAGGCCTCAGTTAGGCATAGCTTCAGGGACTGAGTTACGGACAGCCTCAGGTCTTCCCTTAGGAACAGCGACAGGGCTCTCTTAGGGACGGTGTCAGGACCTTGGTTAGAAATGGGTCAGGATATTAGCTCAGGATAGTGTCCGGATTTTAGTTATTGCCGGCAGCAGGGCCTATATTAGAGATAGATTCCGGGCCTTAGTTAGGGACAGTGTCAGGGCCTTAATTAGGACTAGTCTGGGCCTTAGTTAGGGAGAGCATTACGGCTTCGCTGAGGATAAGGGGCAGGACGTTAGCTCGGGACAGAGTCAGGTTCCAGGCCAGTGGTAGTGTCAGGATGTGAGCTAGGGATAGGGTGAAGACCTTAGTTATTGAGAGCATCAGGGCCTTAGTTAGGACCAGCGTCAGGGCCTTCATCAGGACCAGTGTCAGGGCTTCACGTACGGACAGCGTCAGAGCCTAACTAAGGTACGGCAACGGGGCCTAAGTGAGGCCTGTCTTTAGGGCCTGAGTTAGGGACAGTGTCAGGGCATGACTTAGGAGCAGTATAAGGGCCTCTGTAGGATCAGCATTAGGGTCTTCGTTAAAGACATTCTCAGGGCCTCTGTTAGGGACCGCCTCAGGGCCTCACTTAGGGACAGCGTCAGGGCTTCCTTTGGGACAGTTTCAGGACCTTGGTAAGACATGGGTCAGGATATTAGCTCGGGATAATGTCAGGACTTTAGATATTGACTGCAGCAGGGCCTTAGAGACAGTGTCTCAGCCTGACTTAGGACTAGCATCAGAGCCTTTGTTAGGTCCAGTGTCAGGGACTGAGTTAGGTGTAGTGTCAGGGCCTTAGTTAGGGACAGTGTCAGGGCCTGAGTTAGGACGAGCCTCCAGGCCTCAGTTAGGGCCAGGGTCACGGCCTCGGGACTAATTTTAGGGCCTTAGTTAGGAAGAGCATCAGGGATTTATTTAGCATAAGAAGCTCAACATTAGTTAAAGACAAGGTTAGGTTAAGGTCTAGGCATTGGGTCAGGGCATGACCTAGGGATAGTGTCAAGACCTTAGTTACTTAGGGCATCAGGGCCTAATTTAGGACCAGCGTCAGGGCTTCAGGTAGGGATAGCGTCAGAGCCTGACTTCGGGAGAGCGACAGGGCTTGAGTGAGGCCTAGTGTCAGAGCCTTAGCTAGGGATAGTATCAGGGCATGACTTAGGAGCAGCATAAGGGCCTTGGTAGGATCAGCCTCAGGGGCTTTGTTAAAGACATTATCAGGGCCTCTGTTAGGGACAGCCTTAGGGCCTCCCTTAGGGACAGCGTCAGGGCTTACTTAGGGACAGTTTCAGGACCTTGGTAAGAGATGGGTCCGGAAGTTAACTCAGGATAGTGTCAGGACATTAGATATTGACGGCAGCAGGGCCTTAGTTAGGGACAGTGTCAAGGCCTTAGTTAGTACTAGCATCTGGGCCTCTGTTAGGTACAGTGTCAGGGCCTGAGTTAGGAATAGTGTTAGGGCCTTAGTTAGGGACAGTATCACGGCCTTGGGACTAAATTCAGGGCCTGAGGTAGTCACAGCCTAAGGGCTTTAGTTAGCGTAAGAGGCAGGACATTTGCTAGGGACAGGGTTAGGGTAAAGTTTAGGGATCGTGTCAGGAAATGACCTAGGGATAGTGTCAAGAGCTTAGTTACAGTATCAGGGCCTTATTTAGGACCAGTGTCAGGGCTTCAGGTAGGGACAGCGTCAGTGCCTGACTCTGGGAGAGCAACAGGGCCTGAGTGAGGCCTAGCGTCAGGCCCATAGCTGGGGACACTGTCAGGGCATGATGTAGGAGCAGCATCAGGGCCTTTGTTGCATCAGCATTAGTGTCTTAGTTACAGACATGATCAGGGCCTGAGTTAGTCACAGCGTCAAGGCCTCAGTTAGGCATAGCTTCAGGGACTGAGTTACGGACAGCCTCAGGTCTTCCCTTAGGAACAGCGACAGGGCTTTCTTAGGGACGGTGTCAGGACCTTGGTTAGAAATGGGTCAGGATATTAGCTCAGGATAGTGTCCGGATTTTAGTTATTGCCGGCAGCAGGGCCTATATTAGAGATAGATTCCGGGCCTTAGTTAGGGACAGTGTCAGTTAGTTAGGGAGAGCATTAGGGCTTCGGTGAGGAAAAGGGGCAGGACATTAGCTCGGGAGAGAGTCAGGTTCCAGGCCAGTGGTAGTGTCAGGATGTGAGCTAGGGATAGGGTGAAGACCTTAGTTATTGAGAGCATCAGGGCCTTAGGACCAGCGTCAGGGCCTTCATCAGGACCAGTGTCAGGGCTTCACGTACGGACAGCATCAGAGCCTAACTAAGGTACGGCAACAGGGCCTAAGTGAGGCCTATCTTCAGGGCCTGAGTTAGGGACAGTGTCAGGGCATGACTTAGGAGCAGTATAAGGGCCTCTGTAGGATCAGCCTTAGGGTCTTCGTTAAAGACATTCTCAGGGCCTCTGTTAGGGACCGCCTCAGGGCCTCACTTAGGGACAGCGTCAGGGCTTCCTTTGGGACAGTTTCAGGACCTTGGTAAGACATGGGTCAGGATATTAGTTCAGGATAATGTCAGGACTTTAGATATTGACTGCAGCAGGGCCTTAGAGACAGTGTCTCAGCCTGACTTAGGACTAGCATCAGAGCCTTTGTTAGGTCCAGTGTCAGGGACTGAGTTAGGTGTAGTGTCAGGGCCTCAGTTAGGGACAGTGTCAGGGCCTGAGTTAGGACGAGCCTCCAGGCCTCAGTTAGGGCCAGGGTCACAGCCTCGGGACTAATTTTAGGGCCTTAGTTAGGAACAGCATCAGGGATTTATTTAGCATAAGAAGCTCAACATTAGTTAAAGACAAGGTTAGGTTAAGGTCTAGGCATTGTGTCAGGGCATGACCTAGGGATAGTGTCAAGACCTTAGTTACTTAGGGCATCAGGGCCTAATTTAGGACCAGTGTCAGGGCTTCAGGTAGGGATAGCGTCAGAGCCTGACTTCGGGAGAGCGACAGGGCTTGAGTGAGGCCTAGTGACAGAGCCTGACTTAGGGAGAGCGACAGGGCTTGAGTGAGGCCTAGTGTCAGAGCCTTAGCTAGGGATAGTATCAGGGCATGACTTAGGAGCAGCACAAGGGCCTTGGTAGGATCAGCCTCAGGGGCTTTGTTAAAGACCTTATCAGGGCCTCTGTTAGGGGCAGCCTTAGGGCCTCCCTTAGGGACAGCGTCAGGGCTTACTTAGGGACAGTTTCAGGACCTTGGTAAGAGATGGGTCCGGAAATTACCTCAGGATAGTGTCAGGACATTAGATATTGACGGCAGCAGGGCCTTACTTAGGGACAGTGTCAAGGCCTTAGTTAGTACTAGCATCTGGGCCTCTGTTAGGTACAGTGTCGGGGCCTGAGTTAGGAATAGTGTTAGGGCCTTAGTTAGGGACAGTATCACGGCCTTGAGACTAAATTCAGGGCCTGAGGTAGTCACAGCCTAAGGGCTTTAGTTAGCATAAGAGGCAGGACATTTGCTAGGGACAGGGTGAGGGTAAAGTTTAGGGATCGTGTCAGGAAATGACCTAGGGATAGTGTCAAGAGCTTAGTTACAGTATCAGGGCCTTATTTAGGACCCGTGTCAGCGCTTCAGGTAGGGACAGCGTCAGTGCCTGACTCTGGGAGAGCAACAGGGCCTGAGTGAGGCCTAGCGTCAGGCCCATAGCTGGGGACACTGTCAGGGCATGATGTAGGAGCAGCATCAGGGCCTTTGTTGCATCAGCATTAGTGTCTTAGTTACAGACATGATCAGGGCCTGAGTTAGTCACAGCGTCAAGGCCTCAGTTAGGCATAGCTTCAGGGACTGAGTTACGGACAGCCTCAGGTCTTCCCTTAGGAACAGCGACAGGGCTCTCTTAGGGACGGTGTCAGGACCTTGGTTAGAAATGGGTCAGGATATTAGCTCAGGATAGTGTCCGGATTTTAGTTATTGCCGGCAGCAGGGCCTATATTAGAGATAGATTCCGGGCCTTAGTTAGGGACAGTGTCAGGGCCTTAATTAGGACTAGTCTGGGCCTTAGTTAGGGAGAGCATTACGGCTTCGCTGAGGATAAGGGGCAGGACGTTAGCTCGGGACAGAGTCAGGTTCCAGGCCAGTGGTAGTGTCAGGATGTGAGCTAGGGATAGGGTGAAGACCTTAGTTATTGAGAGCATCAGGGCCTTAGTTAGGACCAGCGTCAGGGCCTTCATCAGGACCAGTGTCAGGGCTTCACGTACGGACAGCGTCAGAGCCTAACTAAGGTACGGCAACGGGGCCTAAGTGAGGCCTATCTTTAGGGCCTGAGTTAGGGACAGTGTCAGGGCATGACTTAGGAGCAGTATAAGGGCCTCTGTAGGATCAGCCTTAGGGTCTTCGTTAAAGACATTCTCAGGGCCTCTGTTAGGGACCGCCTCAGGGCCTCACTTAGGGACAGCGTCAGGGCTTCCTTTGGGACAGTTTCAGGACCTTGGTAAGACATGGGTCAGGATATTAGTTCAGGATAATGTCAGGACTTTAGATATTGACTGCAGCAGGGCCTTAGAGACAGTGTCTCAGCCTGACTTAGGACTAGCATCAGAGCCTTTGTTAGGTCCAGTGTCAGGGACTGAGTTAGGTGTAGTGTCAGGGCCTTAGTTAGGGACAGTGTCAGGGCCTGAGTTAGGACGAGCCTCCAGGCCTCAGTTAGGGCCAGGGTCACAGCCTCGGGACTAATTTTAGGGCCTTAGTTAGGAACAGCATCAGGGATTTATTTAGCATAAGAAGCTCAACATTAGTTAAAGACAAGGTTAGGTTAAGGTCTAGGCATTGTGTCAGGGCATGACCTAGGGATAGTGTCAAGACCTTAGTTACTTAGGGCATCAGGGCCTAATTTAGGACCAGTGTCAGGGCTTCAGGTAGGGATAGCGTCAGAGCCTGACTTCGGGAGAGCGACAGGGCTTGAGTGAGGCCTAGTGACAGAGCCTGACTTAGGGAGAGCGACAGGGCTTGAGTGAGGCCTAGTGTCAGAGCCTTAGCTAGGGATAGTATCAGGGCATGACTTAGGAGCAGCACAAGGGCCTTGGTAGGATCAGCCTCAGGGGCTTTGTTAAAGACCTTATCAGGGCCTCTGTTAGGGGCAGCCTTAGGGCCTCCCTTAGGGACAGCGTCAGGGCTTACTTAGGGACAGTTTCAGGACCTTGGTAAGAGATGGGTCCGGAAATTACCTCAGGATAGTGTCAGGACATTAGATATTGACGGCAGCAGGGCCTTACTTAGGGACAGTGTCAAGGCCTTAGTTAGTACTAGCATCTGGGCCTCTGTTAGGTGCAGTGTCGGGGCCTGAGTTAGGAATAGTGTTAGGGCCTTAGTTAGGGACAGTATCACGGCCTTGGGACTAAATTCAGGGCCTGAGGTAGTCACAGCATAAGGGCTTTAGTTAGCATAAGAGGCAGGACATTTGCTAGGGACAGGGTGAGGGTAAAGTTTAGGGATCGTGTCAGGAAATGACCTAGGGATAGTGTCAAGAGCTTAGTTACAGTATCAGGGCCTTATTTAGGACCCGTGTCAGGGCTTGAGGTAGGGACAGCGTCAGTGCCTGACTCTGGGAGAGCAACAGGGCCTGAGTGAGGCCTAGCGTCAGGCCCATAGCTGGGGACACTGTCAGGGCATGATGTAGGAGCAGCATCAGGGCCTTTGTTGCGTCAGCATTAGTGTCTTAGTTACAGACATGATCAGGGCCTGAGTTAGTCACAGCGTCAAGGCCTCAGTTAGGCATAGCTTCAGGGACTGAGTTACGGACAGCCTCAGGTCTTCCCTTAGGAACAGCGACAGGGCTCTCTTAGGGACGGTGTCAGGACCTTGGTTAGAAATGGGTCAGGATATTAGCTCAGGATAGTGTCCGGATTTTAGTTATTGCCGGCAGCAGGGCCTATATTAGAGATAGATTCCGGGCCTTAGTTAGGGACAGTGTCAGGGCCTTAATTAGGACTAGTCTGGGCCTTAGTTAGGGAGAGCATTACGGCTTCGCTGAGGATAAGGGGCAGGACGTTAGCTCGGGACAGAGTCAGGTTCCAGGCCAGTGGTAGTGTCAGGATGTGAGCTAGGGATAGGGTGAAGACCTTAGTTATTGAGAGCATCAGGGCCTTAGTTAGGACCAGCGTCAGGGCCTTCATCAGGACCAGTGTCAGGGCTTCACGTACGGACAGCGTCAGAGCCTAACTAAGGTATGGCAACGGGGCCTAAGTGAGGCCTATCTTTAGGGCCTGAGTTAGGGACAGTGTCAGGGCATGACTTAGGAGCAGTATAAGGGCCTCTGTAGGATCAGCATTAGGGTCTTCGTTAAAGACATTCTCAGGGCCTCTGTTAGGGACCGCCTCAGGGCCTCACTTAGGGACAGCGTCAGGGCTTCCTTTGGGACAGTTTCAGGACCTTGGTAAGACATGGGTCAGGATATTAGCTCGGGATAATGTCAGGACTTTAGATATTGACTGCAGCAGGGCCTTAGAGACAGTGTCTCAGCCTGACTTAGGACTAGCATCAGAGCCTTTGTTAGGTCCAGTGTCAGGGACTGAGTTAGGTGTAGTGTCAGGGCCTTAGTTAGGGACAGTGTCAGGGCCTGAGTTAGGACGAGCCTCCAGGCCTCAGTTAGGGCCAGGGTCACGGCCTCGGGACTAATTTTAGGGCCTTAGTTAGGAAGAGCATCAGGGATTTATTTAGCATAAGAAGCTCAACATTAGTTAAAGACAAGGTTAGGTTAAGGTCTAGGCATTGGGTCAGGGCATGACCTAGGGATAGTGTCAAGACCTTAGTTACTTAGGGCATCAGGGCCTAATTTAGGACCAGCGTCAGGGCTTCAGGTAGGGATAGCGTCAGAGCCTGACTTAGGGAGAGCGACAGGGCTTGAGTGAGGCCTAGTGTCAGAGCCTTAGCTAGGGATAGTATCAGGGCATGACTTAGGAGCAGCACAAGGGCCTTGGTAGGATCAGCCTCAGGGGCTTTGTTAAAGACCTTATCAGGGCCTCTGTTAGGGGCAGCCTTAGGGCCTCCCTTAGGGACAGCGTCAGGGCTTACTTAGGGACAGTTTCAGGAGCTTGGTAAGAGATGGGTCCGGAAATTACCTCAGGATAGTGTCAGGACATTAGATATTGACGGCAGCAGGGCCTTACTTAGGGACAGTGTCAAGGCCTTAGTTAGTACTAGCATCTGGGCCTCTGTTAGGTACAGTGTCGGGGCCTGAGTTAGGAATAGTGTTAGGGCCTTAGTTAGGGACAGTATCACGGCCTTGGGACTAAATTCAGGGCCTGAGGTAGTCACAGCCTAAGGGCTTTAGTTAGCATAAGAGGCAGGACATTTGCTAGGGACAGGGTGAGGGTAAAGTTTAGGGATCGTGTCAGGAAATGACCTAGGGATAGTGTCAAGAGCTTAGTTACAGTATCAGGGCCTTATTTAGGACCCGTGTCAGCGCTTCAGGTAGGGACAGCGTCAGTGCCTGACTCTGGGAGAGCAACAGGGCCTGAGTGAGGCCTAGCGTCAGGCCCATAGCTGGGGACACTGTCAGGGCATGATGTAGGAGCAGCATCAGGGCCTTTGTTGCATCAGCATTAGTGTCTTAGTTACAGACATGATCAGGGCCTGAGTTAGTCACAGCGTCAAGGCCTCAGTTAGGCATAGCTTCAGGGACTGAGTTACGGACAGCCTCAGGTCTTCCCTTAGGAACAGCGACAGGGCTCTCTTAGGGACGGTGTCAGGACCTTGGTTAGAAATGGGTCAGGATATTAGCTCAGGATAGTGTCCGGATTTTAGTTATTGCCGGCAGCAGGGCCTATATTAGAGATAGATTCCGGGCCTTAGTTAGGGACAGTGTCAGGGCCTTAATTAGGACTAGTCTGGGCCTTAGTTAGGGAGAGCATTACGGCTTCGCTGAGGATAAGGGGCAGGACGTTAGCTCGGGACAGAGTCAGGTTCCAGGCCAGTGGTAGTGTCAGGATGTGAGCTAGGGATAGGGTGAAGACCTTAGTTATTGAGAGCATCAGGGCCTTAGTTAGGACCAGCGTCAGGGCCTTCATCAGGACCAGTGTCAGGGCTTCACGTACGGACAGCGTCAGAGCCTAACTAAGGTACGGCAACGGGGCCTAAGTGAGGCCTATCTTTAGGGCCTGAGTTAGGGACAGTGTCAGGGCATGACTTAGGAGCAGTATAAGGGCCTCTGTAGGATCAGCCTTAGGGTCTTCGTTAAAGACATTCTCAGGGCCTCTGTTAGGGACCGCCTCAGGGCCTCACTTAGGGACAGCGTCAGGGCTTCCTTTGGGACAGTTTCAGGACCTTGGTAAGACATGGGTCAGGATATTAGTTCAGGATAATGTCAGGACTTTAGATATTGACTGCAGCAGGGCCTTAGAGACAGTGTCTCAGCCTGACTTAGGACTAGCATCAGAGCCTTTGTTAGGTCCAGTGTCAGGGACTGAGTTAGGTGTAGTGTCAGGGCCTTAGTTAGGGACAGTGTCAGGGCCTGAGTTAGGACGAGCCTCCAGGCCTCAGTTAGGGCCAGGGTCACAGCCTCGGGACTAATTTTAGGGCCTTAGTTAGGAACAGCATCAGGGATTTATTTAGCATAAGAAGCTCAACATTAGTTAAAGACAAGGTTAGGTTAAGGTCTAGGCATTGTGTCAGGGCATGACCTAGGGATAGTGTCAAGACCTTAGTTACTTAGGGCATCAGGGCCTAATTTAGGACCAGTGTCAGGGCTTCAGGTAGGGATAGCGTCAGAGCCTGACTTCGGGAGAGCGACAGGGCTTGAGTGAGGCCTAGTGACAGAGCCTGACTTAGGGAGAGCGACAGGGCTTGAGTGAGGCCTAGTGTCAGAGCCTTAGCTAGGGATAGTATCAGGGCATGACTTAGGAGCAGCACAAGGGCCTTGGTAGGATCAGCCTCAGGGGCTTTGTTAAAGACCTTATCAGGGCCTCTGTTAGGGGCAGCCTTAGGGCCTCCCTTAGGGACAGCGTCAGGGCTTACTTAGGGACAGTTTCAGGACCTTGGTAAGAGATGGGTCCGGAAATTACCTCAGGATAGTGTCAGGACATTAGATATTGACGGCAGCAGGGCCTTACTTAGGGACAGTGTCAAGGCCTTAGTTAGTACTAGCATCTGGGCCTCTGTTAGGTGCAGTGTCGGGGCCTGAGTTAGGAATAGTGTTAGGGCCTTAGTTAGGGACAGTATCACGGCCTTGGGACTAAATTCAGGGCCTGAGGTAGTCACAGCATAAGGGCTTTAGTTAGCATAAGAGGCAGGACATTTGCTAGGGACAGGGTGAGGGTAAAGTTTAGGGATCGTGTCAGGAAATGACCTAGGGATAGTGTCAAGAGCTTAGTTACAGTATCAGGGCCTTATTTAGGACCCGTGTCAGGGCTTGAGGTAGGGACAGCGTCAGTGCCTGACTCTGGGAGAGCAACAGGGCCTGAGTGAGGCCTAGCGTCAGGCCCATAGCTGGGGACACTGTCAGGGCATGATGTAGGAGCAGCATCAGGGCCTTTGTTGCGTCAGCATTAGTGTCTTAGTTACAGACATGATCAGGGCCTGAGTTAGTCACAGCGTCAAGGCCTCAGTTAGGCATAGCTTCAGGGACTGAGTTACGGACAGCCTCAGGTCTTCCCTTAGGAACAGCGACAGGGCTCTCTTAGGGACGGTGTCAGGACCTTGGTTAGAAATGGGTCAGGATATTAGCTCAGGATAGTGTCCGGATTTTAGTTATTGCCGGCAGCAGGGCCTATATTAGAGATAGATTCCGGGCCTTAGTTAGGGACAGTGTCAGGGCCTTAATTAGGACTAGTCTGGGCCTTAGTTAGGGAGAGCATTACGGCTTCGCTGAGGATAAGGGGCAGGACGTTAGCTCGGGACAGAGTCAGGTTCCAGGCCAGTGGTAGTGTCAGGATGTGAGCTAGGGATAGGGTGAAGACCTTAGTTATTGAGAGCATCAGGGCCTTAGTTAGGACCAGCGTCAGGGCCTTCATCAGGACCAGTGTCAGGGCTTCACGTACGGACAGCGTCAGAGCCTAACTAAGGTATGGCAACGGGGCCTAAGTGAGGCCTATCTTTAGGGCCTGAGTTAGGGACAGTGTCAGGGCATGACTTAGGAGCAGTATAAGGGCCTCTGTAGGATCAGCATTAGGGTCTTCGTTAAAGACATTCTCAGGGCCTCTGTTAGGGACCGCCTCAGGGCCTCACTTAGGGACAGCGTCAGGGCTTCCTTTGGGACAGTTTCAGGACCTTGGTAAGACATGGGTCAGGATATTAGCTCGGGATAATGTCAGGACTTTAGATATTGACTGCAGCAGGGCCTTAGAGACAGTGTCTCAGCCTGACTTAGGACTAGCATCAGAGCCTTTGTTAGGTCCAGTGTCAGGGACTGAGTTAGGTGTAGTGTCAGGGCCTTAGTTAGGGACAGTGTCAGGGCCTGAGTTAGGACGAGCCTCCAGGCCTCAGTTAGGGCCAGGGTCACGGCCTCGGGACTAATTTTAGGGCCTTAGTTAGGAAGAGCATCAGGGATTTATTTAGCATAAGAAGCTCAACATTAGTTAAAGACAAGGTTAGGTTAAGGTCTAGGCATTGGGTCAGGGCATGACCTAGGGATAGTGTCAAGACCTTAGTTACTTAGGGCATCAGGGCCTAATTTAGGACCAGCGTCAGGGCTTCAGGTAGGGATAGCGTCAGAGCCTGACTTAGGGAGAGCGACAGGGCTTGAGTGAGGCCTAGTGTCAGAGCCTTAGCTAGGGATAGTATCAGGGCATGACTTAGGAGCAGCACAAGGGCCTTGGTAGGATCAGCCTCAGGGGCTTTGTTAAAGACCTTATCAGGGCCTCTGTTAGGGGCAGCCTTAGGGCCTCCCTTAGGGACAGCGTCAGGGCTTACTTAGGGACAGTTTCAGGAGCTTGGTAAGAGATGGGTCCGGAAATTACCTCAGGATAGTGTCAGGACATTAGATATTGACGGCAGCAGGGCCTTACTTAGGGACAGTGTCAAGGCCTTAGTTAGTACTAGCATCTGGGCCTCTGTTAGGTACAGTGTCGGGGCCTGAGTTAGGAATAGTGTTAGGGCCTTAGTTAGGGACAGTATCACGGCCTTGGGACTAAATTCAGGGCCTGAGGTAGTCACAGCCTAAGGGCTTTAGTTAGCATAAGAGGCAGGACATTTGCTAGGGACAGGGTGAGGGTAAAGTTTAGGGATCGTGTCAGGAAATGACCTAGGGATAGTGTCAAGAGCTTAGTTACAGTATCAGGGCCTTATTTAGGACCCGTGTCAGGGCTTGAGGTAGGGACAGCGTCAGTGCCTGACTCTGGGAGAGCAACAGGGCCTGAGTGAGGCCTAGCGTCAGGCCCATAGCTGGGGACACTGTCAGGGCATGATGTAGGAGCAGCATCAGGGCCTTTGTTGCGTCAGCATTAGTGTCTTAGTTACAGACATGATCAGGGCCTGAGTTAGTCACAGCGTCAAGGCCTCAGTTAGGCATAGCTTCAGGGACTGAGTTACGGACAGCCTCAGGTCTTCCCTTAGGAACAGCGACAGGGCTCTCTTAGGGACGGTGTCAGGACCTTGGTTAGAAATGGGTCAGGATATTAGCTCAGGATAGTGTCCGGATTTTAGTTATTGCCGGCAGCAGGGCCTATATTAGAGATAGATTCCGGGCCTTAGTTAGGGACAGTGTCAGGGCCTTAATTAGGACTAGTCTGGGCCTTAGTTAGGGAGAGCATTACGGCTTCGCTGAGGATAAGGGGCAGGACGTTAGCTCGGGACAGAGTCAGGTTCCAGGCCAGTGGTAGTGTCAGGATGTGAGCTAGGGATAGGGTGAAGACCTTAGTTATTGAGAGCATCAGGGCCTTAGTTAGGACCAGCGTCAGGGCCTTCATCAGGACCAGTGTCAGGGCTTCACGTACGGACAGCGTCAGAGCCTAACTAAGGTACGGCAACGGGGCCTAAGTGAGGCCTGTCTTTAGGGCCTGAGTTAGGGACAGTGTCAGGGCATGACTTAGGAGCAGTATAAGGGCCTCTGTAGGATCAGCATTAGGGTCTTCGTTAAAGACATTCTCAGGGCCTCTGTTAGGGACCGCCTCAGGGCCTCACTTAGGGACAGCGTCAGGGCTTCCTTTGGGACAGTTTCAGGACCTTGGTAAGACATGGGTCAGGATATTAGCTCGGGATAATGTCAGGACTTTAGATATTGACTGCAGCAGGGCCTTAGAGACAGTGTCTCAGCCTGACTTAGGACTAGCATCAGAGCCTTTGTTAGGTCCAGTGTCAGGGACTGAGTTAGGTGTAGTGTCAGGGCCTTAGTTAGGGACAGTGTCAGGGCCTGAGTTAGGACGAGCCTCCAGGCCTCAGTTAGGGCCAGGGTCACGGCCTCGGGACTAATTTTAGGGCCTTAGTTAGGAAGAGCATCAGGGATTTATTTAGCATAAGAAGCTCAACATTAGTTAAAGACAAGGTTAGGTTAAGGTCTAGGCATTGGGTCAGGGCATGACCTAGGGATAGTGTCAAGACCTTAGTTACTTAGGGCATCAGGGCCTAATTTAGGACCAGCGTCAGGGCTTCAGGTAGGGATAGCGTCAGAGCCTGACTTCGGGAGAGCGACAGGGCTTGAGTGAGGCCTAGTGTCAGAGCCTTAGCTAGGGATAGTATCAGGGCATGACTTAGGAGCAGCATAAGGGCCTTGGTAGGATCAGCCTCAGGGGCTTTGTTAAAGACATTATCAGGGCCTCTGT
This sequence comes from Balaenoptera borealis, assembly GCF_965194805.1. Lineage (NCBI taxonomy): Eukaryota > Metazoa > Chordata > Mammalia > Artiodactyla > Balaenopteridae > Balaenoptera > Balaenoptera borealis. The sequence goes on along the minus strand of NW_028123716.1, from coordinate 109,815 downwards.
TAGGGACAGCCTTAGGGCCTCCCTTAGGGACAGCGTCAGGGCTTACTTAGGGACAGTTTCAGGACCTTGGTAAGAGATGGGTCCGGAAGTTAACTCAGGATAGTGTCAGGACATTAGATATTGACGGCAGCAGGGCCTTAGTTAGGGACAGTGTCAAGGCCTTAGTTAGTACTAGCATCTGGGCCTCTGTTAGGTACAGTGTCAGGGCCTGAGTTAGGAATAGTGTTAGGGCCTTAGTTAGGGACAGTATCACGGCCTTGGGACTAAATTCAGGGCCTGAGGTAGTCACAGCCTAAGGGCTTTAGTTAGCGTAAGAGGCAGGACATTTGCTAGGGACAGGGTTAGGGTAAAGTTTAGGGATCGTGTCAGGAAATGACCTAGGGATAGTGTCAAGAGCTTAGTTACAGTATCAGGGCCTTATTTAGGACCAGTGTCAGGGCTTCAGGTAGGGACAGCGTCAGTGCCTGACTCTGGGAGAGCAACAGGGCCTGAGTGAGGCCTAGCGTCAGGCCCATAGCTGGGGACACTGTCAGGGCATGATGTAGGAGCAGCATCAGGGCCTTTGTTGCATCAGCATTAGTGTCTTAGTTACAGACATGATCAGGGCCTGAGTTAGTCACAGCGTCAAGGCCTCAGTTAGGCATAGCTTCAGGGACTGAGTTACGGACAGCCTCAGGTCTTCCCTTAGGAACAGCAACAGGGCTTTCTTAGGGACGGTGTCAGGACCTTGGTTAGAAATGGGTCAGGATATTAGCTCAGGATAGTGTCCGGATTTTAGTTATTGCCGGCAGCAGGGCCTATATTAGAGATAGATTCCGGGCCTTAGTTAGGGACAGTGTCAGTTAGTTAGGGAGAGCATTAGGGCTTCGGTGAGGAAAAGGGGCAGGACATTAGCTCGGGAGAGAGTCAGGTTCCAGGCCAGTGGTAGTGTCAGGATGTGAGCTAGGGATAGGGTGAAGACCTTAGTTATTGAGAGCATCAGGGCCTTAGGACCAGCGTCAGGGCCTTCATCAGGACCAGTGTCAGGGCTTCACGTACGGACAGCATCAGAGCCTAACTAAGGTACGGCAACAGGGCCTAAGTGAGGCCTATCTTCAGGGCCTGAGTTAGGGACAGTGTCAGGGCATGACTTAGGAGCAGTATAAGGGCCTCTGTAGGATCAGCCTTAGGGTCTTCGTTAAAGACATTCTCAGGGCCTCTGTTAGGGACCGCCTCAGGGCCTCACTTAGGGACAGCGTCAGGGCTTCCTTTGGGACAGTTTCAGGACCTTGGTAAGACATGGGTCAGGATATTAGTTCAGGATAATGTCAGGACTTTAGATATTGACTGCAGCAGGGCCTTAGAGACAGTGTCTCAGCCTGACTTAGGACTAGCATCAGAGCCTTTGTTAGGTCCAGTGTCAGGGACTGAGTTAGGTGTAGTGTCAGGGCCTCAGTTAGGGACAGTGTCAGGGCCTGAGTTAGGACGAGCCTCCAGGCCTCAGTTAGGGCCAGGGTCACAGCCTCGGGACTAATTTTAGGGCCTTAGTTAGGAACAGCATCAGGGATTTATTTAGCATAAGAAGCTCAACATTAGTTAAAGACAAGGTTAGGTTAAGGTCTAGGCATTGTGTCAGGGCATGACCTAGGGATAGTGTCAAGACCTTAGTTACTTAGGGCATCAGGGCCTAATTTAGGACCAGTGTCAGGGCTTCAGGTAGGGATAGCGTCAGAGCCTGACTTCGGGAGAGCGACAGGGCTTGAGTGAGGCCTAGTGACAGAGCCTGACTTCGGGAGAGCGACAGGGCTTGAGTGAGGCCTAGTGTCAGAGCCTTAGCTAGGGATAGTATCAGGGCATGACTTAGGAGCAGCACAAGGGCCTTGGTAGGATCAGCCTCAGGGGCTTTGTTAAAGACCTTATCAGGGCCTCTGTTAGGGGCAGCCTTAGGGCCTCCCTTAGGGACAGCGTCAGGGCTTACTTAGGGACAGTTTCAGGACCTTGGTAAGAGATGGGTCCGGAAATTACCTCAGGATAGTGTCAGGACATTAGATATTGACGGCAGCAGGGCCTTACTTAGGGACAGTGTCAAGGCCTTAGTTAGTGCTAGCATCTGGGCCTCTGTTAGGTGCAGTGTCGGGGCCTGAGTTAGGAATAGTGTTAGGGCCTTAGTTAGGGACAGTATCACGGCCTTGGGACTAAATTCAGGGCCTGAGGTAGTCACAGCCTAAGGGCTTTAGTTAGCATAAGAGGCAGGACATTTGCTAGGGACAGGGTGAGGGTAAAGTTTAGGGATCGTGTCAGGAAATGACCTAGGGATAGTGTCAAGAGCTTAGTTACAGTATCAGGGCCTTATTTAGGACCCGTGTCAGGGCTTCAGGTAGGGACAGCGTCAGTGCCTGACTCTGGGAGAGCAACAGGGCCTGAGTGAGGCCTAGCGTCAGGCCCATAGCTGGGGACACTGTCAGGGCATGATGTAGGAGCAGCATCAGGGCCTTTGTTGCATCAGCATTAGTGTCTTAGTTACAGACATGATCAGGGCCTGAGTTAGTCACAGCGTCAAGGCCTCAGTTAGGCATAGCTTCAGGGACTGAGTTACGGACAGCCTCAGGTCTTCCCTTAGGAACAGCGACAGGGCTTTCTTAGGGACGGTGTCAGGACCTTGGTTAGAAATGGGTCAGGATATTAGCTCAGGATAGTGTCCGGATTTTAGTTATTGCCGGCAGCAGGGCCTATATTAGAGATAGATTCCGGGCCTTAGTTAGGGACAGTGTCAGTTAGTTAGGGAGAGCATTAGGGCTTCGGTGAGGAAAAGGGGCAGGACATTAGCTCGGGAGAGAGTCAGGTTCCAGGCCAGTGGTAGTGTCAGGATGTGAGCTAGGGATAGGGTGAAGACCTTAGTTATTGAGAGCATCAGGGCCTTAGGACCAGCGTCAGGGCCTTCATCAGGACCAGTGTCAGGGCTTCACGTACGGACAGCATCAGAGCCTAACTAAGGTACGGCAACAGGGCCTAAGTGAGGCCTATCTTCAGGGCCTGAGTTAGGGACAGTGTCAGGGCATGACTTAGGAGCAGTATAAGGGCCTCTGTAGGATCAGCCTTAGGGTCTTCGTTAAAGACATTCTCAGGGCCTCTGTTAGGGACCGCCTCAGGGCCTCACTTAGGGACAGCGTCAGGGCTTCCTTTGGGACAGTTTCAGGACCTTGGTAAGACATGGGTCAGGATATTAGTTCAGGATAATGTCAGGACTTTAGATATTGACTGCAGCAGGGCCTTAGAGACAGTGTCTCAGCCTGACTTAGGACTAGCATCAGAGCCTTTGTTAGGTCCAGTGTCAGGGACTGAGTTAGGTGTAGTGTCAGGGCCTCAGTTAGGGACAGTGTCAGGGCCTGAGTTAGGACGAGCCTCCAGGCCTCAGTTAGGGCCAGGGTCACAGCCTCGGGACTAATTTTAGGGCCTTAGTTAGGAACAGCATCAGGGATTTATTTAGCATAAGAAGCTCAACATTAGTTAAAGACAAGGTTAGGTTAAGGTCTAGGCATTGTGTCAGGGCATGACCTAGGGATAGTGTCAAGACCTTAGTTACTTAGGGCATCAGGGCCTAATTTAGGACCAGTGTCAGGGCTTCAGGTAGGGATAGCGTCAGAGCCTGACTTCGGGAGAGCGACAGGGCTTGAGTGAGGCCTAGTGACAGAGCCTGACTTAGGGAGAGCGACAGGGCTTGAGTGAGGCCTAGTGTCAGAGCCTTAGCTAGGGATAGTATCAGGGCATGACTTAGGAGCAGCACAAGGGCCTTGGTAGGATCAGCCTCAGGGGCTTTGTTAAAGACCTTATCAGGGCCTCTGTTAGGGGCAGCCTTAGGGCCTCCCTTAGGGACAGCGTCAGGGCTTACTTAGGGACAGTTTCAGGACCTTGGTAAGAGATGGGTCCGGAAATTACCTCAGGATAGTGTCAGGACATTAGATATTGACGGCAGCAGGGCCTTACTTAGGGACAGTGTCAAGGCCTTAGTTAGTGCTAGCATCTGGGCCCCTGTTAGGTGCAGTGTCGGGGCCTGAGTTAGGAATAGTGTTAGGGCCTTAGTTAGGGACAGTATCACGGCCTTGAGACTAAATTCAGGGCCTGAGGTAGTCACAGCCTAAGGGCTTTAGTTAGCATAAGAGGCAGGACATTTGCTAGGGACAGGGTGAGGGTAAAGTTTAGGGATCGTGTCAGGAAATGACCTAGGGATAGTGTCAAGAGCTTAGTTACAGTATCAGGGCCTTATTTAGGACCCGTGTCAGGGCTTCAGGTAGGGACAGCGTCAGTGCCTGACTCTGGGAGAGCAACAGGGCCTGAGTGAGGCCTAGCGTCAGGCCCATAGCTGGGGACACTGTCAGGGCATGATGTAGGAGCAGCATCAGGGCCTTTGTTGCATCAGCATTAGTGTCTTAGTTACAGACATGATCAGGGCCTGAGTTAGTCACAGCGTCAAGGCCTCAGTTAGGCATAGCTTCAGGGACTGAGTTACGGACAGCCTCAGGTCTTCCCTTAGGAACAGCGACAGGGCTTTCTTAGGGACGGTGTCAGGACCTTGGTTAGAAATGGGTCAGGATATTAGCTCAGGATAGTGTCCGGATTTTAGTTATTGCCGGCAGCAGGGCCTATATTAGAGATAGATTCCGGGCCTTAGTTAGGGACAGTGTCAGTTAGTTAGGGAGAGCATTAGGGCTTCGGTGAGGAAAAGGGGCAGGACATTAGCTCGGGAGAGAGTCAGGTTCCAGGCCAGTGGTAGTGTCAGGATGTGAGCTAGGGATAGGGTGAAGACCTTAGTTATTGAGAGCATCAGGGCCTTAGGACCAGCGTCAGGGCCTTCATCAGGACCAGTGTCAGGGCTTCACGTACGGACAGCATCAGAGCCTAACTAAGGTACGGCAACAGGGCCTAAGTGAGGCCTATCTTCAGGGCCTGAGTTAGGGACAGTGTCAGGGCATGACTTAGGAGCAGTATAAGGGCCTCTGTAGGATCAGCCTTAGGGTCTTCGTTAAAGACATTCTCAGGGCCTCTGTTAGGGACCGCCTCAGGGCCTCACTTAGGGACAGCGTCAGGGCTTCCTTTGGGACAGTTTCAGGACCTTGGTAAGACATGGGTCAGGATATTAGTTCAGGATAATGTCAGGACTTTAGATATTGACTGCAGCAGGGCCTTAGAGACAGTGTCTCAGCCTGACTTAGGACTAGCATCAGAGCCTTTGTTAGGTCCAGTGTCAGGGACTGAGTTAGGTGTAGTGTCAGGGCCTCAGTTAGGGACAGTGTCAGGGCCTGAGTTAGGACGAGCCTCCAGGCCTCAGTTAGGGCCAGGGTCACAGCCTCGGGACTAATTTTAGGGCCTTAGTTAGGAACAGCATCAGGGATTTATTTAGCATAAGAAGCTCAACATTAGTTAAAGACAAGGTTAGGTTAAGGTCTAGGCATTGTGTCAGGGCATGACCTAGGGATAGTGTCAAGACCTTAGTTACTTAGGGCATCAGGGCCTAATTTAGGACCAGTGTCAGGGCTTCAGGTAGGGATAGCGTCAGAGCCTGACTTCGGGAGAGCGACAGGGCTTGAGTGAGGCCTAGTGACAGAGCCTGACTTAGGGAGAGCGACAGGGCTTGAGTGAGGCCTAGTGTCAGAGCCTTAGCTAGGGATAGTATCAGGGCATGACTTAGGAGCAGCACAAGGGCCTTGGTAGGATCAGCCTCAGGGGCTTTGTTAAAGACCTTATCAGGGCCTCTGTTAGGGGCAGCCTTAGGGCCTCCCTTAGGGACAGCGTCAGGGCTTACTTAGGGACAGTTTCAGGACCTTGGTAAGAGATGGGTCCGGAAATTACCTCAGGATAGTGTCAGGACATTAGATATTGACGGCAGCAGGGCCTTACTTAGGGACAGTGTCAAGGCCTTAGTTAGTGCTAGCATCTGGGCCCCTGTTAGGTGCAGTGTCGGGGCCTGAGTTAGGAATAGTGTTAGGGCCTTAGTTAGGGACAGTATCACGGCCTTGAGACTAAATTCAGGGCCTGAGGTAGTCACAGCCTAAGGGCTTTAGTTAGCATAAGAGGCAGGACATTTGCTAGGGACAGGGTGAGGGTAAAGTTTAGGGATCGTGTCAGGAAATGACCTAGGGATAGTGTCAAGAGCTTAGTTACAGTATCAGGGCCTTATTTAGGACCCGTGTCAGGGCTTCAGGTAGGGACAGCGTCAGTGCCTGACTCTGGGAGAGCAACAGGGCCTGAGTGAGGCCTAGCGTCAGGCCCATAGCTGGGGACACTGTCAGGGCATGATGTAGGAGCAGCATCAGGGCCTTTGTTGCGTCAGCATTAGTGTCTTAGTTACAGACATGATCAGGGCCTGAGTTAGTCACAGCGTCAAGGCCTCAGTTAGGCATAGCTTCAGGGACTGAGTTACGGACAGCCTCAGGTCTTCCCTTAGGAACAGCGACAGGGCTCTCTTAGGGACGGTGTCAGGACCTTGGTTAGAAATGGGTCAGGATATTAGCTCAGGATAGTGTCCGGATTTTAGTTATTGCCGGCAGCAGGGCCTATATTAGAGATAGATTCCGGGCCTTAGTTAGGGACAGTGTCAGGGCCTTAATTAGGACTAGTCTGGGCCTTAGTTAGGGAGAGCATTACGGCTTCGCTGAGGATAAGGGGCAGGACGTTAGCTCGGGACAGAGTCAGGTTCCAGGCCAGTGGTAGTGTCAGGATGTGAGCTAGGGATAGGGTGAAGACCTTAGTTATTGAGAGCATCAGGGCCTTAGTTAGGACCAGCGTCAGGGCCTTCATCAGGACCAGTGTCAGGGCTTCACGTACGGACAGCGTCAGAGCCTAACTAAGGTACGGCAACGGGGCCTAAGTGAGGCCTATCTTTAGGGCCTGAGTTAGGGACAGTGTCAGGGCATGACTTAGGAGCAGTATAAGGGCCTCTGTAGGATCAGCATTAGGGTCTTCGTTAAAGACATTCTCAGGGCCTCTGTTAGGGACCGCCTCAGGGCCTCACTTAGGGACAGCGTCAGGGCTTCCTTTGGGACAGTTTCAGGACCTTGGTAAGACATGGGTCAGGATATTAGCTCGGGATAATGTCAGGACTTTAGATATTGACTGCAGCAGGGCCTTAGAGACAGTGTCTCAGCCTGACTTAGGACTAGCATCAGAGCCTTTGTTAGGTCCAGTGTCAGGGACTGAGTTAGGTGTAGTGTCAGGGCCTTAGTTAGGGACAGTGTCAGGGCCTGAGTTAGGACGAGCCTCCAGGCCTCAGTTAGGGCCATGGTCACGGCCTCGGGACTAATTTTAGGGCCTTAGTTAGGAAGAGCATCAGGGATTTATTTAGCATAAGAAGCTCAACATTAGTTAAAGACAAGGTTAGGTTAAGGTCTAGGGATTGTGTCAGGGCATGACTTAGGGATAGTGTCAAGACCTTAGTTACTTAGGGCATCAGGGCCTAATTTAGGACCAGCGTCATGGCTTCAGGTAGGGATAGCGTCAGAGCCTGACTTCGGGAGAGCGACAGGGCTTGAGTGAGGCCTAGTGTCAGAGCCTTAGCTAGGGATAGTATCAGGGCATGACTTAGGAGCAGCACAAGGGCCTTGGTAGGATCAGCCTCAGGGGCTTTGTTAAAGACCTTATCAGGGCCTCTGTTAGGGGCAGCCTTAGGGCCTCCCTTAGGGACAGCGTCAGGGCTTACTTAGGGACAGTTTCAGGACCTTGGTAAGAGATGGGTCCGGAAATTACCTCAGGATAGTGTCAGGACATTAGATATTGACGGCAGCAGGGCCTTAGTTAGGGACAGTGTCAAGGCCTTAGTTAGTAGTAGCATCTGGGCCTCTGTTAGGTACAGTGTCGGGGCCTGAGTTAGGAATAGTGTTAGGGCCTTAGTTAGGGACAGTATCACGGCCTTGGGACTAAATTCAGGGCCTGAGGTAGTCACAGCCTAAGGGCTTTAGTTAGCATAAGAGGCAGGACATTTGCTAGGGACAGGGTGAGGGTAAAGTTTAGGGATCGTGTCAGGAAATGACCTAGGGATAGTGTCAAGAGCTTAGTTACAGTATCAGGGCCTTATTTAGGACCCGTGTCAGGGCTTGAGGTAGGGACAGCGTCAGTGCCTGACTCTGGGAGAGCAACAGGGCCTGAGTGAGGCCTAGCGTCAGGCCCATAGCTGGGGACACTGTCAGGGCATGATGTAGGAGCAGCATCAGGGCCTTTGTTGCATCAGCATTAGTGTCTTAGTTACAGATATGATCAGGGCCTGAGTTAGTCACAGCGTCAAGGCCTCAGTTAGGCATAGCTTCAGGGACTGAGTTACGGACAGCCTCAGGTCTTCCCTTAGGAACAGCGACAGGGCTCTCTTAGGGACGGTGTCAGGACCTTGGTTAGAAATGGGTCAGGATATTAGCTCAGGATAGTGTCCGGATTTTAGTTATTGCCGGCAGCAGGGCCTATATTAGAGATAGATTCCGGGCCTTAGTTAGGGACAGTGTCAGGGCCTTAATTAGGACTAGTCTGGGCCTTAGTTAGGGAGAGCATTACGGCTTCGCTGAGGATAAGGGGCAGGACGTTAGCTCGGGACAGAGTCAGGTTCCAGGCCAGTGGTAGTGTCAGGATGTGAGCTAGGGATAGGGTGAAGACCTTAGTTATTGAGAGCATCAGGGCCTTAGTTAGGACCAGCGTCAGGGCCTTCATCAGGACCAGTGTCAGGGCTTCACGTACGGACAGCGTCAGAGCCTAACTAAGGTATGGCAACGGGGCCTAAGTGAGGCCTATCTTTAGGGCCTGAGTTAGGGACAGTGTCAGGGCATGACTTAGGAGCAGTATAAGGGCCTCTGTAGGATCAGCATTAGGGTCTTCGTTAAAGACATTCTCAGGGCCTCTGTTAGGGACCGCCTCAGGGCCTCACTTAGGGACAGCGTCAGGGCTTCCTTTGGGACAGTTTCAGGACCTTGGTAAGACATGGGTCAGGATATTAGCTCGGGATAATGTCAGGACTTTAGATATTGACTGCAGCAGGGCCTTAGAGACAGTGTCTCAGCCTGACTTAGGACTAGCATCAGAGCCTTTGTTAGGTCCAGTGTCAGGGACTGAGTTAGGTGTAGTGTCAGGGCCTTAGTTAGGGACAGTGTCAGGGCCTGAGTTAGGACGAGCCTCCAGGCCTCAGTTAGGGCCAGGGTCACGGCCTCGGGACTAATTTTAGGGCCTTAGTTAGGAAGAGCATCAGGGATTTATTTAGCATAAGAAGCTCAACATTAGTTAAAGACAAGGTTAGGTTAAGGTCTAGGCATTGGGTCAGGGCATGACCTAGGGATAGTGTCAAGACCTTAGTTACTTAGGGCATCAGGGCCTAATTTAGGACCAGCGTCAGGGCTTCAGGTAGGGATAGCGTCAGAGCCTGACTTCGGGAGAGCGACAGGGCTTGAGTGAGGCCTAGTGTCAGAGCCTTAGCTAGGGATAGTATCAGGGCATGACTTAGGAGCAGCACAAGGGCCTTGGTAGGATCAGCCTCAGGGGCTTTGTTAAAGACATTATCAGGGCCTCTGTTAGGGACAGCCTTAGGGCCTCCCTTAGGGACAGCGTCAGGGCTTACTTAGGGACAGTTTCAGGACCTTGGTAAGAGATGGGTCCGGAAGTTAACTCAGGATAGTGTCAGGACATTAGATATTGACGGCAGCAGGGCCTTAGTTAGGGACAGTGTCAAGGCCTTAGTTAGTACTAGCATCTGGGCCTCTGTTAGGTACAGTGTCAGGGCCTGAGTTAGGAATAGTGTTAGGGCCTTAGTTAGGGACAGTATCACGGCCTTGGGACTAAATTCAGGGCCTGAGGTAGTCACAGCCTAAGGGCTTTAGTTAGCATAAGAGGCAGGACATTTGCTAGGGACAGGGTTAGGGTAAAGTTTAGGGATCGTGTCAGGAAATGACCTAGGGATAGTGTCAAGAGCTTAGTTACAGTATCAGGGCCTTATTTAGGACCAGTGTCAGGGCTTCAGGTAGGGACAGCGTCAGTGCCTGACTCTGGGAGAGCAACAGGGCCTGAGTGAGGCCTAGCGTCAGGCCCATAGCTGGGGACACTGTCAGGGCATGATGTAGGAGCAGCATCAGGGCCTTTGTTGCGTCAGCATTAGTGTCTTAGTTACAGACATGATCAGGGCCTGAGTTAGTCACAGCGTCAAGGCCTCAGTTAGGCATAGCTTCAGGGACTGAGTTACGGACAGCCTCAGGTCTTCCCTTAGGAACAGCGACAGGGCTTTCTTAGGGACGGTGTCAGGACCTTGGTTAGAAATGGGTCAGGATATTAGCTCAGGATAGTGTCCGGATTTTAGTTATTGCCGGCAGCAGGGCCTATATTAGAGATAGATTCCGGGCCTTAGTTAGGGACAGTGTCAGTTAGTTAGGGAGAGCATTAGGGCTTCGGTGAGGAAAAGGGGCAGGACATTAGCTCGGGAGAGAGTCAGGTTCCAGGCCAGTGGTAGTGTCAGGATGTGAGCTAGGGATAGGGTGAAGACCTTAGTTATTGAGAGCATCAGGGCCTTAGGACCAGCGTCAGGGCCTTCATCAGGACCAGTGTCAGGGCTTCACGTACGGACAGCATCAGAGCCTAACTAAGGTACGGCAACAGGGCCTAAGTGAGGCCTATCTTCAGGGCCTGAGTTAGGGACAGTGTCAGGGCATGACTTAGGAGCAGTATAAGGGCCTCTGTAGGATCAGCCTTAGGGTCTTCGTTAAAGACATTCTCAGGGCCTCTGTTAGGGACCGCCTCAGGGCCTCACTTAGGGACAGCGTCAGGGCTTCCTTTGGGACAGTTTCAGGACCTTGGTAAGACATGGGTCAGGATATTAGTTCAGGATAATGTCAGGACTTTAGATATTGACTGCAGCAGGGCCTTAGAGACAGTGTCTCAGCCTGACTTAGGACTAGCATCAGAGCCTTTGTTAGGTCCAGTGTCAGGGACTGAGTTAGGTGTAGTGTCAGGGCCTCAGTTAGGGACAGTGTCAGGGCCTGAGTTAGGACGAGCCTCCAGGCCTCAGTTAGGGCCAGGGTCACAGCCTCGGGACTAATTTTAGGGCCTTAGTTAGGAACAGCATCAGGGATTTATTTAGCATAAGAAGCTCAACATTAGTTAAAGACAAGGTTAGGTTAAGGTCTAGGCATTGTGTCAGGGCATGACCTAGGGATAGTGTCAAGACCTTAGTTACTTAGGGCATCAGGGCCTAATTTAGGACCAGTGTCAGGGCTTCAGGTAGGGATAGCGTCAGAGCCTGACTTCGGGAGAGCGACAGGGCTTGAGTGAGGCCTAGTGACAGAGCCTGACTTAGGGAGAGCGACAGGGCTTGAGTGAGGCCTAGTGTCAGAGCCTTAGCTAGGGATAGTATCAGGGCATGACTTAGGAGCAGCACAAGGGCCTTGGTAGGATCAGCCTCAGGGGCTTTGTTAAAGACCTTATCAGGGCCTCTGTTAGGGGCAGCCTTAGGGCCTCCCTTAGGGACAGCGTCAGGGCTTACTTAGGGACAGTTTCAGGACCTTGGTAAGAGATGGGTCCGGAAATTACCTCAGGATAGTGTCAGGACATTAGATATTGACGGCAGCAGGGCCTTACTTAGGGACAGTGTCAAGGCCTTAGTTAGTGCTAGCATCTGGGCCCCTGTTAGGTGCAGTGTCGGGGCCTGAGTTAGGAATAGTGTTAGGGCCTTAGTTAGGGACAGTATCACGGCCTTGAGACTAAATTCAGGGCCTGAGGTAGTCACAGCCTAAGGGCTTTAGTTAGCATAAGAGGCAGGACATTTGCTAGGGACAGGGTGAGGGTAAAGTTTAGGGATCGTGTCAGGAAATGACCTAGGGATAGTGTCAAGAGCTTAGTTACAGTATCAGGGCCTTATTTAGGACCCGTGTCAGGGCTTCAGGTAGGGACAGCGTCAGTGCCTGACTCTGGGAGAGCAACAGGGCCTGAGTGAGGCCTAGCGTCAGGCCCATAGCTGGGGACACTGTCAGGGCATGATGTAGGAGCAGCATCAGGGCCTTTGTTGCGTCAGCATTAGTGTCTTAGTTACAGACATGATCAGGGCCTGAGTTAGTCACAGCGTCAAGGCCTCAGTTAGGCATAGCTTCAGGGACTGAGTTACGGACAGCCTCAGGTCTTCCCTTAGGAACAGCGACAGGGCTCTCTTAGGGACGGTGTCAGGACCTTGGTTAGAAATGGGTCAGGATATTAGCTCAGGATAGTGTCCGGATTTTAGTTATTGCCGGCAGCAGGGCCTATATTAGAGATAGATTCCGGGCCTTAGTTAGGGACAGTGTCAGGGCCTTAATTAGGACTAGTCTGGGCCTTAGTTAGGGAGAGCATTACGGCTTCGCTGAGGATAAGGGGCAGGACGTTAGCTCGGGACAGAGTCAGGTTCCAGGCCAGTGGTAGTGTCAGGATGTGAGCTAGGGATAGGGTGAAGACCTTAGTTATTGAGAGCATCAGGGCCTTAGTTAGGACCAGCGTCAGGGCCTTCATCAGGACCAGTGTCAGGGCTTCACGTACGGACAGCGTCAGAGCCTAACTAAGGTACGGCAACGGGGCCTAAGTGAGGCCTATCTTTAGGGCCTGAGTTAGGGACAGTGTCAGGGCATGACTTAGGAGCAGTATAAGGGCCTCTGTAGGATCAGCATTAGGGTCTTCGTTAAAGACATTCTCAGGGCCTCTGTTAGGGACCGCCTCAGGGCCTCACTTAGGGACAGCGTCAGGGCTTCCTTTGGGACAGTTTCAGGACCTTGGTAAGACATGGGTCAGGATATTAGCTCGGGATAATGTCAGGACTTTAGATATTGACTGCAGCAGGGCCTTAGAGACAGTGTCTCAGCCTGACTTAGGACTAGCATCAGAGCCTTTGTTAGGTCCAGTGTCAGGGACTGAGTTAGGTGTAGTGTCAGGGCCTTAGTTAGGGACAGTGTCAGGGCCTGAGTTAGGACGAGCCTCCAGGCCTCAGTTAGGGCCATGGTCACGGCCTCGGGACTAATTTTAGGGCCTTAGTTAGGAAGAGCATCAGGGATTTATTTAGCATAAGAAGCTCAACATTAGTTAAAGACAAGGTTAGGTTAAGGTCTAGGGATTGTGTCAGGGCATGACTTAGGGATAGTGTCAAGACCTTAGTTACTTAGGGCATCAGGGCCTAATTTAGGACCAGCGTCATGGCTTCAGGTAGGGATAGCGTCAGAGCCTGACTTAGGGAGAGCGACAGGGCTTGAGTGAGGCCTAGTGTCAGAGCCTTAGCTAGGGATAGTATCAGGGCATGACTTAGGAGCAGCACAAGGGCCTTGGTAGGATCAGCCTCAGGGGCTTTGTTAAAGACCTTATCAGGGCCTCTGTTAGGGGCAGCCTTAGGGCCTCCCTTAGGGACAGCGTCAGGGCTTACTTAGGGACAGTTTCAGGACCTTGGTAAGAGATGGGTCCGGAAATTACCTCAGGATAGTGTCAGGACATTAGATATTGACGGCAGCAGGGCCTTAGTTAGGGACAGTGTCAAGGCCTTAGTTAGTAGTAGCATCTGGGCCTCTGTTAGGTACAGTGTCGGGGCCTGAGTTAGGAATAGTGTTAGGGCCTTAGTTAGGGACAGTATCACGGCCTTGGGACTAAATTCAGGGCCTGAGGTAGTCACAGCCTAAGGGCTTTAGTTAGCATAAGAGGCAGGACATTTGCTAGGGACAGGGTGAGGGTAAAGTTTAGGGATCGTGTCAGGAAATGACCTAGGGATAGTGTCAAGAGCTTAGTTACAGTATCAGGGCCTTATTTAGGACCCGTGTCAGGGCTTGAGGTAGGGACAGCGTCAGTGCCTGACTCTGGGAGAGCAACAGGGCCTGAGTGAGGCCTAGCGTCAGGCCCATAGCTGGGGACACTGTCAGGGCATGATGTAGGAGCAGCATCAGGGCCTTTGTTGCATCAGCATTAGTGTCTTAGTTACAGATATGATCAGGGCCTGAGTTAGTCACAGCGTCAAGGCCTCAGTTAGGCATAGCTTCAGGGACTGAGTTACGGACAGCCTCAGGTCTTCCCTTAGGAACAGCGACAGGGCTCTCTTAGGGACGGTGTCAGGACCTTGGTTAGAAATGGGTCAGGATATTAGCTCAGGCTAGTGTCCGGATTTTAGTTATTGCCGGCAGCAGGGCCTATATTAGAGATAGATTCCGGGCCTTAGTTAGGGACAGTGTCAGGGCCTTAATTAGGACTAGTCTGGGCCTTAGTTAGGGAGAGCATTACGGCTTCGCTGAGGATAAGGGGCAGGACGTTAGCTCGGGACAGAGTCAGGTTCCAGGCCAGTGGTAGTGTCAGGATGTGAGCTAGGGATAGGGTGAAGACCTTAGTTATTGAGAGCATCAGGGCCTTAGTTAGGACCAGCGTCAGGGCCTTCATCAGGACCAGTGTCAGGGCTTCACGTACGGACAGCGTCAGAGCCTAACTAAGGTATGGCAACGGGGCCTAAGTGAGGCCTATCTTTAGGGCCTGAGTTAGGGACAGTGTCAGGGCATGACTTAGGAGCAGTATAAGGGCCTCTGTAGGATCAGCCTTAGGGTCTTCGTTAAAGACATTCTCAGGGCCTCTGTTAGGGACCGCCTCAGGGCCTCACTTAGGGACAGCGTCAGGGCTTCCTTTGGGACAGTTTCAGGACCTTGGTAAGACATGGGTCAGGATATTAGCTCGGGATAATGTCAGGACTTTAGATATTGACTGCAGCAGGGCCTTAGAGACAGTGTCTCAGCCTGACTTAGGACTAGCATCAGAGCCTTTGTTAGGTCCAGTGTCAGGGACTGAGTTAGGTGTAGTGTCAGGGCCTTAGTTAGGGACAGTGTCAGGGCCTGAGTTAGGACGAGCCTCCAGGCCTCAGTTAGGGCCAGGGTCACGGCCTCGGGACTAATTTTAGGGCCTTAGTTAGGAAGAGCATCAGGGATTTATTTAGCATAAGAAGCTCAACATTAGTTAAAGACAAGGTTAGGTTAAGGTCTAGGCATTGGGTCAGGGCATGACCTAGGGATAGTGTCAAGACCTTAGTTACTTAGGGCATCAGGGCCTAATTTAGGACCAGCGTCAGGGCTTCAGGTAGGGATAGCGTCAGAGCCTGACTTCGGGAGAGCGACAGGGCTTGAGTGAGGCCTAGTGTCAGAGCCTTAGCTAGGGATAGTATCAGGGCATGACTTAGGAGCAGCACAAGGGCCTTGGTAGGATCAGCCTCAGGGGCTTTGTTAAAGACATTATCAGGGCCTCTGTTAGGGACAGCCTTAGGGCCTCCCTTAGGGACAGCGTCAGGGCTTACTTAGGGACAGTTTCAGGACCTTGGTAAGAGATGGGTCCGGAAGTTAACTCAGGATAGTGTCAGGACATTAGATATTGACGGCAGCAGGGCCTTAGTTAGGGACAGTGTCAAGGCCTTAGTTAGTACTAGCATCTGGGCCTCTGTTAGGTACAGTGTCAGGGCCTGAGTTAGGAATAGTGTTAGGGCCTTAGTTAGGGACAGTATCACGGCCTTGGGACTAAATTCAGGGCCTGAGGTAGTCACAGCCTAAGGGCTTTAGTTAGCGTAAGAGGCAGGACATTTGCTAGGGACAGGGTGAGGGTAAAGTTTAGGGATCGTGTCAGGAAATGACCTAGGGATAGTGTCAAGAGCTTAGTTACAGTATCAGGGCCTTATTTAGGACCAGTGTCAGGGCTTCAGGTAGGGACAGCGTCAGTGCCTGACTCTGGGAGAGCAACAGGGCCTGAGTGAGGCCTAGCGTCAGGCCCATAGCTGGGGACACTGTCAGGGCATGATGTAGGAGCAGCATCAGGGCCTTTGTTGCATCAGCATTAGTGTCTTAGTTACAGACATGATCAGGGCCTGAGTTAGTCACAGCGTCAAGGCCTCAGTTAGGCATAGCTTCAGGGACTGAGTTACGGACAGCCTCAGGTCTTCCCTTAGGAACAGCGACAGGGCTTTCTTAGGGACGGTGTCAGGACCTTGGTTAGAAATGGGTCAGGATATTAGCTCAGGATAGTGTCCGGATTTTAGTTATTGCCGGCAGCAGGGCCTATATTAGAGATAGATTCCGGGCCTTAGTTAGGGACAGTGTCAGTTAGTTAGGGAGAGCATTAGGGCTTCGGTGAGGAAAAGGGGCAGGACATTAGCTCGGGAGAGAGTCAGGTTCCAGGCCAGTGGTAGTGTCAGGATGTGAGCTAGGGATAGGGTGAAGACCTTAGTTATTGAGAGCATCAGGGCCTTAGGACCAGCGTCAGGGCCTTCATCAGGACCAGTGTCAGGGCTTCACGTACGGACAGCATCAGAGCCTAACTAAGGTACGGCAACAGGGCCTAAGTGAGGCCTATCTTCAGGGCCTGAGTTAGGGACAGTGTCAGGGCATGACTTAGGAGCAGTATAAGGGCCTCTGTAGGATCAGCCTTAGGGTCTTCGTTAAAGACATTCTCAGGGCCTCTGTTAGGGACCGCCTCAGGGCCTCACTTAGGGACAGCGTCAGGGCTTCCTTTGGGACAGTTTCAGGACCTTGGTAAGACATGGGTCAGGATATTAGTTCAGGATAATGTCAGGACTTTAGATATTGACTGCAGCAGGGCCTTAGAGACAGTGTCTCAGCCTGACTTAGGACTAGCATCAGAGCCTTTGTTAGGTCCAGTGTCAGGGACTGAGTTAGGTGTAGTGTCAGGGCCTCAGTTAGGGACAGTGTCAGGGCCTGAGTTAGGACGAGCCTCCAGGCCTCAGTTAGGGCCAGGGTCACAGCCTCGGGACTAATTTTAGGGCCTTAGTTAGGAACAGCATCAGGGATTTATTTAGCATAAGAAGCTCAACATTAGTTAAAGACAAGGTTAGGTTAAGGTCTAGGCATTGTGTCAGGGCATGACCTAGGGATAGTGTCAAGACCTTAGTTACTTAGGGCATCAGGGCCTAATTTAGGACCAGTGTCAGGGCTTCAGGTAGGGATAGCGTCAGAGCCTGACTTCGGGAGAGCGACAGGGCTTGAGTGAGGCCTAGTGACAGAGCCTGACTTCGGGAGAGCGACAGGGCTTGAGTGAGGCCTAGTGTCAGAGCCTTAGCTAGGGATAGTATCAGGGCATGACTTAGGAGCAGCACAAGGGCCTTGGTAGGATCAGCCTCAGGGGCTTTGTTAAAGACCTTATCAGGGCCTCTGTTAGGGGCAGCCTTAGGGCCTCCCTTAGGGACAGCGTCAGGGCTTACTTAGGGACAGTTTCAGGAGCTTGGTAAGAGATGGGTCCGGAAATTACCTCAGGATAGTGTCAGGACATTAGATATTGACGGCAGCAGGGCCTTACTTAGGGACAGTGTCAAGGCCTTAGTTAGTACTAGCATCTGGGCCTCTGTTAGGTACAGTGTCGGGGCCTGAGTTAGGAATAGTGTTAGGGCCTTAGTTAGGGACAGTATCACGGCCTTGAGACTAAATTCAGGGCCTGAGGTAGTCACAGCATAAGGGCTTTAGTTAGCATAAGAGGCAGGACATTTGCTAGGGACAGGGTGAGGGTAAAGTTTAGGGATCGTGTCAGGAAATGACCTAGGGATAGTGTCAAGAGCTTAGTTACAGTATCAGGGCCTTATTTAGGACCCGTGTCAGGGCTTCAGGTAGGGACAGCGTCAGTGCCTGACTCTGGGAGAGCAACAGGGCCTGAGTGAGGCCTAGCGTCAGGCCCATAGCTGGGGACACTGTCAGGGCATGATGTAGGAGCAGCATCAGGGCCTTTGTTGCATCAGCATTAGTGTCTTAGTTACAGACATGATCAGGGCCTGAGTTAGTCACAGCGTCAAGGCCTCAGTTAGGCATAGCTTCAGGGACTGAGTTACGGACAGCCTCAGGTCTTCCCTTAGGAACAGCGACAGGGCTCTCTTAGGGACGGTGTCAGGACCTTGGTTAGAAATGGGTCAGGATATTAGCTCAGGATAGTGTCCGGATTTTAGTTATTGCCGGCAGCAGGGCCTATATTAGAGATAGATTCCGGGCCTTAGTTAGGGACAGTGTCAGGGCCTTAATTAGGACTAGTCTGGGCCTTAGTTAGGGAGAGCATTACGGCTTCGCTGAGGATAAGGGGCAGGATTTTAGCTCGGGACAGAGTCAGGTTCCAGGCCAGTGGTAGTGTCAGGATGTGAGCTAGGGATAGGGTGAAGACCTTAGTTATTGAGAGCATCAGGGCCTTAGTTAGGACCAGCGTCAGGGCCTTCATCAGGACCAGTGTCAGGGCTTCACGTACGGACAGCGTCAGAGCCTAACTAAGGTACGGCAACGGGGCCTAAGTGAGGCCTATCTTTAGGGCCTGAGTTAGGGACAGTGTCAGGGCATGACTTAGGAGCAGTATAAGGGCCTCTGTAGGATCAGCATTAGGGTCTTCGTTAAAGACATTCTCAGGGCCTCTGTTAGGGACCGCCTCAGGGCCTCACTTAGGGACAGCGTCAGGGCTTCCTTTGGGACAGTTTCAGGACCTTGGTAAGACATGGGTCAGGATATTAGCTCGGGATAATGTCAGGACTTTAGATATTGACTGCAGCAGGGCCTTAGAGACAGTGTCTCAGCCTGACTTAGGACTAGCATCAGAGCCTTTGTTAGGTCCAGTGTCAGGGACTGAGTTAGGTGTAGTGTCAGGGCCTTAGTTAGGGACAGTGTCAGGGCCTGAGTTAGGACGAGCCTCCAGGCCTCAGTTAGGGCCAGGGTCACTGCCTCGGGACTAATTTTAGGGCCTTAGTTAGGAAGAGCATCAGGGATTTATTTAGCATAAGAAGCTCAACATTAGTTAAAGACAAGGTTAGGTTAAGGTCTAGGCATTGGGTCAGGGCATGACCTAGGGATAGTGTCAAGACCTTAGTTACTTAGGGCATCAGGGCCTAATTTAGGACCAGCGTCAGGGCTTCAGGTAGGGATAGCGTCAGAGCCTGACTTCGGGAGAGCGACAGGGCTTGAGTGAGGCCTAGTGTCAGAGCCTTAGCTAGGGATAGTATCAGGGCATGACTTAGGAGCAGCACAAGGGCCTTGGTAGGATCAGCCTCAGGGGCTTTGTTAAAGACATTATCAGGGCCTCTGTTAGGGACAGCCTTAGGGCCTCCCTTAGGGACAGCGTCAGGGCTTACTTAGGGACAGTTTCAGGACCTTGGTAAGAGATGGGTCCGGAAGTTAACTCAGGATAGTGTCAGGACATTAGATATTGACGGCAGCAGGGCCTTAGTTAGGGACAGTGTCAAGGCCTTAGTTAGTACTAGCATCTGGGCCTCTGTTAGGTACACTGTCAGGGCCTGAGTTAGGAATAGTGTTAGGGCCTTAGTTAGGGACAGTATCACGGCCTTGGGACTAAATTCAGGGCCTGAGGTAGTCACAGCCTAAGGGCTTTAGTTAGCGTAAGAGGCAGGACATTTGCTAGGGACAGGGTGAGGGTAAAGTTTAGGGATCGTGTCAGGAAATGACCTAGGGATAGTGTCAAGAGCTTAGTTACAGTATCAGGGCCTTATTTAGGACCCGTGTCAGGGCTTCAGGTAGGGACAGCGTCAGTGCCTGACTCTGGGAGAGCAACAGGGCCTGAGTGAGGCCTAGCGTCAGGCCCATAGCTGGGGACACTGTCAGGGCATGATGTAGGAGCAGCATCAGGGCCTTTGTTGCATCAGCATTAGTGTCTTAGTTACAGACATGATCAGGGCCTGAGTTAGTCACAGCGTCAAGGCCTCAGTTAGGCATAGCTTCAGGGACTGAGTTACGGACAGCCTCAGGTCTTCCCTTAGGAACAGCGACAGGGCTCTCTTAGGGACGGTGTCAGGACCTTGGTTAGAAATGGGTCAGGATATTAGCTCAGGATAGTGTCCGGATTTTAGTTATTGCCGGCAGCAGGGCCTATATTAGAGATAGATTCCGGGCCTTAGTTAGGGACAGTGTCAGGGCCTTAATTAGGACTAGTCTGGGCCTTAGTTAGGGAGAGCATTACGGCTTCGCTGAGGATAAGGGGCAGGACGTTAGCTCGGGACAGAGTCAGGTTCCAGGCCAGTGGTAGTGTCAGGATGTGAGCTAGGGATAGGGTGAAGACCTTAGTTATTGAGAGCATCAGGGCCTTAGTTAGGACCAGCGTCAGGGCCTTCATCAGGACCAGTGTCAGGGCTTCACGTACGGACAGCGTCAGAGCCTAACTAAGGTACGGCAACGGGGCCTAAGTGAGGCCTATCTTTAGGGCCTGAGTTAGGGACAGTGTCAGGGCATGACTTAGGAGCAGTATAAGGGCCTCTGTAGGATCAGCCTTAGGGTCTTCGTTAAAGACATTCTCAGGGCCTCTGTTAGGGACCGCCTCAGGGCCTCACTTAGGGACAGCGTCAGGGCTTCCTTTGGGACAGTTTCAGGACCTTGGTAAGACATGGGTCAGGATATTAGCTCGGGATAATGTCAGGACTTTAGATATTGACTGCAGCAGGGCCTTAGAGACAGTGTCTCAGCCTGACTTAGGACTAGCATCAGAGCCTTTGTTAGGTCCAGTGTCAGGGACTGAGTTAGGTGTAGTGTCAGGGCCTTAGTTAGGGACAGTGTCAGGGCCTGAGTTAGGACGAGCCTCCAGGCCTCAGTTAGGGCCAGGGTCACGGCCTCGGGACTAATTTTAGGGCCTTAGTTAGGAAGAGCATCAGGGATTTATTTAGCATAAGAAGCTCAACATTAGTTAAAGACAAGGTTAGGTTAAGGTCTAGGCATTGGGTCAGGGCATGACCTAGGGATAGTGTCAAGACCTTAGTTACTTAGGGCATCAGGGCCTAATTTAGGACCAGCGTCAGGGCTTCAGGTAGGGATAGCGTCAGAGCCTGACTTCGGGAGAGCGACAGGGCTTGAGTGAGGCCTAGTGTCAGAGCCTTAGCTAGGGATAGTATCAGGGCATGACTTAGGAGCAGCACAAGGGCCTTGGTAGGATCAGCCTCAGGGGCTTTGTTAAAGACCTTATCAGGGCCTCTGTTAGGGGCAGCCTTAGGGCCTCCCTTAGGGACAGCGTCAGGGCTTACTTAGGGACAGTTTCAGGAGCTTGGTAAGAGATGGGTCCGGAAATTACCTCAGGATAGTGTCAGGACATTAGATATTGACGGCAGCAGGGCCTTACTTAGGGACAGTGTCAAGGCCTTAGTTAGTACTAGCATCTGGGCCTCTGTTAGGTACAGTGTCGGGGCCTGAGTTAGGAATAGTGTTAGGGCCTTAGTTAGGGACAGTATCACGGCCTTGGGACTAAATTCAGGGCCTGAGGTAGTCACAGCCTAAGGGCTTTAGTTAGCATAAGAGGCAGGACATTTGCTAGGGACAGGGTGAGGGTAAAGTTTAGGGATCGTGTCAGGAAATGACCTAGGGATAGTGTCAAGAGCTTAGTTACAGTATCAGGGCCTTATTTAGGACCCGTGTCAGGGCTTGAGGTAGGGACAGCGTCAGTGCCTGACTCTGGGAGAGCAACAGGGCCTGAGTGAGGCCTAGCGTCAGGCCCATAGCTGGGGACACTGTCAGGGCATGATGTAGGAGCAGCATCAGGGCCTTTGTTGCATCAGCATTAGTGTCTTAGTTACAGACATGATCAGGGCCTGAGTTAGTCACAGCGTCAAGGCCTCAGTTAGGCATAGCTTCAGGGACTGAGTTACGGACAGCCTCAGGTCTTCCCTTAGGAACAGCGACAGGGCTCTCTTAGGGACGGTGTCAGGACCTTGGTTAGAAATGGGTCAGGATATTAGCTCAGGATAGTGTCCGGATTTTAGTTATTGCCGGCAGCAGGGCCTATATTAGAGATAGATTCCGGGCCTTAGTTAGGGACAGTGTCAGGGCCTTAATTAGGACTAGTCTGGGCCTTAGTTAGGGAGAGCATTACGGCTTCGCTGAGGATAAGGGGCAGGACGTTAGCTCGGGACAGAGTCAGGTTCCAGGCCAGTGGTAGTGTCAGGATGTGAGCTAGGGATAGGGTGAAGACCTTAGTTATTGAGAGCATCAGGGCCTTAGTTAGGACCAGCGTCAGGGCCTTCATCAGGACCAGTGTCAGGGCTTCACGTACGGACAGCGTCAGAGCCTAACTAAGGTATGGCAACGGGGCCTAAGTGAGGCCTATCTTTAGGGCCTGAGTTAGGGACAGTGTCAGGGCATGACTTAGGAGCAGTATAAGGGCCTCTGTAGGATCAGCCTTAGGGTCTTCGTTAAAGACATTCTCAGGGCCTCTGTTAGGGACCGCCTCAGGGCCTCACTTAGGGACAGCGTCAGGGCTTCCTTTGGGACAGTTTCAGGACCTTGGTAAGACATGGGTCAGGATATTAGCTCGGGATAATGTCAGGACTTTAGATATTGACTGCAGCAGGGCCTTAGAGACAGTGTCTCAGCCTGACTTAGGACTAGCATCAGAGCCTTTGTTAGGTCCAGTGTCAGGGACTGAGTTAGGTGTAGTGTCAGGGCCTTAGTTAGGGACAGTGTCAGGGCCTGAGTTAGGACGAGCCTCCAGGCCTCAGTTAGGGCCAGGGTCACGGCCTCGGGACTAATTTTAGGGCCTTAGTTAGGAAGAGCATCAGGGATTTATTTAGCATAAGAAGCTCAACATTAGTTAAAGACAAGGTTAGGTTAAGGTCTAGGCATTGGGTCAGGGCATGACCTAGGGATAGTGTCAAGACCTTAGTTACTTAGGGCATCAGGGCCTAATTTAGGACCAGCGTCAGGGCTTCAGGTAGGGATAGCGTCAGAGCCTGACTTCGGGAGAGCGACAGGGCTTGAGTGAGGCCTAGTGTCAGAGCCTTAGCTAGGGATAGTATCAGGGCATGACTTAGGAGCAGCACAAGGGCCTTGGTAGGATCAGCCTCAGGGGCTTTGTTAAAGACATTATCAGGGCCTCTGTTAGGGACAGCCTTAGGGCCTCCCTTAGGGACAGCGTCAGGGCTTACTTAGGGACAGTTTCAGGACCTTGGTAAGAGATGGGTCCGGAAGTTAACTCAGGATAGTGTCAGGACATTAGATATTGACGGCAGCAGGGCCTTAGTTAGGGACAGTGTCAAGGCCTTAGTTAGTACTAGCATCTGGGCCTCTGTTAGGTACAGTGTCAGGGCCTGAGTTAGGAATAGTGTTAGGGCCTTAGTTAGGGACAGTATCACGGCCTTGGGACTAAATTCAGGGCCTGAGGTAGTCACAGCCTAAGGGCTTTAGTTAGCGTAAGAGGCAGGACATTTGCTAGGGACAGGGTGAGGGTAAAGTTTAGGGATCGTGTCAGGAAATGACCTAGGGATAGTGTCAAGAGCTTAGTTACAGTATCAGGGCCTTATTTAGGACCAGTGTCAGGGCTTCAGGTAGGGACAGCGTCAGTGCCTGACTCTGGGAGAGCAACAGGGCCTGAGTGAGGCCTAGCGTCAGGCCCATAGCTGGGGACACTGTCAGGGCATGATGTAGGAGCAGCATCAGGGCCTTTGTTGCATCAGCATTAGTGTCTTAGTTACAGACATGATCAGGGCCTGAGTTAGTCACAGCGTCAAGGCCTCAGTTAGGCATAGCTTCAGGGACTGAGTTACGGACAGCCTCAGGTCTTCCCTTAGGAACAGCGACAGGGCTTTCTTAGGGACGGTGTCAGGACCTTGGTTAGAAATGGGTCAGGATATTAGCTCAGGATAGTGTCCGGATTTTAGTTATTGCCGGCAGCAGGGCCTATATTAGAGATAGATTCCGGGCCTTAGTTAGGGACAGTGTCAGTTAGTTAGGGAGAGCATTAGGGCTTCGGTGAGGAAAAGGGGCAGGACATTAGCTCGGGAGAGAGTCAGGTTCCAGGCCAGTGGTAGTGTCAGGATGTGAGCTAGGGATAGGGTGAAGACCTTAGTTATTGAGAGCATCAGGGCCTTAGGACCAGCGTCAGGGCCTTCATCAGGACCAGTGTCAGGGCTTCACGTACGGACAGCATCAGAGCCTAACTAAGGTACGGCAACAGGGCCTAAGTGAGGCCTATCTTCAGGGCCTGAGTTAGGGACAGTGTCAGGGCATGACTTAGGAGCAGTATAAGGGCCTCTGTAGGATCAGCCTTAGGGTCTTCGTTAAAGACATTCTCAGGGCCTCTGTTAGGGACCGCCTCAGGGCCTCACTTAGGGACAGCGTCAGGGCTTCCTTTGGGACAGTTTCAGGACCTTGGTAAGACATGGGTCAGGATATTAGTTCAGGATAATGTCAGGACTTTAGATATTGACTGCAGCAGGGCCTTAGAGACAGTGTCTCAGCCTGACTTAGGACTAGCATCAGAGCCTTTGTTAGGTCCAGTGTCAGGGACTGAGTTAGGTGTAGTGTCAGGGCCTCAGTTAGGGACAGTGTCAGGGCCTGAGTTAGGACGAGCCTCCAGGCCTCAGTTAGGGCCAGGGTCACAGCCTCGGGACTAATTTTAGGGCCTTAGTTAGGAACAGCATCAGGGATTTATTTAGCATAAGAAGCTCAACATTAGTTAAAGACAAGGTTAGGTTAAGGTCTAGGCATTGTGTCAGGGCATGACCTAGGGATAGTGTCAAGACCTTAGTTACTTAGGGCATCAGGGCCTAATTTAGGACCAGTGTCAGGGCTTCAGGTAGGGATAGCGTCAGAGCCTGACTTCGGGAGAGCGACAGGGCTTGAGTGAGGCCTAGTGACAGAGCCTGACTTCGGGAGAGCGACAGGGCTTGAGTGAGGCCTAGTGTCAGAGCCTTAGCTAGGGATAGTATCAGGGCATGACTTAGGAGCAGCACAAGGGCCTTGGTAGGATCAGCCTCAGGGGCTTTGTTAAAGACCTTATCAGGGCCTCTGTTAGGGGCAGCCTTAGGGCCTCCCTTAGGGACAGCGTCAGGGCTTACTTAGGGACAGTTTCAGGAGCTTGGTAAGAGATGGGTCCGGAAATTACCTCAGGATAGTGTCAGGACATTAGATATTGACGGCAGCAGGGCCTTACTTAGGGACAGTGTCAAGGCCTTAGTTAGTACTAGCATCTGGGCCTCTGTTAGGTACAGTGTCGGGGCCTGAGTTAGGAATAGTGTTAGGGCCTTAGTTAGGGACAGTATCACGGCCTTGAGACTAAATTCAGGGCCTGAGGTAGTCACAGCATAAGGGCTTTAGTTAGCATAAGAGGCAGGACATTTGCTAGGGACAGGGTGAGGGTAAAGTTTAGGGATCGTGTCAGGAAATGACCTAGGGATAGTGTCAAGAGCTTAGTTACAGTATCAGGGCCTTATTTAGGACCCGTGTCAGGGCTTCAGGTAGGGACAGCGTCAGTGCCTGACTCTGGGAGAGCAACAGGGCCTGAGTGAGGCCTAGCGTCAGGCCCATAGCTGGGGACACTGTCAGGGCATGATGTAGGAGCAGCATCAGGGCCTTTGTTGCATCAGCATTAGTGTCTTAGTTACAGACATGATCAGGGCCTGAGTTAGTCACAGCGTCAAGGCCTCAGTTAGGCATAGCTTCAGGGACTGAGTTACGGACAGCCTCAGGTCTTCCCTTAGGAACAGCGACAGGGCTCTCTTAGGGACGGTGTCAGGACCTTGGTTAGAAATGGGTCAGGATATTAGCTCAGGATAGTGTCCGGATTTTAGTTATTGCCGGCAGCAGGGCCTATATTAGAGATAGATTCCGGGCCTTAGTTAGGGACAGTGTCAGGGCCTTAATTAGGACTAGTCTGGGCCTTAGTTAGGGAGAGCATTACGGCTTCGCTGAGGATAAGGGGCAGGATTTTAGCTCGGGACAGAGTCAGGTTCCAGGCCAGTGGTAGTGTCAGGATGTGAGCTAGGGATAGGGTGAAGACCTTAGTTATTGAGAGCATCAGGGCCTTAGTTAGGACCAGCGTCAGGGCCTTCATCAGGACCAGTGTCAGGGCTTCACGTACGGACAGCGTCAGAGCCTAACTAAGGTACGGCAACGGGGCCTAAGTGAGGCCTATCTTTAGGGCCTGAGTTAGGGACAGTGTCAGGGCATGACTTAGGAGCAGTATAAGGGCCTCTGTAGGATCAGCATTAGGGTCTTCGTTAAAGACATTCTCAGGGCCTCTGTTAGGGACCGCCTCAGGGCCTCACTTAGGGACAGCGTCAGGGCTTCCTTTGGGACAGTTTCAGGACCTTGGTAAGACATGGGTCAGGATATTAGCTCGGGATAATGTCAGGACTTTAGATATTGACTGCAGCAGGGCCTTAGAGACAGTGTCTCAGCCTGACTTAGGACTAGCATCAGAGCCTTTGTTAGGTCCAGTGTCAGGGACTGAGTTAGGTGTAGTGTCAGGGCCTTAGTTAGGGACAGTGTCAGGGCCTGAGTTAGGACGAGCCTCCAGGCCTCAGTTAGGGCCAGGGTCACTGCCTCGGGACTAATTTTAGGGCCTTAGTTAGGAAGAGCATCAGGGATTTATTTAGCATAAGAAGCTCAACATTAGTTAAAGACAAGGTTAGGTTAAGGTCTAGGCATTGGGTCAGGGCATGACCTAGGGATAGTGTCAAGACCTTAGTTACTTAGGGCATCAGGGCCTAATTTAGGACCAGCGTCAGGGCTTCAGGTAGGGATAGCGTCAGAGCCTGACTTCGGGAGAGCGACAGGGCTTGAGTGAGGCCTAGTGTCAGAGCCTTAGCTAGGGATAGTATCAGGGCATGACTTAGGAGCAGCACAAGGGCCTTGGTAGGATCAGCCTCAGGGGCTTTGTTAAAGACATTATCAGGGCCTCTGTTAGGGACAGCCTTAGGGCCTCCCTTAGGGACAGCGTCAGGGCTTACTTAGGGACAGTTTCAGGACCTTGGTAAGAGATGGGTCCGGAAGTTAACTCAGGATAGTGTCAGGACATTAGATATTGACGGCAGCAGGGCCTTAGTTAGGGACAGTGTCAAGGCCTTAGTTAGTACTAGCATCTGGGCCTCTGTTAGGTACAGTGTCAGGGCCTGAGTTAGGAATAGTGTTAGGGCCTTAGTTAGGGACAGTATCACGGCCTTGGGACTAAATTCAGGGCCTGAGGTAGTCACAGCCTAAGGGCTTTAGTTAGCGTAAGAGGCAGGACATTTGCTAGGGACAGGGTGAGGGTAAAGTTTAGGGATCGTGTCAGGAAATGACCTAGGGATAGTGTCAAGAGCTTAGTTACAGTATCAGGGCCTTATTTAGGACCCGTGTCAGGGCTTCAGGTAGGGACAGCGTCAGTGCCTGACTCTGGGAGAGCAACAGGGCCTGAGTGAGGCCTAGCGTCAGGCCCATAGCTGGGGACACTGTCAGGGCATGATGTAGGAGCAGCATCAGGGCCTTTGTTGCATCAGCATTAGTGTCTTAGTTACAGACATGATCAGGGCCTGAGTTAGTCACAGCGTCAAGGCCTCAGTTAGGCATAGCTTCAGGGACTGAGTTACGGACAGCCTCAGGTCTTCCCTTAGGAACAGCGACAGGGCTCTCTTAGGGACGGTGTCAGGACCTTGGTTAGAAATGGGTCAGGATATTAGCTCAGGATAGTGTCCGGATTTTAGTTATTGCCGGCAGCAGGGCCTATATTAGAGATAGATTCCGGGCCTTAGTTAGGGACAGTGTCAGGGCCTTAATTAGGACTAGTCTGGGCCTTAGTTAGGGAGAGCATTACGGCTTCGCTGAGGATAAGGGGCAGGACGTTAGCTCGGGACAGAGTCAGGTTCCAGGCCAGTGGTAGTGTCAGGATGTGAGCTAGGGATAGGGTGAAGACCTTAGTTATTGAGAGCATCAGGGCCTTAGTTAGGACCAGCGTCAGGGCCTTCATCAGGACCAGTGTCAGGGCTTCACGTACGGACAGCGTCAGAGCCTAACTAAGGTATGGCAACGGGGCCTAAGTGAGGCCTATCTTTAGGGCCTGAGTTAGGGACAGTGTCAGGGCATGACTTAGGAGCAGTATAAGGGCCTCTGTAGGATCAGCCTTAGGGTCTTCGTTAAAGACATTCTCAGGGCCTCTGTTAGGGACCGCCTCAGGGCCTCACTTAGGGACAGCGTCAGGGCTTCCTTTGGGACAGTTTCAGGACCTTGGTAAGACATGGGTCAGGATATTAGCTCGGGATAATGTCAGGACTTTAGATATTGACTGCAGCAGGGCCTTAGAGACAGTGTCTCAGCCTGACTTAGGACTAGCATCAGAGCCTTTGTTAGGTCCAGTGTCAGGGACTGAGTTAGGTGTAGTGTCAGGGCCTTAGTTAGGGACAGTGTCAGGGCCTGAGTTAGGACGAGCCTCCAGGCCTCAGTTAGGGCCAGGGTCACGGCCTCGGGACTAATTTTAGGGCCTTAGTTAGGAAGAGCATCAGGGATTTATTTAGCATAAGAAGCTCAACATTAGTTAAAGACAAGGTTAGGTTAAGGTCTAGGCATTGGGTCAGGGCATGACCTAGGGATAGTGTCAAGACCTTAGTTACTTAGGGCATCAGGGCCTAATTTAGGACCAGCGTCAGGGCTTCAGGTAGGGATAGCGTCAGAGCCTGACTTCGGGAGAGCGACAGGGCTTGAGTGAGGCCTAGTGTCAGAGCCTTAGCTAGGGATAGTATCAGGGCATGACTTAGGAGCAGCACAAGGGCCTTGGTAGGATCAGCCTCAGGGGCTTTGTTAAAGACATTATCAGGGCCTCTGTTAGGGACAGCCTTAGGGCCTCCCTTAGGGACAGCGTCAGGGCTTACTTAGGGACAGTTTCAGGACCTTGGTAAGAGATGGGTCCGGAAGTTAACTCAGGATAGTGTCAGGACATTAGATATTGACGGCAGCAGGGCCTTAGTTAGGGACAGTGTCAAGGCCTTAGTTAGTACTAGCATCTGGGCCTCTGTTAGGTACAGTGTCGGGGCCTGAGTTAGGAATAGTGTTAGGGCCTTAGTTAGGGACAGTATCACGGCCTTGGGACTAAATTCAGGGCCTGAGGTAGTCACAGCCTAAGGGCTTTAGTTAGCGTAAGAGGCAGGACATTTGCTAGGGACAGGGTTAGGGTAAAGTTTAGGGATCGTGTCAGGAAATGACCTAGGGATAGTGTCAAGAGCTTAGTTACAGTATCAGGGCCTTATTTAGGACCCGTGTCAGGGCTTCAGGTAGGGACAGCGTCAGTGCCTGACTCTGGGAGAGCAACAGGGCCTGAGTGAGGCCTAGCGTCAGGCCCATAGCTGGGGACACTGTCAGGGCATGATGTAGGAGCAGCATCAGGGCCTTTGTTGCATCAGCATTAGTGTCTTAGTTACAGACATGATCAGGGCCTGAGTTAGTCACAGCGTCAAGGCCTCAGTTAGGCATAGCTTCAGGGACTGAGTTACGGACAGCCTCAGGTCTTCCCTTAGGAACAGCGACAGGGCTTTCTTAGGGACGGTGTCAGGACCTTGGTTAGAAATGGGTCAGGATATTAGCTCAGGATAGTGTCCGGATTTTAGTTATTGCCGGCAGCAGGGCCTATATTAGAGATAGATTCCGGGCCTTAGTTAGGGACAGTGTCAGTTAGTTAGGGAGAGCATTAGGGCTTCGGTGAGGAAAAGGGGCAGGACATTAGCTCGGGAGAGAGTCAGGTTCCAGGCCAGTGGTAGTGTCAGGATGTGAGCTAGGGATAGGGTGAAGACCTTAGTTATTGAGAGCATCAGGGCCTTAGGACCAGCGTCAGGGCCTTCATCAGGACCAGTGTCAGGGCTTCACGTACGGACAGCATCAGAGCCTAACTAAGGTACGGCAACAGGGCCTAAGTGAGGCCTATCTTCAGGGCCTGAGTTAGGGACAGTGTCAGGGCATGACTTAGGAGCAGTATAAGGGCCTCTGTAGGATCAGCCTTAGGGTCTTCGTTAAAGACATTCTCAGGGCCTCTGTTAGGGACCGCCTCAGGGCCTCACTTAGGGACAGCGTCAGGGCTTCCTTTGGGACAGTTTCAGGACCTTGGTAAGACATGGGTCAGGATATTAGTTCAGGATAATGTCAGGACTTTAGATATTGACTGCAGCAGGGCCTTAGAGACAGTGTCTCAGCCTGACTTAGGACTAGCATCAGAGCCTTTGTTAGGTCCAGTGTCAGGGACTGAGTTAGGTGTAGTGTCAGGGCCTCAGTTAGGGACAGTGTCAGGGCCTGAGTTAGGACGAGCCTCCAGGCCTCAGTTAGGGCCAGGGTCACAGCCTCGGGACTAATTTTAGGGCCTTAGTTAGGAACAGCATCAGGGATTTATTTAGCATAAGAAGCTCAACATTAGTTAAAGACAAGGTTAGGTTAAGGTCTAGGCATTGTGTCAGGGCATGACCTAGGGATAGTGTCAAGACCTTAGTTACTTAGGGCATCAGGGCCTAATTTAGGACCAGTGTCAGGGCTTCAGGTAGGGATAGCGTCAGAGCCTGACTTCGGGAGAGCGACAGGGCTTGAGTGAGGCCTAGTGACAGAGCCTGACTTCGGGAGAGCGACAGGGCTTGAGTGAGGCCTAGTGTCAGAGCCTTAGCTAGGGATAGTATCAGGGCATGACTTAGGAGCAGCACAAGGGCCTTGGTAGGATCAGCCTCAGGGGCTTTGTTAAAGACCTTATCAGGGCCTCTGTTAGGGGCAGCCTTAGGGCCTCCCTTAGGGACAGCGTCAGGGCTTACTTAGGGACAGTTTCAGGAGCTTGGTAAGAGATGGGTCCGGAAATTACCTCAGGATAGTGTCAGGACATTAGATATTGACGGCAGCAGGGCCTTACTTAGGGACAGTGTCAAGGCCTTAGTTAGTACTAGCATCTGGGCCTCTGTTAGGTACAGTGTCGGGGCCTGAGTTAGGAATAGTGTTAGGGCCTTAGTTAGGGACAGTATCACGGCCTTGAGACTAAATTCAGGGCCTGAGGTAGTCACAGCATAAGGGCTTTAGTTAGCATAAGAGGCAGGACATTTGCTAGGGACAGGGTGAGGGTAAAGTTTAGGGATCGTGTCAGGAAATGACCTAGGGATAGTGTCAAGAGCTTAGTTACAGTATCAGGGCCTTATTTAGGACCCGTGTCAGGGCTTCAGGTAGGGACAGCGTCAGTGCCTGACTCTGGGAGAGCAACAGGGCCTGAGTGAGGCCTAGCGTCAGGCCCATAGCTGGGGACACTGTCAGGGCATGATGTAGGAGCAGCATCAGGGCCTTTGTTGCATCAGCATTAGTGTCTTAGTTACAGACATGATCAGGGCCTGAGTTAGTCACAGCGTCAAGGCCTCAGTTAGGCATAGCTTCAGGGACTGAGTTACGGACAGCCTCAGGTCTTCCCTTAGGAACAGCGACAGGGCTCTCTTAGGGACGGTGTCAGGACCTTGGTTAGAAATGGGTCAGGATATTAGCTCAGGATAGTGTCCGGATTTTAGTTATTGCCGGCAGCAGGGCCTATATTAGAGATAGATTCCGGGCCTTAGTTAGGGACAGTGTCAGGGCCTTAATTAGGACTAGTCTGGGCCTTAGTTAGGGAGAGCATTACGGCTTCGCTGAGGATAAGGGGCAGGATTTTAGCTCGGGACAGAGTCAGGTTCCAGGCCAGTGGTAGTGTCAGGATGTGAGCTAGGGATAGGGTGAAGACCTTAGTTATTGAGAGCATCAGGGCCTTAGTTAGGACCAGCGTCAGGGCCTTCATCAGGACCAGTGTCAGGGCTTCACGTACGGACAGCGTCAGAGCCTAACTAAGGTACGGCAACGGGGCCTAAGTGAGGCCTATCTTTAGGGCCTGAGTTAGGGACAGTGTCAGGGCATGACTTAGGAGCAGTATAAGGGCCTCTGTAGGATCAGCATTAGGGTCTTCGTTAAAGACATTCTCAGGGCCTCTGTTAGGGACCGCCTCAGGGCCTCACTTAGGGACAGCGTCAGGGCTTCCTTTGGGACAGTTTCAGGACCTTGGTAAGACATGGGTCAGGATATTAGCTCGGGATAATGTCAGGACTTTAGATATTGACTGCAGCAGGGCCTTAGAGACAGTGTCTCAGCCTGACTTAGGACTAGCATCAGAGCCTTTGTTAGGTCCAGTGTCAGGGACTGAGTTAGGTGTAGTGTCAGGGCCTTAGTTAGGGACAGTGTCAGGGCCTGAGTTAGGACGAGCCTCCAGGCCTCAGTTAGGGCCAGGGTCACTGCCTCGGGACTAATTTTAGGGCCTTAGTTAGGAAGAGCATCAGGGATTTATTTAGCATAAGAAGCTCAACATTAGTTAAAGACAAGGTTAGGTTAAGGTCTAGGCATTGGGTCAGGGCATGACCTAGGGATAGTGTCAAGACCTTAGTTACTTAGGGCATCAGGGCCTAATTTAGGACCAGCGTCAGGGCTTCAGGTAGGGATAGCGTCAGAGCCTGACTTCGGGAGAGCGACAGGGCTTGAGTGAGGCCTAGTGTCAGAGCCTTAGCTAGGGATAGTATCAGGGCATGACTTAGGAGCAGCACAAGGGCCTTGGTAGGATCAGCCTCAGGGGCTTTGTTAAAGACATTATCAGGGCCTCTGTTAGGGACAGCCTTAGGGCCTCCCTTAGGGACAGCGTCAGGGCTTACTTAGGGACAGTTTCAGGACCTTGGTAAGAGATGGGTCCGGAAGTTAACTCAGGATAGTGTCAGGACATTAGATATTGACGGCAGCAGGGCCTTAGTTAGGGACAGTGTCAAGGCCTTAGTTAGTACTAGCATCTGGGCCTCTGTTAGGTACAGTGTCAGGGCCTGAGTTAGGAATAGTGTTAGGGCCTTAGTTAGGGACAGTATCACGGCCTTGGGACTAAATTCAGGGCCTGAGGTAGTCACAGCCTAAGGGCTTTAGTTAGCGTAAGAGGCAGGACATTTGCTAAGGACAGGGTGAGGGTAAAGTTTAGGGATCGTGTCAGGAAATGACCTAGGGATAGTGTCAAGAGCTTAGTTACAGTATCAGGGCCTTATTTAGGACCCGTGTCAGGGCTTCAGGTAGGGACAGCGTCAGTGCCTGACTCTGGGAGAGCAACAGGGCCTGAGTGAGGCCTAGCGTCAGGCCCATAGCTGGGGACACTGTCAGGGCATGATGTAGGAGCAGCATCAGGGCCTTTGTTGCATCAGCATTAGTGTCTTAGTTACAGACATGATCAGGGCCTGAGTTAGTCACAGCGTCAAGGCCTCAGTTAGGCATAGCTTCAGGGACTGAGTTACGGACAGCCTCAGGTCTTCCCTTAGGAACAGCGACAGGGCTCTCTTAGGGACGGTGTCAGGACCTTGGTTAGAAATGGGTCAGGATATTAGCTCAGGATAGTGTCCGGATTTTAG
Source organism: Balaenoptera borealis (assembly GCF_965194805.1). Classification (NCBI taxonomy): domain Eukaryota; kingdom Metazoa; phylum Chordata; class Mammalia; order Artiodactyla; family Balaenopteridae; genus Balaenoptera; species Balaenoptera borealis. The sequence goes on along the minus strand of NW_028123716.1, from coordinate 76,730 downwards.
TTATTGCCGGCAGCAGGGCCTATATTAGAGATAGATTCCGGGCCTTAGTTAGGGACAGTGTCAGGGCCTTAATTAGGACTAGTCTGGGCCTTAGTTAGGGAGAGCATTACGGCTTCGCTGAGGATAAGGGGCAGGACGTTAGCTCGGGACAGAGTCAGGTTCCAGGCCAGTGGTAGTGTCAGGATGTGAGCTAGGGATAGGGTGAAGACCTTAGTTATTGAGAGCATCAGGGCCTTAGTTAGGACCAGCGTCAGGGCCTTCATCAGGACCAGTGTCAGGGCTTCACGTACGGACAGCGTCAGAGCCTAACTAAGGTACGGCAACGGGGCCTAAGTGAGGCCTATCTTTAGGGCCTGAGTTAGGGACAGTGTCAGGGCATGACTTAGGAGCAGTATAAGGGCCTCTGTAGGATCAGCCTTAGGGTCTTCGTTAAAGACATTCTCAGGGCCTCTGTTAGGGACCGCCTCAGGGCCTCACTTAGGGACAGCGTCAGGGCTTCCTTTGGGACAGTTTCAGGACCTTGGTAAGACATGGGTCAGGATATTAGCTCGGGATAATGTCAGGACTTTAGATATTGACTGCAGCAGGGCCTTAGAGACAGTGTCTCAGCCTGACTTAGGACTAGCATCAGAGCCTTTGTTAGGTCCAGTGTCAGGGACTGAGTTAGGTGTAGTGTCAGGGCCTTAGTTAGGGACAGTGTCAGGGCCTGAGTTAGGACGAGCCTCCAGGCCTCAGTTAGGGCCAGGGTCACGGCCTCGGGACTAATTTTAGGGCCTTAGTTAGGAAGAGCATCAGGGATTTATTTAGCATAAGAAGCTCAACATTAGTTAAAGACAAGGTTAGGTTAAGGTCTAGGCATTGGGTCAGGGCATGACCTAGGGATAGTGTCAAGACCTTAGTTACTTAGGGCATCAGGGCCTAATTTAGGACCAGCGTCAGGGCTTCAGGTAGGGATAGCGTCAGAGCCTGACTTCGGGAGAGCGACAGGGCTTGAGTGAGGCCTAGTGTCAGAGCCTTAGCTAGGGATAGTATCAGGGCATGACTTAGGAGCAGCACAAGGGCCTTGGTAGGATCAGCCTCAGGGGCTTTGTTAAAGACCTTATCAGGGCCTCTGTTAGGGGCAGCCTTAGGGCCTCCCTTAGGGACAGCGTCAGGGCTTACTTAGGGACAGTTTCAGGAGCTTGGTAAGAGATGGGTCCGGAAATTACCTCAGGATAGTGTCAGGACATTAGATATTGACGGCAGCAGGGCCTTACTTAGGGACAGTGTCAAGGCCTTAGTTAGTACTAGCATCTGGGCCTCTGTTAGGTACAGTGTCGGGGCCTGAGTTAGGAATAGTGTTAGGGCCTTAGTTAGGGACAGTATCACGGCCTTGGGACTAAATTCAGGGCCTGAGGTAGTCACAGCCTAAGGGCTTTAGTTAGCATAAGAGGCAGGACATTTGCTAGGGACAGGGTGAGGGTAAAGTTTAGGGATCGTGTCAGGAAATGACCTAGGGATAGTGTCAAGAGCTTAGTTACAGTATCAGGGCCTTATTTAGGACCCGTGTCAGGGCTTCAGGTAGGGACAGCGTCAGTGCCTGACTCTGGGAGAGCAACAGGGCCTGAGTGAGGCCTAGCGTCAGGCCCATAGCTGGGGACACTGTCAGGGCATGATGTAGGAGCAGCATCAGGGCCTTTGTTGCATCAGCATTAGTGTCTTAGTTACAGACATGATCAGGGCCTGAGTTAGTCACAGCGTCAAGGCCTCAGTTAGGCATAGCTTCAGGGACTGAGTTACGGACAGCCTCAGGTCTTCCCTTAGGAACAGCGACAGGGCTCTCTTAGGGACGGTGTCAGGACCTTGGTTAGAAATGGGTCAGGATATTAGCTCAGGATAGTGTCCGGATTTTAGTTATTGCCGGCAGCAGGGCCTATATTAGAGATAGATTCCGGGCCTTAGTTAGGGACAGTGTCAGGGCCTTAATTAGGACTAGTCTGGGCCTTAGTTAGGGAGAGCATTACGGCTTCGCTGAGGATAAGGGGCAGGACGTTAGCTCGGGACAGAGTCAGGTTCCAGGCCAGTGGTAGTGTCAGGATGTGAGCTAGGGATAGGGTGAAGACCTTAGTTATTGAGAGCATCAGGGCCTTAGTTAGGACCAGCGTCAGGGCCTTCATCAGGACCAGTGTCAGGGCTTCACGTACGGACAGCGTCAGAGCCTAACTAAGGTACGGCAACGGGGCCTAAGTGAGGCCTATCTTTAGGGCCTGAGTTAGGGACAGTGTCAGGGCATGACTTAGGAGCAGTATAAGGGCCTCTGTAGGATCAGCCTTAGGGTCTTCGTTAAAGACATTCTCAGGGCCTCTGTTAGGGACCGCCTCAGGGCCTCACTTAGGGACAGCGTCAGGGCTTCCTTTGGGACAGTTTCAGGACCTTGGTAAGACATGGGTCAGGATATTAGCTCGGGATAATGTCAGGACTTTAGATATTGACTGCAGCAGGGCCTTAGAGACAGTGTCTCAGCCTGACTTAGGACTAGCATCAGAGCCTTTGTTAGGTCCAGTGTCAGGGACTGAGTTAGGTGTAGTGTCAGGGCCTTAGTTAGGGACAGTGTCAGGGCCTGAGTTAGGACGAGCCTCCAGGCCTCAGTTAGGGCCAGGGTCACGGCCTCGGGACTAATTTTAGGGCCTTAGTTAGGAAGAGCATCAGGGATTTATTTAGCATAAGAAGCTCAACATTAGTTAAAGACAAGGTTAGGTTAAGGTCTAGGCATTGGGTCAGGGCATGACCTAGGGATAGTGTCAAGACCTTAGTTACTTAGGGCATCAGGGCCTAATTTAGGACCAGCGTCAGGGCTTCAGGTAGGGATAGCGTCAGAGCCTGACTTCGGGAGAGCGACAGGGCTTGAGTGAGGCCTAGTGTCAGAGCCTTAGCTAGGGATAGTATCAGGGCATGACTTAGGAGCAGCACAAGGGCCTTGGTAGGATCAGCCTCAGGGGCTTTGTTAAAGACATTATCAGGGCCTCTGTTAGGGACAGCCTTAGGGCCTCCCTTAGGGACAGCGTCAGGGCTTACTTAGGGACAGTTTCAGGACCTTGGTAAGAGATGGGTCCGGAAGTTAACTCAGGATAGTGTCAGGACATTAGATATTGACGGCAGCAGGGCCTTAGTTAGGGACAGTGTCAAGGCCTTAGTTAGTACTAGCATCTGGGCCTCTGTTAGGTACAGTGTCAGAGCCTGAGTTAGGAATAGTGTTAGGGCCTTAGTTAGGGACAGTATCACGGCCTTGGGACTAAATTCAGGGCCTGAGGTAGTCACAGCCTAAGGGCTTTAGTTAGCGTAAGAGGCAGGACATTTGCTAGGGACAGGGTTAGGGTAAAGTTTAGGGATCGTGTCAGGAAATGACCTAGGGATAGTGTCAAGAGCTTAGTTACAGTATCAGGGCCTTATTTAGGACCAGTGTCAGGGCTTCAGGTAGGGACAGCGTCAGTGCCTGACTCTGGGAGAGCAACAGGGCCTGAGTGAGGCCTAGCGTCAGGCCCATAGCTGGGGACACTGTCAGGGCATGATGTAGGAGCAGCATCAGGGCCTTTGTTGCATCAGCATTAGTGTCTTAGTTACAGACATGATCAGGGCCTGAGTTAGTCACAGCGTCAAGGCCTCAGTTAGGCATAGCTTCAGGGACTGAGTTACGGACAGCCTCAGGTCTTCCCTTAGGAACAGCGACAGGGCTTTCTTAGGGACGGTGTCAGGACCTTGGTTAGAAATGGGTCAGGATATTAGCTCAGGATAGTGTCCGGATTTTAGTTATTGCCGGCAGCAGGGCCTATATTAGAGATAGATTCCGGGCCTTAGTTAGGGACAGTGTCAGTTAGTTAGGGAGAGCATTAGGGCTTCGGTGAGGAAAAGGGGCAGGACATTAGCTCGGGAGAGAGTCAGGTTCCAGGCCAGTGGTAGTGTCAGGATGTGAGCTAGGGATAGGGTGAAGACCTTAGTTATTGAGAGCATCAGGGCCTTAGGACCAGCGTCAGGGCCTTCATCAGGACCAGTGTCAGGGCTTCACGTACGGACAGCATCAGAGCCTAACTAAGGTACGGCAACAGGGCCTAAGTGAGGCCTATCTTCAGGGCCTGAGTTAGGGACAGTGTCAGGGCATGACTTAGGAGCAGTATAAGGGCCTCTGTAGGATCAGCCTTAGGGTCTTCGTTAAAGACATTCTCAGGGCCTCTGTTAGGGACCGCCTCAGGGCCTCACTTAGGGACAGCGTCAGGGCTTCCTTTGGGACAGTTTCAGGACCTTGGTAAGACATGGGTCAGGATATTAGTTCAGGATAATGTCAGGACTTTAGATATTGACTGCAGCAGGGCCTTAGAGACAGTGTCTCAGCCTGACTTAGGACTAGCATCAGAGCCTTTGTTAGGTCCAGTGTCAGGGACTGAGTTAGGTGTAGTGTCAGGGCCTCAGTTAGGGACAGTGTCAGGGCCTGAGTTAGGACGAGCCTCCAGGCCTCAGTTAAGGCCAGGGTCACAGCCTCGGGACTAATTTTAGGGCCTTAGTTAGGAACAGCATCAGGGATTTATTTAGCATAAGAAGCTCAACATTAGTTAAAGACAAGGTTAGGTTAAGGTCTAGGCATTGTGTCAGGGCATGACCTAGGGATAGTGTCAAGACCTTAGTTACTTAGGGCATCAGGGCCTAATTTAGGACCAGTGTCAGGGCTTCAGGTAGGGATAGCGTCAGAGCCTGACTTCGGGAGAGCGACAGGGCTTGAGTGAGGCCTAGTGTCAGAGCCTTAGCTAGGGATAGTATCAGGGCATGACTTAGGAGCAGCACAAGGGCCTTGGTAGGATCAGCCTCAGGGGCTTTGTTAAAGACCTTATCAGGGCCTCTGTTAGGGGCAGCCTTAGGGCCTCCCTTAGGGACAGCGTCAGGGCTTACTTAGGGACAGTTTCAAGAGCTTGGTAAGAGATGGGTCCGGAAATTACCTCAGGATAGTGTCAGGACATTAGATATTGACGGCAGCAGGGCCTTACTTAGGGACAATGTCAAGGCCTTAGTTAGTACTAGCATCTGGGCCTCTGTTAGGTACAGTGTCGGGGCCTGAGTTAGGAATAGTGTTAGGGCCTTAGTTAGGGACAGTATCACGGCCTTGAGACTAAATTCAGGGCCTGAGGTAGTCACAGCATAAGGGCTTTAGTTAGCATAAGAGGCAGGACATTTGCTAGGGACAGGGTGAGGGTAAAGTTTAGGGATCGTGTCAGGAAATGACCTAGGGATAGTGTCAAGAGCTTAGTTACAGTATCAGGGCCTTATTTAGGACCCGTGTCAGGGCTTCAGGTAGGGACAGCGTCAGTGCCTGACTCTGGGAGAGCAACAGGGCCTGAGTGAGGCCTAGCGTCAGGCCCATAGCTGGGGACACTGTCAGGGCATGATGTAGGAGCAGCATCAGGGCCTTTGTTGCATCAGCATTAGTGTCTTAGTTACAGACATGATCAGGGCCTGAGTTAGTCACAGCGTCAAGGCCTCAGTTAGGCATAGCTTCAGGGACTGAGTTACGGACAGCCTCAGGTCTTCCCTTAGGAACAGCGACAGGGCTCTCTTAGGGACGGTGTCAGGACCTTGGTTAGAAATGGGTCAGGATATTAGCTCAGGCTAGTGTCCGGATTTTAGTTATTGCCGGCAGCAGGGCCTATATTAGAGATAGATTCCGGGCCTTAGTTAGGGACAGTGTCAGGGCCTTAATTAGGACTAGTCTGGGCCTTAGTTAGGGAGAGCATTACGGCTTCGCTGAGGATAAGGGGCAGGATTTTAGCTCGGGACAGAGTCAGGTTCCAGGCCAGTGGTAGTGTCAGGATGTGAGCTAGGGATAGGGTGAAGACCTTAGTTATTGAGAGCATCAGGGCCTTAGTTAGGACCAGCGTCAGGGCCTTCATCAGGACCAGTGTCAGGGCTTCACGTACGGACAGCGTCAGAGCCTAACTAAGGTACGGCAACGGGGCCTAAGTGAGGCCTATCTTTAGGGCCTGAGTTAGGGACAGTGTCAGGGCATGACTTAGGAGCAGTATAAGGGCCTCTGTAGGATCAGCATTAGGGTCTTCGTTAAAGACATTCTCAGGGCCTCTGTTAGGGACCGCCTCAGGGCCTCACTTAGGGACAGCGTCAGGGCTTCCTTTGGGACAGTTTCAGGACCTTGGTAAGACATGGGTCAGGATATTAGCTCGGGATAATGTCAGGACTTTAGATATTGACTGCAGCAGGGCCTTAGAGACAGTGTCTCAGCCTGACTTAGGACTAGCATCAGAGCCTTTGTTAGGTCCAGTGTCAGGGACTGAGTTAGGTGTAGTGTCAGGGCCTTAGTTAGGGACAGTGTCAGGGCCTGAGTTAGGACGAGCCTCCAGGCCTCAGTTAGGGCCAGGGTCACGGCCTCGGGACTAATTTTAGGGCCTTAGTTAGGAAGAGCATCAGGGATTTATTTAGCATAAGAAGCTCAACATTAGTTAAAGACAAGGTTAGGTTAAGGTCTAGGCATTGGGTCAGGGCATGACCTAGGGATAGTGTCAAGACCTTAGTTACTTAGGGCATCAGGGCCTAATTTAGGACCAGCGTCAGGGCTTCAGGTAGGGATAGCGTCAGAGCCTGACTTCGGGAGAGCGACAGGGCTTGAGTGAGGCCTAGTGTCAGAGCCTTAGCTAGGGATAGTATCAGGGCATGACTTAGGAGCAGCACAAGGGCCTTGGTAGGATCAGCCTCAGGGGCTTTGTTAAAGACATTATCAGGGCCTCTGTTAGGGACAGCCTTAGGGCCTCCCTTAGGGACAGCGTCAGGGCTTACTTAGGGACAGTTTCAGGACCTTGGTAAGAGATGGGTCCGGAAGTTAACTCAGGATAGTGTCAGGACATTAGATATTGACGGCAGCAGGGCCTTAGTTAGGGACAGTGTCAAGGCCTTAGTTAGTACTAGCATCTGGGCCTCTGTTAGGTACAGTGTCAGGGCCTGAGTTAGGAATAGTGTTAGGGCCTTAGTTAGGGACAGTATCACGGCCTTGGGACTAAATTCAGGGCCTGAGGTAGTCACAGCCTAAGGGCTTTAGTTAGCGTAAGAGGCAGGACATTTGCTAGGGACAGGGTGAGGGTAAAGTTTAGGGATCGTGTCAGGAAATGACCTAGGGATAGTGTCAAGAGCTTAGTTACAGTATCAGGGCCTTATTTAGGACCCGTGTCAGGGCTTCAGGTAGGGACAGCGTCAGTGCCTGACTCTGGGAGAGCAACAGGGCCTGAGTGAGGCCTAGCGTCAGGCCCATAGCTGGGGACACTGTCAGGGCATGATGTAGGAGCAGCATCAGGGCCTTTGTTGCATCAGCATTAGTGTCTTAGTTACAGACATGATCAGGGCCTGAGTTAGTCACAGCGTCAAGGCCTCAGTTAGGCATAGCTTCAGGGACTGAGTTACGGACAGCCTCAGGTCTTCCCTTAGGAACAGCGACAGGGCTCTCTTAGGGACGGTGTCAGGACCTTGGTTAGAAATGGGTCAGGATATTAGCTCAGGATAGTGTCCGGATTTTAGTTATTGCCGGCAGCAGGGCCTATATTAGAGATAGATTCCGGGCCTTAGTTAGGGACAGTGTCAGGGCCTTAATTAGGACTAGTCTGGGCCTTAGTTAGGGAGAGCATTACGGCTTCGCTGAGGATAAGGGGCAGGACGTTAGCTCGGGACAGAGTCAGGTTCCAGGCCAGTGGTAGTGTCAGGATGTGAGCTAGGGATAGGGTGAAGACCTTAGTTATTGAGAGCATCAGGGCCTTAGTTAGGACCAGCGTCAGGGCCTTCATCAGGACCAGTGTCAGGGCTTCACGTACGGACAGCGTCAGAGCCTAACTAAGGTACGGCAACGGGGCCTAAGTGAGGCCTATCTTTAGGGCCTGAGTTAGGGACAGTGTCAGGGCATGACTTAGGAGCAGTATAAGGGCCTCTGTAGGATCAGCATTAGGGTCTTCGTTAAAGACATTCTCAGGGCCTCTGTTAGGGACCGCCTCAGGGCCTCACTTAGGGACAGCGTCAGGGCTTCCTTTGGGACAGTTTCAGGACCTTGGTAAGACATGGGTCAGGATATTAGCTCGGGATAATGTCAGGACTTTAGATATTGACTGCAGCAGGGCCTTAGAGACAGTGTCTCAGCCTGACTTAGGACTAGCATCAGAGCCTTTGTTAGGTCCAGTGTCAGGGACTGAGTTAGGTGTAGTGTCAGGGCCTTAGTTAGGGACAGTGTCAGGGCCTGAGTTAGGACGAGCCTCCAGGCCTCAGTTAGGGCCAGGGTCACGGCCTCGGGACTAATTTTAGGGCCTTAGTTAGGAAGAGCATCAGGGATTTATTTAGCATAAGAAGCTCAACATTAGTTAAAGACAAGGTTAGGTTAAGGTCTAGGCATTGGGTCAGGGCATGACCTAGGGATAGTGTCAAGACCTTAGTTACTTAGGGCATCAGGGCCTAATTTAGGACCAGCGTCAGGGCTTCAGGTAGGGATAGCGTCAGAGCCTGACTTCGGGAGAGCGACAGGGCTTGAGTGAGGCCTAGTGTCAGAGCCTTAGCTAGGGATAGTATCAGGGCATGACTTAGGAGCAGCACAAGGGCCTTGGTAGGATCAGCCTCAGGGGCTTTGTTAAAGACCTTATCAGGGCCTCTGTTAGGGGCAGCCTTAGGGCCTCCCTTAGGGACAGCGTCAGGGCTTACTTAGGGACAGTTTCAGGACCTTGGTAAGAGATGGGTCCGGAAATTACCTCAGGATAGTGTCAGGACATTAGATATTGACGGCAGCAGGGCCTTACTTAGGGACAGTGTCAAGGCCTTAGTTAGTACTAGCATCTGGGCCTCTGTTAGGTACAGTGTCGGGGCCTGAGTTAGGAATAGTGTTAGGGCCTTAGTTAGGGACAGTATCACGGCCTTGGGACTAAATTCAGGGCCTGAGGTAGTCACAGCCTAAGGGCTTTAGTTAGCATAAGAGGCAGGACATTTGCTAGGGACAGGGTGAGGGTAAAGTTTAGGGATCGTGTCAGGAAATGACCTAGGGATAGTGTCAAGAGCTTAGTTACAGTATCAGGGCCTTATTTAGGACCCGTGTCAGGGCTTCAGGTAGGGACAGCGTCAGTGCCTGACTCTGGGAGAGCAACAGGGCCTGAGTGAGGCCTAGCGTCAGGCCCATAGCTGGGGACACTGTCAGGGCATGATGTAGGAGCAGCATCAGGGCCTTTGTTGCATCAGCATTAGTGTCTTAGTTACAGACATGATCAGGGCCTGAGTTAGTCACAGCGTCAAGGCCTCAGTTAGGCATAGCTTCAGGGACTGAGTTACGGACAGCCTCAGGTCTTCCCTTAGGAACAGCGACAGGGCTCTCTTAGGGACGGTGTCAGGACCTTGGTTAGAAATGGGTCAGGATATTAGCTCAGGATAGTGTCCGGATTTTAGTTATTGCCGGCAGCAGGGCCTATATTAGAGATAGATTCCGGGCCTTAGTTAGGGACAGTGTCAGGGCCTTAATTAGGACTAGTCTGGGCCTTAGTTAGGGAGAGCATTACGGCTTCGCTGAGGATAAGGGGCAGGACGTTAGCTCGGGACAGAGTCAGGTTCCAGGCCAGTGGTAGTGTCAGGATGTGAGCTAGGGATAGGGTGAAGACCTTAGTTATTGAGAGCATCAGGGCCTTAGTTAGGACCAGCGTCAGGGCCTTCATCAGGACCAGTGTCAGGGCTTCACGTACGGACAGCGTCAGAGCCTAACTAAGGTATGGCAACGGGGCCTAAGTGAGGCCTATCTTTAGGGCCTGAGTTAGGGACAGTGTCAGGGCATGACTTAGGAGCAGTATAAGGGCCTCTGTAGGATCAGCATTAGGGTCTTCGTTAAAGACATTCTCAGGGCCTCTGTTAGGGACCGCCTCAGGGCCTCACTTAGGGACAGCGTCAGGGCTTCCTTTGGGACAGTTTCAGGACCTTGGTAAGACATGGGTCAGGATATTAGCTCGGGATAATGTCAGGACTTTAGATATTGACTGCAGCAGGGCCTTAGAGACAGTGTCTCAGCCTGACTTAGGACTAGCATCAGAGCCTTTGTTAGGTCCAGTGTCAGGGACTGAGTTAGGTGTAGTGTCAGGGCCTTAGTTAGGGACAGTGTCAGGGCCTGAGTTAGGACGAGCCTCCAGGCCTCAGTTAGGGCCAGGGTCACGGCCTCAGGACTAATTTTAGGGCCTTAGTTAGGAAGAGCATCAGGGATTTATTTAGCATAAGAAGCTCAACATTAGTTAAAGACAAGGTTAGGTTAAGGTCTAGGCATTGGGTCAGGGCATGACCTAGGGATAGTGTCAAGACCTTAGTTACTTAGGGCATCAGGGCCTAATTTAGGACCAGCGTCAGGGCTTCAGGTAGGGATAGCGTCAGAGCCTGACTTCGGGAGAGCGACAGGGCTTGAGTGAGGCCTAGTGTCAGAGCCTTAGCTAGGGATAGTATCAGGGCATGACTTAGGAGCAGCACAAGGGCCTTGGTAGGATCAGCCTCAGGGGCTTTGTTAAAGACATTATCAGGGCCTCTGTTAGGGACAGCCTTAGGGCCTCCCTTAGGGACAGCGTCAGGGCTTACTTAGGGACAGTTTCAGGACCTTGGTAAGAGATGGGTCCGGAAGTTAACTCAGGATAGTGTCAGGACATTAGATATTGACGGCAGCAGGGCCTTAGTTAGGGACAGTGTCAAGGCCTTAGTTAGTACTAGCATCTGGGCCTCTGTTAGGTACAGTGTCAGGGCCTGAGTTAGGAATAGTGTTAGGGCCTTAGTTAGGGACAGTATCACGGCCTTGGGACTAAATTCAGGGCCTGAGGTAGTCACAGCCTAAGGGCTTTAGTTAGCGTAAGAGGCAGGACATTTGCTAGGGACAGGGTTAGGGTAAAGTTTAGGGATCGTGTCAGGAAATGACCTAGGGATAGTGTCAAGAGCTTAGTTACAGTATCAGGGCCTTATTTAGGACCCGTGTCAGGGCTTCAGGTAGGGACAGCGTCAGTGCCTGACTCTGGGAGAGCAACAGGGCCTGAGTGAGGCCTAGCGTCAGGCCCATAGCTGGGGACACTGTCAGGGCATGATGTAGGAGCAGCATCAGGGCCTTTGTTGCATCAGCATTAGTGTCTTAGTTACAGACATGATCAGGGCCTGAGTTAGTCACAGCGTCAAGGCCTCAGTTAGGCATAGCTTCAGGGACTGAGTTACGGACAGCCTCAGGTCTTCCCTTAGGAACAGCGACAGGGCTTTCTTAGGGATGGTGTCAGGACCTTGGTTAGAAATGGGTCAGGATATTAGCTCAGGATAGTGTCCGGATTTTAGTTATTGCCGGCAGCAGGGCCTATATTAGAGATAGATTCCGGGCCTTAGTTAGGGACAGTGTCAGTTAGTTAGGGAGAGCATTAGGGCTTCGGTGAGGAAAAGGGGCAGGACATTAGCTCGGGAGAGAGTCAGGTTCCAGGCCAGTGGTAGTGTCAGGATGTGAGCTAGGGATAGGGTGAAGACCTTAGTTATTGAGAGCATCAGGGCCTTAGGACCAGCGTCAGGGCCTTCATCAGGACCAGTGTCAGGGCTTCACGTACGGACAGCATCAGAGCCTAACTAAGGTACGGCAACAGGGCCTAAGTGAGGCCTATCTTCAGGGCCTGAGTTAGGGACAGTGTCAGGGCATGACTTAGGAGCAGTATAAGGGCCTCTGTAGGATCAGCCTTAGGGTCTTCGTTAAAGACATTCTCAGGGCCTCTGTTAGGGACCGCCTCAGGGCCTCACTTAGGGACAGCGTCAGGGCTTCCTTTGGGACAGTTTCAGGACCTTGGTAAGACATGGGTCAGGATATTAGTTCAGGATAATGTCAGGACTTTAGATATTGACTGCAGCAGGGCCTTAGAGACAGTGTCTCAGCCTGACTTAGGACTAGCATCAGAGCCTTTGTTAGGTCCAGTGTCAGGGACTGAGTTAGGTGTAGTGTCAGGGCCTCAGTTAGGGACAGTGTCAGGGCCTGAGTTAGGACGAGCCCCCAGGCCTCAGTTAGGGCCAGGGTCACAGCCTCGGGACTAATTTTAGGGCCTTAGTTAGGAACAGCATCAGGGATTTATTTAGCATAAGAAGCTCAACATTAGTTAAAGACAAGGTTAGGTTAAGGTCTAGGCATTGGGTCAGGGCATGACCTAGGGATAGTGTCAAGACCTTAGTTACTTAGGGCATCAGGGCCTAATTTAGGACCAGTGTCAGGGCTTCAGGTAGGGATAGCGTCAGAGCCTGACTTCGGGAGAGCGACAGGGCTTGAGTGAGGCCTAGTGACAGAGCCTGACTTCGGGAGAGCGACAGGGCTTGAGTGAGGCCTAGTGTCAGAGCCTTAGCTAGGGATAGTATCAGGGCATGACTTAGGAGCAGCACAAGGGCCTTGGTAGGATCAGCCTCAGGGGCTTTGTTAAAGACCTTATCAGGGCCTCTGTTAGGGGCAGCCTTAGGGCCTCCCTTAGGGACAGCGTCAGGGCTTACTTAGGGACAGTTTCAGGACCTTGGTAAGAGATGGGTCCGGAAATTACCTCAGGATAGTGTCAGGACATTAGATATTGACGGCAGCAGGGCCTTACTTAGGGACAGTGTCAAGGCCTTAGTTAGTACTAGCATCTGGGCCTCTGTTAGGTACAGTGTCGGGGCCTGAGTTAGGAATAGTGTTAGGGCCTTAGTTAGGGACAGTATCACGGCCTTGAGACTAAATTCAGGGCCTGAGGTAGTCACAGCATAAGGGCTTTAGTTAGCATAAGAGGCAGGACATTTGCTAGGGACAGGGTGAGGGTAAAGTTTAGGGATCGTGTCAGGAAATGACCTAGGGATAGTGTCAAGAGCTTAGTTACAGTATCAGGGCCTTATTTAGGACCCGTGTCAGGGCTTCAGGTAGGGACAGCGTCAGTGCCTGACTCTGGGAGAGCAACAGGGCCTGAGTGAGGCCTAGCGTCAGGCCCATAGCTGGGGACACTGTCAGGGCATGATGTAGGAGCAGCATCAGGGCCTTTGTTGCATCAGCATTAGTGTCTTAGTTACAGACATGATCAGGGCCTGAGTTAGTCACAGCGTCAAGGCCTCAGTTAGGCATAGCTTCAGGGACTGAGTTACGGACAGCCTCAGGTCTTCCCTTAGGAACAGCGACAGGGCTTTCTTAGGGACGGTGTCAGGACCTTGGTTAGAAATGGGTCAGGATATTAGCTCAGGATAGTGTCCGGATTTTAGTTATTGCCGGCAGCAGGGCCTATATTAGAGATAGATTCCGGGCCTTAGTTAGGGACAGTGTCAGTTAGTTAGGGAGAGCATTAGGGCTTCGGTGAGGAAAAGGGGCAGGACATTAGCTCGGGAGAGAGTCAGGTTCCAGGCCAGTGGTAGTGTCAGGATGTGAGCTAGGGATAGGGTGAAGACCTTAGTTATTGAGAGCATCAGGGCCTTAGGACCAGCGTCAGGGCCTTCATCAGGACCAGTGTCAGGGCTTCACGTACGGACAGCATCAGAGCCTAACTAAGGTACGGCAACAGGGCCTAAGTGAGGCCTATCTTCAGGGCCTGAGTTAGGGACAGTGTCAGGGCATGACTTAGGAGCAGTATAAGGGCCTCTGTAGGATCAGCCTTAGGGTCTTCGTTAAAGACATTCTCAGGGCCTCTGTTAGGGACCGCCTCAGGGCCTCACTTAGGGACAGCGTCAGGGCTTCCTTTGGGACAGTTTCAGGACCTTGGTAAGACATGGGTCAGGATATTAGTTCAGGATAATGTCAGGACTTTAGATATTGACTGCAGCAGGGCCTTAGAGACAGTGTCTCAGCCTGACTTAGGACTAGCATCAGAGCCTTTGTTAGGTCCAGTGTCAGGGACTGAGTTAGGTGTAGTGTCAGGGCCTCAGTTAGGGACAGTGTCAGGGCCTGAGTTAGGACGAGCCTCCAGGCCTCAGTTAGGGCCAGGGTCACAGCCTCGGGACTAATTTTAGGGCCTTAGTTAGGAACAGCATCAGGGATTTATTTAGCATAAGAAGCTCAACATTAGTTAAAGACAAGGTTAGGTTAAGGTCTAGGCATTGTGTCAGGGCATGACCTAGGGATAGTGTCAAGACCTTAGTTACTTAGGGCATCAGGGCCTAATTTAGGACCAGTGTCAGGGCTTCAGGTAGGGATAGCGTCAGAGCCTGACTTCGGGAGAGCGACAGGGCTTGAGTGAGGCCTAGTGACAGAGCCTGACTTCGGGAGAGCGACAGGGCTTGAGTGAGGCCTAGTGTCAGAGCCTTAGCTAGGGATAGTATCAGGGCATGACTTAGGAGCAGCACAAGGGCCTTGGTAGGATCAGCCTCAGGGGCTTTGTTAAAGACCTTATCAGGGCCTCTGTTAGGGGCAGCCTTAGGGCCTCCCTTAGGGACAGCGTCAGGGCTTACTTAGGGACAGTTTCAGGACCTTGGTAAGAGATGGGTCCGGAAATTACCTCAGGATAGTGTCAGGACATTAGATATTGACGGCAGCAGGGCCTTACTTAGGGACAATGTCAAGGCCTTAGTTAGTACTAGCATCTGGGCCTCTGTTAGGTACAGTGTCGGGGCCTGAGTTAGGAATAGTGTTAGGGCCTTAGTTAGGGACAGTATCACGGCCTTGAGACTAAATTCAGGGCCTGAGGTAGTCACAGCATAAGGGCTTTAGTTAGCATAAGAGGCAGGACATTTGCTAGGGACAGGGTGAGGGTAAAGTTTAGGGATCGTGTCAGGAAATGACCTAGGGATAGTGTCAAGAGCTTAGTTACAGTATCAGGGCCTTATTTAGGACCCGTGTCAGGGCTTCAGGTAGGGACAGCGTCAGTGCCTGACTCTGGGAGAGCAACAGGGCCTGAGTGAGGCCTAGCGTCAGGCCCATAGCTGGGGACACTGTCAGGGCATGATGTAGGAGCAGCATCAGGGCCTTTGTTGCATCAGCATTAGTGTCTTAGTTACAGACATGATCAGGGCCTGAGTTAGTCACAGCGTCAAGGCCTCAGTTAGGCATAGCTTCAGGGACTGAGTTACGGACAGCCTCAGGTCTTCCCTTAGGAACAGCGACAGGGCTCTCTTAGGGACGGTGTCAGGACCTTGGTTAGAAATGGGTCAGGATATTAGCTCAGGCTAGTGTCCGGATTTTAGTTATTGCTGGCAGCAGGGCCTATATTAGAGATAGATTCCGGGCCTTAGTTAGGGACAGTGTCAGGGCCTTAATTAGGACTAGTCTGGGCCTTAGTTAGGGAGAGCATTACGGCTTCGCTGAGGATAAGGGGCAGGATTTTAGCTCGGGACAGAGTCAGGTTCCAGGCCAGTGGTAGTGTCAGGATGTGAGCTAGGGATAGGGTGAAGACCTTAGTTATTGAGAGCATCAGGGCCTTAGTTAGGACCAGCGTCAGGGCCTTCATCAGGACCAGTGTCAGGGCTTCACGTACGGACAGCGTCAGAGCCTAACTAAGGTACGGCAACGGGGCCTAAGTGAGGCCTATCTTTAGGGCCTGAGTTAGGGACAGTGTCAGGGCATGACTTAGGAGCAGTATAAGGGCCTCTGTAGGATCAGCATTAGAGTCTTCGTTAAAGACATTCTCAGGGCCTCTGTTAGGGACCGCCTCAGGGCCTCACTTAGGGACAGCGTCAGGGCTTCCTTTGGGACAGTTTCAGGACCTTGGTAAGACATGGGTCAGGATATTAGCTCGGGATAATGTCAGGACTTTAGATATTGACTGCAGCAGGGCCTTAGAGACAGTGTCTCAGCCTGACTTAGGACTAGCATCAGAGCCTTTGTTAGGTCCAGTGTCAGGGACTGAGTTAGGTGTAGTGTCAGGGCCTTAGTTAGGGACAGTGTCAGGGCCTGAGTTAGGACGAGCCTCCAGGCCTCAGTTAGGGCCAGGGTCACGGCCTCGGGACTAATTTTAGGGCCTTAGTTAGGAAGAGCATCAGGGATTTATTTAGCATAAGAAGCTCAACATTAGTTAAAGACAAGGTTAGGTTAAGGTCTAGGCATTGGGTCAGGGCATGACCTAGGGATAGTGTCAAGACCTTAGTTACTTAGGGCATCAGGGTCTAATTTAGGACAAGCGTCAGGGCTTCAGGTAGGGATAGCGTCAGAGCCTGACTTCGGGAGAGCGACAGGGCTTGAGTGAGGCCTAGTGTCAGAGCCTTAGCTAGGGATAGTATCAGGGCATGACTTAGGAGCAGCACAAGGGCCTTGGTAGGATCAGCCTCAGGGGCTTTGTTAAAGACATTATCAGGGCCTCTGTTAGGGACAGCCTTAGGGCCTCCCTTAGGGACAGCGTCAGGGCTTACTTAGGGACAGTTTCAGGACCTTGGTAAGAGATGGGTCCGGAAGTTAACTCAGGATAGTGTCAGGACATTAGATATTGACGGCAGCAGGGCCTTAGTTAGGGACAGTGTCAAGGCCTTAGTTAGTACTAGCATCTGGGCCTCTGTTAGGTACAGTGTCAGGGCCTGAGTTAGGAATAGTGTTAGGGCCTTAGTTAGGGACAGTATCACGGCCTTGGGACTAAATTCAGGGCCTGAGGTAGTCACAGCCTAAGGGCTTTAGTTAGCGTAAGAGGCAGGACATTTGCTAGGGACAGGGTGAGGGTAAAGTTTAGGGATCGTGTCAGGAAATGACCTAGGGATAGTGTCAAGAGCTTAGTTACAGTATCAGGGCCTTATTTAGGACCCGTGTCAGGGCTTCAGGTAGGGACAGCGTCAGTGCCTGACTCTGGGAGAGCAACAGGGCCTGAGTGAGGCCTAGCGTCAGGCCCATAGCTGGGGACACTGTCAGGGCATGATGTAGGAGCAGCATCAGGGCCTTTGTTGCATCAGCATTAGTGTCTTAGTTACAGACATGATCAGGGCCTGAGTTAGTCACAGCGTCAAGGCCTCAGTTAGGCATAGCTTCAGGGACTGAGTTACGGACAGCCTCAGGTCTTCCCTTAGGAACAGCGACAGGGCTCTCTTAGGGACGGTGTCAGGACCTTGGTTAGAAATGGGTCAGGATATTAGCTCAGGATAGTGTCCGGATTTTAGTTATTGCCGGCAGCAGGGCCTATATTAGAGATAGATTCCGGGCCTTAGTTAGGGACAGTGTCAGGGCCTTAATTAGGACTAGTCTGGGCCTTAGTTAGGGAGAGCATTACGGCTTCGCTGAGGATAAGGGGCAGGACGTTAGCTCGGGACAGAGTCAGGTTCCAGGCCAGTGGTAGTGTCAGGATGTGAGCTAGGGATAGGGTGAAGACCTTAGTTATTGAGAGCATCAGGGCCTTAGTTAGGACCAGCGTCAGGGCCTTCATCAGGACCAGTGTCAGGGCTTCACGTACGGACAGCGTCAGAGCCTAACTAAGGTACGGCAACGGGGCCTAAGTGAGGCCTATCTTTAGGGCCTGAGTTAGGGACAGTGTCAGGGCATGACTTAGGAGCAGTATAAGGGCCTCTGTAGGATCAGCCTTAGGGTCTTCGTTAAAGACATTCTCAGGGCCTCTGTTAGGGACCGCCTCAGGGCCTCACTTAGGGACAGCGTCAGGGCTTCCTTTGGGACAGTTTCAGGACCTTGGTAAGACATGGGTCAGGATATTAGCTCGGGATAATGTCAGGACTTTAGATATTGACTGCAGCAGGGCCTTAGAGACAGTGTCTCAGCCTGACTTAGGACTAGCATCAGAGCCTTTGTTAGGTCCAGTGTCAGGGACTGAGTTAGGTGTAGTGTCAGGGCCTTAGTTAGGGACAGTGTCAGGGCCTGAGTTAGGACGAGCCTCCAGGCCTCAGTTAGGGCCAGGGTCACGGCCTCGGGACTAATTTTAGGGCCTTAGTTAGGAAGAGCATCAGGGATTTATTTAGCATAAGAAGCTCAACATTAGTTAAAGACAAGGTTAGGTTAAGGTCTAGGCATTGGGTCAGGGCATGACCTAGGGATAGTGTCAAGACCTTAGTTACTTAGGGCATCAGGGCCTAATTTAGGACCAGCGTCAGGGCTTCAGGTAGGGATAGCGTCAGAGCCTGACTTCGGGAGAGCGACAGGGCTTGAGTGAGGCCTAGTGTCAGAGCCTTAGCTAGGGATAGTATCAGGGCATGACTTAGGAGCAGCACAAGGGCCTTGGTAGGATCAGCCTCAGGGGCTTTGTTAAAGACCTTATCAGGGCCTCTGTTAGGGGCAGCCTTAGGGCCTCCCTTAGGGACAGCGTCAGGGCTTACTTAGGGACAGTTTCAGGAGCTTGGTAAGAGATGGGTCCGGAAATTACCTCAGGATAGTGTCAGGACATTAGATATTGACGGCAGCAGGGCCTTACTTAGGGACAGTGTCAAGGCCTTAGTTAGTACTAGCATCTGGGCCTCTGTTAGGTACAGTGTCGGGGCCTGAGTTAGGAATAGTGTTAGGGCCTTAGTTAGGGACAGTATCACGGCCTTGGGACTAAATTCAGGGCCTGAGGTAGTCACAGCCTAAGGGCTTTAGTTAGCATAAGAGGCAGGACATTTGCTAGGGACAGGGTGAGGGTAAAGTTTAGGGATCGTGTCAGGAAATGACCTAGGGATAGTGTCAAGAGCTTAGTTACAGTATCAGGGCCTTATTTAGGACCCGTGTCAGGGCTTCAGGTAGGGACAGCGTCAGTGCCTGACTCTGGGAGAGCAACAGGGCCTGAGTGAGGCCTAGCGTCAGGCCCATAGCTGGGGACACTGTCAGGGCATGATGTAGGAGCAGCATCAGGGCCTTTGTTGCATCAGCATTAGTGTCTTAGTTACAGACATGATCAGGGCCTGAGTTAGTCACAGCGTCAAGGCCTCAGTTAGGCATAGCTTCAGGGACTGAGTTACGGACAGCCTCAGGTCTTCCCTTAGGAACAGCGACAGGGCTCTCTTAGGGACGGTGTCAGGACCTTGGTTAGAAATGGGTCAGGATATTAGCTCAGGATAGTGTCCGGATTTTAGTTATTGCCGGCAGCAGGGCCTATATTAGAGATAGATTCCGGGCCTTAGTTAGGGACAGTGTCAGGGCCTTAATTAGGACTAGTCTGGGCCTTAGTTAGGGAGAGCATTACGGCTTCGCTGAGGATAAGGGGCAGGACGTTAGCTCGGGACAGAGTCAGGTTCCAGGCCAGTGGTAGTGTCAGGATGTGAGCTAGGGATAGGGTGAAGACCTTAGTTATTGAGAGCATCAGGGCCTTAGTTAGGACCAGCGTCAGGGCCTTCATCAGGACCAGTGTCAGGGCTTCACGTACGGACAGCGTCAGAGCCTAACTAAGGTATGGCAACGGGGCCTAAGTGAGGCCTATCTTTAGGGCCTGAGTTAGGGACAGTGTCAGGGCATGACTTAGGAGCAGTATAAGGGCCTCTGTAGGATCAGCATTAGGGTCTTCGTTAAAGACATTCTCAGGGCCTCTGTTAGGGACCGCCTCAGGGCCTCACTTAGGGACAGCGTCAGGGCTTCCTTTGGGACAGTTTCAGGACCTTGGTAAGACATGGGTCAGGATATTAGCTCGGGATAATGTCAGGACTTTAGATATTGACTGCAGCAGGGCCTTAGAGACAGTGTCTCAGCCTGACTTAGGACTAGCATCAGAGCCTTTGTTAGGTCCAGTGTCAGGGACTGAGTTAGGTGTAGTGTCAGGGCCTTAGTTAGGGACAGTGTCAGGGCCTGAGTTAGGACGAGCCTCCAGGCCTCAGTTAGGGCCAGGGTCACGGCCTCGGGACTAATTTTAGGGCCTTAGTTAGGAAGAGCATCAGGGATTTATTTAGCATAAGAAGCTCAACATTAGTTAAAGACAAGGTTAGGTTAAGGTCTAGGCATTGGGTCAGGGCATGACCTAGGGATAGTGTCAAGACCTTAGTTACTTAGGGCATCAGGGCCTAATTTAGGACCAGCGTCAGGGCTTCAGGTAGGGATAGCGTCAGAGCCTGACTTCGGGAGAGCGACAGGGCTTGAGTGAGGCCTAGTGTCAGAGCCTTAGCTAGGGATAGTATCAGGGCATGACTTAGGAGCAGCACAAGGGCCTTGGTAGGATCAGCCTCAGGGGCTTTGTTAAAGACCTTATCAGGGCCTCTGTTAGGGGCAGCCTTAGGGCCTCCCTTAGGGACAGCGTCAGGGCTTACTTAGGGACAGTTTCAGGACCTTGGTAAGAGATGGGTCCGGAAATTACCTCAGGATAGTGTCAGGACATTAGATATTGACGGCAGCAGGGCCTTACTTAGGGACAGTGTCAAGGCCTTAGTTAGTACTAGCATCTGGGCCTCTGTTAGGTACAGTGTCGGGGCCTGAGTTAGGAATAGTGTTAGGGCCTTAGTTAGGGACAGTATCACGGCCTTGAGACTAAATTCAGGGCCTGAGGTAGTCACAGCATAAGGGCTTTAGTTAGCATAAGAGGCAGGACATTTGCTAGGGACAGGGTGAGGGTAAAGTTTAGGGATCGTGTCAGGAAATGACCTAGGGATAGTGTCAAGAGCTTAGTTACAGTATCAGGGCCTTATTTAGGACCCGTGTCAGGGCTTCAGGTAGGGACAGCGTCAGTGCCTGACTCTGGGAGAGCAACAGGGCCTGAGTGAGGCCTAGCGTCAGGCCCATAGCTGGGGACACTGTCAGGGCATGATGTAGGAGCAGCATCAGGGCCTTTGTTGCATCAGCATTAGTGTCTTAGTTACAGACATGATCAGGGCCTGAGTTAGTCACAGCGTCAAGGCCTCAGTTAGGCATAGCTTCAGGGACTGAGTTACGGACAGCCTCAGGTCTTCCCTTAGGAACAGCGACAGGGCTTTCTTAGGGACGGTGTCAGGACCTTGGTTAGAAATGGGTCAGGATATTAGCTCAGGATAGTGTCCGGATTTTAGTTATTGCCGGCAGCAGGGCCTATATTAGAGATAGATTCCGGGCCTTAGTTAGGGACAGTGTCAGTTAGTTAGGGAGAGCATTAGGGCTTCGGTGAGGAAAAGGGGCAGGACATTAGCTCGGGAGAGAGTCAGGTTCCAGGCCAGTGGTAGTGTCAGGATGTGAGCTAGGGATAGGGTGAAGACCTTAGTTATTGAGAGCATCAGGGCCTTAGGACCAGCGTCAGGGCCTTCATCAGGACCAGTGTCAGGGCTTCACGTACGGACAGCATCAGAGCCTAACTAAGGTACGGCAACAGGGCCTAAGTGAGGCCTATCTTCAGGGCCTGAGTTAGGGACAGTGTCAGGGCATGACTTAGGAGCAGTATAAGGGCCTCTGTAGGATCAGCCTTAGGGTCTTCGTTAAAGACATTCTCAGGGCCTCTGTTAGGGACCGCCTCAGGGCCTCACTTAGGGACAGCGTCAGGGCTTCCTTTGGGACAGTTTCAGGACCTTGGTAAGACATGGGTCAGGATATTAGTTCAGGATAATGTCAGGACTTTAGATATTGACTGCAGCAGGGCCTTAGAGACAGTGTCTCAGCCTGACTTAGGACTAGCATCAGAGCCTTTGTTAGGTCCAGTGTCAGGGACTGAGTTAGGTGTAGTGTCAGGGCCTCAGTTAGGGACAGTGTCAGGGCCTGAGTTAGGACGAGCCTCCAGGCCTCAGTTAGGGCCAGGGTCACAGCCTCGGGACTAATTTTAGGGCCTTAGTTAGGAACAGCATCAGGGATTTATTTAGCATAAGAAGCTCAACATTAGTTAAAGACAAGGTTAGGTTAAGGTCTAGGCATTGTGTCAGGGCATGACCTAGGGATAGTGTCAAGACCTTAGTTACTTAGGGCATCAGGGCCTAATTTAGGACCAGTGTCAGGGCTTCAGGTAGGGATAGCGTCAGAGCCTGACTTCGGGAGAGCGACAGGGCTTGAGTGAGGCCTAGTGACAGAGCCTGACTTCGGGAGAGCGACAGGGCTTCAGTGAGGCCTAGTGTCAGAGCCTTAGCTAGGGATAGTATCAGGGCATGACTTAGGAGCAGCACAAGGGCCTTGGTAGGATCAGCCTCAGGGGCTTTGTTAAAGACCTTATCAGGGCCTCTGTTAGGGGCAGCCTTAGGGCCTCCCTTAGGGACAGCGTCAGGGCTTACTTAGGGACAGTTTCAGGACCTTGGTAAGAGATGGGTCCGGAAGTTACCTCAGGATAGTGTCAGGACATTAGATATTGACGGCAGCAGGGCCTTACTTAGGGACAGTGTCAAGGCCTTAGTTAGTACTAGCATCTGGGCCTCTGTTAGGTACAGTGTCGGGGCCTGAGTTAGGAATAGTGTTAGGGCCTTAGTTAGGGACAGTATCACGACCTTGGGACTAAATTCAGGGCCTGAGGTAGTCACAGCATAAGGGCTTTAGTTAGCATAAGAGGCAGGACATTTGCTAGGGACAGGGTGAGGGTAAAGTTTAGGGATCGTGTCAGGAAATGACCTAGGGATAGTGTCAAGAGCTTAGTTACAGTATCAGGGCCTTATTTAGGACCCGTGTCAGGGCTTCAGGTAGGGACAGCGTCAGTGCCTGACTCTGGGAGAGCAACAGGGCCTGAGTGAGGCCTAGCGTCAGGCCCATAGCTGGGGACACTGTCAGGGCATGATGTAGGAGCAGCATCAGGGCCTTTGTTGCGTCAGCATTAGTGTCTTAGTTACAGACATGATCAGGGCCTGAGTTAGTCACAGCGTCAAGGCCTCAGTTAGGCATAGCTTCAGGGACTGAGTTACGGACAGCCTCAGGTCTTCCCTTAGGAACAGCGACAGGGCTCTCTTAGGGACGGTGTCAGGACCTTGGTTAGAAATGGGTCAGGATATTAGCTCAGGATAGTGTCCGGATTTTAGTTATTGCCGGCAGCAGGGCCTATATTAGAGATAGATTCCGGGCCTTAGTTAGGGACAGTGTCAGGGCCTTAATTAGGACTAGTCTGGGCCTTAGTTAGGGAGAGCATTACGGCTTCGCTGAGGATAAGGGGCAGGACGTTAGCTCGGGACAGAGTCAGGTTCCAGGCCAGTGGTAGTGTCAGGATGTGAGCTAGGGATAGGGTGAAGACCTTAGTTATTGAGAGCATCAGGGCCTTAGTTAGGACCAGCGTCAGGGCCTTCATCAGGACCAGTGTCAGGGCTTCACGTACGGACAGCGTCAGAGCCTAACTAAGGTACGGCAACGGGGCCTAAGTGAGGCCTATCTTTAGGGCCTGAGTTAGGGACAGTGTCAGGGCATGACTTAGGAGCAGTATAAGGGCCTCTGTAGGATCAGCATTAGGGTCTTCGTTAAAGACATTCTCAGGGCCTCTGTTAGGGACCGCCTCAGGGCCTCACTTAGGGACAGCGTCAGGGCTTCCTTTGGGACAGTTTCAGGACCTTGGTAAGACATGGGTCAGGATATTAGCTCGGGATAATGTCAGGACTTTAGATATTGACTGCAGCAGGGCCTTAGAGACAGTGTCTCAGCCTGACTTAGGACTAGCATCAGAGCCTTTGTTAGGTCCAGTGTCAGGGACTGAGTTAGGTGTAGTGTCAGGGCCTTAGTTAGGGACAGTGTCAGGGCCTGAGTTAGGACGAGCCTCCAGGCCTCAGTTAGGGCCAGGGTCACGGCCTCGGGACTAATTTTAGGGCCTTAGTTAGGAAGAGCATCAGGGATTTATTTAGCATAAGAAGCTCAACATTAGTTAAAGACAAGGTTAGGTTAAGGTCTAGGCATTGGGTCAGGGCATGACCTAGGGATAGTGTCAAGACCTTAGTTACTTAGGGCATCAGGGCCTAATTTAGGACCAGCGTCAGGGCTTCAGGTAGGGATAGCGTCAGAGCCTGACTTCGGGAGAGCGACAGGGCTTGAGTGAGGCCTAGTGTCAGAGCCTTAGCTAGGGATAGTATCAGGGCATGACTTAGGAGCAGCACAAGGGCCTTGGTAGGATCAGCCTCAGGGGCTTTGTTAAAGACCTTATCAGGGCCTCTGTTAGGGGCAGCCTTAGGGCCTCCCTTAGGGACAGCGTCAGGGCTTACTTAGGGACAGTTTCAGGAGCTTGGTAAGAGATGGGTCCGGAAATTACCTCAGGATAGTGTCAGGACATTAGATATTGACGGCAGCAGGGCCTTACTTAGGGACAGTGTCAAGGCCTTAGTTAGTACTAGCATCTGGGCCTCTGTTAGGTACAGTGTCGGGGCCTGAGTTAGGAATAGTGTTAGGGCCTTAGTTAGGGACAGTATCACGGCCTTGGGACTAAATTCAGGGCCTGAGGTAGTCACAGCCTAAGGGCTTTAGTTAGCATAAGAGGCAGGACATTTGCTAGGGACAGGGTGAGGGTAAAGTTTAGGGATCGTGTCAGGAAATGACCTAGGGATAGTGTCAAGAGCTTAGTTACAGTATCAGGGCCTTATTTAGGACCCGTGTCAGGGCTTCAGGTAGGGACAGCGTCAGTGCCTGACTCTGGGAGAGCAACAGGGCCTGAGTGAGGCCTAGCGTCAGGCCCATAGCTGGGGACACTGTCAGGGCATGATGTAGGAGCAGCATCAGGGCCTTTGTTGCGTCAGCATTAGTGTCTTAGTTACAGACATGATCAGGGCCTGAGTTAGTCACAGCGTCAAGGCCTCAGTTAGGCATAGCTTCAGGGACTGAGTTACGGACAGCCTCAGGTCTTCCCTTAGGAACAGCGACAGGGCTCTCTTAGGGACGGTGTCAGGACCTTGGTTAGAAATGGGTCAGGATATTAGCTCAGGATAGTGTCCGGATTTTAGTTATTGCCGGCAGCAGGGCCTATATTAGAGATAGATTCCGGGCCTTAGTTAGGGACAGTGTCAGGGCCTTAATTAGGACTAGTCTGGGCCTTAGTTAGGGAGAGCATTACGGCTTCGCTGAGGATAAGGGGCAGGACGTTAGCTCGGGACAGAGTCAGGTTCCAGGCCAGTGGTAGTGTCAGGATGTGAGCTAGGGATAGGGTGAAGACCTTAGTTATTGAGAGCATCAGGGCCTTAGTTAGGACCAGCGTCAGGGCCTTCATCAGGACCAGTGTCAGGGCTTCACGTACGGACAGCGTCAGAGCCTAACTAAGGTATGGCAACGGGGCCTAAGTGAGGCCTATCTTTAGGGCCTGAGTTAGGGACAGTGTCAGGGCATGACTTAGGAGCAGTATAAGGGCCTCTGTAGGATCAGCATTAGGGTCTTCGTTAAAGACATTCTCAGGGCCTCTGTTAGGGACCGCCTCAGGGCCTCACTTAGGGACAGCGTCAGGGCTTCCTTTGGGACAGTTTCAGGACCTTGGTAAGACATGGGTCAGGATATTAGCTCGGGATAATGTCAGGACTTTAGATATTGACTGCAGCAGGGCCTTAGAGACAGTGTCTCAGCCTGACTTAGGACTAGCATCAGAGCCTTTGTTAGGTCCAGTGTCAGGGACTGAGTTAGGTGTAGTGTCAGGGCCTTAGTTAGGGACAGTGTCAGGGCCTGAGTTAGGACGAGCCTCCAGGCCTCAGTTAGGGCCAGGGTCACGGCCTCGGGACTAATTTTAGGGCCTTAGTTAGGAAGAGCATCAGGGATTTATTTAGCATAAGAAGCTCAACATTAGTTAAAGACAAGGTTAGGTTAAGGTCTAGGCATTGGGTCAGGGCATGACCTAGGGATAGTGTCAAGACCTTAGTTACTTAGGGCATCAGGGCCTAATTTAGGACCAGCGTCAGGGCTTCAGGTAGGGATAGCGTCAGAGCCTGACTTCGGGAGAGCGACAGGGCTTGAGTGAGGCCTAGTGTCAGAGCCTTAGCTAGGGATAGTATCAGGGCATGACTTAGGAGCAGCACAAGGGCCTTGGTAGGATCAGCCTCAGGGGCTTTGTTAAAGACATTATCAGGGCCTCTGTTAGGGACAGCCTTAGGGCCTCCCTTAGGGACAGCGTCAGGGCTTACTTAGGGACAGTTTCAGGACCTTGGTAAGAGATGGGTCCGGAAGTTAACTCAGGATAGTGTCAGGACATTAGATATTGACGGCAGCAGGGCCTTACTTAGGGACAGTGTCAAGGCCTTAGTTAGTACTAGCATCTGGGCCTCTGTTAGGTACAGTGTCAGGGCCTGAGTTAGGAATAGTGTTAGGGCCTTAGTTAGGGACAGTATCACGGCCTTGGGACTAAATTCAGGGCCTGAGGTAGTCACAGCCTAAGGGCTTTAGTTAGCGTAAGAGGCAGGACATTTGCTAGGGACAGGGTTAGGGTAAAGTTTAGGGATCGTGTCAGGAAATGACCTAGGGATAGTGTCAAGAGCTTAGTTACAGTATCAGGGCCTTATTTAGGACCAGTGTCAGGGCTTCAGGTAGGGACAGCGTCAGTGCCTGACTCTGGGAGAGCAACAGGGCCTGAGTGAGGCCTAGCGTCAGGCCCATAGCTGGGGACACTGTCAGGGCATGATGTAGGAGCAGCATCAGGGCCTTTGTTGCATCAGCATTAGTGTCTTAGTTACAGACATGATCAGGGCCTGAGTTAGTCACAGCGTCAAGGCCTCAGTTAGGCATAGCTTCAGGGACTGAGTTACGGACAGCCTCAGGTCTTCCCTTAGGAACAGCGACAGGGCTTTCTTAGGGACGGTGTCAGGACCTTGGTTAGAAATGGGTCAGGATATTAGCTCAGGATAGTGTCCGGATTTTAGTTATTGCCGGCAGCAGGGCCTATATTAGAGATAGATTCCGGGCCTTAGTTAGGGACAGTGTCAGTTAGTTAGGGAGAGCATTAGGGCTTCGGTGAGGAAAAGGGGCAGGACATTAGCTCGGGAGAGAGTCAGGTTCCAGGCCAGTGGTAGTGTCAGGATGTGAGCTAGGGATAGGGTGAAGACCTTAGTTATTGAGAGCATCAGGGCCTTAGGACCAGCGTCAGGGCCTTCATCAGGACCAGTGTCAGGGCTTCACGTACGGACAGCATCAGAGCCTAACTAAGGTACGGCAACAGGGCCTAAGTGAGGCCTATCTTCAGGGCCTGAGTTAGGGACAGTGTCAGGGCATGACTTAGGAGCAGTATAAGGGCCTCTGTAGGATCAGCCTTAGGGTCTTCGTTAAAGACATTCTCAGGGCCTCTGTTAGGGACCGCCTCAGGGCCTCACTTAGGGACAGCGTCAGGGCTTCCTTTGGGACAGTTTCAGGACCTTGGTAAGACATGGGTCAGGATATTAGTTCAGGATAATGTCAGGACTTTAGATATTGACTGCAGCAGGGCCTTAGAGACAGTGTCTCAGCCTGACTTAGGACTAGCATCAGAGCCTTTGTTAGGTCCAGTGTCAGGGACTGAGTTAGGTGTAGTGTCAGGGCCTCAGTTAGGGACAGTGTCAGGGCCTGAGTTAGGACGAGCCTCCAGGCCTCAGTTAGGGCCAGGGTCACAGCCTCGGGACTAATTTTAGGGCCTTAGTTAGGAACAGCATCAGGGATTTATTTAGCATAAGAAGCTCAACATTAGTTAAAGACAAGGTTAGGTTAAGGTCTAGGCATTGTGTCAGGGCATGACCTAGGGATAGTGTCAAGACCTTAGTTACTTAGGGCATCAGGGCCTAATTTAGGACCAGTGTCAGGGCTTCAGGTAGGGATAGCGTCAGAGCCTGACTTCGGGAGAGCGACAGGGCTTGAGTGAGGCCTAGTGACAGAGCCTGACTTCGGGAGAGCGACAGGGCTTGAGTGAGGCCTAGTGTCAGAGCCTTAGCTAGGGATAGTATCAGGGCATGACTTAGGAGCAGCACAAGGGCCTTGGTAGGATCAGCCTCAGGGGCTTTGTTAAAGACCTTATCAGGGCCTCTGTTAGGGGCAGCCTTAGGGCCTCCCTTAGGGACAGCGTCAGGGCTTACTTAGGGACAGTTTCAGGAGCTTGGTAAGAGATGGGTCCGGAAGTTACCTCAGGATAGTGTCAGGACATTAGATATTGACGGCAGCAGGGCCTTACTTAGGGACAGTGTCAAGGCCTTAGTTAGTACTAGCATCTGGGCCTCTGTTAGGTGCAGTGTCGGGGCCTGAGTTAGGAATAGTGTTAGGGCCTTAGTTAGGGACAGTATCACGGCCTTGGAACTAAATTCAGGGCCTGAGGTAGTCACAGCCTAAGGGCTTTAGTTAGCATAAGAGGCAGGACATTTGCTAGGGACAGGGTGAGGGTAAAGTTTAGGGATCGTGTCAGGAAATGACCTAGGGATAGTGTCAAGAGCTTAGTTACAGTATCAGGGCCTTATTTAGGACCCGTGTCAGGGCTTCAGGTAGGGACAGCGTCAGTGCCTGACTCTGGGAGAGCAACAGGGCCTGAGTGAGGCCTAGCGTCAGGCCCATAGCTGGGGACACTGTCAGGGCATGATGTAGGAGCAGCATCAGGGCCTTTGTTGCATCAGCATTAGTGTCTTAGTTACAGACATGATCAGGGCCTGAGTTAGTCACAGCGTCAAGGCCTCAGTTAGGCATAGCTTCAGGGACTGAGTTACGGACAGCCTCAGGTCTTCCCTTAGGAACAGCGACAGGGCTCTCTTAGGGACGGTGTCAGGACCTTGGTTAGAAATGGGTCAGGATATTAGCTCAGGATAGTGTCCGGATTTTAGTTATTGCCGGCAGCAGGGCCTATATTAGAGATAGATTCCGGGCCTTAGTTAGGGACAGTGTCAGGGCCTTAATTAGGACTAGTCTGGGCCTTAGTTAGGGAGAGCATTACGGCTTCGCTGAGGATAAGGGGCAGGACGTTAGCTCGGGACAGAGTCAGGTTCCAGGCCAGTGGTAGTGTCAGGATGTGAGCTAGGGATAGGGTGAAGACCTTAGTTATTGAGAGCATCAGGGCCTTAGTTAGGACCAGCGTCAGGGCCTTCATCAGGACCAGTGTCAGGGCTTCACGTACGGACAGCGTCAGAGCCTAACTAAGGTACGGCAACGGGGCCTAAGTGAGGCCTATCTTCAGGGCCTGAGTTAGGGACAGTGTCAGGGCATGACTTAGGAGCAGTATAAGGGCCTCTGTAGGATCAGCATTAGGGTCTTCGTTAAAGACATTCTCAGGGCCTCTGTTAGGGACCGCCTCAGGGCCTCACTTAGGGACAGCGTCAGGGCTTCCTTTGGGACAGTTTCAGGACCTTGGTAAGACATGGGTCAGGATATTAGCTCGGGATAATGTCAGGACTTTAGATATTGACTGCAGCAGGGCCTTAGAGACAGTGTCTCAGCCTGACTTAGGACTAGCATCAGAGCCTTTGTTAGGTCCAGTGTCAGGGACTGAGTTAGGTGTAGTGTCAGGGCCTTAGTTAGGGACAGTGTCAGGGCCTGAGTTAGGACGAGCCTCCAGGCCTCAGTTAGGGCCAGGGTCACGGCCTCGGGACTAATTTTAGGGCCTTAGTTAGGAAGAGCATCAGGGATTTATTTAGCATAAGAAGCTCAACATTAGTTAAAGACAAGGTTAGGTTAAGGTCTAGGCATTGGGTCAGGGCATGACCTAGGGATAGTGTCAAGACCTTAGTTACTTAGGGCATCAGGGCCTAATTTAGGACCAGCGTCAGGGCTTCAGGTAGGGATAGCGTCAGAGCCTGACTTCGGGAGAGCGACAGGGCTTGAGTGAGGCCTAGTGTCAGAGCCTTAGCTAGGGATAGTATCAGGGCATGACTTAGGAGCAGCACAAGGGCCTTGGTAGGATCAGCCTCAGGGGCTTTGTTAAAGACCTTATCAGGGCCTCTGTTAGGGGCAGCCTTAGGGCCTCCCTTAGGGACAGCGTCAGGGCTTACTTAGGGACAGTTTCAGGAGCTTGGTAAGAGATGGGTCCGGAAATTACGTCAGGATAGTGTCAGGACATTAGATATTGACGGCAGCAGGGCCTTACTTAGGGACAGTGTCAAGGCCTTAGTTAGTACTAGCATCTGGGCCTCTGTTAGGTACAGTGTCGGGGCCTGAGTTAGGAATAGTGTTAGGGCCTTAGTTAGGGACAGTATCACGGCCTTGGGACTAAATTCAGGGCCTGAGGTAGTCACAGCCTAAGGGCTTTAGTTAGCATAAGAGGCAGGACATTTGCTAGGGACAGGGTGAGGGTAAAGTTTAGGGATCGTGTCAGGAAATGACCTAGCGATAGTGTCAAGAGCTTAGTTACAGTATCAGGGCCTTATTTAGGACCCGTGTCAGGGCTTCAGGTAGGGACAGCGTCAGTGCCTGACTCTGGGAGAGCAACAGGGCCTGAGTGAGGCCTAGCGTCAGGCCCATAGCTGGGGACACTGTCAGGGCATGATGTAGGAGCAGCATCAGGGCCTTTGTTGCATCAGCATTAGTGTCTTAGTTACAGACATGATCAGGGCCTGAGTTAGTCACAGCGTCAAGGCCTCAGTTAGGCATAGCTTCAGGGACTGAGTTACGGACAGCCTCAGGTCTTCCCTTAGGAACAGCGACAGGGCTCTCTTAGGGACGGTGTCAGGACCTTGGTTAGAAATGGGTCAGGATATTAGCTCAGGCTAGTGTCCGGATTTTAGTTATTGCCGGCAGCAGGGCCTATATTAGAGATAGATTCCGGGCCTTAGTTAGGGACAGTGTCAGGGCCTTAATTAGGACTAGTCTGGGCCTTAGTTAGGGAGAGCATTACGGCTTCGCTGAGGATAAGGGGCAGGACGTTAGCTCGGGACAGAGTCAGGTTCCAGGCCAGTGGTAGTGTCAGGATGTGAGCTAGGGATAGGGTGAAGACCTTAGTTATTGAGAGCATCAGGGCCTTAGTTAGGACCAGCGTCAGGGCCTTCATCAGGACCAGTGTCAGGGCTTCACGTACGGACAGCGTCAGAGCCTAACTAAGGTATGGCAACGGGGCCTAAGTGAGGCCTATCTTTAGGGCCTGAGTTAGGGACAGTGTCAGGGCATGACTTAGGAGCAGTATAAGGGCCTCTGTAGGATCAGCCTTAGGGTCTTCGTTAAAGACATTCTCAGGGCCTCTGTTAGGGACCGCCTCAGGGCCTCACTTAGGGACAGCGTCAGGGCTTCCTTTGGGACAGTTTCAGGACCTTGGTAAGACATGGGTCAGGATATTAGCTCGGGATAATGTCAGGACTTTAGATATTGACTGCAGCAGGGCCTTAGAGACAGTGTCTCAGCCTGACTTAGGACTAGCATCAGAGCCTTTGTTAGGTCCAGTGTCAGGGACTGAGTTAGGTGTAGTGTCAGGGCCTTAGTTAGGGACAGTGTCAGGGCCTGAGTTAGGACGAGCCTCCAGGCCTCAGTTAGGGCCAGGGTCACGGCCTCGGGACTAATTTTAGGGCCTTAGTTAGGAAGAGCATCAGGGATTTATTTAGCATAAGAAGCTCAACATTAGTTAAAGACAAGGTTAGGTTAAGGTCTAGGCATTGGGTCAGGGCATGACCTAGGGATAGTGTCAAGACCTTAGTTACTTAGGGCATCAGGGCCTAATTTAGGACCAGCGTCAGGGCTTCAGGTAGGGATAGCGTCAGAGCCTGACTTCGGGAGAGCGACAGGGCTTGAGTGAGGCCTAGTGTCAGAGCCTTAGCTAGGGATAGTATCAGGGCATGACTTAGGAGCAGCACAAGGGCCTTGGTAGGATCAGCCTCAGGGGCTTTGTTAAAGACATTATCAGGGCCTCTGTTAGGGACAGCCTTAGGGCCTCCCTTAGGGACAGCGTCAGGGCTTACTTAGGGACAGTTTCAGGACCTTGGTAAGAGATGGGTCCGGAAGTTAACTCAGGATAGTGTCAGGACATTAGATATTGACGGCAGCAGGGCCTTAGTTAGGGACAGTGTCAAGGCCTTAGTTAGTACTAGCATCTGGGCCTCTGTTAGGTACAGTGTCGGGGCCTGAGTTAGGAATAGTGTTAGGGCCTTAGTTAGGGACAGTATCACGGCCTTGGGACTAAATTCAGGGCCTGAGGTAGTCACAGCCTAAGGGCTTTAGTTAGCGTAAGAGGCAGGACATTTGCTAGGGACAGGGTGAGGGTAAAGTTTAGGGATCGTGTCAGGAAATGACCTAGGGATAGTGTCAAGAGCTTAGTTACAGTATCAGGGCCTTATTTAGGACCAGTGTCAGGGCTTCAGGTAGGGACAGCGTCAGTGCCTGACTCTGGGAGAGCAACAGGGCCTGAGTGAGGCCTAGCGTCAGGCCCATAGCTGGGGACACTGTCAGGGCATGATGTAGGAGCAGCATCAGGGCCTTTGTTGCATCAGCATTAGTGTCTTAGTTACAGACATGATCAGGGCCTGAGTTAGTCACAGCGTCAAGGCCTCAGTTAGGCATAGCTTCAGGGACTGAGTTACGGACAGCCTCAGGTCTTCCCTTAGGAACAGCGACAGGGCTTTCTTAGGGACGGTGTCAGGACCTTGGTTAGAAATGGGTCAGGATATTAGCTCAGGATAGTGTCCGGATTTTAGTTATTGCCGGCAGCAGGGCCTATATTAGAGATAGATTCCGGGCCTTAGTTAGGGACAGTGTCAGTTAGTTAGGGAGAGCATTAGGGCTTCGGTGATGAAAAGGGGCAGGACATTAGCTCGGGAGAGAGTCAGGTTCCAGGCCAGTGGTAGTGTCAGGATGTGAGCTAGGGATAGGGTGAAGACCTTAGTTATTGAGAGCATCAGGGCCTTAGGACCAGCGTCAGGGCCTTCATCAGGACCAGTGTCAGGGCTTCACGTACGGACAGCATCAGAGCCTAACTAAGGTACGGCAACAGGGCCTAAGTGAGGCCTATCTTCAGGGCCTGAGTTAGGGACAGTGTCAGGGCATGACTTAGGAGCAGTATAAGGGCCTCTGTAGGATCAGCCTTAGGGTCTTCGTTAAAGACATTCTCAGGGCCTCTGTTAGGGACCGCCTCAGGGCCTCACTTAGGGACAGCGTCAGGGCTTCCTTTGGGACAGTTTCAGGACCTTGGTAAGACATGGGTCAGGATATTAGTTCAGGATAATGTCAGGACTTTAGATATTGACTGCAGCAGGGCCTTAGAGACAGTGTCTCAGCCTGACTTAGGACTAGCATCAGAGCCTTTGTTAGGTCCAGTGTCAGGGACTGAGTTAGGTGTAGTGTCAGGGCCTCAGTTAGGGACAGTGTCAGGGCCTGAGTTAGGACGAGCCTCCAGGCCTCAGTTAGGGCCAGGGTCACAGCCTCGGGACTAATTTTAGGGCCTTAGTTAGGAAGAGCATCAGGGATTTATTTAGCATAAGAAGCTCAACATTAGTTAAAGACAAGGTTAGGTTAAGGTCTAGGCATTGTGTCAGGGCATGACCTAGGGATAGTGTCAAGACCTTAGTTACTTAGGGCATCAGGGCCTAATTTAGGACCAGTGTCAGGGCTTCAGGTAGGGATAGCGTCAGAGCCTGACTTCGGGAGAGCGACAGGGCTTGAGTGAGGCCTAGTGACAGAGCCTGACTTCGGGAGAGCGACAGGGCTTGAGGGAGGCCTAGTGTCAGAGCCTTAGCTAGGGATAGTATCAGGGCATGACTTAGGAGCAGCACAAGGGCCTTGGTAGGATCAGCCTCAGGGGCTTTGTTAAAGACCTTATCAGGGCCTCTGTTAGGGGCAGCCTTAGGGCCTCCCTTAGGGACAGCGTCAGGGCTTACTTAGGGACAGTTTCAGGAGCTTGGTAAGAGATGGGTCCGGAAATTACCTCAGGATAGTGTCAGGACATTAGATATTGACGGCAGCAGGGCCTTACTTAGGGACAGTGTCAAGGCCTTAGTTAGTACTAGCATCTGGGCCTCTGTTAGGTACAGTGTCGGGGCCTGAGTTAGGAATAGTGTTAGGGCCTTAGTTAGGGACAGTATCACGGCCTTGGGACTAAATTCAGGGCCTGAGGTAGTCACAGCCTAAGGGCTTTAGTTAGCATAAGAGGCAGGACATTTGCTAGGGACAGGGTGAGGGTAAAGTTTAGGGATCGTGTCAGGAAATGACCTAGCGATAGTGTCAAGAGCTTAGTTACAGTATCAGGGCCTTATTTAGGACCCGTGTCAGGGCTTCAGGTAGGGACAGCGTCAGTGCCTGACTCTGGGAGAGCAACAGGGCCTGAGTGAGGCCTAGCGTCAGGCCCATAGCTGGGGACACTGTCAGGGCATGATGTAGGAGCAGCATCAGGGCCTTTGTTGCATCAGCATTAGTGTCTTAGTTACAGACATGATCAGGGCCTGAGTTAGTCACAGCGTCAAGGCCTCAGTTAGGCATAGCTTCAGGGACTGAGTTACGGACAGCCTCAGGTCTTCCCTTAGGAACAGCGACAGGGCTCTCTTAGGGACGGTGTCAGGACCTTGGTTAGAAATGGGTCAGGATATTAGCTCAGGATAGTGTCCGGATTTTAGTTATTGCCGGCAGCAGGGCCTATATTAGAGATAGATTCCGGGCCTTAGTTAGGGACAGTGTCAGGGCCTTAATTAGGACTACTCTGGGCCTTAGTTAGGGAGAGCATTACGGCTTCGCTGAGGATAAGGGGCAGGACGTTAGCTCGGGACAGAGTCAGGTTCCAGGCCAGTGGTAGTGTCAGAATGTGAGCTAGGGATAGGGTGAAGACCTTAGTTATTGAGAGCATCAGGGCCTTAGTTAGGACCAGCGTCAGGGCCTTCATCAGGACCAGTGTCAGGGCTTCACGTACGGACAGCGTCAGAGCCTAACTAAGGTACGGCAACGGGGCCTAAGTGAGGCCTATCTTTAGGGCCTGAGTTAGGGACAGTGTCAGGGCATGACTTAGGAGCAGTATAAGGGCCTCTGTAGGATCAGCATTAGGGTCTTCGTTAAAGACATTCTCAGGGCCTCTGTTAGGGACCGCCTCAGGGCCTCACTTAGGGACAGCGTCAGGGCTTCCTTTGGGACAGTTTCAGGACCTTGGTAAGACATGGGTCAGGATATTAGCTCGGGATAATGTCAGGACTTTAGATATTGACTGCAGCAGGGCCTTAGAGACAGTGTCTCAGCCTGACTTAGGACTAGCATCAGAGCCTTTGTTAGGTCCAGTGTCAGGGACTGAGTTAGGTGTAGTGTCAGGGCCTTAGTTAGGGACAGTGTCAGGGCCTGAGTTAGGACGAGCCTCCAGGCCTCAGTTAGGGCCAGGGTCACGGCCTCGGGACTAATTTTAGGGCCTTAGTTAGGAAGAGCATCAGGGATTTATTTAGCATAAGAAGCTCAACATTAGTTAAAGACAAGGTTAGGTTAAGGTCTAGGCATTGGGTCAGGGCATGACCTAGGGATAGTGTCAAGACCTTAGTTACTTAGGGCATCAGGGCCTAATTTAGGACCAGCGTCAGGGCTTCAGGTAGGGATAGCGTCAGAGCCTGACTTCGGGAGAGCGACAGGGCTTGAGTGAGGCCTAGTGTCAGAGCCTTAGCTAGGGATAGTATCAGGGCATGACTTAGGAGCAGCACAAGGGCCTTGGTAGGATCAGCCTCAGGGGCTTTGTTAAAGACCTTATCAAGGCCTCTGTTAGGGGCAGCCTTAGGGCCTCCCTTAGGGACAGCGTCAGGGCTTACTTAGGGACAGTTTCAGGAGCTTGGTAAGAGATGGGTCCGGAAATTACCTCAGGATAGTGTCAGGACATTAGATATTGACGGCAGCAGGGCCTTACTTAGGGACAGTGTCAAGGCCTTAGTTAGTACTAGCATCTGGGCCTCTGTTAGGTACAGTGTCGGGGCCTGAGTTAGGAATAGTGTTAGGGCCTTAGTTAGGGACAGTATCACGGCCTTGGGACTAAATTCAGGGCCTGAGGTAGTCACAGCCTAAGGGCTTTAGTTAGCATAAGAGGCAGGACATTTGCTAGGGACAGGGTGAGGGTAAAGTTTAGGGATCGTGTCAGGAAATGACCTAGGGATAGTGTCAAGAGCTTAGTTACAGTATCAGGGCCTTATTTAGGACCCGTGTCAGGGCTTCAGGTAGGGACAGCGTCAGTGCCTGACTCTGGGAGAGCAACAGGGCCTGAGTGAGGCCTAGCGTCAGGCCCATAGCTGGGGACACTGTCAGGGCATGATGTAGGAGCAGCATCAGGGCCTTTGTTGCATCAGCATTAGTGTCTTAGTTACAGACATGATCAGGGCCTGAGTTAGTCACAGCGTCAAGGCCTCAGTTAGGCATAGCTTCAGGGACTGAGTTACGGACAGCCTCAGGTCTTCCCTTAGGAACAGCGACAGGGCTCTCTTAGGGACGGTGTCAGGACCTTGGTTAGAAATGGGTCAGTATATTAGCTCAGGATAGTGTCCGGATTTTAGTTATTGCCGGCAGCAGGGCCTATATTAGAGATAGATTCCGGGCCTTAGTTAGGGACAGTGTCAGGGCCTTAATTAGGACTAGTCTGGGCCTTAGTTAGGGAGAGCATTACGGCTTCGCTGAGGATAAGGGGCAGGACGTTAGCTCGGGACAGAGTCAGGTTCCAGGCCAGTGGTAGTGTCAGGATGTGAGCTAGGGATAGGGTGAAGACCTTAGTTATTGAGAGCATCAGGGCCTTAGTTAGGACCAGCGTCAGGGCCTTCATCAGGACCAGTGTCAGGGCTTCACGTACGGACAGCGTCAGAGCCTAACTAAGGTATGGCAACGGGGCCTAAGTGAGGCCTATCTTTAGGGCCTGAGTTAGGGACAGTGTCAGGGCATGACTTAGGAGCAGTATAAGGGCCTCTGTAGGATCAGCATTAGGGTCTTCGTTAAAGACATTCTCAGGGCCTCTGTTAGGGACCGCCTCAGGGCCTCACTTAGGGACAGCGTCAGGGCTTCCTTTGGGACAGTTTCAGGACCTTGGTAAGACATGGGTCAGGATATTAGCTCGGGATAATGTCAGGACTTTAGATATTGACTGCAGCAGGGCCTTAGAGACAGTGTCTCAGCCTGACTTAGGACTAGCATCAGAGCCTTTGTTAGGTCCAGTGTCAGGGACTGAGTTAGGTGTAGTGTCAGGGCCTTAGTTAGGGACAGTGTCAGGGCCTGAGTTAGGACGAGCCTCCAGGCCTCAGTTAGGGCCAGGGTCACGGCCTCGGGACTAATTTTAGGGCCTTAGTTAGGAAGAGCATCAGGGATTTATTTAGCATAAGAAGCTCAACATTAGTTAAAGACAAGGTTAGGTTAAGGTCTAGGCATTGGGTCAGGGCATGACCTAGGGATAGTGTCAAGACCTTAGTTACTTAGGGCATCAGGGCCTAATTTAGGACCAGCGTCAGGGCTTCAGGTAGGGATAGCGTCAGAGCCTGACTTCGGGAGAGCGACAGGGCTTGAGTGAGGCCTAGTGTCAGAGCCTTAGCTAGGGATAGTATCAGGGCATGACTTAGGAGCAGCACAAGGGCCTTGGTAGGATCAGCCTCAGGGGCTTTGTTAAAGACATTATCAGGGCCTCTGTTAGGGACAGCCTTAGGGCCTCCCTTAGGGACAGCGTCAGGGCTTACTTAGGGACAGTTTCAGGACCTTGGTAAGAGATGGGTCCGGAAGTTAACTCAGGATAGTGTCAGGACATTAGATATTGACGGCAGCAGGGCCTTAGTTAGGGACAGTGTCAAGGCCTTAGTTAGTACTAGCATCTGGGCCTCTGTTAGGTACAGTGTCAGGGCCTGAGTTAGGAATAGTGTTAGGGCCTTAGTTAGGGACAGTATCACGGCCTTGGGACTAAATTCAGGGCCTGAGGTAGTCACAGCCTAAGGGCTTTAGTTAGCGTAAGAGGCAGGACATTTGCTAGGGACAGGGTGAGGGTAAAGTTTAGGGATCGTGTCAGGAAATGACCTAGGGATAGTGTCAAGAGCTTAGTTACAGTATCAGGGCCTTATTTAGGACCAGTGTCAGGGCTTCAGGTAGGGACAGCGTCAGTGCCTGACTCTGGGAGAGCAACAGGGCCTGAGTGAGGCCTAGCGTCAGGCCCATAGCTGGGGACACTGTCAGGGCATGATGTAGGAGCAGCATCAGGGCCTTTGTTGCATCAGCATTAGTGTCTTAGTTACAGACATGATCAGGGCCTGAGTTAGTCACAGCGTCAAGGCCTCAGTTAGGCATAGCTTCAGGGACTGAGTTACGGACAGCCTCAGGTCTTCCCTTAGGAACAGCGACAGGGCTTTCTTAGGGACGGTGTCAGGACCTTGGTTAGAAATGGGTCAGGATATTAGCTCAGGATAGTGTCCGGATTTTAGTTATTGCCGGCAGCAGGGCCTATATTAGAGATAGATTCCGGGCCTTAGTTAGGGACAGTGTCAGTTAGTTAGGGAGAGCATTAGGGCTTCGGTGAGGAAAAGGGGCAGGACATTAGCTCGGGAGAGAGTCAGGTTCCAGGCCAGTGGTAGTGTCAGGATGTGAGCTAGGGATAGGGTGAAGACCTTAGTTATTGAGAGCATCAGGGCCTTAGGACCAGCGTCAGGGCCTTCATCAGGACCAGTGTCAGGGCTTCACGTACGGACAGCATCAGAGCCTAACTAAGGTACGGCAACAGGGCCTAAGTGAGGCCTATCTTCAGGGCCTGAGTTAGGGACAGTGTCAGGGCATGACTTAGGAGCAGTATAAGGGCCTCTGTAGGATCAGCCTTAGGGTCTTCGTTAAAGACATTCTCAGGGCCTCTGTTAGGGACCGCCTCAGGGCCTCACTTAGGGACAGTGTCAGGGCTTCCTTTGGGACAGTTTCAGGACCTTGGTAAGACATGGGTCAGGATATTAGTTCAGGATAATGTCAGGACTTTAGATATTGACTGCAGCAGGGCCTTAGAGACAGTGTCTCAGCCTGACTTAGGACTAGCATCAGAGCCTTTGTTAGGTCCAGTGTCAGGGACTGAGTTAGGTGTAGTGTCAGGGCCTCAGTTAGGGACAGTGTCAGGGCCTGAGTTAGGACGAGCCTCCAGGCCTCAGTTAGGGCCAGGGTCACAGCCTCGAGACTAATTTTAGGGCCTTAGTTAGGAACAGCATCAGGGATTTATTTAGCATAAGAAGCTCAACATTAGTTAAAGACAAGGTTAGGTTAAGGTCTAGGCATTGTGTCAGGGCATGACCTAGGGATAGTGTCAAGACCTTAGTTACTTAGGGCATCAGGGCCTAATTTAGGACCAGTGTCAGGGCTTCAGGTAGGGATAGCGTCAGAGCCTGACTTCGGGAGAGCGACAGGGCTTGAGTGAGGCCTAGTGTCAGAGCCTTAGCTAGGGATAGTATCAGGGCATGACTTAGGAGCAGCACAAGGGCCTTGGTAGGATCAGCCTCAGGGGCTTTGTTAAAGACCTTATCAGGGCCTCTGTTAGGGGCAGCCTTAGGGCCTCCCTTAGGGACAGCGTCAGGGCTTACTTAGGGACAGTTTCAGGACCTTGGTAAGAGATGGGTCCGGAAATTACCTCAGGATAGTGTCAGGACATTAGATATTGACGGCAGCAGGGCCTTACTTAGGGACAGTGTCAAGGCCTTAGTTAGTACTAGCATCTGGGCCTCTGTTAGGTACAGTGTCGGGGCCTGAGTTAGGAATAGTGTTAGGGCCTTAGTTAGGGACAGTATCACGGCCTTGAGACTAAATTCAGGGCCTGAGGTAGTCACAGCATAAGGGCTTTAGTTAGCATAAGAGGCAGGACATTTGCTAGGGACAGGGTGAGGGTAAAGTTTAGGGATCGTGTCAGGAAATGACCTAGGGATAGTGTCAAGAGCTTAGTTACAGTATCAGGGCCTTATTTAGGACCCGTGTCAGGGCTTCAGGTAGGGACAGCGTCAGTGCCTGACTCTGGGAGAGCAACAGGGCCTGAGTGAGGCCTAGCGTCAGGCCCATAGCTGGGGACACTGTCAGGGCATGATGTAGGAGCAGCATCAGGGCCTTTGTTGCATCAGCATTAGTGTCTTAGTTACAGACATGATCAGGGCCTGAGTTAGTCACAGCGTCAAGGCCTCAGTTAGGCATAGCTTCAGGGACTGAGTTACGGACAGCCTCAGGTCTTCCCTTAGGAACAGCGACAGGGCTCTCTTAGGGACGGTGTCAGGACCTTGGTTAGAAATGGGTCAGGATATTAGCTCAGGATAGTGTCCGGATTTTAGTTATTGCCGGCAGCAGGGCCTATATTAGAGATAGATTCCGGGCCTTAGTTAGGGACAGTGTCAGGGCCTTAATTAGGACTAGTCTGGGCCTTAGTTAGGGAGAGCATTACGGCTTCGCTGAGGATAAGGGGCAGGACGTTAGCTCGGGACAGAGTCAGGTTCCAGGCCAGTGGTAGTGTCAGGATGTGAGCTAGGGATAGGGTGAAGACCTTAGTTATTGAGAGCATCAGGGCCTTAGTTAGGACCAGCGTCAGGGCCTTCATCAGGACCAGTGTCAGGGCTTCACGTACGGACAGCGTCAGAGCCTAACTAAGGTACGGCAACGGGGCCTAAGTGAGGCCTATCTTTAGGGCCTGAGTTAGGGACAGTGTCAGGGCATGACTTAGGAGCAGTATAAGGGCCTCTGTAGGATCAGCATTAGGGTCTTCGTTAAAGACATTCTCAGGGCCTCTGTTAGGGACCGCCTCAGGGCCTCACTTAGGGACAGCGTCAGGGCTTCCTTTGGGACAGTTTCAGGACCTTGGTAAGACATGGGTCAGGATATTAGCTCGGGATAATGTCAGGACTTTAGATATTGACTGCAGCAGGGCCTTAGAGACAGTGTCTCAGCCTGACTTAGGACTAGCATCAGAGCCTTTGTTAGGTCCAGTGTCAGGGACTGAGTTAGGTGTAGTGTCAGGGCCTTAGTTAGGGACAGTGTCAGGGCCTGAGTTAGGACGAGCCTCCAGGCCTCAGTTAGGGCCAGGGTCACGGCCTCGGGACTAATTTTAGGGCCTTAGTTAGGAAGAGCATCAGGGATTTATTTAGCATAAGAAGCTCAACATTAGTTAAAGACAAGGTTAGGTTAAGGTCTAGGCATTGGGTCAGGGCATGACCTAGGGATAGTGTCAAGACCTTAGTTACTTAGGGCATCAGGGCCTAATTTAGGACCAGCGTCAGGGCTTCAGGTAGGGATAGCGTCAGAGCCTGACTTCGGGAGAGCGACAGGGCTTGAGTGAGGCCTAGTGTCAGAGCCTTAGCTAGGGATAGTATCAGGGCATGACTTAGGAGCAGCACAAGGGCCTTGGTAGGATCAGCCTCAGGGGCTTTGTTAAAGACCTTATCAGGGCCTCTGTTAGGGGCAGCCTTAGGGCCTCCCTTAGGGACAGCGTCAGGGCTTACTTAGGGACAGTTTCAGGAGCTTGGTAAGAGATGGGTCCGGAAATTACCTCAGGATAGTGTCAGGACATTAGATATTGACGGCAGCAGGGCCTTACTTAGGGACAGTGTCAAGGCCTTAGTTAGTACTAGCATCTGGGCCTCTGTTAGGTACAGTGTCGGGGCCTGAGTTAGGAATAGTGTTAGGGCCTTAGTTAGGGACAGTATCACGGCCTTGGGACTAAATTCAGGGCCTGAGGTAGTCACAGCCTAAGGGCTTTAGTTAGCATAAGAGGCAGGACATTTGCTAGGGACAGGGTGAGGGTAAAGTTTAGGGATCGTGTCAGGAAATGACCTAGGGATAGTGTCAAGAGCTTAGTTACAGTATCAGGGCCTTATTTAGGACCCGTGTCAGGGCTTCAGGTAGGGACAGCGTCAGTGCCTGACTCTGGGAGAGCAACAGGGCCTGAGTGAGGCCTAGCGTCAGGCCCATAGCTGGGGACACTGTCAGGGCATGATGTAGGAGCAGCATCAGGGCCTTTGTTGCATCAGCATTAGTGTCTTAGTTACAGACATGATCAGGGCCTGAGTTAGTCACAGCGTCAAGGCCTCAGTTAGGCATAGCTTCAGGGACTGAGTTACGGACAGCCTCAGGTCTTCCCTTAGGAACAGCGACAGGGCTCTCTTAGGGACGGTGTCAGGACCTTGGTTAGAAATGGGTCAGTATATTAGCTCAGGATAGTGTCCGGATTTTAGTTATTGCCGGCAGCAGGGCCTATATTAGAGATAGATTCCGGGCCTTAGTTAGGGACAGTGTCAGGGCCTTAATTAGGACTAGTCTGGGCCTTAGTTAGGGAGAGCATTACGGCTTCGCTGAGGATAAGGGGCAGGACGTTAGCTCGGGACAGAGTCAGGTTCCAGGCCAGTGGTAGTGTCAGGATGTGAGCTAGGGATAGGGTGAAGACCTTAGTTATTGAGAGCATCAGGGCCTTAGTTAGGACCAGCGTCAGGGCCTTCATCAGGACCAGTGTCAGGGCTTCACGTACGGACAGCGTCAGAGCCTAACTAAGGTATGGCAACGGGGCCTAAGTGAGGCCTATCTTTAGGGCCTGAGTTAGGGACAGTGTCAGGGCATGACTTAGGAGCAGTATAAGGGCCTCTGTAGGATCAGCATTAGGGTCTTCGTTAAAGACATTCTCAGGGCCTCTGTTAGGGACCGCCTCAGGGCCTCACTTAGGGACAGCGTCAGGGCTTCCTTTGGGACAGTTTCAGGACCTTGGTAAGACATGGGTCAGGATATTAGCTCGGGATAATGTCAGGACTTTAGATATTGACTGCAGCAGGGCCTTAGAGACAGTGTCTCAGCCTGACTTAGGACTAGCATCAGAGCCTTTGTTAGGTCCAGTGTCAGGGACTGAGTTAGGTGTAGTGTCAGGGCCTTAGTTAGGGACAGTGTCAGGGCCTGAGTTAGGACGAGCCTCCAGGCCTCAGTTAGGGCCAGGGTCACGGCCTCGGGACTAATTTTAGGGCCTTAGTTAGGAAGAGCATCAGGGATTTATTTAGCATAAGAAGCTCAACATTAGTTAAAGACAAGGTTAGGTTAAGGTCTAGGCATTGGGTCAGGGCATGACCTAGGGATAGTGTCAAGACCTTAGTTACTTAGGGCATCAGGGCCTAATTTAGGACCAGCGTCAGGGCTTCAGGTAGGGATAGCGTCAGAGCCTGACTTCGGGAGAGCGACAGGGCTTGAGTGAGGCCTAGTGTCAGAGCCTTAGCTAGGGATAGTATCAGGGCATGACTTAGGAGCAGCACAAGGGCCTTGGTAGGATCAGCCTCAGGGGCTTTGTTAAAGACATTATCAGGGCCTCTGTTAGGGACAGCCTTAGGGCCTCCCTTAGGGACAGCATCAGGGCTTACTTAGGGACAGTTTCAGGACCTTGGTAAGAGATGGGTCCGGAAGTTAACTCAGGATAGTGTCAGGACATTAGATATTGACGGCAGCAGGGCCTTAGTTAGGGACAGTGTCAAGGCCTTAGTTAGTACTAGCATCTGGGCCTCTGTTAGGTACAGTGTCAGGGCCTGAGTTAGGAATAGTGTTAGGGCCTTAGTTAGGGACAGTATCACGGCCTTGGGACTAAATTCAGGGCCTGAGGTAGTCACAGCCTAAGGGCTTTAGTTAGCGTAAGAGGCAGGACATTTGCTAGGGACAGGGTTAGGGTAAAGTTTAGGGATCGTGTCAGGAAATGACCTAGGGATAGTGTCAAGAGCTTAGTTACAGTATCAGGGCCTTATTTAGGACCAGTGTCAGGGCTTCAGGTAGGGACAGCGTCAGTGCCTGACTCTGGGAGAGCAACAGGGCCTGAGTGAGGCCTAGCGTCAGGCCCATAGCTGGGGACACTGTCAGGGCATGATGTAGGAGCAGCATCAGGGCCTTTGTTGCATCAGCATTAGTGTCTTAGTTACAGACATGATCAGGGCCTGAGTTAGTCACAGCGTCAAGGCCTCAGTTAGGCATAGCTTCAGGGACTGAGTTACGGACAGCCTCAGGTCTTCCCTTAGGAACAGCGACAGGGCTTTCTTAGGGACGGTGTCAGGACCTTGGTTAGAAATGGGTCAGGATATTAGCTCAGGATAGTGTCCGGATTTTAGTTATTGCCGGCAGCAGGGCCTATATTAGAGATAGATTCCGGGCCTTAGTTAGGGACAGTGTCAGTTAGTTAGGGAGAGCATTAGGGCTTCGGTGAGGAAAAGGGGCAGGACATTAGCTCGGGAGAGAGTCAGGTTCCAGGCCAGTGGTAGTGTCAGGATGTGAGCTAGGGATAGGGTGAAGACCTTAGTTATTGAGAGCATCAGGGCCTTAGGACCAGCGTCAGGGCCTTCATCAGGACCAGTGTCAGGGCTTCACGTACGGACAGCATCAGAGCCTAACTAAGGTACGGCAACAGGGCCTAAGTGAGGCCTATCTTCAGGGCCTGAGTTAGGGACAGTGTCAGGGCATGACTTAGGAGCAGTATAAGGGCCTCTGTAGGATCAGCCTTAGGGTCTTCGTTAAAGACATTCTCAGGGCCTCTGTTAGGGACCGCCTCAGGGCCTCACTTAGGGACAGCGTCAGGGCTTCCTTTGGGACAGTTTCAGGACCTTGGTAAGACATGGGTCAGGATATTAGTTCAGGATAATGTCAGGACTTTAGATATTGACTGCAGCAGGGCCTTAGAGACAGTG
The DNA here is from genome assembly GCF_965194805.1 of Balaenoptera borealis. Lineage (NCBI taxonomy): Eukaryota > Metazoa > Chordata > Mammalia > Artiodactyla > Balaenopteridae > Balaenoptera > Balaenoptera borealis. Next base: position 32,588 of record NW_028123716.1, on the reverse strand, counting down.
TCTCAGCCTGACTTAGGACTAGCATCAGGGCCTTTGTTAGGTCCAGTGTCAGGGACTGAGTTAGGTGTAGTGTCAGGGCCTTAGTTAGGGACAGTGTCAGGGCCTGAGTTAGGACGAGCCTCCAGGCCTCAGTTAGGGCCAGGGTCACGGCCTCGGGACTAATTTTAGGGCCTTAGTTAGGAAGAGCATCAGGGATTTATTTAGCATAAGAAGCTCAACATTAGTTAAAGACAAGGTTAGGTTAAGGTCTAGGCATTGGGTCAGGGCATGACCTAGGGATAGTGTCAAGACCTTAGTTACTTAGGGCATCAGGGCCTAATTTAGGACCAGCGTCAGGGCTTCAGGTAGGGATAGCGTCAGAGCCTGACTTCGGGAGAGCGACAGGGCTTGAGTGAGGCCTAGTGTCAGAGCCTTAGCTAGGGATAGTATCAGGGCATGACTTAGGAGCAGCACAAGGGCCTTGGTAGGATCAGCCTCAGGGGCTTTGTTAAAGACCTTATCAAGGCCTCTGTTAGGGGCAGCCTTAGGGCCTCCCTTAGGGACAGCGTCAGGGCTTACTTAGGGACAGTTTCAGGAGCTTGGTAAGAGATGGGTCCGGAAATTACCTCAGGATAGTGTCAGGACATTAGATATTGACGGCAGCAGGGCCTTACTTAGGGACAGTGTCAAGGCCTTAGTTAGTACTAGCATCTGGGCCTCTGTTAGGTACAGTGTCGGGGCCTGAGTTAGGAATAGTGTTAGGGCCTTAGTTAGGGACAGTATCACGGCCTTGGGACTAAATTCAGGGCCTGAGGTAGTCACAGCCTAAGGGCTTTAGTTAGCATAAGAGGCAGGACATTTGCTAGGGACAGGGTGAGGGTAAAGTTTAGGGATCGTGTCAGGAAATGACCTAGGGATAGTGTCAAGAGCTTAGTTACAGTATCAGGGCCTTATTTAGGACCCGTGTCAGGGCTTCAGGTAGGGACAGCGTCAGTGCCTGACTCTGGGAGAGCAACAGGGCCTGAGTGAGGCCTAGCGTCAGGCCCATAGCTGGGGACACTGTCAGGGCATGATGTAGGAGCAGCATCAGGGCCTTTGTTGCATCAGCATTAGTGTCTTAGTTACAGACATGATCAGGGCCTGAGTTAGTCACAGCGTCAAGGCCTCAGTTAGGCATAGCTTCAGGGACTGAGTTACGGACAGCCTCAGGTCTTCCCTTAGGAACAGCGACAGGGCTCTCTTAGGGACGGTGTCAGGACCTTGGTTAGAAATGGGTCAGTATATTAGCTCAGGATAGTGTCCGGATTTTAGTTATTGCCGGCAGCAGGGCCTATATTAGAGATAGATTCCGGGCCTTAGTTAGGGACAGTGTCAGGGCCTTAATTAGGACTAGTCTGGGCCTTAGTTAGGGAGAGCATTACGGCTTCGCTGAGGATAAGGGGCAGGACGTTAGCTCGGGACAGAGTCAGGTTCCAGGCCAGTGGTAGTGTCAGGATGTGAGCTAGGGATAGGGTGAAGACCTTAGTTATTGAGAGCATCAGGGCCTTAGTTAGGACCAGCGTCAGGGCCTTCATCAGGACCAGTGTCAGGGCTTCACGTACGGACAGCGTCAGAGCCTAACTAAGGTATGGCAACGGGGCCTAAGTGAGGCCTATCTTTAGGGCCTGAGTTAGGGACAGTGTCAGGGCATGACTTAGGAGCAGTATAAGGGCCTCTGTAGGATCAGCATTAGGGTCTTCGTTAAAGACATTCTCAGGGCCTCTGTTAGGGACCGCCTCAGGGCCTCACTTAGGGACAGCGTCAGGGCTTCCTTTGGGACAGTTTCAGGACCTTGGTAAGACATGGGTCAGGATATTAGCTCGGGATAATGTCAGGACTTTAGATATTGACTGCAGCAGGGCCTTAGAGACAGTGTCTCAGCCTGACTTAGGACTAGCATCAGAGCCTTTGTTAGGTCCAGTGTCAGGGACTGAGTTAGGTGTAGTGTCAGGGCCTTAGTTAGGGACAGTGTCAGGGCCTGAGTTAGGACGAGCCTCCAGGCCTCAGTTAGGGCCAGGGTCACGGCCTCGGGACTAATTTTAGGGCCTTAGTTAGGAAGAGCATCAGGGATTTATTTAGCATAAGAAGCTCAACATTAGTTAAAGACAAGGTTAGGTTAAGGTCTAGGCATTGGGTCAGGGCATGACCTAGGGATAGTGTCAAGACCTTAGTTACTTAGGGCATCAGGGCCTAATTTAGGACCAGCGTCAGGGCTTCAGGTAGGGATAGCGTCAGAGCCTGACTTCGGGAGAGCGACAGGGCTTGAGTGAGGCCTAGTGTCAGAGCCTTAGCTAGGGATAGTATCAGGGCATGACTTAGGAGCAGCACAAGGGCCTTGGTAGGATCAGCCTCAGGGGCTTTGTTAAAGACATTATCAGGGCCTCTGTTAGGGACAGCCTTAGGGCCTCCCTTAGGGACAGCGTCAGGGCTTACTTAGGGACAGTTTCAGGACCTTGGTAAGAGATGGGTCCGGAAGTTAACTCAGGATAGTGTCAGGACATTAGATATTGACGGCAGCAGGGCCTTAGTTAGGGACAGTGTCAAGGCCTTAGTTAGTACTAGCATCTGGGCCTCTGTTAGGTACAGTGTCAGGGCCTGAGTTAGGAATAGTGTTAGGGCCTTAGTTAGGGACAGTATCACGGCCTTGGGACTAAATTCAGGGCCTGAGGTAGTCACAGCCTAAGGGCTTTAGTTAGCGTAAGAGGCAGGACATTTGCTAGGGACAGGGTGAGGGTAAAGTTTAGGGATCGTGTCAGGAAATGACCTAGGGATAGTGTCAAGAGCTTAGTTACAGTATCAGGGCCTTATTTAGGACCAGTGTCAGGGCTTCAGGTAGGGACAGCGTCAGTGCCTGACTCTGGGAGAGCAACAGGGCCTGAGTGAGGCCTAGCGTCAGGCCCATAGCTGGGGACACTGTCAGGGCATGATGTAGGAGCAGCATCAGGGCCTTTGTTGCATCAGCATTAGTGTCTTAGTTACAGACATGATCAGGGCCTGAGTTAGTCACAGCGTCAAGGCCTCAGTTAGGCATAGCTTCAGGGACTGAGTTACGGACAGCCTCAGGTCTTCCCTTAGGAACAGCGACAGGGCTTTCTTAGGGACGGTGTCAGGACCTTGGTTAGAAATGGGTCAGGATATTAGCTCAGGATAGTGTCCGGATTTTAGTTATTGCCGGCAGCAGGGCCTATATTAGAGATAGATTCCGGGCCTTAGTTAGGGACAGTGTCAGTTAGTTAGGGAGAGCATTAGGGCTTCGGTGAGGAAAAGGGGCAGGACATTAGCTCGGGAGAGAGTCAGGTTCCAGGCCAGTGGTAGTGTCAGGATGTGAGCTAGGGATAGGGTGAAGACCTTAGTTATTGAGAGCATCAGGGCCTTAGGACCAGCGTCAGGGCCTTCATCAGGACCAGTGTCAGGGCTTCACGTACGGACAGCATCAGAGCCTAACTAAGGTACGGCAACAGGGCCTAAGTGAGGCCTATCTTCAGGGCCTGAGTTAGGGACAGTGTCAGGGCATGACTTAGGAGCAGTATAAGGGCCTCTGTAGGATCAGCCTTAGGGTCTTCGTTAAAGACATTCTCAGGGCCTCTGTTAGGGACCGCCTCAGGGCCTCACTTAGGGACAGTGTCAGGGCTTCCTTTGGGACAGTTTCAGGACCTTGGTAAGACATGGGTCAGGATATTAGTTCAGGATAATGTCAGGACTTTAGATATTGACTGCAGCAGGGCCTTAGAGACAGTGTCTCAGCCTGACTTAGGACTAGCATCAGAGCCTTTGTTAGGTCCAGTGTCAGGGACTGAGTTAGGTGTAGTGTCAGGGCCTCAGTTAGGGACAGTGTCAGGGCCTGAGTTAGGACGAGCCTCCAGGCCTCAGTTAGGGCCAGGGTCACAGCCTCGAGACTAATTTTAGGGCCTTAGTTAGGAACAGCATCAGGGATTTATTTAGCATAAGAAGCTCAACATTAGTTAAAGACAAGGTTAGGTTAAGGTCTAGGCATTGTGTCAGGGCATGACCTAGGGATAGTGTCAAGACCTTAGTTACTTAGGGCATCAGGGCCTAATTTAGGACCAGTGTCAGGGCTTCAGGTAGGGATAGCGTCAGAGCCTGACTTCGGGAGAGCGACAGGGCTTGAGTGAGGCCTAGTGTCAGAGCCTTAGCTAGGGATAGTATCAGGGCATGACTTAGGAGCAGCACAAGGGCCTTGGTAGGATCAGCCTCAGGGGCTTTGTTAAAGACCTTATCAGGGCCTCTGTTAGGGGCAGCCTTAGGGCCTCCCTTAGGGACAGCGTCAGGGCTTACTTAGGGACAGTTTCAGGACCTTGGTAAGAGATGGGTCCGGAAATTACCTCAGGATAGTGTCAGGACATTAGATATTGACGGCAGCAGGGCCTTACTTAGGGACAGTGTCAAGGCCTTAGTTAGTACTAGCATCTGGGCCTCTGTTAGGTACAGTGTCGGGGCCTGAGTTAGGAATAGTGTTAGGGCCTTAGTTAGGGACAGTATCACGGCCTTGAGACTAAATTCAGGGCCTGAGGTAGTCACAGCATAAGGGCTTTAGTTAGCATAAGAGGCAGGACATTTGCTAGGGACAGGGTGAGGGTAAAGTTTAGGGATCGTGTCAGGAAATGACCTAGGGATAGTGTCAAGAGCTTAGTTACAGTATCAGGGCCTTATTTAGGACCCGTGTCAGGGCTTCAGGTAGGGACAGCGTCAGTGCCTGACTCTGGGAGAGCAACAGGGCCTGAGTGAGGCCTAGCGTCAGGCCCATAGCTGGGGACACTGTCAGGGCATGATGTAGGAGCAGCATCAGGGCCTTTGTTGCATCAGCATTAGTGTCTTAGTTACAGACATGATCAGGGCCTGAGTTAGTCACAGCGTCAAGGCCTCAGTTAGGCATAGCTTCAGGGACTGAGTTACGGACAGCCTCAGGTCTTCCCTTAGGAACAGCGACAGGGCTCTCTTAGGGACGGTGTCAGGACCTTGGTTAGAAATGGGTCAGGATATTAGCTCAGGATAGTGTCCGGATTTTAGTTATTGCCGGCAGCAGGGCCTATATTAGAGATAGATTCCGGGCCTTAGTTAGGGACAGTGTCAGGGCCTTAATTAGGACTAGTCTGGGCCTTAGTTAGGGAGAGCATTACGGCTTCGCTGAGGATAAGGGGCAGGACGTTAGCTCGGGACAGAGTCAGGTTCCAGGCCAGTGGTAGTGTCAGGATGTGAGCTAGGGATAGGGTGAAGACCTTAGTTATTGAGAGCATCAGGGCCTTAGTTAGGACCAGCGTCAGGGCCTTCATCAGGACCAGTGTCAGGGCTTCACGTACGGACAGCGTCAGAGCCTAACTAAGGTACGGCAACGGGGCCTAAGTGAGGCCTATCTTTAGGGCCTGAGTTAGGGACAGTGTCAGGGCATGACTTAGGAGCAGTATAAGGGCCTCTGTAGGATCAGCATTAGGGTCTTCGTTAAAGACATTCTCAGGGCCTCTGTTAGGGACCGCCTCAGGGCCTCACTTAGGGACAGCGTCAGGGCTTCCTTTGGGACAGTTTCAGGACCTTGGTAAGACATGGGTCAGGATATTAGCTCGGGATAATGTCAGGACTTTAGATATTGACTGCAGCAGGGCCTTAGAGACAGTGTCTCAGCCTGACTTAGGACTAGCATCAGAGCCTTTGTTAGGTCCAGTGTCAGGGACTGAGTTAGGTGTAGTGTCAGGGCCTTAGTTAGGGACAGTGTCAGGGCCTGAGTTAGGACGAGCCTCCAGGCCTCAGTTAGGGCCAGGGTCACGGCCTCGGGACTAATTTTAGGGCCTTAGTTAGGAAGAGCATCAGGGATTTATTTAGCATAAGAAGCTCAACATTAGTTAAAGACAAGGTTAGGTTAAGGTCTAGGCATTGGGTCAGGGCATGACCTAGGGATAGTGTCAAGACCTTAGTTACTTAGGGCATCAGGGCCTAATTTAGGACCAGCGTCAGGGCTTCAGGTAGGGATAGCGTCAGAGCCTGACTTCGGGAGAGCGACAGGGCTTGAGTGAGGCCTAGTGTCAGAGCCTTAGCTAGGGATAGTATCAGGGCATGACTTAGGAGCAGCACAAGGGCCTTGGTAGGATCAGCCTCAGGGGCTTTGTTAAAGACCTTATCAGGGCCTCTGTTAGGGGCAGCCTTAGGGCCTCCCTTAGGGACAGCGTCAGGGCTTACTTAGGGACAGTTTCAGGAGCTTGGTAAGAGATGGGTCCGGAAATTACCTCAGGATAGTGTCAGGACATTAGATATTGACGGCAGCAGGGCCTTACTTAGGGACAGTGTCAAGGCCTTAGTTAGTACTAGCATCTGGGCCTCTGTTAGGTACAGTGTCGGGGCCTGAGTTAGGAATAGTGTTAGGGCCTTAGTTAGGGACAGTATCACGGCCTTGGGACTAAATTCAGGGCCTGAGGTAGTCACAGCCTAAGGGCTTTAGTTAGCATAAGAGGCAGGACATTTGCTAGGGACAGGGTGAGGGTAAAGTTTAGGGATCGTGTCAGGAAATGACCTAGGGATAGTGTCAAGAGCTTAGTTACAGTATCAGGGCCTTATTTAGGACCCGTGTCAGGGCTTCAGGTAGGGACAGCGTCAGTGCCTGACTCTGGGAGAGCAACAGGGCCTGAGTGAGGCCTAGCGTCAGGCCCATAGCTGGGGACACTGTCAGGGCATGATGTAGGAGCAGCATCAGGGCCTTTGTTGCATCAGCATTAGTGTCTTAGTTACAGACATGATCAGGGCCTGAGTTAGTCACAGCGTCAAGGCCTCAGTTAGGCATAGCTTCAGGGACTGAGTTACGGACAGCCTCAGGTCTTCCCTTAGGAACAGCGACAGGGCTCTCTTAGGGACGGTGTCAGGACCTTGGTTAGAAATGGGTCAGTATATTAGCTCAGGATAGTGTCCGGATTTTAGTTATTGCCGGCAGCAGGGCCTATATTAGAGATAGATTCCGGGCCTTAGTTAGGGACAGTGTCAGGGCCTTAATTAGGACTAGTCTGGGCCTTAGTTAGGGAGAGCATTACGGCTTCGCTGAGGATAAGGGGCAGGACGTTAGCTCGGGACAGAGTCAGGTTCCAGGCCAGTGGTAGTGTCAGGATGTGAGCTAGGGATAGGGTGAAGACCTTAGTTATTGAGAGCATCAGGGCCTTAGTTAGGACCAGCGTCAGGGCCTTCATCAGGACCAGTGTCAGGGCTTCACGTACGGACAGCGTCAGAGCCTAACTAAGGTATGGCAACGGGGCCTAAGTGAGGCCTATCTTTAGGGCCTGAGTTAGGGACAGTGTCAGGGCATGACTTAGGAGCAGTATAAGGGCCTCTGTAGGATCAGCATTAGGGTCTTCGTTAAAGACATTCTCAGGGCCTCTGTTAGGGACCGCCTCAGGGCCTCACTTAGGGACAGCGTCAGGGCTTCCTTTGGGACAGTTTCAGGACCTTGGTAAGACATGGGTCAGGATATTAGCTCGGGATAATGTCAGGACTTTAGATATTGACTGCAGCAGGGCCTTAGAGACAGTGTCTCAGCCTGACTTAGGACTAGCATCAGAGCCTTTGTTAGGTCCAGTGTCAGGGACTGAGTTAGGTGTAGTGTCAGGGCCTTAGTTAGGGACAGTGTCAGGGCCTGAGTTAGGACGAGCCTCCAGGCCTCAGTTAGGGCCAGGGTCACGGCCTCGGGACTAATTTTAGGGCCTTAGTTAGGAAGAGCATCAGGGATTTATTTAGCATAAGAAGCTCAACATTAGTTAAAGACAAGGTTAGGTTAAGGTCTAGGCATTGGGTCAGGGCATGACCTAGGGATAGTGTCAAGACCTTAGTTACTTAGGGCATCAGGGCCTAATTTAGGACCAGCGTCAGGGCTTCAGGTAGGGATAGCGTCAGAGCCTGACTTCGGGAGAGCGACAGGGCTTGAGTGAGGCCTAGTGTCAGAGCCTTAGCTAGGGATAGTATCAGGGCATGACTTAGGAGCAGCACAAGGGCCTTGGTAGGATCAGCCTCAGGGGCTTTGTTAAAGACATTATCAGGGCCTCTGTTAGGGACAGCCTTAGGGCCTCCCTTAGGGACAGCATCAGGGCTTACTTAGGGACAGTTTCAGGACCTTGGTAAGAGATGGGTCCGGAAGTTAACTCAGGATAGTGTCAGGACATTAGATATTGACGGCAGCAGGGCCTTAGTTAGGGACAGTGTCAAGGCCTTAGTTAGTACTAGCATCTGGGCCTCTGTTAGGTACAGTGTCAGGGCCTGAGTTAGGAATAGTGTTAGGGCCTTAGTTAGGGACAGTATCACGGCCTTGGGACTAAATTCAGGGCCTGAGGTAGTCACAGCCTAAGGGCTTTAGTTAGCGTAAGAGGCAGGACATTTGCTAGGGACAGGGTTAGGGTAAAGTTTAGGGATCGTGTCAGGAAATGACCTAGGGATAGTGTCAAGAGCTTAGTTACAGTATCAGGGCCTTATTTAGGACCAGTGTCAGGGCTTCAGGTAGGGACAGCGTCAGTGCCTGACTCTGGGAGAGCAACAGGGCCTGAGTGAGGCCTAGCGTCAGGCCCATAGCTGGGGACACTGTCAGGGCATGATGTAGGAGCAGCATCAGGGCCTTTGTTGCATCAGCATTAGTGTCTTAGTTACAGACATGATCAGGGCCTGAGTTAGTCACAGCGTCAAGGCCTCAGTTAGGCATAGCTTCAGGGACTGAGTTACGGACAGCCTCAGGTCTTCCCTTAGGAACAGCGACAGGGCTTTCTTAGGGACGGTGTCAGGACCTTGGTTAGAAATGGGTCAGGATATTAGCTCAGGATAGTGTCCGGATTTTAGTTATTGCCGGCAGCAGGGCCTATATTAGAGATAGATTCCGGGCCTTAGTTAGGGACAGTGTCAGTTAGTTAGGGAGAGCATTAGGGCTTCGGTGAGGAAAAGGGGCAGGACATTAGCTCGGGAGAGAGTCAGGTTCCAGGCCAGTGGTAGTGTCAGGATGTGAGCTAGGGATAGGGTGAAGACCTTAGTTATTGAGAGCATCAGGGCCTTAGGACCAGCGTCAGGGCCTTCATCAGGACCAGTGTCAGGGCTTCACGTACGGACAGCATCAGAGCCTAACTAAGGTACGGCAACAGGGCCTAAGTGAGGCCTATCTTCAGGGCCTGAGTTAGGGACAGTGTCAGGGCATGACTTAGGAGCAGTATAAGGGCCTCTGTAGGATCAGCCTTAGGGTCTTCGTTAAAGACATTCTCAGGGCCTCTGTTAGGGACCGCCTCAGGGCCTCACTTAGGGACAGCGTCAGGGCTTCCTTTGGGACAGTTTCAGGACCTTGGTAAGACATGGGTCAGGATATTAGTTCAGGATAATGTCAGGACTTTAGATATTGACTGCAGCAGGGCCTTAGAGACAGTGTCTCAGCCTGACTTAGGACTAGCATCAGGGCCTTTGTTAGGTCCAGTGTCAGGGACTGAGTTAGGTGTAGTGTCAGGGCCTCAGTTAGGGACAGTGTCAGGGCCTGAGTTAGGACGAGCCTCCAGGCCTCAGTTAGGGCCAGGGTCACAGCCTCGGGACTAATTTTAGGGCCTTAGTTAGGAACAGCATCAGGGATTTATTTAGCATAAGAAGCTCAACATTAGTTAAAGACAAGGTTAGGTTAAGGTCTAGGCATTGTGTCAGGGCATGACCTAGGGATAGTGTCAAGACCTTAGTTACTTAGGGCATCAGGGCCTAATTTAGGACCAGTGTCAGGGCTTCAGGTAGGGATAGCGTCAGAGCCTGACTTCGGGAGAGCGACAGGGCTTGAGTGAGGCCTAGTGTCAGAGCCTTAGCTAGGGATAGTATCAGGGCATGACTTAGGAGCAGCACAAGGGCCTTGGTAGGATCAGCCTCAGGGGCTTTGTTAAAGACCTTATCAGGGCCTCTGTTAGGGGCAGCCTTAGGGCCTCCCTTAGGGACAGCGTCAGGGCTTACTTAGGGACAGTTTCAGGAGCTTGGTAAGAGATGGGTCCGGAAATTACCTCAGGATAGTGTCAGGACATTAGATATTGACGGCAGCAGGGCCTTACTTAGGGACAGTGTCAAGGCCTTAGTTAGTACTAGCATCTGGGCCTCTGTTAGGTACAGTGTCGGGGCCTGAGTTAGGAATAGTGTTAGGGCCTTAGTTAGGGACAGTATCACGGCCTTGAGACTAAATTCAGGGCCTGAGGTAGTCACAGCATAAGGGCTTTAGTTAGCATAAGAGGCAGGACATTTGCTAGGGACAGGGTGAGGGTAAAGTTTAGGGATCGTGTCAGGAAATGACCTAGGGATAGTGTCAAGAGCTTAGTTACAGTATCAGGGCCTTATTTAGGACCCGTGTCAGGGCTTGAGGTAGGGACAGCGTCAGTGCCTGACTCTGGGAGAGCAACAGGGCCTGAGTGAGGCCTAGCGTCAGGCCCATAGCTGGGGACACTGTCAGGGCATGATGTAGGAGCAGCATCAGGGCCTTTGTTGCATCAGCATTAGTGTCTTAGTTACAGACATGATCAGGGCCTGAGTTAGTCACAGCGTCAAGGCCTCAGTTAGGCATAGCTTCAGGGACTGAGTTACGGACAGCCTCAGGTCTTCCCTTAGGAACAGCGACAGGGCTCTCTTAGGGACGGTGTCAGGACCTTGGTTAGAAATGGGTCAGGATATTAGCTCAGGATAGTGTCCGGATTTTAGTTATTGCCGGCAGCAGGGCCTATATTAGAGATAGATTCCGGGCCTTAGTTAGGGACAGTGTCAGGGCCTTAATTAGGACTAGTCTGGGCCTTAGTTAGGGAGAGCATTACGGCTTCGCTGAGGATAAGGGGCAGGACGTTAGCTCGGGACAGAGTCAGGTTCCAGGCCAGTGGTAGTGTCAGGATGTGAGCTAGGGATAGGGTGAAGACCTTAGTTATTGAGAGCATCAGGGCCTTAGTTAGGACCAGCGTCAGGGCCTTCATCAGGACCAGTGTCAGGGCTTCACGTACGGACAGCGTCAGAGCCTAACTAAGGTACGGCAACGGGGCCTAAGTGAGGCCTATCTTTAGGGCCTGAGTTAGGGACAGTGTCAGGGCATGACTTAGGAGCAGTATAAGGGCCTCTGTAGGATCAGCATTAGGGTCTTCGTTAAAGACATTCTCAGGGCCTCTGTTAGGGACCGCCTCAGGGCCTCACTTAGGGACAGCGTCAGGGCTTCCTTTGGGACAGTTTCAGGACCTTGGTAAGACATGGGTCAGGATATTAGCTCGGGATAATGTCAGGACTTTAGATATTGACTGCAGCAGGGCCTTAGAGACAGTGTCTCAGCCTGACTTAGGACTAGCATCAGAGCCTTTGTTAGGTCCAGTGTCAGGGACTGAGTTAGGTGTAGTGTCAGGGCCTTAGTTAGGGACAGTGTCAGGGCCTGAGTTAGGACGAGCCTCCAGGCCTCAGTTAGGGCCAGGGTCACGGCCTCGGGACTAATTTTAGGGCCTTAGTTAGGAAGAGCATCAGGGATTTATTTAGCATAAGAAGCTCAACATTAGTTAAAGACAAGGTTAGGTTAAGGTCTAGGCATTGGGTCAGGGCATGACCTAGGGATAGTGTCAAGACCTTAGTTACTTAGGGCATCAGGGCCTAATTTAGGACCAGCGTCAGGGCTTCAGGTAGGGATAGCGTCAGAGCCTGACTTCGGGAGAGCGACAGGGCTTGAGTGAGGCCTAGTGTCAGAGCCTTAGCTAGGGATAGTATCAGGGCATGACTTAGGAGCAGCATAAGGGCCTTGGTAGGATCAGCCTCAGGGGCTTTGTTAAAGACATTATCAGGGCCTCTGTTAGGGACAGCCTTAGGGCCTCCCTTAGGGACAGCGTCAGGGCTTACTTAGGGACAGTTTCAGGACCTTGGTAAGAGATGGGTCCGGAAGTTAACTCAGGATAGTGTCAGGACATTAGATATTGACGGCAGCAGGGCCTTAGTTAGGGACAGTGTCAAGGCCTTAGTTAGTACTAGCATCTGGGCCTCTGTTAGGTACAGTGTCAGGGCCTGAGTTAGGAATAGTATTAGGGCCTTAGTTAGGGACAGTATCACGGCCTTGGGACTAAATTCAGGGCCTGAGGTAGTCACAGCCTAAGGGCTTTAGTTAGCGTAAGAGGCAGGACATTTGCTAGGGACAGGGTTAGGGTAAAGTTTAGGGATCGTGTCAGGAAATGACCTAGGGATAGTGTCAAGAGCTTAGTTACAGTATCAGGGCCTTATTTAGGACCCGTGTCAGGGCTTCAGGTAGGGACAGCGTCAGTGCCTGACTCTGGGAGAGCAACAGGGCCTGAGTGAGGCCTAGCGTCAGGCCCATAGCTGGGGACACTGTCAGGGCATGATGTAGGAGCAGCATCAGGGCCTTTGTTGCATCAGCATTAGTGTCTTAGTTACAGACATGATCAGGGCCTGAGTTAGTCACAGCGTCAAGGCCTCAGTTAGGCATAGCTTCAGGGACTGAGTTACGGACAGCCTCAGGTCTTCCCTTAGGAACAGCGACAGGGCTTTCTTAGGGACGGTGTCAGGACCTTGGTTAGAAATGGGTCAGGATATTAGCTCAGGATAGTGTCCGGATTTTAGTTATTGCCGGCAGCAGGGCCTATATTAGAGATAGATTCCGGGCCTTAGTTAGGGACAGTGTCAGTTAGTTAGGGAGAGCATTAGGGCTTCGGTGAGGAAAAGGGGCAGGACATTAGCTCGGGAGAGAGTCAGGTTCCAGGCCAGTGGTAGTGTCAGGATGTGAGCTAGGGATAGGGTGAAGACCTTAGTTATTGAGAGCATCAGGGCCTTAGGACCAGCGTCAGGGCCTTCATCAGGACCAGTGTCAGGGCTTCACGTACGGACAGCATCAGAGCCTAACTAAGGTACGGCAACAGGGCCTAAGTGAGGCCTATCTTCAGGGCCTGAGTTAGGGACAGTGTCAGGGCATGACTTAGGAGCAGTATAAGGGCCTCTGTAGGATCAGCCTTAGGGTCTTCGTTAAAGACATTCTCAGGGCCTCTGTTAGGGACCGCCTCAGGGCCTCACTTAGGGACAGCGTCAGGGCTTCCTTTGGGACAGTTTCAGGACCTTGGTAAGACATGGGTCAGGATATTAGTTCAGGATAATGTCAGGACTTTAGATATTGACTGCAGCAGGGCCTTAGAGACAGTGTCTCAGCCTGACTTAGGACTAGCATCAGAGCCTTTGTTAGGTCCAGTGTCAGGGACTGAGTTAGGTGTAGTGTCAGGGCCTCAGTTAGGGACAGTGTCAGGGCCTGAGTTAGGACGAGCCTCCAGGCCTCAGTTAGGGCCAGGGTCACAGCCTCGGGACTAATTTTAGGGCCTTAGTTAGGAACAGCATCAGGGATTTATTTAGCATAAGAAGCTCAACATTAGTTAAAGACAAGGTTAGGTTAAGGTCTAGGCATTGTGTCAGGGCATGACCTAGGGATAGTGTCAAGACCTTAGTTACTTAGGGCATCAGGGCCTAATTTAGGACCAGTGTCAGGGCTTCAGGTAGGGATAGCGTCAGAGCCTGACTTCGGGAGAGCGACAGGGCTTGAGTGAGGCCTAGTGTCAGAGCCTTAGCTAGGGATAGTATCAGGGCATGACTTAGGAGCAGCACAAGGGCCTTGGTAGGATCAGCCTCAGGGGCTTTGTTAAAGACCTTATCAGGGCCTCTGTTAGGGGCAGCCTTAGGGCCTCCCTTAGGGACAGCGTCAGGGCTTACTTAGGGACAGTTTCAGGAGCTTGGTAAGAGATGGGTCCGGAAATTACCTCAGGATAGTGTCAGGACATTAGATATTGACGGCAGCAGGGCCTTACTTAGGGACAGTGTCAAGGCCTTAGTTAGTACTAGCATCTGGGCCTCTGTTAGGTACAGTGTCGGGGCCTGAGTTAGGAATAGTGTTAGGGCCTTAGTTAGGGACAGTATCACGGCCTTGAGACTAAATTCAGGGCCTGAGGTAGTCACAGCATAAGGGCTTTAGTTAGCATAAGAGGCAGGACATTTGCTAGGGACAGGGTGAGGGTAAAGTTTAGGGATCGTGTCAGGAAATGACCTAGGGATAGTGTCAAGAGCTTAGTTACAGTATCAGGGCCTTATTTAGGACCCGTGTCAGGGCTTGAGGTAGGGACAGCGTCAGTGCCTGACTCTGGGAGAGCAACAGGGCCTGAGTGAGGCCTAGCGTCAGGCCCATAGCTGGGGACACTGTCAGGGCATGATGTAGGAGCAGCATCAGGGCCTTTGTTGCATCAGCATTAGTGTCTTAGTTACAGACATGATCAGGGCCTGAGTTAGTCACAGCGTCAAGGCCTCAGTTAGGCATAGCTTCAGGGACTGAGTTACGGACAGCCTCAGGTCTTCCCTTAGGAACAGCGACAGGGCTCTCTTAGGGACGGTGTCAGGACCTTGGTTAGAAATGGGTCAGGATATTAGCTCAGGATAGTGTCCGGATTTTAGTTATTGCCGGCAGCAGGGCCTATATTAGAGATAGATTCCGGGCCTTAGTTAGGGACAGTGTCAGGGCCTTAATTAGGACTAGTCTGGGCCTTAGTTAGGGAGAGCATTACGGCTTCGCTGAGGATAAGGGGCAGGACGTTAGCTCGGGACAGAGTCAGGTTCCAGGCCAGTGGTAGTGTCAGGATGTGAGCTAGGGATAGGGTGAAGACCTTAGTTATTGAGAGCATCAGGGCCTTAGTTAGGACCAGCGTCAGGGCCTTCATCAGGACCAGTGTCAGGGCTTCACGTACGGACAGCGTCAGAGCCTAACTAAGGTACGGCAACGGGGCCTAAGTGAGGCCTATCTTTAGGGCCTGAGTTAGGGACAGTGTCAGGGCATGACTTAGGAGCAGTATAAGGGCCTCTGTAGGATCAGCATTAGGGTCTTCGTTAAAGACATTCTCAGGGCCTCTGTTAGGGACCGCCTCAGGGCCTCACTTAGGGACAGCGTCAGGGCTTCCTTTGGGACAGTTTCAGGACCTTGGTAAGACATGGGTCAGGATATTAGCTCGGGATAATGTCAGGACTTTAGATATTGACTGCAGCAGGGCCTTAGAGACAGTGTCTCAGCCTGACTTAGGACTAGCATCAGAGCCTTTGTTAGGTCCAGTGTCAGGGACTGAGTTAGGTGTAGTGTCAGGGCCTTAGTTAGGGACAGTGTCAGGGCCTGAGTTAGGACGAGCCTCCAGGCCTCAGTTAGGGCCAGGGTCACGGCCTCGGGACTAATTTTAGGGCCTTAGTTAGGAAGAGCATCAGGGATTTATTTAGCATAAGAAGCTCAACATTAGTTAAAGACAAGGTTAGGTTAAGGTCTAGGCATTGGGTCAGGGCATGACCTAGGGATAGTGTCAAGACCTTAGTTACTTAGGGCATCAGGGCCTAATTTAGGACCAGCGTCAGGGCTTCAGGTAGGGATAGCGTCAGAGCCTGACTTCGGGAGAGCGACAGGGCTTGAGTGAGGCCTAGTGTCAGAGCCTTAGCTAGGGATAGTATCAGGGCATGACTTAGGAGCAGCATAAGGGCCTTGGTAGGATCAGCCTCAGGGGCTTTGTTAAAGACATTATCAGGGCCTCTGTTAGGGACAGCCTTAGGGCCTCCCTTAGGGACAGCGTCAGGGCTTACTTAGGGACAGTTTCAGGACCTTGGTAAGAGATGGGTCCGGAAGTTAACTCAGGATAGTGTCAGGACATTAGATATTGACGGCAGCAGGGCCTTAGTTAGGGACAGTGTCAAGGCCTTAGTTAGTACTAGCATCTGGGCCTCTGTTAGGTACAGTGTCAGGGCCTGAGTTAGGAATAGTATTAGGGCCTTAGTTAGGGACAGTATCACGGCCTTGGGACTAAATTCAGGGCCTGAGGTAGTCACAGCCTAAGGGCTTTAGTTAGCGTAAGAGGCAGGACATTTGCTAGGGACAGGGTTAGGGTAAAGTTTAGGGATCGTGTCAGGAAATGACCTAGGGATAGTGTCAAGAGCTTAGTTACAGTATCAGGGCCTTATTTAGGACCAGTGTCAGGGCTTCAGGTAGGGACAGCGTCAGTGCCTGACTCTGGGAGAGCAACAGGGCCTGAGTGAGGCCTAGCGTCAGGCCCATAGCTGGGGACACTGTCAGGGCATGATGTAGGAGCAGCATCAGGGCCTTTGTTGCATCAGCATTAGTGTCTTAGTTACAGACATGATCAGGGCCTGAGTTAGTCACAGCGTCAAGGCCTCAGTTAGGCATAGCTTCAGGGACTGAGTTACGGACAGCCTCAGGTCTTCCCTTAGGAACAGCGACAGGGCTTTCTTAGGGACGGTGTCAGGACCTTGGTTAGAAATGGGTCAGGATATTAGCTCAGGATAGTGTCCGGATTTTAGTTATTGCCGGCAGCAGGGCCTATATTAGAGATAGATTCCGGGCCTTAGTTAGGGACAGTGTCAGTTAGTTAGGGAGAGCATTAGGGCTTCGGTGAGGAAAAGGGGCAGGACATTAGCTCGGGAGAGAGTCAGGTTCCAGGCCAGTGGTAGTGTCAGGATGTGAGCTAGGGATAGGGTGAAGACCTTAGTTATTGAGAGCATCAGGGCCTTAGGACCAGCGTCAGGGCCTTCATCAGGACCAGTGTCAGGGCTTCACGTACGGACAGCATCAGAGCCTAACTAAGGTACGGCAACAGGGCCTAAGTGAGGCCTATCTTCAGGGCCTGAGTTAGGGACAGTGTCAGGGCATGACTTAGGAGCAGTATAAGGGCCTCTGTAGGATCAGCCTTAGGGTCTTCGTTAAAGACATTCTCAGGGCCTCTGTTAGGGACCGCCTCAGGGCCTCACTTAGGGACAGCGTCAGGGCTTCCTTTGGGACAGTTTCAGGACCTTGGTAAGACATGGGTCAGGATATTAGTTCAGGATAATGTCAGGACTTTAGATATTGACTGCAGCAGGGCCTTAGAGACAGTGTCTCAGCCTGACTTAGGACTAGCATCAGAGCCTTTGTTAGGTCCAGTGTCAGGGACTGAGTTAGGTGTAGTGTCAGGGCCTCAGTTAGGGACAGTGTCAGGGCCTGAGTTAGGACGAGCCTCCAGGCCTCAGTTAGGGCCAGGGTCACAGCCTCGGGACTAATTTTAGGGCCTTAGTTAGGAAGAGCATCAGGGATTTATTTAGCATAAGAAGCTCAACATTAGTTAAAGACAAGGTTAGGTTAAGGTCTAGGCATTGTGTCAGGGCATGACCTAGGGATAGTGTCAAGACCTTAGTTACTTAGGGCATCAGGGCCTAATTTAGGACCAGTGTCAGGGCTTCAGGTAGGGATAGCGTCAGAGCCTGACTTCGGGAGAGCGACAGGGCTTGAGTGAGGCCTAGTGACAGAGCCTGACTTAGGGAGAGCGACAGGGCTTGAGTGAGGCCTAGTGTCAGAGCCTTAGCTAGGGATAGTATCAGGGCATGACTTAGGAGCAGCACAAGGGCCTTGGTAGGATCAGCCTCAGGGGCTTTGTTAAAGACCTTATCAGGGCCTCTGTTAGGGGCACCTTAGGGCCTCCCTTAGGGACAACGTCAGGGCTTACTTAGGGACAGTTTCAGGACCTTGGTAAGAGATGGGTCCGGAAATTACCTCAGGATAGTGTCAGGACATTAGATATTGACGGCAGCAGGGCCTTACTTAGGGACAGTGTCAAGGCCTTAGTTAGTACTAGCATCTGGGCCTCTGTTAGGTACAGTGTCAGGGCCTGAGTTAGGAATAGTATTAGGGCCTTAGTTAGGGACAGTATCACGGCCTTGGGACTAAATTCAGGGCCTGAGGTAGTCACAGCCTAAGGGCTTTAGTTAGCGTAAGAGGCAGGACATTTGCTAGGGACAGGGTTAGGGTAAAGTTTAGGGATCGTGTCAGGAAATGACCTAGGGATAGTGTCAAGAGCTTAGTTACAGTATCAGGGCCTTATTTAGGACCAGTGTCAGGGCTTCAGGTAGGGACAGCGTCAGTGCCTGACTCTGGGAGAGCAACAGGGCCTGAGTGAGGCCTAGCGTCAGGCCCATAGCTGGGGACACTGTCAGGGCATGATGTAGGAGCAGCATCAGGGCCTTTGTTGCATCAGCATTAGTGTCTTAGTTACAGACATGATCAGGGCCTGAGTTAGTCACAGCGTCAAGGCCTCAGTTAGGCATAGCTTCAGGGACTGAGTTACGGACAGCCTCAGGTCTTCCCTTAGGAACAGCGACAGGGCTTTCTTAGGGACGGTGTCAGGACCTTGGTTAGAAATGGGTCAGGATATTAGCTCAGGATAGTGTCCGGATTTTAGTTATTGCCGGCAGCAGGGCCTATATTAGAGATAGATTCCGGGCCTTAGTTAGGGACAGTGTCAGTTAGTTAGGGAGAGCATTAGGGCTTCGGTGAGGAAAAGGGGCAGGACATTAGCTCGGGAGAGAGTCAGGTTCCAGGCCAGTGGTAGTGTCAGGATGTGAGCTAGGGATAGGGTGAAGACCTTAGTTATTGAGAGCATCAGGGCCTTAGGACCAGCGTCAGGGCCTTCATCAGGACCAGTGTCAGGGCTTCACGTACGGACAGCATCAGAGCCTAACTAAGGTACGGCAACAGGGCCTAAGTGAGGCCTATCTTCAGGGCCTGAGTTAGGGACAGTGTCAGGGCATGACTTAGGAGCAGTATAAGGGCCTCTGTAGGATCAGCCTTAGGGTCTTCGTTAAAGACATTCTCAGGGCCTCTGTTAGGGACCGCCTCAGGGCCTCACTTAGGGACAGCGTCAGGGCTTCCTTTGGGACAGTTTCAGGACCTTGGTAAGACATGGGTCAGGATATTAGTTCAGGATAATGTCAGGACTTTAGATATTGACTGCAGCAGGGCCTTAGAGACAGTGTCTCAGCCTGACTTAGGACTAGCATCAGAGCCTTTGTTAGGTCCAGTGTCAGGGACTGAGTTAGGTGTAGTGTCAGGGCCTCAGTTAGGGACAGTGTCAGGGCCTGAGTTAGGACGAGCCTCCAGGCCTCAGTTAGGGCCAGGGTCACAGCCTCGGGACTAATTTTAGGGCCTTAGTTAGGAAGAGCATCAGGGATTTATTTAGCATAAGAAGCTCAACATTAGTTAAAGACAAGGTTAGGTTAAGGTCTAGGCATTGTGTCAGGGCATGACCTAGGGATAGTGTCAAGACCTTAGTTACTTAGGGCATCAGGGCCTAATTTAGGACCAGTGTCAGGGCTTCAGGTAGGGATAGCGTCAGAGCCTGACTTCGGGAGAGCGACAGGGCTTGAGTGAGGCCTAGTGACAGAGCCTGACTTAGGGAGAGCGACAGGGCTTGAGTGAGGCCTAGTGTCAGAGCCTTAGCTAGGGATAGTATCAGGGCATGACTTAGGAGCAGCACAAGGGCCTTGGTAGGATCAGCCTCAGGGGCTTTGTTAAAGACCTTATCAGGGCCTCTGTTAGGGGCAGCCTTAGGGCCTCCCTTAGGGACAACGTCAGGGCTTACTTAGGGACAGTTTCAGGACCTTGGTAAGAGATGGGTCCGGAAATTACCTCAGGATAGTGTCAGGACATTAGATATTGACGGCAGCAGGGCCTTACTTAGGGACAGTGTCAAGGCCTTAGTTAGTGCTAGCATCTGGGCCTCTGTTAGGTGCAGTGTCGGGGCCTGAGTTAGGAATAGTGTTAGGGCCTTAGTTAGGGACAGTATCACGGCCTTGGGACTAAATTCAGGGCCTGAGGTAGTCACAGCCTAAGGGCTTTAGTTAGCATAAGAGGCAGGACATTTGCTAGGGACAGGGTGAGGGTAAAGTTTAGGGATCGTGTCAGGAAATGACCTAGGGATAGTGTCAAGAGCTTAGTTACAGTATCAGGGCCTTATTTAGGACCCGTGTCAGGGCTTCAGGTAGGGACAGCGTCAGTGCCTGACTCTGGGAGAGCAACAGGGCCTGAGTGAGGCCTAGCGTCAGGCCCATAGCTGGGGACACTGTCAGGGCATGATGTAGGAGCAGCATCAGGGCCTTTGTTGCATCAGCATTAGTGTCTTAGTTACAGACATGATCAGGGCCTGAGTTAGTCACAGCGTCAAGGCCTCAGTTAGGCATAGCTTCAGGGACTGAGTTACGGACAGCCTCAGGTCTTCCCTTAGGAACAGCGACAGGGCTCTCTTAGGGACGGTGTCAGGACCTTGGTTAGAAATGGGTCAGGATATTAGCTCAGGATAGTGTCCGGATTTTAGTTATTGCCGGCAGCAGGGCCTATATTAGAGATAGATTCCGGGCCTTAGTTAGGGACAGTGTCAGGGCCTTAATTAGGACTAGTCTGGGCCTTAGTTAGGGAGAGCATTACGGCTTCGCTGAGGATAAGGGGCAGGACGTTAGCTCGGGACAGAGTCAGGTTCCAGGCCAGTGGTAGTGTCAGGATGTGAGCTAGGGATAGGGTGAAGACCTTAGTTATTGAGAGCATCAGGGCCTTAGTTAGGACCAGCGTCAGGGCCTTCATCAGGACCAGTGTCAGGGCTTCACGTACGGACAGCGTCAGAGCCTAACTAAGGTACGGCACGGGGCCTAAGTGAGGCCTATCTTTAGGGCCTGAGTTAGGGACAGTGTCAGGGCATGACTTAGGAGCAGTATAAGGGCCTCTGTAGGATCAGCATTAGGGTCTTCGTTAAAGACATTCTCAGGGCCTCTGTTAGGGACCGCCTCAGGGCCTCACTTAGGGACAGCGTCAGGGCTTCCTTTGGGACAGTTTCAGGACCTTGGTAAGACATGGGTCAGGATATTAGCTCGGGATAATGTCAGGACTTTAGATATTGACTGCAGCAGGGCCTTAGAGACAGTGTCTCAGCCTGACTTAGGACTAGCATCAGAGCCTTTGTTAGGTCCAGTGTCAGGGACTGAGTTAGGTGTAGTGTCAGGGCCTTAGTTAGGGACAGTGTCAGGGCCTGAGTTAGGACGAGCCTCCAGGCCTCAGTTAGGGCCAGGGTCACGGCCTCGGGACTAATTTTAGGGCCTTAGTTAGGAAGAGCATCAGGGATTTATTTAGCATAAGAAGCTCAACATTAGTTAAAGACAAGGTTAGGTTAAGGTCTAGGCATTGGGTCAGGGCATGACCTAGGGATAGTGTCAAGACCTTAGTTACTTAGGGCATCAGGGCCTAATTTAGGACCAGCGTCAGGGCTTCAGGTAGGGATAGCGTCAGAGCCTGACTTCGGGAGAGCGACAGGGCTTGAGTGAGGCCTAGTGTCAGAGCCTTAGCTAGGGATAGTATCAGGGCATGACTTAGGAGCAGCATAAGGGCCTTGGTAGGATCAGCCTCAGGGGCTTTGTTAAAGACATTATCAGGGCCTCTGTTAGGGACAGCCTTAGGGCCTCCCTTAGGGACAGCGTCAGGGCTTACTTAGGGACAGTTTCAGGACCTTGGTAAGAGATGGGTCCGGAAGTTAACTCAGGATAGTGTCAGGACATTAGATATTGACGGCAGCAGGGCCTTAGTTAGGGACAGTGTCAAGGCCTTAGTTAGTACTAGCATCTGGGCCTCTGTTAGGTACAGTGTCAGGGCCTGAGTTAGGAATAGTGTTAGGGCCTTAGTTAGGGACAGTATCACGGCCTTGGGACTAAATTCAGGGCCTGAGGTAGTCACAGCCTAAGGGCTTTAGTTAGCGTAAGAGGCAGGACATTTGCTAGGGACAGGGTTAGGGTAAAGTTTAGGGATCGTGTCAGGAAATGACCTAGGGATAGTGTCAAGAGCTTAGTTACAGTATCAGGGCCTTATTTAGGACCAGTGTCAGGGCTTCAGGTAGGGACAGCGTCAGTGCCTGACTCTGGGAGAGCAACAGGGCCTGAGTGAGGCCTAGCGTCAGGCCCATAGCTGGGGACACTGTCAGGGCATGATGTAGGAGCAGCATCAGGGCCTTTGTTGCATCAGCATTAGTGTCTTAGTTACAGACATGATCAGGGCCTGAGTTAGTCACAGCGTCAAGGCCTCAGTTAGGCATAGCTTCAGGGACTGAGTTACGGACAGCCTCAGGTCTTCCCTTAGGAACAGCGACAGGGCTTTCTTAGGGACGGTGTCAGGACCTTGGTTAGAAATGGGTCAGGATATTAGCTCAGGATAGTGTCCGGATTTTAGTTATTGCCGGCAGCAGGGCCTATATTAGAGATAGATTCCGGGCCTTAGTTAGGGACAGTGTCAGTTAGTTAGGGAGAGCATTAGGGCTTCGGTGAGGAAAAGGGGCAGGACATTAGCTCGGGAGAGAGTCAGGTTCCAGGCCAGTGGTAGTGTCAGGATGTGAGCTAGGGATAGGGTGAAGACCTTAGTTATTGAGAGCATCAGGGCCTTAGGACCAGCGTCAGGGCCTTCATCAGGACCAGTGTCAGGGCTTCACGTACGGACAGCATCAGAGCCTAACTAAGGTACGGCAACAGGGCCTAAGTGAGGCCTATCTTCAGGGCCTGAGTTAGGGACAGTGTCAGGGCATGACTTAGGAGCAGTATAAGGGCCTCTGTAGGATCAGCCTTAGGGTCTTCGTTAAAGACATTCTCAGGGCCTCTGTTAGGGACCGCCTCAGGGCCTCACTTAGGGACAGCGTCAGGGCTTCCTTTGGGACAGTTTCAGGACCTTGGTAAGACATGGGTCAGGATATTAGTTCAGGATAATGTCAGGACTTTAGATATTGACTGCAGCAGGGCCTTAGAGACAGTGTCTCAGCCTGACTTAGGACTAGCATCAGAGCCTTTGTTAGGTCCAGTGTCAGGGACTGAGTTAGGTGTAGTGTCAGGGCCTCAGTTAGGGACAGTGTCAGGGCCTGAGTTAGGACGAGCCTCCAGGCCTCAGTTAGGGCCAGGGTCACAGCCTCGGGACTAATTTTAGGGCCTTAGTTAGGAACAGCATCAGGGATTTATTTAGCATAAGAAGCTCAACATTAGTTAAAGACAAGGTTAGGTTAAGGTCTAGGCATTGTGTCAGGGCATGACCTAGGGATAGTGTCAAGACCTTAGTTACTTAGGGCATCAGGGCCTAATTTAGGACCAGTGTCAGGGCTTCAGGTAGGGATAGCGTCAGAGCCTGACTTCGGGAGAGCGACAGGGCTTGAGTGAGGCCTAGTGTCAGAGCCTTAGCTAGGGATAGTATCAGGGCATGACTTAGGAGCAGCACAAGGGCCTTGGTAGGATCAGCCTCAGGGGCTTTGTTAAAGACCTTATCAGGGCCTCTGTTAGGGGCAGCCTTAGGGCCTCCCTTAGGGACAGCGTCAGGGCTTACTTAGGGACAGTTTCAGGAGCTTGGTAAGAGATGGGTCCGGAAATTACCTCAGGATAGTGTCAGGACATTAGATATTGACGGCAGCAGGGCCTTACTTAGGGACAGTGTCAAGGCCTTAGTTAGTACTAGCATCTGGGCCTCTGTTAGGTACAGTGTCGGGGCCTGAGTTAGGAATAGTGTTAGGGCCTTAGTTAGGGACAGTATCACGGCCTTGAGACTAAATTCAGGGCCTGAGGTAGTCACAGCATAAGGGCTTTAGTTAGCATAAGAGGCAGGACATTTGCTAGGGACAGGGTGAGGGTAAAGTTTAGGGATCGTGTCAGGAAATGACCTAGGGATAGTGTCAAGAGCTTAGTTACAGTATCAGGGCCTTATTTAGGACCCGTGTCAGGGCTTGAGGTAGGGACAGCGTCAGTGCCTGACTCTGGGAGAGCAACAGGGCCTGAGTGAGGCCTAGCGTCAGGCCCATAGCTGGGGACACTGTCAGGGCATGATGTAGGAGCAGCATCAGGGCCTTTGTTGCATCAGCATTAGTGTCTTAGTTACAGACATGATCAGGGCCTGAGTTAGTCACAGCGTCAAGGCCTCAGTTAGGCATAGCTTCAGGGACTGAGTTACGGACAGCCTCAGGTCTTCCCTTAGGAACAGCGACAGGGCTCTCTTAGGGACGGTGTCAGGACCTTGGTTAGAAATGGGTCAGGATATTAGCTCAGGATAGTGTCCGGATTTTAGTTATTGCCGGCAGCAGGGCCTATATTAGAGATAGATTCCGGGCCTTAGTTAGGGACAGTGTCAGGGCCTTAATTAGGACTAGTCTGGGCCTTAGTTAGGGAGAGCATTACGGCTTCGCTGAGGATAAGGGGCAGGACGTTAGCTCGGGACAGAGTCAGGTTCCAGGCCAGTGGTAGTGTCAGGATGTGAGCTAGGGATAGGGTGAAGACCTTAGTTATTGAGAGCATCAGGGCCTTAGTTAGGACCAGCGTCAGGGCCTTCATCAGGACCAGTGTCAGGGCTTCACGTACGGACAGCGTCAGAGCCTAACTAAGGTACGGCAACGGGGCCTAAGTGAGGCCTATCTTTAGGGCCTGAGTTAGGGACAGTGTCAGGGCATGACTTAGGAGCAGTATAAGGGCCTCTGTAGGATCAGCATTAGGGTCTTCGTTAAAGACATTCTCAGGGCCTCTGTTAGGGACCGCCTCAGGGCCTCACTTAGGGACAGCGTCAGGGCTTCCTTTGGGACAGTTTCAGGACCTTGGTAAGACATGGGTCAGGATATTAGCTCGGGATAATGTCAGGACTTTAGATATTGACTGCAGCAGGGCCTTAGAGACAGTGTCTCAGCCTGACTTAGGACTAGCATCAGAGCCTTTGTTAGGTCCAGTGTCAGGGACTGAGTTAGGTGTAGTGTCAGGGCCTTAGTTAGGGACAGTGTCAGGGCCTGAGTTAGGACGAGCCTCCAGGCCTCAGTTAGGGCCAGGGTCACGGCCTCGGGACTAATTTTAGGGCCTTAGTTAGGAAGAGCATCAGGGATTTATTTAGCATAAGAAGCTCAACATTAGTTAAAGACAAGGTTAGGTTAAGGTCTAGGCATTGTGTCAGGGCATGACCTAGGGATAGTGTCAAGACCTTAGTTACTTAGGGCATCAGGGCCTAATTTAGGACCAGTGTCAGGGCTTCAGGTAGGGATAGCGTCAGAGCCTGACTTCGGGAGAGCGACAGGGCTTGAGTGAGGCCTAGTGTCAGAGCCTTAGCTAGGGATAGTATCAGGGCATGACTTAGGAGCAGCATAAGGGCCTTGGTAGGATCAGCCTCAGGGGCTTTGTTAAAGACATTATCAGGGCCTCTGTTAGGGACAGCCTTAGGGCCTCCCTTAGGGACAGCGTCAGGGCTTACTTAGGGACAGTTTCAGGACCTTGGTAAGAGATGGGTCCGGAAGTTAACTCAGGATAGTGTCAGGACATTAGATATTGACGGCAGCAGGGCCTTAGTTAGGGACAGTGTCAAGGCCTTAGTTAGTACTAGCATCTGGGCCTCTGTTAGGTACAGTGTCAGGGCCTGAGTTAGGAATAGTATTAGGGCCTTAGTTAGGGACAGTATCACGGCCTTGGGACTAAATTCAGGGCCTGAGGTAGTCACAGCCTAAGGGCTTTAGTTAGCGTAAGAGGCAGGACATTTGCTAGGGACAGGGTTAGGGTAAAGTTTAGGGATCGTGTCAGGAAATGACCTAGGGATAGTGTCAAGAGCTTAGTTACAGTATCAGGGCCTTATTTAGGACCAGTGTCAGGGCTTCAGGTAGGGACAGCGTCAGTGCCTGACTCTGGGAGAGCAACAGGGCCTGAGTGAGGCCTAGCGTCAGGCCCATAGCTGGGGACACTGTCAGGGCATGATGTAGGAGCAGCATCAGGGCCTTTGTTGCATCAGCATTAGTGTCTTAGTTACAGACATGATCAGGGCCTGAGTTAGTCACAGCGTCAAGGCCTCAGTTAGGCATAGCTTCAGGGACTGAGTTACGGACAGCCTCAGGTCTTCCCTTAGGAACAGCGACAGGGCTTTCTTAGGGACGGTGTCAGGACCTTGGTTAGAAATGGGTCAGGATATTAGCTCAGGATAGTGTCCGGATTTTAGTTATTGCCGGCAGCAGGGCCTATATTAGAGATAGATTCCGGGCCTTAGTTAGGGACAGTGTCAGTTAGTTAGGGAGAGCATTAGGGCTTCGGTGAGGAAAAGGGGCAGGACATTAGCTCGGGAGAGAGTCAGGTTCCAGGCCAGTGGTAGTGTCAGGATGTGAGCTAGGGATAGGGTGAAGACCTTAGTTATTGAGAGCATCAGGGCCTTAGGACCAGCGTCAGGGCCTTCATCAGGACCAGTGTCAGGGCTTCACGTACGGACAGCATCAGAGCCTAACTAAGGTACGGCAACAGGGCCTAAGTGAGGCCTATCTTCAGGGCCTGAGTTAGGGACAGTGTCAGGGCATGACTTAGGAGCAGTATAAGGGCCTCTGTAGGATCAGCCTTAGGGTCTTCGTTAAAGACATTCTCAGGGCCTCTGTTAGGGACCGCCTCAGGGCCTCACTTAGGGACAGCGTCAGGGCTTCCTTTGGGACAGTTTCAGGACCTTGGTAAGACATGGGTCAGGATATTAGTTCAGGATAATGTCAGGACTTTAGATATTGACTGCAGCAGGGCCTTAGAGACAGTGTCTCAGCCTGACTTAGGACTAGCATCAGAGCCTTTGTTAGGTCCAGTGTCAGGGACTGAGTTAGGTGTAGTGTCAGGGCCTCAGTTAGGGACAGTGTCAGGGCCTGAGTTAGGACGAGCCTCCAGGCCTCAGTTAGGGCCAGGGTCACAGCCTCGGGACTAATTTTAGGGCCTTAGTTAGGAAGAGCATCAGGGATTTATTTAGCATAAGAAGCTCAACATTAGTTAAAGACAAGGTTAGGTTAAGGTCTAGGCATTGTGTCAGGGCATGACCTAGGGATAGTGTCAAGACCTTAGTTACTTAGGGCATCAGGGCCTAATTTAGGACCAGTGTCAGGGCTTCAGGTAGGGATAGCGTCAGAGCCTGACTTCGGGAGAGCGACAGGGCTTGAGTGAGGCCTAGTGACAGAGCCTGACTTAGGGAGAGCGACAGGGCTTGAGTGAGGCCTAGTGTCAGAGCCTTAGCTAGGGATAGTATCAGGGCATGACTTAGGAGCAGCACAAGGGCCTTGGTAGGATCAGCCTCAGGGGCTTTGTTAAAGACCTTATCAGGGCCTCTGTTAGGGGCAGCCTTAGGGCCTCCCTTAGGGACAACGTCAGGGCTTACTTAGGGACAGTTTCAGGACCTTGGTAAGAGATGGGTCCGGAAATTACCTCAGGATAGTGTCAGGACATTAGATATTGACGGCAGCAGGGCCTTACTTAGGGACAGTGTCAAGGCCTTAGTTAGTGCTAGCATCTGGGCCTCTGTTAGGTGCAGTGTCGGGGCCTGAGTTAGGAATAGTGTTAGGGCCTTAGTTAGGGACAGTATCACGGCCTTGGGACTAAATTCAGGGCCTGAGGTAGTCACAGCCTAAGGGCTTTAGTTAGCATAAGAGGCAGGACATTTGCTAGGGACAGGGTGAGGGTAAAGTTTAGGGATCGTGTCAGGAAATGACCTAGGGATAGTGTCAAGAGCTTAGTTACAGTATCAGGGCCTTATTTAGGACCCGTGTCAGGGCTTGAGGTAGGGACAGCGTCAGTGCCTGACTCTGGGAGAGCAACAGGGCCTGAGTGAGGCCTAGCGTCAGGCCCATAGCTGGGGACACTGTCAGGGCATGATGTAGGAGCAGCATCAGGGCCTTTGTTGCATCAGCATTAGTGTCTTAGTTACAGACATGATCAGGGCCTGAGTTAGTCACAGCGTCAAGGCCTCAGTTAGGCATAGCTTCAGGGACTGAGTTACGGACAGCCTCAGGTCTTCCCTTAGGAACAGCGACAGGGCTCTCTTAGGGACGGTGTCAGGACCTTGGTTAGAAATGGGTCAGGATATTAGCTCAGGATAGTGTCCGGATTTTAGTTATTGCCGGCAGCAGGGCCTATATTAGAGATAGATTCCGGGCCTTAGTTAGGGACAGTGTCAGGGCCTTAATTAGGACTAGTCTGGGCCTTAGTTAGGGAGAGCATTACGGCTTCGCTGAGGATAAGGGGCAGGACGTTAGCTCGGGACAGAGTCAGGTTCCAGGCCAGTGGTAGTGTCAGGATGTGAGCTAGGGATAGGGTGAAGACCTTAGTTATTGAGAGCATCAGGGCCTTAGTTAGGACCAGCGTCAGGGCCTTCATCAGGACCAGTGTCAGGGCTTCACGTACGGACAGCGTCAGAGCCTAACTAAGGTACGGCACGGGGCCTAAGTGAGGCCTATCTTTAGGGCCTGAGTTAGGGACAGTGTCAGGGCATGACTTAGGAGCAGTATAAGGGCCTCTGTAGGATCAGCATTAGGGTCTTCGTTAAAGACATTCTCAGGGCCTCTGTTAGGGACCGCCTCAGGGCCTCACTTAGGGACAGCGTCAGGGCTTCCTTTGGGACAGTTTCAGGACCTTGGTAAGACATGGGTCAGGATATTAGCTCGGGATAATGTCAGGACTTTAGATATTGACTGCAGCAGGGCCTTAGAGACAGTGTCTCAGCCTGACTTAGGACTAGCATCAGAGCCTTTGTTAGGTCCAGTGTCAGGGACTGAGTTAGGTGTAGTGTCAGGGCCTTAGTTAGGGACAGTGTCAGGGCCTGAGTTAGGACGAGCCTCCAGGCCTCAGTTAGGGCCAGGGTCACGGCCTCGGGACTAATTTTAGGGCCTTAGTTAGGAAGAGCATCAGGGATTTATTTAGCATAAGAAGCTCAACATTAGTTAAAGACAAGGTTAGGTTAAGGTCTAGGCATTGGGTCAGGGCATGACCTAGGGATAGTGTCAAGACCTTAGTTACTTAGGGCATCAGGGCCTAATTTAGGACCAGCGTCAGGGCTTCAGGTAGGGATAGCGTCAGAGCCTGACTTCGGGAGAGCGACAGGGCTTGAGTGAGGCCTAGTGTCAGAGCCTTAGCTAGGGATAGTATCAGGGCATGACTTAGGAGCAGCATAAGGGCCTTGGTAGGATCAGCCTCAGGGGCTTTGTTAAAGACATTATCAGGGCCTCTGTTAGGGACAGCCTTAGGGCCTCCCTTAGGGACAGCGTCAGGGCTTACTTAGGGACAGTTTCAGGACCTTGGTAAGAGATGGGTCCGGAAGTTAACTCAGGATAGTGTCAGGACATTAGATATTGACGGCAGCAGGGCCTTAGTTAGGGACAGTGTCAAGGCCTTAGTTAGTACTAGCATCTGGGCCTCTGTTAGGTACAGTGTCAGGGCCTGAGTTAGGAATAGTGTTAGGGCCTTAGTTAGGGACAGTATCACGGCCTTGGGACTAAATTCAGGGCCTGAGGTAGTCACAGCCTAAGGGCTTTAGTTAGCGTAAGAGGCAGGACATTTGCTAGGGACAGGGTTAGGGTAAAGTTTAGGGATCGTGTCAGGAAATGACCTAGGGATAGTGTCAAGAGCTTAGTTACAGTATCAGGGCCTTATTTAGGACCAGTGTCAGGGCTTCAGGTAGGGACAGCGTCAGTGCCTGACTCTGGGAGAGCAACAGGGCCTGAGTGAGGCCTAGCGTCAGGCCCATAGCTGGGGACACTGTCAGGGCATGATGTAGGAGCAGCATCAGGGCCTTTGTTGCATCAGCATTAGTGTCTTAGTTACAGACATGATCAGGGCCTGAGTTAGTCACAGCGTCAAGGCCTCAGTTAGGCATAGCTTCAGGGACTGAGTTACGGACAGCCTCAGGTCTTCCCTTAGGAACAGCGACAGGGCTTTCTTAGGGACGGTGTCAGGACCTTGGTTAGAAATGGGTCAGGATATTAGCTCAGGATAGTGTCCGGATTTTAGTTATTGCCGGCAGCAGGGCCTATATTAGAGATAGATTCCGGGCCTTAGTTAGGGACAGTGTCAGTTAGTTAGGGAGAGCATTAGGGCTTCGGTGAGGAAAAGGGGCAGGACATTAGCTCGGGAGAGAGTCAGGTTCCAGGCCAGTGGTAGTGTCAGGATGTGAGCTAGGGATAGGGTGAAGACCTTAGTTATTGAGAGCATCAGGGCCTTAGGACCAGCGTCAGGGCCTTCATCAGGACCAGTGTCAGGGCTTCACGTACGGACAGCATCAGAGCCTAACTAAGGTACGGCAACAGGGCCTAAGTGAGGCCTATCTTCAGGGCCTGAGTTAGGGACAGTGTCAGGGCATGACTTAGGAGCAGTATAAGGGCCTCTGTAGGATCAGCCTTAGGGTCTTCGTTAAAGACATTCTCAGGGCCTCTGTTAGGGACCGCCTCAGGGCCTCACTTAGGGACAGCGTCAGGGCTTCCTTTGGGACAGTTTCAGGACCTTGGTAAGACATGGGTCAGGATATTAGTTCAGGATAATGTCAGGACTTTAGATATTGACTGCAGCAGGGCCTTAGAGACAGTGTCTCAGCCTGACTTAGGACTAGCATCAGAGCCTTTGTTAGGTCCAGTGTCAGGGACTGAGTTAGGTGTAGTGTCAGGGCCTCAGTTAGGGACAGTGTCAGGGCCTGAGTTAGGACGAGCCTCCAGGCCTCAGTTAGGGCCAGGGTCACAGCCTCGGGACTAATTTTAGGGCCTTAGTTAGGAACAGCATCAGGGATTTATTTAGCATAAGAAGCTCAACATTAGTTAAAGACAAGGTTAGGTTAAGGTCTAGGCATTGTGTCAGGGCATGACCTAGGGATAGTGTCAAGACCTTAGTTACTTAGGGCATCAGGGCCTAATTTAGGACCAGTGTCAGGGCTTCAGGTAGGGATAGCGTCAGAGCCTGACTTCGGGAGAGCGACAGGGCTTGAGTGAGGCCTAGTGTCAGAGCCTTAGCTAGGGATAGTATCAGGGCATGACTTAGGAGCAGCACAAGGGCCTTGGTAGGATCAGCCTCAGGGGCTTTGTTAAAGACCTTATCAGGGCCTCTGTTAGGGGCAGCCTTAGGGCCTCCCTTAGGGACAGCGTCAGGGCTTACTTAGGGACAGTTTCAGGAGCTTGGTAAGAGATGGGTCCGGAAATTACCTCAGGATAGTGTCAGGACATTAGATATTGACGGCAGCAGGGCCTTACTTAGGGACAGTGTCAAGGCCTTAGTTAGTACTAGCATCTGGGCCTCTGTTAGGTACAGTGTCGGGGCCTGAGTTAGGAATAGTGTTAGGGCCTTAGTTAGGGACAGTATCACGGCCTTGAGACTAAATTCAGGGCCTGAGGTAGTCACAGCATAAGGGCTTTAGTTAGCATAAGAGGCAGGACATTTGCTAGGGACAGGGTGAGGGTAAAGTTTAGGGATCGTGTCAGGAAATGACCTAGGGATAGTGTCAAGAGCTTAGTTACAGTATCAGGGCCTTATTTAGAACCCGTGTCAGGGCTTCAGGTAGGGACAGCATCAGTGCCTGACTCTGGGAGAGCAACAGGGCCTGAGTGAGGCCTAGCGTCAGGCCCATAGCTGGGGACACTGTCAGGGCATGATGTAGGAGCAGCATCAGGGCCTTTGTTGCATCAGCGTTAGTGTCTTAGTTACAGACATGATCAGGGCCTGAGTTAGTCACAGCGTCAAGGCCTCAGTTAGGCATAGCTTCAGGGACTGAGTTACGGACAGCCTCAGGTCTTCCCTTAGGAACAGCGACAGGGCTCTCTTAGGGACGGTGTCAGGACCTTGGTTAGAAATGGGTCAGGATATTAGCTCAGGATAGTGTCCGGATTTTAGTTATTGCCGGCAGCAGGGCCTATATTAGAGATAGATTCCGGGCCTTAGTTAGGGACAGTGTCAGGGCCTTAATTAGGACTAGTCTGGGCCTTAGTTAGGGAGAGCATTACGGCTTCGCTGAGGATAAGGGGCAGGACGTTAGCTCGGGACAGAGTCAGGTTCCAGGCCAGTGGTAGTGTCAGGATGTGAGCTAGGGATAGGGTGAAGACCTTAGTTATTGAGAGCATCAGGGCCTTAGTTAGGACCAGCGTCAGGGCCTTCATCAGGACCAGTGTCAGGGCTTCACGTACGGACAGCGTCAGAGCCTAACTAAGGTACGGCAACGGGGCCTAAGTGAGGCCTATCTTTAGGGCCTGAGTTAGGGACAGTGTCAGGGCATGACTTAGGAGCAGTATAAGGGCCTCTGTAGGATCAGCATTAGGGTCTTCGTTAAAGACATTCTCAGGGCCTCTGTTAGGGACCGCCTCAGGGCCTCACTTAGGGACAGCGTCAGGGCTTCCTTTGGGACAGTTTCAGGACCTTGGTAAGACATGGGTCAGGATATTAGCTCGGGATAATGTCAGGACTTTAGATATTGACTGCAGCAGGGCCTTAGAGACAGTGTCTCAGCCTGACTTAGGACTAGCATCAGAGCCTTTGTTAGGTCCAGTGTCAGGGACTGAGTTAGGTGTAGTGTCAGGGCCTTAGTTAGGGACAGTGTCAGGGCCTGAGTTAGGACGAGCCTCCAGGCCTCAGTTAGGGCCAGGGTCACGGCCTCGGGACTAATTTTAGGGCCTTAGTTAGGAAGAGCATCAGGGATTTATTTAGCATAAGAAGCTCAACATTAGTTAAAGACAAGGTTAGGTTAAGGTCTAGGCATTGGGTCAGGGCATGACCTAGGGATAGTGTCAAGACCTTAGTTACTTAGGGCATCAGGGCCTAATTTAGGACCAGCGTCAGGGCTTCAGGTAGGGATAGCGTCAGAGCCTGACTTCGGGAGAGCGACAGGGCTTGAGTGAGGCCTAGTGTCAGAGCCTTAGCTAGGGATAGTATCAGGGCATGACTTAGGAGCAGCATAAGGGCCTTGGTAGGATCAGCCTCAGGGGCTTTGTTAAAGACATTATCAGGGC